>NW_028270140.1:66265995-67003711 GCF_037043375.1 Chiloscyllium plagiosum
AGCCCTGTGTTGTGCTGGCCTTTTATCCTATTCTAAGATCAGACTAACCTACGTACCCTTTACTGTACTAATTTCCATGTGCCTATCCAAAAATCACTTAAATGTCCCTAATGTATCTGACCACTGCCAGCACTCGCCACTCTGTGTAAAGAACCTACCTCTGACATCTCCCCTAAACCTTAAAATTATGCCTCCTTGTGATAGCCATTTCCACTTTGGGAAAAATTCTGTCTATCCTCTTTATCTATGGCTCTGAACATCTTGTACATTTTTATCAAGTCACCTCTCATCCCTAGCTCCCTCAACATTTCTTCATAAGATAGGTCCTCCAGTCCAGGCAGCATCTGGGTCATCTCCTCTACACCCTCTCTAAAGCTTCCACATCTTTCCTATAATGAGGCACCAGTTCTGAACACAATATTCCAAATGTGGTCTAATCAGGACTCTATGGAGAACTGCAGCAAGGCCTTGCAACTCTTAAACTCAATCTCCCTGCTAATGAAAGCCAACACACCGGATGCCTTCTTAGCAATCTGGGTGGCAACTTTGAGGGATCTATGGACATGGATCCCAATATCCCTCTGTTCCTCCATACTGCCAAGAATCCTGCCTTTAACCCTATATTCTACATTCAAATTTGATCTTCCAAAGTGATTCACTTCACACTTTTCCAGGTTGAACTCCATCTGCCACTTATCAGCCCAGTTCTACATCTTGTCAATGTCTCATTGCAACCTACAACACCCCTCCACACTATCCACAACTCCATCAACCTTTGTGTCATCAGCAAACTTACTAACCTACCCTTCCACTTCCTCATCCAAATCATTTATAAAAATCACAAAGAGCAAAGGTCCCAGAACTGATCTCTGGAACATCATTGGTCACCAAGCTCCAGGCTGAATACTTTCCATCTACCATCACCCTCTGTCTTCTATGGGCCAGCCAATTCTGTATCCAGACAGACAGGTTTCCCCATATCCCATGCCTCCTTACTTTCTGAATGAGACTTCAAAGGGGAGCTTTATCAAACGCCTTGCTAAAATCCATGTACACCACATTCACTGCTCTACTTTCATCAATGTGATTTATCACATCCTCAAAGAATTCAGTAAGGCTTGTGAGGTGTGACCTGCCCTTCTCAAAGCCATGCTGACTATCTTTAATCAAACTATGGTTTTCCAAGTAATCATAAATCCTGTCTCTCCATCTTGTCCAACATTTTGCCCACCATTTACTTAAGACTGGTCTGTAATCACAAGGATTATCCCTATTCCCTTTCTTGAACAAGGGAATAACTTTTGCCATCTTCCAATCATCTAGTGCTACTCCAGTGGACAGTTAGGATGCAAAGCTCATTGCCAAAGGTGCAGCAATCTCTTCCCTCGCTTCCTGTAGAAACCTTGGTTATACCCTGTCTGGCCCAGGAAATTTGTCGATCCTTATGTATTTCAAGATTTTCAGTACGTCCTCCTTCCTAACATCAACCTGTTAGAGCAAGTATAGGACACCTTTAGGGTTTTGCTTAATCCTACCCGCTAAAGCTTTTTCATGCCCCCTTCTAGTTCTCCTAAGTCCATTCTTCAGTTCCTTCCTGGCTACCTTGTAATTCTCTAGAGCCCTGTCTGATCCTTGTCTCCCCACCTTACATAAGCTTCCTTCCTCCTCTTGTCTAGATGTTTCACATCCCTTGTCACCCAAGGTTCTTTCAACTTTCCCTCCCTTGCCTCAGTGGGACAAATCTGTCCAGCACTATCAGCAGATGCTGCTTAAACAACCTCCACATTTCTGTTGTGCAGTTCCCTGAGAACATCTGATCCCAATTTAGGCACCCCAGTTCCTGCCTAATAGCATTATAATTCCCCCTCCCCCAATTAAATACTTTCCCACACAGTCTGCTCCTATCCCTCTCCATGACTATAGTAAAAGTCATTGGGTTGTGATCATTAGCACCAAAATGCCCTCTCACCAAGAGATCTGACACTTGGTATGGTTTGTTGCCAAGCACCAAATCTAATATGGCTTCTCCTCTAGTTGGCCTATCTACATATGGAGTCAGGAATCTTTCCTGGACACACCTGTCTAAAATTGCTCCATCCAAACTAGTAGGTTCCAATCAATATTAGGGAAGTTGAAGTCCCCCATGACAACAACCCTGTTACTTCTGCACATTTCCAGAATCTGCTCCTCCATGTGTTTGTTACTATTGAGGGGCCTGTAGAAAACTCCCAACAAAGTTACCACTCCTTTCCTATTTGACTTCCACCCATACTGACTCTGCAGACAAACCCTCCTCAATGATTTCCCTTCCTGCAGCTGTGATACTATCACTGATTTAGCAATGTCACTCCTCCATCTCTTTTACCTTCTCTCTCTCTGCCCCGCCTCCTATTCTTTTTGAAACATCTAAACCCTGGAACATCCAACAACCATTCCTGCCCCTGTGATATCCAAGTCTCAGTAATGGCCACAACATAGTAGAACTAACTGTGAAGTGCTATGTTCTTTTAATGATCTAATACATTCTTCTAGTACCTTTTTAAAATTCATATGGCGATAAAAGAGTGCTATCTGTGAAAGTTTATAAAAGACTGACCAACCTGAACTAAAGTCATATTTCCTGGGAATGATATAATAAAAAACAAAACAGCAGCAGCCAGAAAATCAACTCTTTGCTAATGCACCAGTATTATCTTCTAAATTTCAAACTGCACGGAGTTGAAAGACTGAAATATTGCACCAGCAGAAAAGCAGTAGATTTAAACATCTACAGTGTCTATATATTTCTTGAGCTTCCTTTGATTAATTCCTAAGACTTTTTAAATTGCATACCTTGTTATTAGGCAAATATAAGTTATGGTGTCTTTTTAAAAGTCAATGTCTGAGTGGTGTTCAATTTGTACTGTTTTGCAAAGTTTAATAGTCTACTTCTTAATTCTCTAGTCATGTTGACACCACATTTGTAGTTCAAACTTCATTACAAGGATCATGAGCTAGAGTCATAGAGTAGAGATGTACAGCACGGAAACAAATCCTTTGGTCCAATTCGTCCATGCCAACCAGATATCCCAACCCAATCTAGTCCCATCTGCCAGCGCCCACCCCATATCCCTCCAAACATTTCCTATTTATATACCCATGGTTGCAATTGTACCAGCCTCCACCACTTCCTCTGGCAGCTCATTCCATACATGTACCACCCTCTGCATGAAAAAGTTGCCCCTTAGGTCTCTTTTATATCTTCCCCTCTCACCCTAAACCTATGCCCTATAGTTCTGAACGCCCCCACCCCAGGGGAAAAAACTTTGTCTATTTACCCTATCCATGCTCCTCATGGTTTTATAAACCTCTAAGGTCACCCACAGCCTCCGACGCTCCAGGGAAAACAGCCCCAGCCTGTTCAATCTCTCCCTATAGCTCAAGTTCTCCAACCCTGGCAACATCCTTGTAAATCTTTTCTGAACTCTTTCAAGTTTCACAACATCTTTCCGATAGGAAGGAGACCAGATTACACGCAAAATTCCAACAGTGACCTAACCAATGTCCTGTACAGCCGCAACATGACCTCCCAACTCCTGTACTCAGTACTCTGACCAATAAAAGAAAGCATACTAAATGCCACCTTTACTATCCTATCTAGCTGCAACTCCACTTTCAAAGAGCTATATACCTGCACTCCAAGGTCTCTTTGTTCAGCAACTCTCCCGAGGACCTTACCATTAAGTGTATAAGTCCTGCTAAGATTTGCTTTCCCAAAGTGCAGCACCTCACATTTATCTAAATTATACTCCATCTGCCACTTCTCAGCCCATTGGCCCAGCTCATCAAGGTCCTGTATGATGCACCTCCAATTTTGGTGTAATCTGCAAACTTACTAACTATACGTCTTATGCTCACATCCAAACTATTTATAGAAATGATGAAAAGTAGTGGATCCAGCACCAACCCGTATGGCACTCCACTGGTCACAGGTCTCCGTAGAAAAACAACCCTCCATCACCACCCCCGGTCCTCTACCTTTGAGCCAGTTCTGTATCCAAATGGCTAGTTCTCCCTGTATTCCATGAGATCCTAACCTTGCTAACCAGACTCCCATTGGGAACCTTGTCGTCTTACTGACGTCCATATAGATCACATCTATCATTCTGCCCTCATCAATCCTCTTTGTTACTTCTTCAAAAAACTTGATCAAGTTTGTGAGACATGATTTCCAACGCACAAGGCCATGTTGACTATCCCTAATCAGTCCTTGCCTTTCCAAATACATGTATATCCTGTCCCTCAGGATTTCCTCCAACAACTTACCCACCACCGACGTTAGGCTCACTGGTCTATAGTTCCCTGCCTTGCCCTTACCTCCTTTCTTAAAACAGTGACGCCACGTTAGCCAATCTCCAGCCTTTCAGCACCTCATCAGTAAGTATCAATGAATCAATATCTCAGTAAGAGACCCAGTAATCACTTCCCTAGCTTTCCACAGAGTTCTAACAATACCTGAATTTTACACCAATATAATTTCAGTAAAGTCTTCTGTCCAGCTATTTCATGAGCTCCAAATCTTTGATTTCAACTGGTCAGGCTAATTTTAATTACTTTTCATGAACTTCTAGTCAGATATCCGTATCTGGGAGTTCACCACATAGTCATCAGGTATTTGGATGATAAAGAAAAGCTTAATTTGTTCAGCACTTTTTACAAGCAGTAGACATCTCAAAGCATTATATAGTTTTTGAAGTATTGTGAAGAAAAGCAGCAACTAATTTTGTTCACATCAAGCTTCTACAACAGTAACCTGATATGTCATCAGTTGGTTGAGGGATGAATATTGGCCAGGAAACTGGGCAGCTCCCCAGACTACTTTGATAGTTTCAAGGCGTCCTTTACAATCATCAGAGCACACAGAGTGGGCTCCAGCTTTTCTGAAAGATAGCACCATTTGACAGGGTAGCACAGCCATAAATTGCAGTGTTGCTCTGTGAGCTTATTACATGGTGTTGAAGTGGAGCTAGGATTCAGTGTTTTGAGCTGTATAGAAACACAGCTATTGAAAAAGAAAAACTGAATTTTTTAAAGTTGGTGGAAGCTGCTAAAAATCAGTAAATCACAAAAATGTAACAAAGAAGCTGGTTACAGCTGAAAGCACTGGGTAAGGTACAATATCTGCAAATATTTCTCTCCTAACACTGTTTTTGAAATGAAAGGTGATATGTAGCAAAACTTGCAGTCTTTTCAGTTGCAATGACGATGTTATGAAATTGCCAAAATTGCAATTAACAAGTCAGAACAGCTAAGAATAGGCACACTTTTATCATTGGCGAGGAGAGAATTTCCATCCTAAATCTCTCTCGAGACCAAAAAAATGGACAGCAACCTTTTTGAAGCCTTGATGGCACGTTTCAAATCTCAAATTCCATATTAAATGAAAAAAGAATCAAATAATCAACATGCCATTGTATTAAAATAGTTATCAGAATCCTGTGAACCTGTGCAACTGCAAGACCATCGAAGTAAAGACAGGATTGGAATAAACATAAGAGGTTTCATAGTGAGGGCACATCTACTGAGCAGAATCCTACTCTCAGGAAAGCAAATTGATATGTACAGAAGTGCTGGTTTATAAGTATGTGTGTGTGTGTGTCTGTGTCCTTGAGTTATGCTGATAGATATTCCAAACTGAAAGAGCAGAGTGCTTGTGGATAAACAGCAGTATGCAAAGGACACCACATAAAAGGAAAGCAGTGCTTTCACTACTAAAGCACAGATTATTTTATACTCAATCAGTTGGCTAAAAAGAAATATGATGAGCAATTACAGATGGCCACTGTACCCATTATAATACGTTGTTCCAGTCTAGTCAATGGCTTTGTGACTTTTGGACTGACACTGGGGAAGGGACACATCAACTCATAATAAAATGTCAGATAGACACCAGTGCATCATGCAATATCATGCCCTTCATGGACCAGGTGAAGTGGCTCATAATTATGATCTGAAAATGAATCCCTTTTAAAGCAAGTTTGTGACTACCATGATGGATTCATAGTTGTGCAACGAAAACAGATTACACCAAGAGTCCCAGTGCAATGACAAGAATAAAGCTCTGGAATACCAGATCCACATATAGCAAACAAAAGCCACTCATCTCAGTTGGAGCAGTCTGAAGCTTGGACTGATAACCTTCAACATGTCAAAAGACATTTGCAGCAGCTTTCTAACTACCTTTTGGATGCTGTATCCAATATACAGATGGCTGTTCATGCCATTGGCATTTCCACAGCTCCAGAGAATATCATGAAGATAGTCTGAAATAGTTAGCTTCAGCTTCCTGGAGTGGAAATTATAGTGAATGACCTGCTAATTTATGGATGTGGAGACCTTCTGGAAGTAGCCATTGCTGACCATGATCAAAATCTTGTGTCACGAATAGATAGATTGCCAGATTAAACCTGAAGCTGACAAGAAAAGATGTAATTAGGAATTCCCAAAGTCAAATACATAGACTATGTACTGACAGCAAAGCATCTTCACCCAAATCCTGAAAAGATGAGAACTGTATCAGCAATGTGCTGATCAACTTCTATAAATAAGTAAATGATTTGTTCAATTTGTCAACTGTTTAGCAAGTCTCTTGGTCAATTTGTAACTGGAGTGTGAATCATTATGTCAACCCATTGCCAAAGACATGCACAAAACAAGTGGCTCTTACTAAAATCAAACCACTAGTGATGGAAATAAATGATGGATTGCCATGTAGTGTGAGAGACAGTGAGATTGGAATTGGAGCAAACTTAATGCAACAAGGACTACCAATTTCATTTGCATCCAGGGTATTAACACAAATGGGATGATGCTACAATCTGATCAAGAAAGAGTGCCTGGACATTATCATTGCTTGTGAACATTTTCATCAGTACCTATTTGCATTAGACAATGTGAAAATCAAGCCTGACTTCAAGCCACTTCAGATCATTTTCCTCAACCCTCTACACTCTGCTCCAAAGTGTCTGAGAGAATGTATCTTTGTAACTGTAATAACAATTTGGATGTGACATACAAGTAAAGAAAACAGATGTACATTGTTGGCATACTGTCAAGAGGAGCACTTCCTATGTAGGACATTGTTACAGTGTGAATTCTTACTGCTTCAAACAGCAGCTTGTCATGATATGACCCAGCAGACACACTGAACCAAACAAACAAGCACCTGGCTCAAATCAAGCAAACTAGCAAACAAGGTGCAACTTCCTAAGTGTTGTAAGAAGTAGTGATGAAAAGCTGTTCTTCAAGCCTGAAAGTTATTATTGCATTTATAAAAATGTGTCTGGGCATACAAAGATGAAGTAACTATGCAAGATTACAATATTATTGTTTTACCAATAGGAGGCATGCTAAAACACATTATGGAAACTACTAAAGAAATTAAATGAAGTCTGAGGAAGTCAAAAGAATATCTCTACTGGTCAAATATGAATAATGAAATCAATAATTACATGAAGCAGTGCAATGCTTCTTGTATTGAGGACCACTAATGACATCTGACATCCCAGACAGGCCATTTAATAAAACTGGGCGTAGCCTTTTTCACACAGGATCTGATTATTTTGTCACCATAGAGTACCATTATTACTACTAAGAAGTAGATCAGCTGACATCAATGACAAACATTGAGATTGTTAAATACCCAAAAACAAACTTCAATTGTCATAGTATTCCAGATATGCAATGAGTGACAAGTTCACGAGTGAAGAAGTCAGCCATCTCCAAGAATTGACAAATACAAGACCATATATCATCATCTTACTACGGTCAGTCAAATGGAAAGACTGAAGTGGCAGTGAAAGTTGTCAAATAAATTGTATATGAATTGAGAAAATGCAACACTGATGTACACAAAGCAATCTTCAAGTGGAGAGTAGTTCAGTACAAGTTCATACCTCGCACAAACTATTCTTCAAAAAAGCTAGTAAAGCCAGAAGTGGTAACATGCATAAATGATAAAATCAAGGTAAAATGGTGGAAAGCCACATTTCTTCATCAATGTTGAACATCCGAAAGCCAGTCAGGATACAAACATTCAACACTCTCAACCATCATCATGCCAAAGATCTTAGGATCCATGCAGAGCAATTGTCACTTCAATTGTGAATTAACAAATATCATTGTAATCAGATACACATAAATGCAACTGGAGAAGCTGTTCCTTCACCACAGTCAACCATTTGGGAAAACTTATCATTTGCCCAGACCGTCAACAAACTAACAGTCACAGAGATCTGCAGCATCCCAGCAATGGGGACAACGGCAGTCACTACAACAAGAAGTGGCATGGGAACAACGTTTTCCCTAGAGAAACAATATTACTCAAATGAAAGAATGATGATAAATATACCATTAAGAGACCTGTATGATTTAAGTATGCAATGCATGTGCAAAGACTGATGAGAATAACAAACTGCTCATGTATGAGAATAGTTGTAAACATCGGGAAAAACTTAATAATTCAGTAAATAATAAAATCATTTTTTGTGTTCTTTTGGAGGAAAATGGGAATGTGTATGATGCAATATTATACTAATGTACCTCCTGGCTTGCCATTGTGATGTGATTTTTCACTGCAAAAAACTCACTGCAGACTTGCAGCCAATTCATTAAAATATAAACAAACCTAGCCTGATGCCCCCTCAGCTCATAACTGAGAGAAAAGGATTAGTTTTATTACAGAACTTTTGCATCTGTATAATAGGACAGTGAGAGACAATTGTCTTTAATGATCTGCATTCCAGCATCCTCCTTTTACACCTGAAATGATGGACTATATATGCTAAATAATAAAACCAGTTATAGCATGACACCTTCCTGCCAAAAGATGCATTAATGACCATATCTTAGTGACACTTTTTGTCTGTTTACAGCGGCAGACAATGAGTTATCAAATAACACTCATTAATGCACAATAACAATCACAACAAAGTGATCTCCAGCTACAAGGATTGCTCTCTGTTTTTGTTCATTAAGAACTGAGCCTGTTTAATTCTAAGGGATTTTTTAAAAACCAATAAGATATATCACTCCTGGACTGTTTGTAAATAAGATATTGATGTTTAAAACAGGGCAAATATCGGTAATAGAGAAGTTGTTGAACTTTAGTAAAATATTAGCTTGAACAGTATTCACAGATATTGAATGCACCAATTTAACAGAAATGTTATATGAATGTTGGTTTGTACAAACCCTTCTTGAATAATAATGCTGCTATCCAACTCGTTTTCTAGTTATGGGCTTTCTGGAAGCACAGTCAATGTGACAGGAGATGAGGTGAAGAAGCTTGATGTACTTGCCAATGACATGGTAATAAACATGTTAAAATCTTCATTCAGCACTTGTGTTCTTGTGTCTGAAGAAGAAAACAATGCCATCATCGTGGATTCAGATCAACAGGTTAGTTCCTGGGGTTTTGTGTTTATTGTAAAGGCACCATTTCCTTTAAAATTGGAAGGCATTTGGTGTTTGGATAAATACCACCATATGCTGTATATGATTTGGGGATAATATATACTCTTTAGGAAGGATATTATTAAATTGGAAAGGATGCCAGATTTATAAATGTTTATAAAATCATGAGGGCCTAGATAAGGTGAACAGCAAAGTTCTTTTCCCCTAGGGTAGGGGATTTCAAAACTAGAGAACATAATCTCAAGATGAGAGGGGAAACATTTAAAAGGCATTGAGGGCAACTGTTTCATGCAAAGGGTGATGCATATATGGAATGAACTGCCAGAGGAAGTGGTAGATGCAGGTACAGCTGCAACATTTAAAAGACATTTGAACATGAATAGGTAAGGTTTAGAGGGATATGGGCTAAACACAGACAAATGGGACTAGTTTAGTTTAAGAAACCTGGTTAGCATATATCAGTTGGGCAGAAGGGTCTGTTTCCATGCTATATGACTCTATGACCCAGTGCACTAAATATTTCTCAAATTGTCCCATCTAGGAGTAGCCTCTAATTTCACGTATGTATTTACTACGTATCTGTGAATTTAAACTTGCACAATGCTATCAACATCTTGTAGCTAGTAGCACATTATTTTGATTGTTAACACTCTTTAAAGGAGCACAGAATCATTAGGCAGTATCTTATAGGAGCCTGAGTAAAGTAAGCTATGGTGAGATGTGCAGCAGCGTCAGCCAAGAGGTCCAGTGAGGCCCATCTCAACATTGGGTGAATCTCTTGCCATCTCTTCTGCTTTTCACATGTGGAATGGCAGGTTTTTTTGCTAGGTAGTGGCAAGTTGATAATTAATCTGCTAAATTACAGTTAAATTAATCTGCCTTATTTACAGCCCAATTTGCCTCATTAATATTCAGCTTTCTCTCTGGTGCCCTGTAGATTTAGCTCATCACTTTTTCAAAGGACCCCATATTGGACACTGGGCACTGACATCCCAGGGCACACTCCAAGAACACTGGCCACATGCACTCCATGTCCACAGACTTTGGCATTTGATATGTACCAGCCTCTAACAATCCTCATGGAGAAAGTGAGAACTGCAGATGCTGGAGCTCAGAGGTGAAAATGTGTTGCTGGAAAAGCGCATCAGGTCAGGCAGCATCCAAGGAGCAGGAGAAGAGACGTTTCGGGCATGAGACCTTCTTCAGGAATGAGGAATGTATGCCAAGCAGGCTAAGATAAAAGGTGGGGAGGAGAGACTTGGGGGAGGGGCGTTGGAAATGCGATAGGTGGAAGGAGGTTAAGGTGAGGGTGATAGGCCGGAGTGGGGGTGGAGGCGGAGAGGTCAGGAAGAAGATTGCAGGTTAGGAAGGTAGTGCTGAGTTCGAGGGTTGGGACTGCGACAAGGTGGGGGGAGGGGAAATGAGGAAACTGGAGAAATCTGAGTTCATCCCTTGTGGTTGGAGGGTTCCTAGGCGGAAGATGAGGTGCTCTTCCTCCAGCCGTCGTGTTGCTATGGTCTGGTGATGGAGGAGTCCAAGGACCTGCATGTCCTTGGTGGAGTGGGAGGGGGAGTTGAAGTGTTGAGCCACGGGGTGGTTGGGTTGGTTGGTCCGGGTGTCCCAGAGGTGTTCTCTGAAACGTTCCGCAAGTAGGCAGCCTGCCTCCCCAATATAGAGGAGGCCACATCGGGTGCAGCGGATGCAGTAAATGATGTGTGTGGAGGTGCAGGTGAATTTGTGGTGGATATGGAAGGATCCCTTGGGGCCTTGGAGGGAAGTAAGGGGGGAGGTGTGGGCGCAGGTTTTGCATTTCTTGCGGTTGCAGGGGAATGTGCCGGGGGTGGGGGGTGTGGGGTGTGGACCTGACGAGGGAGTCACGGAGGGAGTGGTCTTTTCGGAATGCTGATAGGGGAGGGGAGGGAAGTATATCCCTGGTGGTGGAGTCCGTTTGGAGGTGGTGGAAATGACGACGGATGATACGATGTATATGGAGGTTGGTGGGGTGGTAGGTGAGGACCAGTGGGGTTCTGTCCTGGTGGCGATTGGAGGGGCGGGGTTCAAGGGCTGAGGAGCGGGAAGTGGAGGAGATGCGGTGGAGAGCATCGTCGATCACGTCTGGGGGAAAATTGCGGTCTTTGAAGAAGGAGGCCATCTGGGTTGTTCTGTATTGGAACTGGTCCTCCTGGGAACAGATGCGGCGGAGACTAAGGAATTGGGAATATGGGATGGTGTTTTTACAGGGGGCAGAGGCAAGCATACCCTTCCACTGACACTCTCCTTCGACTGACTGAACTGGTCCTTACTCTGAACAACTTCTCTTTCCAATCCTCCCACTTCCTCCAAACCAAAGGAGTAGCCATGGGCACCCACATGGGCCCCAGCTATGCCTGCCTCTTTGTAGGATATGTGGAACAGTCCATCTTCCGCAGCTACACTGGCACCACCCCCCCACCTTTTCCTCCGCTACATCGATGACTGTATCAGCGCTGCCTCGTGCTCCCACGAGGAGGTTGAACAGTTCATACACTTTACCAACACCTTCCACCCCGACCTCAAATTTACCTGGACCGTCTCAGACTCCTCCCTCCCCTTCCTAGACCTCTCCATTTCTATCTCGGGCGACCGAATCAACACGGACATTTACTATAAACCGACCAACTCCCACAGCTACCTAGACTACACCTCCTCCCACCCTGCCCCCTGTAAAAACGCCATCCCATATTCCCAATTCCCTAGTCTCTGCTCCCAGGAGGACCAGTTCCAGTACCGAACAACCCAGATGGCCTCCTTCTTCAAAGACCGCAATTTTCCCCCAGACGTGATCGACGATGCTCTCCACCACATCTTCTCCACTTCCCGCTCCTCAGCCCTTGAGCCCCGCCCCTCCAATCGCCACCAGGACAGAACCCCACTGGTCCTCACCTACCATCCCACCAACCTCCATATACATCGTATCACCCGTCGTCATTTCCGCCACCTCCAAACGGACCCCACCACCAGGGATATATTTCCCACCCCTCCCCTATCAGCGTTCCGAAAAGACCACTCCCTCCATGACTCCCTCGTCAGGTCCACACCCCCCACCAACCCAACCTCCACTCCCGGTACCTTCCCCTGCAACTGCAAGAAATGCAAAACCTGCGCCCACACCTCCCCCCCCTTACTTCCCTCCAAGGCCCCAAGGGATACTTCCATATCCGCCACAAATTCACCTGCACCTCCACACACATCATTTACTGCATCCGCTGCACCCGATGTGGCCTCCTCTATATTAGGGAGACAAGCCACCTACTTGCGGAACGTTTCAGAGAACACCTCTGGGATACCCGGACCAACCAACCCAACCACCCCGTGGCTCAACACTTCAACTCTCCCTCCCACTCTATCAAGGACATGCAGGTCCTTGGACTCCTCCATCACTAGACCATAGCAACACGACAGCTGGAGGAAGAGCGCCTCACCTTCCGCCTAGGAACCCTCCAAAAACAAGGGATGAACTCAGATTTCTCCAGTTTCCTCATTTCTCCTCCCCCCCACCTTGTCTCAGTCCCAACCCTCGAACTCAGCACCGCCTTCCTAACCTGCAATCTCCTTTCTGACCTCTCCGCCCCCACCCCCACTCCGGCTTATCACCCTCACCTTAACCTCCTTCCACCTATCGCATTTCCAACGCCCCTCCCCCAAGTCCCTCCTCCCCACCTTTTATCTTAGCCTGCTTGGCACACTTTCCTCATTCCTGAAGAAGGGGTCATGCCCGAAACGTTGATTCTCCTGCTCCTTGGATGCTGCCTGACCTGCAGCGCTTTTCCAGCAACATATTTTCAGCTCTAACAATCCTCATGGCACATCTCCGATCAACTTAAGAGATGCTTCAGAATTTCTGTATTGCATCTCGGGTTGCACCAGCAATTATCATTGTGATGCTGCAGCACAGACCATGCAGTTAGGGATCCACGGCCAGCCAATGCCTGGACCTCTTGGGCTCTACGCTCATTCATAGTGCTCATTTACTCTGAGCCCACCTGATCCTCACCAAAACTTTGCTTTGCATTCCCTTTTTGTGCTTTTCCCCCTCAGCCAGAGATTCCATGCTCCTTTACTTTGATCTTCCTTTCTGTTTAGTGAAGATGTGGATGGAAACTTGTCAAGGTTGTCAGCAGCCCTCTGTCAAGCCAAGGAGGATAGTGTTTGCTCTGGGAGTCCTGGTACTCTAAGTCAGGGGCAGCCTTTATCAGTCCAAGGGCTTCAAATGGTTCATCAGGCACTTAGGGTGGTCAGAATCGAGATGCTGTCCACATAAGGTGTGAGGCACTGAATATCAGGCAGACCATTATCTGTCTTGAATATTTCTGTCTTACTGGATGTTGCTTTCCCCCTGGAATGAGAGAGAGGCAGCTATTTTAGGAAATGAAAATGGCAAGTTATTACTTTTGTGTTCTCCGGGCAGTGCCCCAAGTGACCGATAAGGCAGAGTTAGTTTTATCTGTGATTAGAGTAGGTGATAGCAAATGAGGGAAGATATTGTGGGTGTTAAACAGAGTGGTCGATTGAGGCCTGGTATGAAGGAGGTATAGCAGCAGAGATATTGTGGGATATGAGAGAGAAGATGATGGCATTTATGCTGGCAGAGTTGAGAAGGACATTGACCTTTTAAATATATTGCTGGGCATTCTTCCAGAAGGCTGAGATTACACTGACCTGAGTGGTAACCTCCGACCAGGCTGGCATGGCCTAGTGTCATGGTCTCCACTGCTGTTCATGGTCAGAGAGAAAGTCCCACCTGCTGCATCATCCTGTCCAGCAGGACCTTGTCAGTAAAGTGAGGCACAAATTTTAGGAATAGTGCCAGGCAGTATTGTCTGGATGCACAATAGGATTTTAAATGCACTTGCAAGGGATACCTGTGAATTTTGAGATATCTGCTGAGTGGCAAGTTGTTCCAAGAATGACAACATATGGTAAGTTAAGGCCGGAATTAGATTTTAAAGACACCGTAGGGCATGGTAGGTAATTAAGGCAGTATGTTTGGTAAAATATGAGAAGGCTTGCTAGGCCTCACAGCAAAACAAAGGCTATGCAGTTCGATTTAGTCTAAAACTATAAGATTCAGCCCATAAATGTTATAGCACAAAAGGAGGCCTTTCAGTCCATTATACCTGCACCAGCGCTCTAAATGAGAAATGTCCCTGGTGCCATTTCTCTGCCTTCTCCACGTAACCATGTACATTCCTTCTTTTCAGATCCTAATCCAGTTCCTCTTGAATTTTCACTGAACCTACCTCCCCTCAATCTCAGGCATAGAGTTCCAGATCTTAAGTACTTCCTGTCTGAAAAAGATTCTCAAGTCTCCATTGCTTCTTTTGCTAATTTCCTCAAATCTGTACTCATTCCCAATTATTCCTACAATGGGAACAGTTCTTTCTTATCCAATCTGTCAGACCCGTCACAATTTACTTATCAAATCCCTCCCCTCAAGTTTCTCACTGCCAAGGAAACCAGCTGTAAATTCTATCTACATAACTGAAGTCCTTCATTCTTGGGCCCATTCTATGAATCTTTTTCTGCGCTCCCTCTAATGCCTTCACATCTTTTCCAAAGTGTGGTGCCAGAAGTAGACACCATTGCTCCAATTGAGGTCAAATTCAAATATTAGCCAAGTTTAACATATCCTCCTTGCCTTTGTACTGCATAGCTCTTTTTGTCAAACCTAGGTTGCTATATAGTTTATTAACTATAATTGTAACCTTTCCTCCCACCTTCAAAGAATTATTCACATGCACACCCAGGTCCTTCTGTCTCTATACCTATTATAATTGCACTTTTTTTTTAAAAAAATTACATTGTGTTCTTCCAATCAAAATAAATCAGGTCACACTTCTCTCATTGAATTTCATATGATACCAGCCTGCCATTTCACCAACTTGTCTGCATTTAATGTTCCAAATTGAATATTAACCAGAACCTACTGTAGCAATGTTGTGTAAGTTGCTTTTATCTTTACATATAGCTCCATGTGAGAAATTGAAGCAATTATGATAGTGGGCCATAAGGATCAAAGGAATTTGTGTCTGTCTTCTTTATTCTGTTGAGTTAGTTTATCTTAGCAAGGCGTAAGGAAAATCAGTAATACCTCCATGTTCTTCAATAACTTCTGCTTTGTGCAAAAATAAAATACTGAACATTGGAGGTCTGAAATGAAAACAGAAACTGCTCAGCAAGTCACAGAATCCCTAAAGGGTGGAAGCAGGCCATTTGGCCCATCATGTCCACACCAACCCAACAAAGACTATCCCTCTGAGTCCCACTCTCCTACCTGCAACCCTGCATGTCCCATGGCTATTCTATCTAGCCTGCACATCCCTGGACATGATGGACAATTTAGCATGACCAAGCCATCTAATCTGCACGTCTTTGTACAACGGGAGGAAACCAGAGCAACCAGATGAAAACCGTGCAGACACAGGGAGAACATGCAATCTCCACATAGCTTGTCACCCAAGACTGGAATTGAATCCAGATCACTGGTGTTGTGAGGCAGCAATACTAACCACTCAGCCACCGTGCTGCAGCATCTGGCAGCATTGTGAATGGATACACAATGATAACAGCTAAAATTCAATTGGAGTGCTGACCCTGGGTGCAGAGTCAGAACAAACTTCCCCCATGGCCAGTTAGGGAAAGACCAACCCAATTTTTAGAACTATCAATTATTGGCCTGTGAGTGAAGTTCTGAATGTTATAAAGTGGCAGGTCTGCTCTCCCCACCCCAGAGCTGCCAATGAATCAGACAAATGATAATTCTCTAGCAAGTCTTCAGTCCTAACAGTCACACTGGGAGTACTGGTCAACACTGGATCTGCAACCAAGCAAGATTAGGCACACAGGGCAGTGCCCAGAATTCAGTAAGTAGGTTTGGGCTCACCTGGGGCTTGTCAGTCAGACTGTTGATTTGGGGCTGAGGTGTGATGATGGAAGGGATGTGATTTCTGAGAGCATGGATTCATGGTTCTGAGGGAGTGGTCTTTTGCTGAAAGAGGGCTCAATCTAGAGGACCAGTTCTCCCAGGTCTGCAACTAAAGTATTCTTGGCCACCTCCCCATGTGGCACATATGATTGGCCATAAGCTGTCCTGGATTGCCCACCCAAGAGTCTAAACAGGCTTCAGACAAGTGGGCTGCACCTTTCATTCTGCTGGTAAATTTCAGTGGTAGTGGGAATGCGATGGGATAAGCTACCCCATGTCCTTTGGCCCCTTGACTCCTTTGCCTTGCAGGATGCTCTCTCAATTCCATAAATTTCCAGCCAGTTTTTCCAGCTTGATGACCTTTTGTCAGAATCTAGTGAAAGGTACAAGAGCAAAATGCTGGCCATGTTTCTTATTTCACCTGAGTGCCAGACCTGAATGGTGTGTCTGTGCGTGCTGATGCTGAATATTGAAATGGAAAAGAAAGTGAAGAGTAAAAGAAAAAGTTTATAAAAATCAAAAATCTCAATTGTTGCATCTTTTGTAGTAGTGTTTTCTCACAATATAGGCAAGGTTGTGTGGAAGAAATACTGTACTGACTGTCCTCTTATTAAATTTCAGGGGAAGTACATTGTCTGCTTTGATCCACTAGATGGCTCTTCTAACATTGACTGTCTTGTTTCCATTGGAACAATTTTTTCCATTTATAAAAAGGTAACATCTTTACCATTGAATTTAAAAGAAAATTTAAATGACTAAAGTTTAAATGGAAATTCAGTTTTTGTTTGAAAGTTAAACTTCTCTTCCTCTGGAGTGGTTTCACTTATTACAGGGGGTCTAGTGGGGGGATCCATTCCTTCAGACAGCTAACCCAAATTAGTGGCAACCTCAAGAAAATACATGATGACTACACAACATCAAATGCAATAATTGATAAATTCATCAACATCTTGGATAAACAACAGATGTTAAAATTTTCACTAGACGGACTGTTAAGCAGTTATATCCATAAATTCATAAATGGATTTTGTCACACCATAATCTATTCCTTATTTGGAGGATCCTTGGCTATCATACATCAGAATGTAAGACTTATAAATTCAATCTGTTCACTTTTCATCAATTAAAGTTACCATTACTGAACAGGAATAGAGGTAGGGACAGAATAATATCAATGAATTTTGAAAGTAAAAAGAGAAGTACAAACAAGTCACATTGGGGGAAAAATGTAAATATAAAGCCAGAGACATATGATAAATTTGACAGTGCCATGATAAGACTCTAATATTAAAAATGAAATTTGAGCAGTAATGAGGTCTGACCTGGAATTTAAAACAAAAAGGCTGCAAAACGTCAAGTCTGTTCTTTTAGTCTTGTCAGTTCACTGTACTTTACAGATTTTATCTTTTGCTACGTTAGTTAGACCAGTTTTACCAACTATTATCTATTTATCATCTAGTAGTTTTAAGGGTAGATATTCTGAATACTAACAATAACAATAAAAGCACTCAGTAATCCAAGATAAGTGCACTGATGTGCAAATATGAACATTACTGATTGCAATTGTGTGGTATCCTCGACCAAACTACTATTATCAGGGTCAGCTTGACTCCATCACTCTTATTGGTTGAAAAAGTTGTGAATTTGAGGCCTGCCATACATTCTATTAATTATGTTCATTCTCAAATCCAATTGTGTCTTTTATGTTAAACCTTATTTAGCTTCTTATCCCCATACTAGTGTATTGGAGGACACAAATTGTTAATAAATATTACTTACTGTTTATTCTTCTGTATTCTCTTTACATTCTGATGAATGTGACCAGGTCCCATTTATTTTCCTTAACTATTAAGGATGACATATTTTACTTTTCAATAAACATCATCGTCTATTTAAGCAATTAGCTTTGTACCATTCATTCAAAACTCATTGCTAGTTCTCCTGAAGACTAGTGGGTGCAGACATCATTTGTGAAGGCATCAGGTTCAGTATCTATGCTCCCCATTATCCAAATTCACACATGAAAAATGGACATTTGAATGGGATACTGGAAGGCTGTGGAGTTGTATCTTTAATGAGACTGACAGAGGAGAAAACTATTAATACTCCATCATTGTTTGATCAATTCAGGAGACTCGTTTTTGCAGTTTACAGTGAAGTAAGAACACTAGCTTGCCACTGACTACAATAAAAGTTGTGTTGAGAGATCTTGCAATTCCTGTGGTGAAAATGTTTACCTCTTTTGCCTTGAAATGGATTACACATTCGTTAATGAGGAATTCCAATGTCAGACATGGTGGCATCAACAAGCCATCCAAGCAGCTATTAAAGAATTCTCACAACAATCCAATAAAGGTCAGACACACATGGGGCTAAGGATGAAATTGAAATTTCATTAATCACAATAGGGACATTTAACAACATTCTGTAGATTTTTTTCCAGATTTAATTTGATTCAATAGTTATTATTCAGATCACTAGTTAAAAACCCACCAGCTTAATATTCAATGAGTTTCCAACAGTGATATCAAAGAACCAGGTAGTTCAAGAACAGAGTCTTTGGCCCTCCAAGCTTACACCAACATATTTTGTCTTTCCGTACTAAAACCATCTTCACTTACAAAATCCGTATCCCTTTATTCCCTTCCAATTTGTGAATTGATCCAGGTGCTTCATGAATGCTGCTATTCTGTCTGTTTCCATCATCTCCTCTGGCAGCATATTCCAGGCATTCACTACCTTTTGCCTGATCACGCCCTCCCCCTCCGTATCTTGAATCTGTGTCCCCTATTAATTAACCCCTCCACCCCTGAAAAAGCCTCATACTTTCCAATCTATCCATGCCAATTTTAAACTTCTTCCAGGTCATACCTTAACCTCCTGTGTTCCAGTGATAACAAATCCATTCTATTCAACCTTTCTTCATAGCTAAAATCTCCCATACCAGGTAATAGCCCGGTTAAATTTTTCCATACCTCTCCAAAGCATCCACATCCTTCCGGTGGTGTGGTGACCAAAACTGTACACAATATTCCAAGGGTGGCCTAACTAAAGTTCTATAAAGCTGTAGCATAACTTGCCTATTCTTATACTCATTGCCCCTTCCAATGAAGGCAAGCATGAATAGGCCTTTTATACTATCTTATCTACCTATGCTGCCACCTTCGGTGATCTGTGGACCTGCACACCCAGATCCCTCTGCATCTCAATACTCCAAAGGGTTCTGCCATTCACTGTATAATTTCCATCTGTACTTGACCTTTTGACCAAATTAAACCCCTGCCATCTTTCTGCTGATGCCTCCAACTGATCTATATCCTGCCATATCCTCTGATATTCTTCCTCATTATCCACAACTCCAGCAAACTTTGTATCAGCCATAAACTTACTAATTAGACCAGCCATGTTTTCCTCCAAATCATTTATGTAGACCACAAACAGCAGAAGTCCCAGCACTGATCCCTGTGGGACACCACTAGTTACAACCCTCCATCCGAAAAGCAGCCCTCCACTGCAACCCTCTGTCTCCTATACTGTCTCTTGCTATTTGACTTCACCTTTTGTATCAGTCTACCATGAGGGACCTTGCCAAAGGCTTTGTTGTAGTCCACGTAGACAATATCAACATCGTTTCCCTCATCAACCATCTTGGCTACCTCCTCAAAAAACTCAATCAAGTTAGTGAGGCACAATCTCCCCCAAAAACCATGCTGTCCATCACTAATGAGTCTATTTGCTTCCAAATGCATAGAGATCTTGTCTCTGCGAATCTTTTCCAATAATTTTCCGACCACTGATGTGAGGCTCACAGACCTGTAATTTCCTGGATTATCCATGCTACCCTTTTTAAACTATGGGACTACATTGGCCATTCTCTGGTGCTCTGGGACCTCACCTGTCGTTAAAAAGGATACAAAGATGTCTGTCAATGCTCCAGCAATTTGTTCTCTTCCCTCCTAAAATAATTTGTGATAGATCCCACCAGGACCTGGGGACTTATCTACCTTAACACTTATTAAGATGCACGGTGCTTCTTCCCTTTTAATAGCAACTTGGCTTAAAAATCCAACATTTCCTTCCCCGAGATCATTCTCTAATTCCTTGTAATATCAATGCAGAAAAGAAATTCTATCCCATTTGATCAAAACTACTGACAATGGGTCCATAATGCCACCAATGGCAGATGCAAGCAGTTTTGAGACTAGTTGAGGGGATTCCTGATTCAGTGGTACCAGGGCAATTTATTAAACAACAAAATTTATACCCAACAATTGTGGAAGTTCATATCCTGGTTTGGAAGACTGTTGTTTTCCCCTTATGCTAGTGACACCAACAACTTCTGCTTCAAGAAATTTGTGTCTTCTTAAAATCTCTAGACTGACTCTTATGCCTACCCTTTTTATCTTATTATCCCATGGTCTCTTCCTTTGTTGTCATGCTCAGATCTTGATCACCACCTATCATCACATTCCTTAGTGACAACTCAAACGACATGTCTTTAACACATGAACAGTCCACTGTTAACTCTTTCCTGTATAAACAATCACTGGATCACTGATCCATGCACCACATTGTGGTTTCAATTTGCTCAATTTATCCAGACAATACACCTCTAAATATCCACCTTCTAGGAGCTCAAAAATACCTAAAAATGCATATTATAAAATCAAAAAGTACAAAAATGTTTTTTTTCACATAGATCAATGCATACCAAATCACAACCCCCATATTTCCACTGATAATTTGCTGCAAAGATTTCTGAAGTTCCAAATCAAGATATTCACCCTTTAACCTGTAGGATCTTTGTACACCATTCTAATAATATCAGTCTGATAACCGTCATCTTTCTTTTCATATTAAGACTACTGATGGCCCCCCAAGTGAAAAGGATGCCTTGCAACCAGGTCGTAACATCGTAGCAGCTGGATATGCTTTGTATGGCAGTGCCACAATGTTGGTATTATCTTCAGGAAATGGAGTGAACTGCTTCATGTTGGATCCAGTAAGATCTTGAACTGTGCTTTTTTTTCCCCAGAAACCATGGTGCTGTGTGTACAATTTAATTGTGACCATCAGTTTATTGAAACCTGCTTGTGATTTCAAAATCAGCAAATTTTATGTTCAATAGCACTTTCCTCTAATTCATTCAACCACATTTAGTTTTCATGGCCTAACAAGATCAAGGAAAAATTAATCTGTAATCATTGAACAATTGGCAATTTTTCGTGAGGTTTCACAGAATCATAAATGAGCAAAAAACAAAGATTTCTAGGCTATTAATATTGGGGAAAATCCATAAGGATCATTAATTGCTGAGCCCACAGTTTGCCTGCAACCAGAAAAGCATGATCCAATCTTGCTGTTGTTGGAGGCAGCCATTGAGGAGTATTTATCATGGAATCACAGGAGTCTCTTGTGGCAAGTCTGAATAGGAGAAACCACCTCGTGGCTCTTTGCTGTACCTTATTCATACTACAATTCTGGTTTCCAGTAGCATGGGCTTTTATGATTAGGAGTTTTGTAATTTACTGAAAGTAATTGATATTTAGACCTTCACTTTTGTTTAATCTTAGCCTGGCTCCAGTGGTCTGCCTATAGTGGATGCTATGTGAATTGTTAAAGAGGGCAAATGTTGTGGGGAGGCGGGGTGAGGGGAGTTGGCATAGGGGTGAATAATGGACCATGGGAACGATGAACACGGATTGCATAAGTTTACATGTGTAGACATGAGAAATGAGTGTGATTACAAATGGATGTAAAGGCCAAAGACCCTAATGTTCAAGAAAACAAATGAAGTTCTAGAGACCAGAATACCTTTTGGACAACCCCAATTTGGCACTTGGCAGTTCCTGTGGCTGCTTCTGTATCCATGGCCATCCTAAGTCTATCCCATAGCTGTACATCTTGGAACCAAGATTCAACCATCAGGATATATTTTCATGAGGTAGGTGTGAAAAGCAGGGAAATAAAATTACTTGGGAGCACAAATCTAAATCTAGATGTTACAATTATCTCCTGTGCATTTTCTGATGTGCAAATTAATTGACCTTGAAAACAACAAGACATGACTACACAAATCCAGCGAATAAAATTTATGTATCTTTGTGTCACTATCAGCTATTTGACCTAAAACACTGACCATGTAAATGTCTGCTTGGAAATGCAACCTTATTTTGCTAGTGATGTGTACATTAAATGCTTTGCAATTATTACTAAGTTTTCAGTTATTATTATATCCTTGTCTTTGAACTATGTATTCATCATTTGCGCTGACCTTAATAATTTTTGTCATTAGGCCATTGGGGAATTTGTTTTGGTGAACAGGAATGTGACCATGAAGAAGAAAGGGAATATCTACAGTATTAATGAAGGCTATGCAAAGTACTTTGATACTCCAGTTTCACAGTACATTACGAAGAAGAAATATCCAGAGGTGTAGTAAAGAACATCACTTTTTTCAATAGAAATCATACAGCGTCATTGTTCCAGAAAGTCATTTTACCTATCTTTAACCCACAGGATGGTAGCTCTCCCTATGGTGCGAGATATATTGGCTCCATGGTTGCAGATGTGCATAGAACACTGATGTATGGAGGGATTTTCTTATACCCTGCCAACTCAAAAAGTCCGAAAGGAAAGGTATGAAAGAAATCAATTAACTCTAGCTCTTCAGAATTATCTTAAGAATGCCAAAGGCCTACTTGCAAACACTGAATCAGAATCGCCTTCTGCACTAGTCTGTTTGCTAGCTAAGCTCTTAATCGTGAATACTCAGAGTCATGTTTGTCGGCTATATCTCAGTAATTCAGTAATCAAAGTACTGATAAATATACACTGGCATAGAACTTTATAATCACATTTGAGTGTCGAAATTCCTGGTAATTTAGGATTTTTTTTCTTAATCATCAATTCTCTTATGGGACAAATGCATTCAAATACCCAATGAACAATTACAGTTAAGATTCATGGAGTCTCATGACTGAACTAAAACTGAATGAGATTAAATGCATGACAAATGTAGATGCAGAGGAGCAAATGTGTACAGAATCTGCGCTTGATGTTCTAAATGTTTCACTTGGGTGGATACCAGAGTGATTTCTTTAATGGAAATGGTCAAAGGAACTGCAGACATGAGTTCAACTAAAACCCTGGCAACTGGAGAATTTTAAAATCAGATAAATTTAGAATAAAAATCTGGTATAAGTATTGGTGATGATGTAACTACAGTACTAGATTCTGATTCACTGATGTCCTTCAGAAAAACTGCTGCCTTGTATGTGATTTCAAAACCTCAGCAATGTGGTTGATGTTTTCACTGACCTCTTGAGCAAGCCAGTGAGTGATTTAAGTTGGTGGCTCACCTCAATCTTCTCACTAGTGATTTTGTGATGAACAGAAAATGCTGATCTTGTCAGAAATGCTACATTTTCATAGTTTCAGCTTTGTAAAGAAAAGGGTATTTGAACAATAGAAGGCAAATTTCATTATTTTTGTTTTAGTTAAATTTATGTGAAATCAGAACTTACAATCGAAATAGCAGTGATGCTGACAATGATCACCATTATTTACACATGAATTGCACAGCAATTTCAGGTGAAAGCAGATGCAAGATTAAATGAATAAATTAAGCAGTCTTAGTTTTAGCTGTCTTGAGTTTTGCCACTCAGGATTTAGCTTTGCAAGTTGGCCTCTTACTGTCTGCCTCACAAAAGCATTGAGTGATATGAAGTTCTTGAATTGGGGTGGTAGATACAAAGTAAATTCATCTCTATATTAGTGCTTATCCAATTCAGTCAGTTTAACACAGTTATAAGTCTTAATTATTGTCAGACAACTTACCTGGTCCTAAAAAATAGCATCAGCAGCGTGGTTTTCATTTCTTCAGCTTGCAAAGTTTGAAGATTCAAAAAAAAAGTTGGTTTTGTTTTACTACTTGTTTTTTCTCAGTCACTTTTTTTTCCTGTGCATTTAACACTCATTTTCCTCATAGAGTAGTGAGCAAATAGTCAAGCCCAGTCATCTTAATTTATCGGGTCTGCTGTATTAACTGGTCAAAGGGGCAGCCACATGGGCGATGGAGGAGATAAGGAATTGGAGATCTTGGATCATTGTTGAATGATGGCATTGATTGGAAATAAGTTTGCATGTTTACTGGGTGACAAGTTATGACTTCAGAGGTCATCAGTAGAAAATAGCTGTTAGGGTAGGTTTACTTAGAGGTAATAAACCGAAAACCTATATTGTCATTCTGACCATGTCAATCTAACCTCCTGGATGTTCTCTTATAGCTTCGACTTTTATATGAATGCAATCCCATGGCTTACATTATAGAACAAGCAGGAGGTATGGCCACAACAGGAACACAGGCAGTGCTGGACGTTAAACCAGAATCCATTCACCAGCGGGCACCAATTGTAATGGGATCCAAAGATGATGTTCAAGAGTACCTTGACATTGTAAATCAATACAATTGCAAGTAACTAAAACCCTGCAATAATGAATATCAATAGCAAACTCTAAACTGGGATCTAGACCAAACATTGATTTTTTTTTCAATGCAAAGTGACATTCCAACTTGACAATGCAAATCATATCAATTGTAATATAATTTAGTTACTAAAGTTCTTGATGAAGTGTATCTTGAGATCAGAATTATTTCTATCGTTACATAACAATCCATGCACAATGTTATACATTCTTGAATGAATATGAATAAATATTTGGATCAGTCCATCTTGTACTCCATGTTTTTATTTTGAGATTTTGTTCTATGTTTTTGTAGTTTGAATGAAATTCTGTGCTCTGACATTTTTAAAGTGATACTTATAAGAAAATAATAAACAGTAACAGGATTTGGCAGCAGTAATAGTTTAGTATTCTAATGTAGCACATTGCATGTTACCTTTTAGGAGGTACAAACAATAGCTAGAGATTTTCCAGCCTGTAAAGGCACCTTTTGGAGGTGGATTGGCAGCCAAATCAGAAGCGGTAACATCAGCCGGCTGCTGAAACGTGTTCCCATCATCTCATTCTTTTCCTGAAAATGGTTTTGCAGTAGTAATGACAACCTATCCAGGAGCAGTGGTAATCCAGTTAAAGTATTTAGCAAGCCAATGAATCTTGATTTTGTCAAAGCAATGCAATCTTGAGTCATGAAGGACGCTGGCTGGGTCGACATCCTGGCAACTTACAGGAGACAGATGCAAAACAGGACATAGGAGCCTTAGTCATTTTTGAAGAAATCAAAATGTTTATCTGCAAAGAAGTAGATGGCTAAGACCTCTTCCTGGGTTAGAGGTCTGCCATGGCACTAGCATTTCCCAAAGCCTAATGTTTAGGTCAGGTTAGATTTATTGTCACTTGTACCCAAGCACAGGAGTACAGTGGAAAGTGTACAGTGTTGCCACTGTCTGGCACCATCTTAGAATACAGTCGTTAGAATTTAAAACAAACCAGAATGAAAGAAAAAGAAAATACCTAGATCACCCTTGCGCTGCTGGGACTGATCCAGTTTTATCTGTCCCCTAGCAAAGATGGTACCTCTACTAGGGTTGGATACAAGTAAGCCTGGTTATAATATTCCTATGCTCAAATAACCTAGCCACACATACTTCAGGTCTATAGATAAATAAAACATTTGGGTAAGATACATGAAAACTGGAAGTTCCCATGGACTGTGGGCTAATGTTATTTCAAATGTGTAATAAAAGCATTTGGGGGAGTATTAGAAACTGTTTAGGCACTTAGAAGATGTGGATGGTACTGAGATGCACTATTGCATCAACTAGTGCTTCCCATGATGACCAGATGCTTGGAAAGTTCTTACAGGATAAGAGTCAGAGAGAGAGAGAGAGAACCAGCCTGAGTTTGCTTTTGAATTCCACCAGTATTTCCATACAATACTGCTAAAAGAAACCAAACCAGAGAAAAGCTGAGCTGGGAGAACTGGCCACTCACCTTTCATTAAACAAGTGTTTTTGTTTAAACTTGAAAGCCTTGTTCCTGAGACAGTCTCTGTTATCTGTAAACAAATTGGCCCTAAAACCCATCCAAACTCAGAGTTATCAGAACTTGTGTTTTTACGACCTGCAGAAAAAAAAACCCAAGGGACCACCTAACCTTTTTAAAGATGCAGCTTCGTCACACTCTCCATTCCTGGAAACAACCCGAGCAAACCTTCGAGTCATAGAATCTTTGCAGCATGGAAAGAAACCATGCAGCCCAAGATATCCATGCCAATCATCAAATATCTATCTATTCTAATCCTCATTTTCCAGCATTAACCTGCAACCTCACACACTATAGCATTGCAATTGTGTTCATCTAAATAGTACTTAAACGTCTTGAGGATTCTTGACATTATCACCCTTTTAGGCAGTGAGTTCCAAATACTCATTAATCTCTTGATGCAAAATGTCATCCTCCAATCTCCTCTGAACATCTTGCGTCATATTCTAGTCCCATGCCAGTCCTGCCTAGGGATGGCAAGTCCCATAGCAGAGACCATCGTAGTGGTGGCAAATCCTGGCATGGAGGCAAGGCCCTTGGGGACTGGAAGTGAGGCCTCAAGATTTAAAGTCCAGCGTGGTCTGTAGAGTTGGCCCAGGCGGTCTGAAGGCTCGGTACTGGCATGTACTTGGTGAAAAGACTAAAATTTGAGCACTTTTAAAAAAGAAAACTTCTTTATTCTTATGCCAAGCTTTTATTTATGATTGTTTCAAGTCTGTAACAATTAAGTATTCTGCACGTAGGTATCTTCTACATAAGATGGTACCATAAGCAGCAACATTACAAACTTTGCACTTATTCAAGAAGGAGGAGAAAGTGAGGACTGCAGATGCTGGAGATCAGAGCTGAAAATGTGTTGCTGGAAAAGCGCAGCAGGTCAGGCAGCATCCAAGGAACAGGAGAATCGACGTTTCGGGCATAAGCCCTTCTTCAGGCTTATGCCCGAAACGTCGATTCTCCTGTTCCTTGGATGCTGCCTGAACTGATGCGCTTTTCCAGCAACACATTTTCAGCACTTAGTCTTTATTGTCATATGTACTTGAATAATTCAATTTTATTACATATTCCTAAACGCTCTGCTATTCCATCCTTTATAATAGACTCAGATATTTTTCCAACAGGAGATGTTAAATTAGCTGGCTACAGTTGCTGGCTTTTTGTCTCCTTCCCTTTTTGAATAAAATTGCCACATTGTCAGTTTTCCAATCGTCTGGCACTTTTCCAGATTCTTGATTCTTCAAATGTACTATTAATGCATCCACTGTCTCTGAAGCTACTTCTATTAATGTGCTAAGATGCATTACACAAGGTCCAGAAGTCATTATGCCTTTAGCCCATTCTATCCCACTGGAACAGTTACCTGCTCCCCAAGCACTGATGCCAGTGCTTCATGAACTGAAACTCATTCCAACACACCAATCTTTGAACTTTTAACTCCTTTTCTTTATTTACTCAATGTCAGTTTGCCCATGGCTAGGCAATAATCCAGAGAGTTTAGCTTTGAAGTTCTGCTTTTTAATTTAATTTCTAACTGTTCAAACTCTGTCAGCAGAACATCCTTTTTAGTCCAACTAGTGTGCACGTCTACTGGATCCTACCCTCTCCAAGTTCCTTTCTAGCCCTGAAGAGATGTCCTTAATTCTGGCCGTGGGCAGACAACACAGCCTTCAGGACTCCTGCTCACAGCTGCAGAGAACAGTGTCTACCTCCCTAATTGATGGTCTCTTATCACAACCATATTCCCATTTCCTGCACCACTTGAATGGTTCCTACTACCAAGGTCCATTCACTCATCATGTTGCGGTCCTCAGTCTCATCGCAAAACCTGCAAGAACCTCTTAAACATTGGACAAGTACAGGATCCAATACTTCTCAATGCATTCCAGGTCCCCATATCTGCTTCACCTGAAGTCACAATCTTCTGTCCCTAATCAAGACCAGTTTTGAATTGTTTAGTCTGATGGGTGTGATTACCCTCTGAATCAATACGTCCAGGTAACTTTCTCTTCGCTGATGTGATGCAATGTCTGTAGCACTGACTTCAGCTCTTCAGCTCAGGTCCAAAGTTACTCAAGCTGCAAACACATACTACAGATGTGTTTACTATGGATTAACTTGGTGTTCAGCAGTTTCCAAATGCTGCAGCAGCAAAATATTACCCATGCTGCAATTACTATTGTATTGATTTAATTCATAAATTAACTACTCTAGATTCCCTGTCATTTGCACTTGAAATATTGAAGTAAATATTGAAGGTCATTACTTTGTTTTCTGTTCAGAATAATCAAGATTAATTTTAGTTTAGAAAGCCCAGGAATTTAAAGTTTTTAGGGCAGTTTGGAGGAGACATGACTGAGGTCAAAAGCAAGTTTTGTTTTAACAGAAATTCATGGAAGACACAGTCACCTCAGTGGAAACATTTCATTTGTGCAGCTTCCAAAACCAGGAAAGTTTGGTTAAATACATGCAGATTATTAGAAGTTGAGATAATCTAAGCTCTCAGTTTTGGAAAGAAACTGGGGAGAATTAGTTAGGTAGAACTTAAATATTTTATATAGAGGAATAATCTCTCGGACTTGAATCTCTGTAAATTGATAGTGTTGAGAAATAAGTTGGAAACTTTGTGTTGCTGTGCGCTTCAAGATTTTCCAAAACAGTCTTACAAATTTAGATATCTTGGTTTGCTTTTTTCTTCATCTTTTCTAAAACTTCTGTTCTTTTGTTAAAGAAGCTTTACAGCCTGGAGTGACTATGTTTCAGTGACCGATCATTTTGTTTACTAAAATTAAATCAAAATTGTCTACCAAGCCAGGTTTCAGTTTGGCACCTGACTTGTCCAATAACATTATGAGATTGGATCATAGCAACTGGCAAGTATTTGAAAATCTGCAATTAGCATTTGTTCAATATCGATAGCTCTGATATGAGTACGGAAATAAATTTAAATAAAGAGGGTTTGTTCTTCAGTGACACTCATTGATATTTCTTCCACTCCTACATTGGAAATCGAAATGCAAGATCAAATCATTTCAGGTTTTCCTTTTCACAAAATGAGTTTGCAAATCACTTAGTTGCTCCTGGTAATGTTTCCCTGCAGTTGGTACATATCACTCACCTAAATGCTCTCCCAAGATTTTATTACAGGCTAAAAGATTCCAGTCTGTCACAGGAGAACGCTGGCATTTTCAGTCAGGGGAAATTTCTTTTATATGCCACAGTTTTCTATTGCATGACCTTTCAAGACAGAATAACAGAACTTTTTGCAGTTTTGTAATGGTTGCACTAATGTTTGGACAATTATATTGATTCTTACCTTTAGTTTTTAGCTCAAAGTAACACATGCACAAATAAGCCTTTCAGCGCTACAATGAATACAATTTTGTGAACAAATTTCATGTTTCAAATCCAAATCTACCTATAGAGTAGCGAACAATTCAATCAGAGATCTTGAACCAAAGTTAGATTTGACAAAATTTGAAAATTTTGCTATTTTAGCAGTCACCCAGTGTCATTTCTACTTAAATAATATGCAAACTCTGATCACTCATAGACTTTAAGCTTAGTCACATGTACATGCAGCTGTTCAACTTATTTGGGTCACCACTCTATACTTTAAATAGCTAGTCTGGTCAGGCTGCATCCACTCAGAACTTCATTAACGCTACAGTAAAGAAGAAAGAAATAAGGCACAATGTCGGATCAGTCGCCTTTTGATACTGACGTCCAAACGATCACCCGGTTTGTCATGGAACAGGGAAGGAAAGCAAAAGGGACAGGGGAATTCACGCAGCTTTTAAATTCTTTGTTAACTGCAATCAAGGCCATCTCCTGTGCTGTGCGAAAAGCAGGTCTTGCCCATTTGTAAGTCAATGATCTTCATTAGCTTAACAAATATTATGTAGCATAAACAATTGCATGCAATTTGTTTTATGCAACATTGGTGAGTGAATTTTGCTTTAGAAAAGGATAAGAATTATTTGAACAGGCTTTCTTTAGAATTTATTTGGAATTCCCTTTTATTGAGTTAAAATACCTAAGAATGATTTTCTACCTTATAATGCAATTTTCTTTTTAAGCTGTGCATCAACCTGACCAAGTCCCTGGAAGTCAGCCTTTTCACAGAATCCCTACATTACAAATAGAGGCCACTCAGTCCATCCAGTCTGCACTGACCCTCTAAAGAGCATCCCACTGAGAACCAACTCCAGCCCCCACCCTAAACCTGTAACCCCACATTTATCATGGCTAATTCGCCTAGCCTGCACATCTTTTGACTGTGCGAGGAAAGCAGAAATCCATGCAGACACAGGGAGGACATGTAAACTCCGCACAAACAGTCACCCAACGCTGGAATCGAACCCAGGTCCTTCATACTGTGAGGCAGCAGTGTCACCCCTTATGGCAGGTAGGACTTGAACCCAGGTCTCTTAACCTAGAGGTAGGGACATGTGCACTACACTGCAACGCCTCCCCCTTTAAGTTACCAAGCTTGTGTGGCTATACTGGAAAGTTTAAATACTTTAACAAACTGCCTGCAAGTGGCAGTAAAAAAGGAGGTATTGATAATATCAATGTTTCCACTGACAACTGTGGTCTTACTACATAAAAGAGTAATTTTGAAATTAGATACAATCAATCCACTCACCTGCTATTAACAAAAGCCTACTGCACAAGATCCAAAGTGGAAGCCTTTGTAAACTTTTCCCCTCCCTTCGCATGATTTCGTTATGGCCAATTGATAAAATATTGCAATATCTAAATTATATCAGAAAAAAAATCAAACAATATACATTGTAGTTATTTCAATGTTCAGACACATTATGACACACCTATAGGAGGAGGAAGGGATCCTACCTTTGCACTGTAAGCTTGCCTTCTAATTGTCTCAAAATTATAAAGGAATAATGAACTTCATCAGCTAGCTCATCTTTCAATGACACACTTTGCTGCCTTTCGTTGAGTTTAATAATTACAATCACAATTTTTACTTCAATTTTGTTTCCCTTCTTTGCATTTTTTTGGTCATATTAAATTAATGTGTCATTACCTCTCCATGATACACACTGTTTGATTTTTACTTGTTCCATTATGATTCCTTTCAAGCCTACAGAAGCAGCAGGTGTCTTCTAATATCTCATGTCTTCACCCTGACTTTTCCCTTTATATGCTTTGTCTGCCCCTCCCCCATATCACCTGCTTAAAACTTATTACGTTTCCAACTTCTCCAAGTTTTTAATGTATGCCTAATATTATGGTTCACATGATTACAGATTTAATTTTAAAAGTTTTAGTTTTAGTTTTAAAAGTTAAATTTTAAATGTAACTTCACTGGGGGAAAACCTGGTAAATACAGTATTTGGAAATTAGCAAACCATGCATAGACTTAAGATAATTATAATTTAACAGATAACCTGTTTCCAGGAAAAATGTCAGAGTTAAAAATTATAATGTCAAATGGTCTTACTTATCCAAAGAACCGAAGAAGTGATATCTGTAGCTGGGCTGGACCTGAAATCACAGGCCCCGATCTCTATACAGCAGGCCTGCCTCTAACTCAAGCACACCAAGATCACCATTGATCCAAGAACTGTGAATGGACCCTCCTGTTCTTGTTTCTGGTTTCTAATTATTCCAGTAAAAGAGATGAGTTATCCAAATGGTTACTCACAGTTAAGGAAAGGTTTGTATCCAAGAATTAAAGTTTTTTTGCATTGAGAAATAGCTAATTTGCACTTTTACCTGAGAACAGTGTGTTTCAATTTTTGTTTGAGATGGTTGACTCTTAATGATATTTTTTGATTTTGTGTTCATTGTTATGAATTCAGAAAGAGAAAAGCCAGCAGGAAAGATTGTTTCTTTGAAAAGCTTAAAAATCTCCATGATGTGAGTTTTATATAACTCCTTCAAAATGGAGAAATAAAGCTAGACCTACTTCTAAAGTGAAACTTTAGAGAAGCTTCTGTGTACACTCTGGAGGTGCTCTGGTCCTCCACCTTTCCACTGCCCGTGATCTCAAAGTGTACCACTATACAAATTATGGGAAGATGAGCCTGCATTTGGGCAGGAGACACTCAACAGGCCTGGGTCCTCTAGGCCCTAAGGCACCTGGGGGTCAAGTGCCAAGGTCTTTCAAGTCAAGGGTACAAACCACAGAGCAGGCTCTGCTCCAACTACAACATTCAGGACTTCACTCAGACTAGTGGGAAGGAAAGGAAACATACTGAGAGCACAAAGCTGGTATGTGCGGTATATCTTTGTGAATAACCAATCACTTTTCTCAAAATATTTTTGTTTGCAATGTTACATTGTCTTATGTAGTATTCTTTTCATTTAAGTCACACCCATATGAGTAATAAGGAGCCTCATCATATATCCCAAAGATGTTTAAAGTTGGAGGCACCATGCTTTTTCTCATTTCTCACAAGTCTACCACTGCAGATAGCTTCACGTGTCAGCAATCTTTGGACAGATGACACTGAGGCTAAAGGCAATGTCCAGTGAATGTACCAGATCCTGATCTGCAAATATCATTTCACAATTATACTGACCTAACAAGTAATAATATGGAATAGGTGATGAAGCTATACATTTCTGTAGGGAAAGCTTTTTTCAATGAGTTTTACAAGGAAGTGCAAGAGATTGGCAGATATTCACTGGGCAGTTTATTTATACACCATTCTTCACATTGTAGCAGTCTGTAGAGAAAACCTGCAAAACGGGCAGTGTCTCTTGAGTTAAATGTGATATTCAAGCATGTCATAGCAACAGTCTCTACACACCCTGAAGCATTGAAAGATTCCAGTTAAAGGAAGGGTCTAAAGGAACTTATGGAAGTAAAGGTATGCAAATGGTGGCTCTCATGTGGGCAAAACTGCACTACACATTCCTGTTATCACTCTGATATTTGCAGGAAACTGCAGTGAAGCCTATAAAGCTTAATTTCACCATTTGTTTGCAGCATCTTGATGGATTTAGTCCTTTTGCTTCTCCTTTGGATGCTTTGTGGCAGCTGTTGGAGGTTGTTCTTGTTGGAGATCTTGTATTTGCTGTCTCCTTATCTGCTGCCTTCTCAAGGCCACATAGAAATCAGGATTTGGAGGTGCCGGTGTTGGTCTGGGGGGTGTACAAACTTAATAAATCACAAAACATCATGTTATAGTCCAACAGGTTTATTTGGAAGCACTAGCTTTTGTAGTGTTGCTCCTTCATCAGGTAGTATTGGACTGTTAGACTGTAACCTGGTGTTGTGTGATTTTTAACTTAGAAAACCAGGAGATACATTTGCCATTTCAGTTCCATGAGCATGTGATCTGTGGGAAAATCAAAACGATGATGCAGTGTTGCTGAAGAAACACTTGAGCCCTTGCTCATTGATAATCACACTGAGTTTGAATGTTATGTCCTCACACAGTCTGGCATGGATGGTTTACAAGGAAATATTTTAATGCCTTGAAATTGAGCTCTGATGTATTTGACCTTATCTAATTGCACAGTGGATATCCAACATATCTGTGCTCCTTTGGAAGTATACTTCTGGCAGCAAGCCATCATGAAACACCCTGTCCTCACCCAAAGTCACACCCAAAGATCTCCCTGCCATGTAACAGTCCATGTCCTTGCAGGCTAATTTTTCATTGTGATGACATGACAACTTTAATGTGTTGTTCTTCAGAACGTGCTATGCATTGTTGTTGCCAAATCGGGATTCAGTTTTCACTTTCCTTTTTGCAGTATTAGACTTACATGATAAGGAGACAAACAGTTTTGTAAACATCATGATTGTTTGAGACCATAACCTGTCATTTGTTTTATCAGATAATTACTGTCTCAGAATGAAGTGAGTATTGAAGGCAGATGGGTAGCATTGCCTAATCAGGGAATGCATGATTCCTGCAACTGCCTATAGCAGGGCCTCAAAATATTATTGGTAACTCGGTCATGTAGAAAAAAAAAGACTTATTCCTCTCACTCTGCATGTGGTTTCAGCCATTTTGGCTTTCAATCCAACATGATGACGTTCCAACTTCATGTCCATCTGAGTGACTTGCAAATTCCGCCAGTAATTGTCCCATTGCCCTTCACCCTCCTGCTACTTCATTTGAACCTCTTTACATTAATATTACTCTGCGTGCTTTACATCCAGGGTCCCTGATTCTGAGGATCGGTATGTTTTTGTTGACCTTACATTTTTCCCAAATGGAGGCTACAGTAACCATGATCTGCATAAACTCCCATTGAGAGCTTGCTGCCCCTTCCATTCACTATGAAATCCCAGTCAACTGCCTGCAATTGCCTTCTTTTACTGTGACTATTCTCTCTGTGACCCAATATAATAAAGACCATTCAAATACTTGCACTGCCTGCTACATTTAGGAATCCTAATTACCAAGCTTATATGCAGCATCTATTAATGATCTAACCCTCATGACAGACTGTGGTCCACATCATGAACTGATCTGGTCAGACAGCACCAACTGCTCACCCCAGATCTCAGAACAGCCTTCTGACTGACCTCTGTGTAATCTCAGGCTTGACCTGGAGGGTTGCCCATGGCCCAAACCCAAGACTTAGAAGGTATGGATCCCATGCTTGTGCAGGGCCAAGCACCAGACTGACTGTGACAAGCCCCTGTCACTGTAATCAGTAAAACCCCTTTGCCGACTGTACTGGTACCCCCATTAAGCACGCATCCATTCATCCACTCAAGCACACATCAGCATTTCCTTTAAATGTGTGGTAGGATGACAGATAGTGGGGAGGAAATGGCTTAGTGGTAGCATTGCTAAACTAATAAACCAAATTCTTAGCTATCCTCTGGGGAGCATGGCAGATGGTGTGGTTTAAATTCAATAGAAGAATCTGGATTTAAGACTCTAAAGATGACTGAAACCATTGTCAGTTGTCAGGAAGAACTCATCCAGTTCATTAATGCCCTTGAGGGAAGGAAATCTTTCTCCTTATCCAATCTGGCCTACAAGTGACTCCAGACCAACAGCAATGTGTTGAATCTGAACTACCCTTTGGGCAATAAATGATGACCCAACCAGAGATGCCCTCATCCCATGAGTGATTTGAAAAAAGCTTCAGTTGCCTTGTCTGGGAATCAGCTAGGGTTTCTGAACATGAAAAAAATTGATTAGCTTTGAAACATTAATGATATTAACAAAACTAGCTGAAAACATTTTTAATAGTTGAAGTGGTATCATTTTAAAACTCAAACAAATAAATCTCATATTATGTGATAATAAGGGGCACAGAAGAGGCAGCATTATTTAGGCACAGATTCAGGAAAAAGCAACCAGTTAGTTGGCACCTCATCCAACACTTTCAACATTCATTGAATGCATAGTAACATCAGTGTGTACTGTCTACAAAATGCACTGCAGGAATTCATCAGAGATCTTTAGACAGCACCATCCAAACCTGACCAAAAGGTCAGTCTTATGTCTGTGGTCAGCAAGGTTTTGGAAAGAATTCTGAGGGATAGGATTTATGACTATTTGGAAAAGCATAGCGTGATTAAAGGCAGTCAGCATGGCTTTGTGAGGGGCAGGTCGTGCCTAACTAATCTTATTGAGTTCTTTGAGGAGGTGGCAAGACAAGTCGATGAAGGTCAAGCAGTAGATGTGTTTATGGACTTCAGCAAGGCATTTGATAAGGTTCCCCATGGTAGAGTTATACATAAAGTCAGGAGGTATGGGATACAGGGAGATTTGGCTATCTGGATTCAGGATTGGTTGGCTGACAGAAGGCAGAGAGTGGCTGTAGATGGAATGTATTCTGCTTGGAGATCAGTGTTGAGTGGTGTCCCGCAGGGCTGTGACTTGGGCCTTTGCTTTTTGTAGTTTTTATAAATGACTTGAATGAGGAGATTGAGGGGTGGGTTAGTAAATTTGCAGACAACTCAAAGGTTGGAGGTGCCATTGATGGTATTGAGGGCTATTGCAGACTGCAGCATGACATAGGCAGGATGCAGATCTGGGCTGAGAAATGGCAGATAAAGTTCAACCTGGATAAATACGAAGTGATGCATTATGGAAGGTCGAACTTGAATGCTGAATATAGGATTAAAGACAGGATTCTTGGCAGTGCGGAGGAATAAAGGGATTTTGGTGTTTAAGTACATAGCTGCCTCAAAGTTGCCACCCAAGTGGAGGGGGTTGTTTAGAAAGCCTATGGTGTTTTGGCTTTCATTAACAGGGGGATCGAGTTTAAGAGCCGTGAGGTTTTGCTACAGCGCTACAAGTCCCTGGTGAGATCACACTTGGAATATTGTCACCAGTTCTGATTGCCCTACTATAGGAAAGATACAAAGGCTTTGGAGAGGGTGCAAAGAAAGTTTACCAGGATGCTGCCTGGACTGGGAGGGTTTGCCTTATAAAGAAAGGTTGACTAAGCTTGGACTTTTCTGTCTGGAGAAAAGGAGGAAGAGAGGTGACCTGATTGAGGTATACAAGATAATGAGAGGCATGGATAGAGTCAATAGCCAGAGACTTTTCCCCAGGGCAGGATTGACTGGGACGAGGGGTCATAGTTTTAAGATATTAGGAGGAAGGTATAGAGGAGATGTCAGAGGTAGATTCTTTACGCAGAGAGTTGTGAATGCATGGAATGCGTTGCCTGCGGTGGTGGTGGAAGCAGAGTCATTAGGGACATTTAAACACCTGCTGGACATGCACATGGACAGCAGTGAATTGAGGGGTGTGTAGGTAAGAATATTTTGCTTTAAATTAGGATTAATCCTTGGCACAACTTCATAGGCTGAAGGGCCTTTTCTGTGTTGTACCTTTCTATGTTCTATGTTCAATCTCCACCTAGAAGGACAAGGGCACCTAGAAGGTGAGAATGCCACCACCTTCAAGTTTCCTTCCAAGCCACAATCCTTCCTGACTTGGAACTATATTATTTTTTATTCTTTGTCACTGGGTCAAAATCTGGAACTCCTTCAATAAGAGTACTGTGTAAGTCCCTGCAGCATATGGACTGCAACAGTTCAAGAAGACAGCTCACCAACACCTTCTCATAGGCAATTAGGGTTGGGCAATAAATGTTGGCCTGGACAGTGAAGCCCACATCTCATACATGAATTAAAAAATGAATAACCATTGCATATGAATTTTAGGGCAATTCAGCAGAAAGAGAGCCTCTAATAAAATTTGTCTTCAAGTTAATAAGTTAGAATACTTCTTAGAATAAGTTCTTAAGGTAGACTTATCCCTGCTATAATGCAAGGAATTTTAAAGTCTTCACTTAGAGTTTTACAGACTGGAAACAGGTCCTTCAGCCTAACCCGTCCATGCCAACCAAGTTTCCTAAACTGAACTAGTCCCATTTACCGGCATCTGGTCCATATTCCTCGAAACATTTCCTATCCATGTACCTGTTCAACCGCGTTTTAAATGTTGTAATTGTATCTCTTACCACTTCCTCTGGCAGCTCTTTCCATATGTGCACTACATTCTGTCTAAAAAGATTGCCCCTCAGGTCCCTTTTAAATCTTTCCCCTCTCATCTTCAAACTATGCCCTCTAGTTTTGGACTCCCCTACTCTGGGGAAAAGACCTTGGCTATTTGCTTTAACTATACTGCTCGTGATTTTATTAACCTCTATAAGATCACCCATCAGCCTCCTTCACTCCAGGGCAAAAAGTCCCAGCCTATCCAGCCTCTCCTTGTAACTCAAATCTTCTAGTCTCAGTAACATCCTTGGAAATAATTTCCCCACCCTTCTCAGTTTAATAGCATATTTCCTATAACAGGACCAGAGTTCTATGCAGTTCTCCAAATATGGCTTTACCAATGTCTTGTACAGCTGTAACATGACATCCCAATTCCTGTACTCAGTGCTCTGACTGATGAAGGCAAAGCATGCCAAATGTCTTCTTCACCACCCTGTCTAACTGTGACACCACTTTCAAGGAACCATTTATCTGAATCCTTGGGTCTCTCTGTTTGACAACACTCCTCAGGGCTCTACCATTAACTGATGTATCTTACCAGGATGCAACACTTGCATTTACCTGAATTAAGCCCGATTTGCCATTCCTCAGCTCACTGGTCCTGTTGATCAAAATCCCTTTGTATCTTAGATAACCTTCTTCACTGTCCACTATACTGCTAGTTTTGGTGTCATCTGCAAACTTACTAGCCATGCCACCTGTACTCTCATCCAAATCATTTATATAAATGATAAACAACATTGAACCCTGCACCAATCCCTGCAGCACACCGTCAGTCACAGGCCTCCAGTCTGAACAATAACTCTTTATCACCACCCTCGGTCTCTTACCTGCAAGCCAATTTAGTATCCAATTGGCTAGCTCATCCTAGATCCTAAGTGATCTAACCTTACCATTCAGTCTACCATGCGGCATCTTGTCGAAAACTTTGCTAAAGTCGATATAGGCACCATCTACATATTTGCCTTCATCTGTTTTCAAGGTCACTTCTTCAAAAAATTCAATCATATTTGTGAGACATGATTGCCCACATGCAAAGCCATGCTGACTCTCCCTAATCAGTCCTTGCCTTTCCAAATGCATGTAGATCCTATTTCTCATAATCCCCTCCAACAACTTACACACAACATTAGCCATTCTCCAGTCTTCCAGCACTTCACTCATGGCTTTTGATGATACAAATATCTTTGCATGGGCTCTTCAATTTCTTCTTTAGTTTCCCACAATGCCCTAATTGATCAGGTTCTGGGGATTTATCTACCTTAATGTATCTTAAGACTTCTAGCACCTTCTGTTGTGTAATATGGACTCTTTTCAGGACATCACTATTTATTACCCCAAGTTCTCCTCGCTTCCATTTAACTCCTCTCAGTACAGTAGTGAGAGATTGATTTCACTCAAAAGACCAAGATGTAGAGTATGGTCAAGTAGAAATGAGAAATGAAAGGTCAGAGGTTACTTGCAGTTTTGTTTATAGGCACCCTGACAGTAATTATGCAGGATAAAGTATATAGGAATAAATAAATGGGACATGTCAGAAAGGTATTGCAATAACTAAAGGTGACTTTAATCTACACGCAGATTGGAAAATCTGACTGCCATATATGGCATGAAAAAATAAATTTGACTGCTCCTGGGACAATTTCTTCAGACAGTACATTCTTAAGTCAATCAGGAAGAAGGCTATTTGAAACCTTGTAATGTGCAATGAAATAGAATTAATTAATAATCTTTTAGATGGTCATAACATGATGGAATTTCATGTTCAGTAGGAAGGGGAGAAATGTGGGTCCAAGGCTAGTTTTTAACCTAAATAAAGGTAACTCCAAAAGTACGAAGGTAGAGCTGCCCAAAGTAAAATGGAAAACTAAATTAAAAGATAGGACTGTGGAGTTGCAGTGAAAGATTTTCCAATACGTTTTCCTAACTCAATGAAGATTAATCCTCATGCAAAATAAAATCTCTTTAATTGTATACAAAAGATAAGTATAGCATCAAAGTGAAATAAACAATGCACAATTATGCGAAAGTTAGTGGTAGTTTACCAGATGGATAAGGTGGATTGATTTTAAGAACCACCAATGAAGACTAAAAATAAGAGGGAAAGAGAAAAGTATGAAAGCTAGCTGGCAACATCAAAATGATAGTAAGAGATTCTATTATTATTTAAATAGAAGAGTAACTAAAACCAGTATTGGTCTTCTTGAGAGAGGCAAGTCTAGGAACTGATAATGGAAAATAAGGAAGTTGTAGAGGAATTGAACAGGTGTTTTTTTGTGTCTGCCTTTGAGACTTGCAAATACTCTTGGAAATCAAATGGTTAAAGAGAATGGGAAATTTAAAATAATCAGCATCACCAAGGACAAAGTGCTGAGAAAATCGACCTAAAATCTAACAAGTCCCTAGGACTAGATGGTCTGCATCCTAAAGTCTTAAAAGAAGTGGTTGCAGCCATAGTAGAAGCATAAAAGCATTCCAAAATTATGTAGCTTATACAAGGGTCCAAATGGATTGAAAAGTAGCTAGTTTCATTTTTATTCAAAAATGAGGACCACAGAAAACTAGAAGCTAGGTATTCTAACTAGTGTCACAGGGAAGTTGTAGGACCCCATTTTCAGGAAGTTAAAACAGGATATTCTGAACATCATAATGTGATCAGGCAGCATCGACAAGGCTTTGTGAAAAGGAAATTATATTTAACTATAGTTATATTTATTTTAATTTTCTTTGAGATTTTGAGGGCAAGGAAGATGGACTTGGATTTTCAAAAGGCATTTGTTAAAATACCATAGCAAAGATTATTTACACAAGACATGAGCACATGGCAAAAGAAATAACATATTAGACAATAGACAATAGACAGTAGACAATAAGTGCAGGAGTAGGCCATTCTGCCCTTCGAGCCTGCACCACCATTCAATATAATCATGGTTGATCATCCTTAATCAGTATCCTGTTCCTGCCTTATCTCCATAACCCTTGATTCCACTATCCTTGAGAGCTCTATCCAACACTTTCTTAAATGAATCCAGAGACTGAGCCTCAACTGCCCTCTGGGGCAGAGCATTCCACACAGCCACCACTCTCTGGGTGAAGAAGTTTCTCCCCATCTCTGTCCTAAATGGTCTACCCCGTATTTTTAAGCTGTGTCCTCTGGCTCGACACTCACCAATCAGCGGAAACATGTTTCCTGCCTCCAGAGTGTCCAATCCTTTAATAATCTTATATGTCTCAATCAGATCCCCTCTCAGTCTTCTAAACTCAAGGGTATACAAGCCCAGTCGCTCCAGTCTTTCAGCGTAAGGTAGTCCCGCCATTCCAGGAATTGACCTCGTGAACCTACGCTGCACTCCCTCAATAGCCAGAATGTCTTTCCTCAAATTTGGAGACCAGAACTGCACACAATACTCCAAGTGTGGTCTCACCAAATGCAACAAATGCTGGAGATCACAGCGGTTCAGACAGTACCCATGGAGAAAGAGCAAACTGATGGCTTGTGTCTAGATGACTCTTCATCAGAGCTGAAGTGGAGTGTGGAGAGGGCAACCTCGACTCAAAACGTTAGCTATCTCTCTCTCCATGGGTGATGTCTGATCCACTATGATCGCCAGCATTTGTTATTTTCAAATAATATTAGGATGAGCAAAGAATTAGTTAACTAGTAGGAAGCAAGACAGCAAGAACAAATAGATATTTCTTAGGTGAGCAAACTGCAATTAATGGTATGCCACAGGGATAAATCAGGAGCCTCAATTATTTACAATCTGCATTAGTGACGTGCAAAGACATATAGACAGGTTACTGAGTGGCAAAAAGTTGGCAGATGTAATATAATTGGGTAAATATGGAGTGAAGATTAGAGTGGTGCTGGAAAAATACAACAGGTCAGGCAGCATCTGAGGAGCAGGAAAATCGACGTTTTGGGCAGGAGCCCTTCATTAGGAATGAGGCCTCATTCCTGATGAAGGGTTCCTGCCCAAAACATCAATTTTCCTGCTCCTCAGATGCTGCCTGACCTGCTGTGCTTTTCCAGCACCTCTCTAATCTTGACTCTGATCTCCAACATCTGCAGGCCTCACTTTTGCCTAAATGTGGAGTTAGCCACTTTGGAGGAAAAATAAAAGAACCCTATACTATTTAAATGGTTAGAGTTTGTAAAACTCAGAGAATGCAGAACTTAGAGATATATAGCGTGCCCTAGAGCATAAATATGAAGTTAGTTTGCAGGTTCAGAAAGTGATTAAGAAGGCAAATGGAATATTTGTGTTTATCGCAAGGAAAATGGAAGACAAAAGTAGGCTGTTTTATAGCATTCATAAAACATAGAAACTAGGTACAGGAGAAGGACCTAAATATTTTGTAAAACATAGGAATTAGGTGCAAAAGAATGGAAAGAAGCAAAATAATTTCATTGTGAAGTTGGAAATAAATAAAATTTCAATAAAGAAAATTTAATAAAATATAATATTTCTGGCAAGTTTCCCACGAAGTTGTTTGTAGTGGATGATCAACGAATTGTAAACAGCTTAAAAACTCTGCAGAACAGGGAGTTATGTCTAAGGAAATACTTGTGAAAAAAGTGATTTTGAGTCGTTATGCATTGCCATTTAAAAAGGTTGTTTGGTCAAACTACAAAATATCACACACAAAATGGTTTACCTCCAGTGTTATGCTATATATAGTGGACATATGTTGCTTAAAAATGCTAAAATATATTATTTTATTCAGGTATGGAATTGCAGGGACTGTGAATGTGACGGGGGATGAAGTCAAGAAATTGGACGTTCTGTCAAATGACCTCATCATTAATCTGCTGAAATCATCCTATAGTACTTCCGTGTTAGTGACAGAGGAGAACAAAGAAGCTATAATTGTGGAACCTGAGAGAAGAGTGAGTGTATCATAAATGTGGTGAATGGATGGCTTTATAATTGCATTTCCTCTATGCCTTGCTGGTTTTCTCAATAATCATTATGATGATTACTTATACATAAATTATAGGACCAAGATTAACAGCTGAGGTACCCCGCCAGTAATGCAAAAGTGTGAACTTAACTCTAAAATCAAGGGGCATAAAGCGCTGGACCAACACAAAGCAGCATTTGCAAAGTTAGGTCCATATTTTAGCTATAATCTATTAATAAATAAATTCAATATCTCTCATATATTTTTCTATTTGTGAGGTAACTTCTTGAAAAGAGGTAAATTCAGATGCATTAGTTTTATTGTACACGTTGCAAAAACCAGTCACAACAAAATGAGAAATGATTTAAGACATATTAAACATGAGAGGCCTGTTTGAATCACGACAAAATATTTTGAAAGTAATTCTACAATAAATGTTCAAATTGAATGTTAGAGTATAATGCCATTGTGGCATGAACAAAAGAGCTTGATTTGTGGCTCATGTTAGCTGTGTGATTTCAGGAAATGTTTTTGTCGGTGAAGTGACTAGGGAGGGATGGCTTGGGGGAATGTTAGTTGTCACCAATTAGCTTCACTCTGTCCACTATTCTACATGCTTATTTTTGCTGTTCTTAGGATGTGGTGGCCTTGTGATATTATTGCTCAGCTATTAATTCAGAGATTCAGATGATGTTCTGGGGACCCCCATTCGAATCTTGCCAGGACCCATGGTGAAATTTGAATTCAACATTTTATGTGAAACTAAGAGACTAATGATGACTGTGAAACTGTTGTCAGTTGTTGAAAAACCCCTCTGATTCACAAATGTACTTTAGGAAAGGAAATTTTTCATCCTTGCCTGGCCTAGCCTTATGTGACTCCAGATCATCACAATGAGGTTGACTCTTGCCCTATTGTCAGTTAGGAATGGGCAGTGAATAATTGCAATGTCCACATCCTGTGAGTGAATAAAAAAGATAACTATGCCCCCTCAGAAGAGTTTTCTGCAGAGATTGTTCATGAATGAGTGATTGAATTTACTTCGAATATTGCAAACAAATCATCTCCCAGAATGGGCTTCTTGTTGAATAACATTCTTTATAGAGTTAAAAATCACACCACACCACATTATAACCTGGTGTTGTGTGATTTTTAACTTTGTACACCCCAGTCCAACACCGGCATCTCCAAATCATTCTTTATAGACACTACTAAGAAGAAAACGTCCCTATAGATGTTTAGGATATCATTGTTAATTCATCATTTATCTGTTATGAGCATGAGGACATTAATGTACAGCTATAACTTACATTATATGTATGAGCCAAATTGCCTCTCGAGGCACTGATCATTCAGAAAACATCTTGATAGATACAAAGCTAGAGGAATAGAAGAAGATAGGAGTAGGCAAAGGAAAATGAAAGACATAGTTGAAGAGAGGATTTTGAATAGCTTTTTAAAAGCATTTCACTTACAAATAGACATTAACCGGTCTAATTTGTATTTGCTTTTTCTCTAGGGTAAATATGTGGTCTGCTTTGATCCATTGGATGGCTCTTCTAATATTGATTGCTTGGTATCTATTGGAACTATTTTTGGCATTTACAGGAACGTAAGTGTTTCCTTTGTTATCAGAATGTATATGAGACTTGACAGTGACTTTCAATTTGAACAATCAAATAATTATTTAAATATAAATAGTTGCTTTTTCTGAATAAGAAATGAGGGTTTGAAGCCTGTCTTTCCCTTTTATTGAGTAATCTTCTCAGAGGCTGTTTTCAGCTTCCATGAATGCCACAATGGCTACCAAGTGACACACTGGAGTGGTCTAAACCGCCTCTTATTCTTGTTTTTCAGTCCAGTAGCACCCACCTGCTGTAACTGAGTTCAGACTTTTGACACTGAGGATATAATCAGTGTGACTTAGGAATAGTCACTGCTTGGTGCACTATGTTAATACACCTGTGCTCTTTCCTGCGTTATCTGGAAGAACTGCTCTCCCTACAGTTTTTAACTCTTCCTATCCATTCACTTTCAAAAGCTGCAGTATCATGAGCACATTGACCCATAAGGTTGAGTGAGTAAAGAGGACTACAACTGACACCGAACCATATACTCTCCAGATCTGTAAACATATTGTTGAATCTGCACAGACCAGCTGATGAAATGGCTCAAGGTTATGTGTAACTGAGAAAGACAGAACAGACTGGTTGCATTCTTCAAATTTTCAATCTAGTTTGCAGGCTATATATTGTAATTGTAGTTTATGCTCAAATTACAAGGATATGTTTGCAAAATTTAGTTTATAAAATGCTAGTCAATTGAAATTCAGAGTGCAGTCATATGTGGTGTGGGGCTCACAGGTTGCAATGTTGTAATACAAACACGCTTTATGAGAGAAGCATCTACCTAAACGAGTTTGACTGGTGTTTTAACGTTTGCAATTTGAATACATACTTAGACTTTCCTAATGCATTGCATTTTGTTCATGTTTATTGGCATGGAGCCCAACCCATAGCAAAGAGTTAGTGTTTTGCTAAATTCATTCATTTCAACAATAGGCTGCCTGAAGCATGCTTCATGTTATCCATGAATATTAATGGCCCCATAAAATGACTCAAGCACTGACACATCAGCACAATTATCAGCACAAGTATCGCTACAGTCTACTTATTGCAGGGTCACTGATTTTCTTTTCTACATTGGATAGACTTCTGTGACAACAAAATATCACAGTGGATAACAGAGTGGAAATGCTGACAGTGTAAATTTGAGAGATTGCTTCCTGCATTATAAAGAAGAAGGGTCCACCCAACCCGAAAGATTAACTACTTTCTGTCCGCAGATGCTGCCAGACCTGCTGAGTTTTTCCAGCAATCTTTGATTTTGCTTCTGATGTCTGGCATCTGCAGTTCTTCACTATTTTTGTTTAGAGGAACAAACAAATGACTTTTAAAAGGATAAACACAAAAGCTTTTGACCTGGATTTTTCTGTAAAATATCTACAGATCTATCATAAATTTGGAATATTTACCCAAAAGGAATTGGGTGGTATTTAGAACTTGTTATTAACGTAAATTTAGCTCAAATGATAAGACCATAAGACAAAGGAATGGAAATCAGGCCATTCAGCCCATCGGGTCCACTCTGTTATTTAATCATGGCTGATGGGTATTTCAACTCCCACCAAAGCCCTTAATTCCTTGCAAGATCAAGAATTTATCAATATCTGCCTTGAAGATATTTAATGTCCTGGCCTCCACTGCAGTCCATGCCAATGAACTCCACAGGCCCACCATTTTCTGGCTGAAGAAATGTCTCCTCATTTCCATTCTAAATTGACCCCCTCTAGTTCTAAAGCTGTGCCCACGAGTCCTAGTCTCTCCACCTAACGGAAATAACTTCCCAGCGTCCACCCTTTCTAAACCATGCATTATCTTCTAAGTTTCTATTAGTTCTCCGAGGAGAAAGTGAGGTTTGCAGATGCTGGAGATCAAAGTTGAAACTTTATTGCTGGAACAGCACAGCAGGTCAGGCAGCATCCAGAGAACAGGAGATTCGACGTTTCGGGCACAGGCCCCTGAAGAAGGGCCTGTGCCCGAAACGTCGAATCTCCTGTTCCCTGGATGCTGCCTGACCTGCTGTGCTGTTCCAGCAATAAAGTTTCAACTCTATTAGTTCTCCCCCAACCTTCTAAACTCTAATGAATACAATCCCAGGATCCTCAACCATTCATCGTATGATAGGCTTACTATTCCAGGTATCATCCGTGTGAATCTCCGCTGGACACGCCCCAATGCCAGTATGTCCTTTTTGAGGTGTTGGGCCCAAACTTGGACACAGTATTCTAAATGGGGCCTAACTAGAGCTTTATAAAGTCTCAGAAGTACATCACTGCTTTTATATTCCCACCCTCTTGTGATAAATGACAACATTACATTTGCTTTCTTAATCACGGACTCAACCTGCAAGTCAACCTTTAGAGAATCCTGGACTAGCACTCCCAGATCCCTTTGTACTTTGGCTTTATGAATTTTCTCACTATTTAGAAAATAGTCCATGCCTATATTCTTTTTTCCAAAGTGCAAGACCTCGCATTTGCTCACGTTGAATTTCATCAGCTATTTCCTGGACCACGCACCTAAACTGTCTAAATCTTTCTGCAACCTCCCTACCTCTGCATACTACCTGCCTGTCCACCGAACTTCATATCTTCGGCAAACTTCACCAGAATGCCCCCAGTCTCTTCATCCAGAGCATTAATATATAAAGCGAGCAGCTGCGGCCCCAACACTGAACCCTGCAGGACACCACTTGTCACCGACTGCCATTCCAAAAAAGAACCTTTTATCCCAACTGTCTGCCTTCTGTCAGACAGCCATTCCTCAATCATGCCAGTAGCTCACCTCAAACACCATGGGCCCTCACTTTACTCAGCAGCCTCCCATGAAGCACCTTATAAAGGCCTTTTGGAAGTCTAGGTAGATAACATCCACTGGGTTTCCCTGGTTAACTTTAACCTACTTGTTACCTCTTCAAATAATTCTAACAGGTTTGTTAGGCATGACCTCCCCTTACTAAATCCACGCTGACTTGTTCTAATCCAACCTTGCACTTCCAAGAATTGGCATGGCGGCTCAGTGGTTAGCACTGCTGCCTCAGAACCAGGGTCCCAGGTTCAATTCCAGCTTCGGGTGACTGTCTGTGTGGAGTTTGCATATTCTCCCCGTGTCTACGTGGGTTTCCTCCGACAGTCCAAAGATGTGCAGGTCAGGTGAATTAGCCATGCTACATTGAACATAGTGTTAGGTGCATCAGTCAGAGGGAAATGGGTCGGGGTGGGTTACTCTTCGAAGGGTTAGTGTGAACTGGTTGGGCTGAAGGGCCTGTTTCCACACTGCAGGGAATCTAATTTAATCTTAGGAATCTCATCCTTAACAATGGATTTGAGAATTTTACCAACAACCAAGGTTAGGCTAATCGGCCTATAATTTTCCAACTTTTGTCTTGATCCTTTCTTGAACAAGGGGGTTACAACAGTGATTTTGTAATCATCTGGGACTTTCCCTGACTCCAGTGGCTTTTGAAAGATCACAACCAATGCCTCCGCTATTTTGTCAGCCACCTCCCTCAGAACTCTCGGATGTAGCCCATTGGGGCCAGGAAATTTATCAATTTTTAGACCTTTTAGCTTTTCTAGCACTTTCTCTTTTATAGTGGCTACCATACTCAACTCTGCCCCCCGACTCTCCTTAATTGTTGGGATTTTTACTCATGTCTCGCACTGTGAAGACTGACACAAATTACCTATTAAGTTCTTAAGCTATTTCCTTATCTCCCATCATTAGCCTTCCAGCATCAATTTGGAATGGCCCAATGTCTACTTTTACCTCTCATTTGTTTTTTATATATTGAAAGAAACTTTTACTATCGTTTCTAATACTACTAGTTAGCCTACCTTCATATTTGATCCTTTCATTTCCTTACATCTCTCTTTGTTATCCTCTGTTGTTTTTGTAACCTTCCCAATCTTCTGTTTTCCCTGTGTTCTTGGCCACTTTATAGGCTCTCTTTTTTTTTTATACATTTCCTGACTTTCTTTGTCCACCCAGATAATCTTTCTTTGCTTTGGAATGAGTTTCTGTACTGTGTCCTCAATCACACCCAGAAACCCCACTGCCTTCCCCACTAAGTTCCCTTCCACAGTCCAAAGATGTGCAGATTAGGTGGATTGGCCATGCTAAATTGCCCTGTACTGTTCAGGGATATGCAGGTTAAGTAAGTTAACCATGGTGAATGCAGGGTTTCAGGAGTGGAGTGGGAGCTGGGTCTGGGTGGGATCTCTTCGGAGGATTGGTATGGATTTGATGGGTCAATTTGATTCGTTCTGCACTGTAGAAATTCCATGATTCTACATTAACGTCAACATTTTCTGAAAGGAAAAATGTTCAAGATGTGATAATTAAATAGAAGTCTGGTGTGAAACCGCTGAGTACCAAAAACAAAATATAAGATTCTAAAAACTTGCTTTAAAATAGTAAATATTGGAAACACTAGGCTTGTCAAAAAGTAGTTGCAAAGAGAGGATAAGAGTTAATGTTTCAGGCTGTTGATCTTTCATTAGAATTGATCAGTAAGGTCCCTCTCTCACGCGCCCCCCCCCCCCCCACCCTGCCAGCCCAATGGTGCAGAGGTCAGAGGCACATCTTCTGAGATTCTCAGTGAGATCACCTGACAAATTGGGACTGGGATCTGAGATTTTCTGTTCGAATCATAGAAGTCCTACAGTGCATATAGAGATCATTCAGCCCATTGAGTCTGCACCAACTCTCCTAAGAGCATCCCGCCCAATTCTCGTAGCCCCACACTAATCTTAGTTAACCCACCTAGCCTGCACATCCATGGACACTACAGGGCAATTTAGCGTGGCCAATCCACCTAATCTGCACATCTATGGACTGTGGGAGGAATCCAGAGCACCCGGAGGAAATGCGTACAGACCAGGGAGGTGGTGCAAACAGCATTGGCTCCCTCCCCCCGCCACCCCAAAGCTGACCTCAGCAGATTCATTTTCAAAACAATGTCATGTGATATGTATTCTGCACTCATAAAGGCAGGCAAATTCTGCAAAGTTTTGCTTTGGTAATCCTCCGAAGGCCTGAGGCTTTCGGTTCTTGTCTCAGAAATATGGACATAGGAAATTGCATTCATTCACTCCATCATTGCTATCCAGATATTTCAAGACTGATATTGACAGCAGGGAACCCTTTTGATTTCTGCTACAACTAAATTTTGAAAAGGGGCGGTATTCTTCTGTCTACTGTCCTCTGTCCTTTGTCCTCTGTTCTCATTGGTCAAAGGAAGAATTTCTGATTTGTTTTTAAAGGGCAATTTTTCTTTAACTGAGAGAAACAATCGTGGAGAAACTTTCCCCCACTTCCCTCTACCCTCATCCAATCATTTGTACCACCTCTACAGTTGCCCACTGTACTTGGGGCAACCATGTAGGTCTCACACAATCACATGGGATCAATATTTCAGTGATTTGCTAAGGCCGAGGAAATATTCTCTATTATTTCTAACTTGCCATTTGTTGTGATTTTTTTTCTGTCAGCCCCACATGAATGATAGGGTGTGCAGTTGAGATATGTAAAAACCCTATACTGCAAACAATCAGAATTACTAAGCTGATGAAAACATTGACAGCAAGTGTCATTGTTACATTTCTCAAAGGGCAAGGTTGTTACAATCCATATGTACAACCCCTACATCTTGGCAGGTGCAAACAGCTTGAAGCAGGCAGCACCATTATAGTGGACCCCCTTGGAATCTGGACCAGCACGCGGCAGGTCAGGGTGACCCTCAAAGTGGATGCCAGTGGGAACATCCTGCACCCGCCCTCCATAAGTGGGGCCGAACCTGCAGGAGGTCAGGACACATGGCATCATTGATGCAGATGGACAATCCAGAGGGGCTGATAGCAAGCCAGATGCCACACCCAGATTCCTGATGGAAACAGTTCAAGTTGCCAAGCTGCATTACTCCCTGCAAATGGAGTTCAGTGCAGATACACCTGGTCATGGCCAGACCTGTCTATCTACTCAAGGATGGACTTCCTGTTTGTGTCCCGCATGCTCTCGGTCAGATCCACCAACTTCATGCCATTATTTTTCTCTGACCACTGCCTCCTGCTAGCTGACTGTCATCTACAGGATGGACTGGCAAGGGTATGTCGAAGCTGAATGTGAGATTGTTAACCCCAGAAAACATTGAGGAGCTCAAAAGGGATTTCACGGGTTGGAGAACCATGAAGCCCTTTTTTTGAGTCTCCAGTGGACTGTTACGAAACAATCAAGGGGAACATAAAGAGGTCTTTTATCCTCAAAGGTGTTCAGAAGGTGAGAAAGAGATGTGGAAAACTGTCCAAGCTCCTGAAAACCATGCAGAACCTACTCCTGGGAGTTGATGTTACGGAGGATCTCCAGAGGTGAACAGCCAGCAAGCTTCACTCTTTACCTCAGAGGCCTCCAAGATAATCTTCTGGTCCAGGTCCACATCTTGGAGCAGGATGAGACGTGCTTGCATTTCTTCTTCCAGAAGGTACAGAAGGAGAGCTCTGTGCTCATCAGCCTGAAGGAAGAAAAGGCCATTGCAATGTCAGGGTAGTCTGACATTCTGAAAATCAGCAAATCCTTTTATGTCAGTCTGTGCGACATGAAGCCCACAAACAGCGCCACCTCCCAGTTGTTCCTGTTCTCTATCATGGAGTTCTTAGACAACAGCGTGTGGGAGAAGCTGGGCTAGCTGTTATCTCTGGATGAGCTGATGAAGGCCCTTGAGTCTTTAGAAAAAAATTAAACACCCAGAAGTGATAGCTTACTGTCTCAGTTGTATTTAGCTTTGTGGGACATTGCCAGGATCTGCTAGAGGTGTATAACAGTATGCTTCAGTCAGGTAACATGTGCGATTCCATGAAGAAAGGTATCATCACCTCATCTACAAGCAGAAGGGGGACAAGGAGGAAATTAGAAATTCGTGTCCAATTTCACTGGTGAATGCAAACTACAAAATCCTGTCTAAGGTCATCGCCAACCAGGTCAGGCAAGCTCTGGATTTGGTGAAGGCCTTTAACAGGATATCGCATATCTACATATGAAATGTGCACTGGAGAGGGAATTTGTGCTTGGATCCTACTGCTCTACAGCAACGTTATTAGTGGAGTCTCAATCAATGGTGGGAATAAGAAAAGCTTCCAGATCATATCTGGAGTCAGGCAGGGCTGCCCACTCTCTCCTGCCTCATTTGTACGTTGTATAGAGCCTTTTGCTGAGGCCCTCAGGAAGGGTGCGAGCCTGAGAGGAATGTCTATTCCAAGCAGTGAAGGCCTGCAGGTCAAAGCCTCCCTGGGTGATAGAGTCATAGAATCATAGAGTCATAGAATCAGGCCATTCGGCCCAACAAGTCCACACCGACCTTCTGAAGAGTAACCCACCCAGACCCAAACCCCTACCCTATTACTCTACATTTACCCCCATGAATGCGCCTAATCTACACATCCCTGAACACTTTGGGCATTTAGCATGGCCAATTCATCTCACCTGCACATCTTTGGATTTTGGGAGGAAACTGGACCACCTGGAGGGAACCCATGCAGACATGGAGAAAATGTGTAAACTCCACGCAGACAGTCACCCGAGGCTGGAGCTGTGAGGCAGCAGTGCTAATCACTGAGCCACCGGAATCATGGAGTCCTACAGCAGGGAGACAGACCCTTTGGGCCAACCTGGTCCATCCACACTAACCCCATTTCCCTGCACTTGGCCCATATCCTTCTAAACCATTCTTATCCATGTATTTGTCTAAATGCATTTTAAATGTTGTTAATGTACCTGCCTCAACCACTTCCGTTGCCAGCTCATTCAATATGCGTACCACCCTCTGTAAAAACCTCAGGATCCCTTTTATTCTTTCCCCTCTAACCTTAAACTGTAGTCCTCGATTCCCCACCCTGAGAAAAAGATTGAGTGCATTCACCCTATCCAAGCCTCTCATGATCTTATACACTCTTATAAGATCCCCCCTCAGTTTCCTACGCTTTAAATAAAAAAGCCCTATCTTGTTCAACTTCTCCCTATAACTCAGACTGTTGAGTTCTGGCAACATCCTTATAAATTTCTACTGCACTCTTTCCAGTTTAATACCATGCTTCCTGTAGCAAGGTGACCAAAACTGAACACAATGCTCCAAGTTCAGCCTCACCAACGTCCTATACACTTGCAATATGACTTCCAAACTGCTATACTGTGCAAAAAACTTCTTCACTGCCCTGTCTAACTGTAAGTCCACTTTCAGAGTACCACGCACCTGAATTCCAAGGTCCCTCTGTTCCACTGCACTCTTAAGGCCCTACCATTCACCATGAAACTCCTACCTTGATTTGACTTAACAAAATGCAAGACCTCACTCTTTTCTGTATTCAACTCCATTTGCCAAATCTCAGCCCACTTCCCCAGCTGATCAAGATCCTGCTGCAATTCCTGATAACCTTCCTCACTATCCATGATACCTCCTATTTTAGTGTCATCTGCACACTTACTAATCATGCCTTGTACATTCTCATCCAAATCATTGATATAGATAACACAGAACAATGGGGCCAGCACTGACCCTGAGGCACTCCACTAGTCACAGGCCTCCAGTCCGACAATTATCCTATGACTATTACCCTCTGCTTCCTACCATCAAGCCAACTGTCTATCCAGTTTGCCAACTCCCCCACGATTCTATGTAATCTAACCTTCCAGAGCAGCTTACCATGTGGAACCTTATCAAAGGCCTTACTGAAATCCACATAGACTATGTCTACCACCCTGCCCTTGTCAACCTCCCTGGTCACTTGTTCCAAGAACTGTAAGAAATGTGTGAGGCATGATCTCCCACGCGCAAAGCCATGCTGACTATTCCTAATCAAACCCTGTCTTTCCAAACGCATGTATATATTATTTCTCAGAATCGTCTCAAGTAACTTAGCTACCTCAGATGTTAGGCTTACTGGTCTATAGTTCCAAGGCTTTTCTTTGCAGTTTTTCTTGAATAAAGGCACAACTTCCGCTATCCTCCAGTCTTCCAAGATCTCACCCATGGCTAACAATGATGCAAAAATATCAGCCAGGGCCCCTGCAATTTCTTCTCCAGTTTGGAGGGGCTGAGAAATGCACAAAATCTTGGGAGAAGCACATTGCCAAGGTGAGGCGGAAGCTGGTCTTTTAGAAACACCACTCCTTCTCCATTGCAGATATCAGGTGCGAGGCGCTCTGTCTATTGTTGTACTTGGCACAGGTCTGGCCCATTTCCCGAATCTATGCTGTTGCAGTCACCTGAGTCACCTTCCACTTCACCTAGAAATCGAAGATGGACCAGGTCTGGAGGGAGTCCATTTACAAAACTCTGGATGGGGAGCAAGAACGTACCCAACATCACACTCATCCTAATGACCACCTTTGTGTGTGGCTGCATCAAGCTGTGCATAGAGCCTTAATACGCAATCACCGTGTCACTTTGTAATGAGATTCTACCTGTCCCCAGTATTGTGAAGAATGAGGCAGGTCTTGTTGCCGCAGAACACTCCAGGCAGTTGAACCATTCTCTACCACCTGTCCTCTGTGGAGAAATTTGCAAAAAAAACACCTTTGACCACAAGTACAACAGGAAGTGGTCAACACATATCATCCTTGAGACCCTGTGGGTAAAGGAGGGGGTAGATCCTGCCACATGATTCTCTGAGCAGACTGTCTTATCACCAGAACTTTCCAACAAGCACCAAGACATCGTTTGGTTGATAGTGATAATGGCACTACCTGTGAGATCCTTCTTGTCTGCCCGGTCTGTCTGTGCCACTGCACACTGTCCTTGAAGTGGCTGCTGGGGTGTTCAGACTGTAACACATCTCCTTCTGGAATGTGCCTTTGCAAAGGAAGTCTGGAGGAAGATGTAGTGGTTTTTATCGCGGTTTGTCCTGAGCAGTTACGTGATACAGGACTCTGTCCTCTATGGTCTGTTCCCTGGGACACACACCGTGACAAGCATTGACTGCACTTTAAGGGCCATCAACTCTGTGAAAGATGCTCTTTGGTCCACTCAAAACTTGTTGCTCTTCCAGTACAAGGAGTTGACCTCAAACAAATGTTGCAGACCGGCACATTCCAAAGTCCAGGACCATATTAGGAGGAAGGTATAAAGGAGACGTCAGAGGTAGGCTCTTTATGCAGAGAGTTGTGAATGCATGGACTGAGTTGCCAGCTGTGTTGGTGGAAGCAAGGTCATTGGGGACATTTCAGTGACTGCTGGACATGCACATGGATAGTAGTGAGTTGAGGGGTGCGTAGGTTGAGTTACTATACATTAGCATTAAATCTCGGCACAACATTGTGGGCCAAATGGCCTGTTCTGTGCTGTACTTTTCTATATTCTATATTCTATGTGCTGAGAGATGCAGAGATGCACTGAAGCTTGGGGCAACTGCTCCCAAGGCTCCATGGGGAAAGACCACTGTCTGAGGTCCTTCTGCCAAAGTTAAACTGGGATCTGTTCAGTTATCAGATCTTCCTGCTGTCTCAAATTATGTAAAATCCAGTTCAGGTAAGAGATGTCTTTGGTTTATTTAGATAGAGTCAAACTCTATTGTTTGTTTTCTTGATATGCTACTGTACAGAACTCAACTGCACTTGTGATTATGTATATTATATAAATTTATTTTTTATGAATAATGTATAGCTTTGTAATAAAAAGTGTCATTGTTTCATTGCACGGAAACAGACCCTTCGGTCCAACCCGTCCATGCCAACCAGATATCCCAACCCAATCTATTCCCACCTGCCAGCACCCGGCCCATATCCCTCCAAACCCTTCCTATTCAAATACCCATCCAAATGCCTCTTAAATGTTGCAACTGTACCAGCCTCCACCACATCCTCTGGCAGCTTATTCCATACACGTACCACCCTCTGTGTGAAAAGGTTGCCCCTTAGGTCTCTTTTATATTTTACCCCTCTCACCCTAAACCTATGCCCTCTAGATCTGGACTCCACGACCCCAGGGAAAAGACTTTGTCTATTTATCCTATCCATGCCCCTCATAATTTTGTAAACCTCTATAAGGTCACCCCTCAGCCTCCGATGCTCCAGGGAAAATAGCCCCAGCCTGTTCAGCCTATCCCTATAGCTCAGATCCTCCAAGCCCGGCAACATCCTTGTAAATCTTTTCTGAACCCTTTCAAGTTTCACAACATCGTTCCGATAGGAAGGAGACCAGAATTGCACGCAAAATTCCAACAGTGGCCTAACCAATGTCCTGTACAGCTGCAACATGACCTCCCAACTCCTGTACTCAATACTCTGACCAATAAAGGAAAGCATACCAAACGCCTTTTTCACTATCCTATCTACCTGCGATTCCACTTTCAAGGAGCTGTGAATCTGCACTCCAAGGTCTCTTTGTTCAGCAACACTCTCTAGGACCTTACCATTAAGTGTATAAGTCCTGCTAAGATTTGCTTTCCCAAAATGTAGTTTTATCTGAATTAAACTCCATCTGCCACTTCTCAGCCTATTGGCCCATCTGGTCAAGATCCTGTTGTTATCTGAGGTAACCCTCTTCTCTGTCCACTACACCTCCAATTTTGGTGTCATCTGCAAACTTACTAACTGTACCTCTTGTGCTCGCATCCAAATCATTTATGTAAATGATAAAAAGTAGAGGACCCAGCTCCGATCCTTGTGGCACTCCATTGGTCACAGACCTCCAGTCTGAAAAACAACCCTCCACCACCACCCTCGGTCTTCTACCTTTGAGCCAGTTCTGTATCCAAATGGCTAGTTCTCCCTGTATTCCATGAGATCCAACCTTGCTAATCAGTCTCCCATGGGGAACCCTGTCGAACGCCTTACTGAAGTCCATATAGATCACATCTACTGCTCTGCCCTCATCAATCTTCTTTGTTACTTCTTCAAAAAAACTCAATCAAGTTTGTGAGACGTGATTTCTCACACACAAAGCCATGTTGACTATCCCAAATCAGTCCTTGCCTTTCCAAATACATGTACATCCTGTCCCTCAGGATTCCCTCCAACAACTTGCCCACCACCGAGGTCAGGCTCACTGGTCTATAGTTCCCTGGCTTGTCTTTACCGCCCTTCTTAAACAGTGGCACCACTTTGCCAACCTCCAGTCTTCCGGCATCTCACCTGTGACTATCAATGATACAAATATCTCAGCCAGAGGCCCAGCAATCACTTCTCTAGCTTCCCACAGAGTTCTCGGGTACACCTGATTAGGTCCTGGGGATTTATCCACTTTTAACCATTTCAAGACATCCAGCACTTCCTCCTCTGTAAGCTGGACATTTTTCAAGATGTCACCATCTATTTCCCTACAGTCTATATCTTCCATATCCTTTTCCACAGCAAATACTGATGCAAAATATTCATTTAGTATCTCCCCCATTTTCTGTGGCCGCCTTGCTGATCTTTGAGGGGCCCTATTCTCTCCCTAGTTATCCTTTTGTCCTTAATATATTTGTAAAACCCCTTTGGATTCTCCTTAATTCTATTTGTCAAAGCTATCTCATGTCCCCGTTTTGCCCTCCTGATTTCCCTCTTAAGTATACTCCTACTTTCTTTATACTCTTCGAAGGATTCACTCGATCTATCCTGTCTATACCTGACATATGCTTCCTTCTTTTTCTTAGCCAAACCCTCAATTTCTTTAGTCATCCAGCATTCCCTATACCTACCAGCCTTCCCTTTCACCCTGACAGGAATATACTTTCTCTGGATTCTTGTTATCTCATTTCTAAAGGCTTCCCATTTTCCAGTCGTCCCTTTACCTGCGAACATCTGCCTCCAATCAGCTTTTGAAAGTTCTTGCCTAATACCGTCAAAATTGGCCTTTCTCCAGCTTAGAACTTCAACTTTTAGATCTGATCTATTCTTTTCCATCACTATTTTAAAACAAGTAGAATTACGGTCGCTGGCCCCAAAGTGCTCCCCCACTGACACCTCAGTCACCTGCCCTGCCTTATTTTCCAAGAGTAGGTCATGTTTTGCACCTTCTCCAGTTGGTACATCCACATACTGAATCAGAAAGTTGTCTTGTACGCACTTAAGAAATTTCTTTCCATCTAAACCTTTAACACTATAGCAGTCCCAGTCGATATTTGGAAAGTTAAAATCCCCTACCATAACTACCCCATTATTCTTACAGATAGCTGACATCTCCTTACAAGTTTGTTTCTCAATTTCCCTCTGACTATTGGGGGGTCTATAATACAATCCCAAAAAGGTGATCATCCCTTTCTTATTTCTCATTTCAACCCAAATAACTTCCCTGGATGTATTTCCAGGAATATTCTCCCTCAGCACAGCTGTAATTATCAAAAATGCCACTCCCCCTCCTCTCTATAGCACCTGTAACCTGAAGCAATCAGCAACCCTGACACAGCACTGCAAACTTGGCTAGTTAGCCCTCCTCAGCCCTTCACATGGTCAGTGTGGGGATTGAACCCACAACCTCGGTGTTAATAGCACCACATGCTAACCAGCTGAGTTAACCAACCAACACCTTGTTGAGTAGCTAAACGTTAAAATCTGAAACAGAATTTGGTTCAATCCAAGATGTCTGCAGAGTTATTTGACCTTACTACTTTTGGTGTCAACACCTCTTGGAGGGTTTAAAAGGTTAAAAAAATCCATTTCTGTAAGTATTTGTGGGATTAGAATTGAGCTATAAGTCCTCTCTTCTTCCCATGGTTACATAGTCTACTGACTAGGCTTGCATGCAGATAATAGGCCCATTTTTTGAGGGACCAGAGGGTGGTGTTTGTAGAATTGCAATCCAGCAAGTTATTGTCTTTGGGAGAGGAATGACAAGAGGAGGAACAGAAAGAGCTCTGAATCCGCACAAGTTGATGACAGGAAGCATCAGTCAAGGTCATGACAGCTAGGCTGTTTCAACATGGACAGTGATGAGCAGCTTCTGGCTGAATATTGCCATTGCTTAATATCATACAAAGTCCGATGTCAGCTGTGCCATTGTAGGGAGGAAGCTAAAGAAGTCACGTACAACATACACGAGATTGCAAACCTTTTTATAATTATTTGAATAGCAGAAGCTTGAAAGCTGATTTGATGTGTGTTCTCACCGGGGAGATATGGTGTTCGAAATAACAAGACAATAAAATAATTCCGTTCAATCCAATTCAAAAACAGATTTTAAAAAAACACCAAGAAATGAGATGTTATTATAAAGTACAGATAAAATAATTGGATTCCTGGTGGTGACATTACACCCAAAGAGCTTATTAAAAAGACTTGATAAAAACCAGCAAAAATATAGTAAGAGCAGCAAAGAGACCTAAGAGAGGGTTATAAAATCATGAGGAGCATGGATAGGGTAAATAGACAAGATCGTTTGACTGGAGTGAGGGAATCCAGAACTAGAGAGCATAGTTTAGGGTGAAAGGGGAAAAATTTAAAAGGGACCTAAGGGGCATCTTCTTCATGCAGATGGTGGGACATGTATAGAATGAGCTGCCCGAGGCTGGTACAATAACAACATTTAAAAGGCATCTCAATGGGTATATGAATAGGAAGGATTTAAAGGGATATGGGCCAGATGCTGGCAATTTTCAAGATGTCACCATCTATTTCTTGACATTCTATATCTTCCATGTCCTTTTCCACAGTAAACACTGATACAAAATACTTGGTTAGTATCTCCCCATCTCCTGTGGTTGCATACATCGGCTGCCTTGCTGATCTTTGAGGGGCCCTATGCTATCCCTAGTTACCCTTTTGTCCTTAATGTCTTTGCAGAATCCCTTTGGATTCTCCTTAACCCTATTTGCCAAAGCTATGTCATGTCCTTTTTGCCCTCCTGCTTTCCCTCTTAAGTATACTCTTACTGCCTTTATATTTTTCTAAGGATTCACATGATCTATCCTGTCTATACCTGACATATGCTTCCTTCTTTTTCTTAACCAAAATGTCAATTTCTTTAGTCATCCAGCATTTCCTACACCTACCAGCCTTTCCTTTCACCTGAACAGGAATATACTGTCTCATAGCAAGAGTGTCTATGGATAGCTAAAAAGAAAGAGTTGTAAAGTGAGAGTTGGTCCTTTAGAGGGTGAGAGTGGGGAGTTAATATTAGATAATGAAGTAATGATGGATATAATGAATAAATATTTTATTCTATCTTCACTTTAAAGGATACAAAACACATCCCACTATCCCACTGTAAATGAGAAGGTTTGAGGAAAAGAGGAACTTAGTGAAATTAAATAATTACAGAAATGATATTGAGTAAACTGATGGACCTGCGGGTTGATAAGTCTCTAGGTGTGAATTGACTTCATCCTGGGGTTTTAAAAGAAATGGCTAATGAGGTAGTAAATGCATTGATATTAATTTTGTGAAATTCTCTAAATTCTTGAAAAGTTCATAAGTATAAATCCTCCATTCAAGAAGAGAGGGAAACAGAAAGCTGGAAACTAAAGGCCTATTAGCTTGACATCATAGGGAAGCTGTTAGAATTGATCATGTTAAGTTATAACTGGACACTTGGAAAAACACAAAGTAAGGGGGAAGAGTCAGCAAAGCTTGACGAAAGGGAAATTATATGGAATTCTTTGAAGGAGTAATATACACTGTGGATAAAGGGAGCCTAATGATGCACTACACTTAAACTTCCAGAAGGAATATGACAAGATGCCACATAAAAAATACGATGCAAAGTAAGGAGCTGGAGACTATACCTAAACAGCTTTATTCAGATTGACAGGATGTCAAAAATGTAGTACTACATGGGTCTGTACTGGGCTGTCAAATATTTACAATTCATACCAGTGAGAAGATGAATGGGATAGTGACTACATTTGCAGATGACACAAAGAAACATGGAAAGATGACATAACAAGGATGCAGATTGATTTAGTGAGCAAAAATCTAGAAGATGGAGTAAAAATTTGAAATTATTCATTTTGACAGCAAGTTTAATAAAGCAGAGTGTTATTTACATGAGGAGAGACTGCAGAATTCTGAGGTGTAATGAATGCCGGAATTCTAGCTCATGAGTTACTATAGTATGCACGTACGATGAGTGATTAAGAAGGCTCATGGAATACCATCCTTTCTCACAACATGAATTGAACATAAAAATAAGGCAAGTATGCCTCAGTTATACAGGTCATTAGTGAGACCCCCATCTCAAATGCTGTGTGCATATTTGGTCTCCTTATCTGAGGAAGGTTGTAAATGTGTTGGAGGCAAGTCCAAGGAGACATACTAGATTAAGGAAAGATTGGACAGGCTGGGCTTGCTTTCACTGAATCCTACAAGAGTCTCTGATGAAAATCACATGGATGTACGAATGTGCTGTTGCTGACCAGAGTATAATTAAAGTTAGATACTCAGACTGGAATTCTGAATCTCTTTCTAAATGCAGTAGCTGGCAACTTTGTTATGACTTCACTTAAAACAAAAATACACTTAACACGTATCACTGAAAGTCATATGATCCTTGTACAAGAATTGTTAGTCATGATTGCTCAATCATTAAGTTTTGCTGGGTTTATGGAAATTGTTACTTGAAGAGTGAATAGATTCCACTGTAACTGACCATTTGTTTTGCCTTCGCTAGGACTCTGGAGAGCAGCCTACTGAAAATCTTGCTCTTCAACCTGGACGAACAATGGTGGCCGCTGGATATGCACTGTATGGCAGTGCTACTCTAGTAGCGCTCTCTACAGGACAAGGTGTCAACTTCTTCATGTTGGATCCAGTATGTAATTCATGTTGATCAAAGAATTATCACAATTTCTGATCTGATGCATATGTGCAAATATTTGTAACAGTTGAATGACATATTGCACCATAATTACTTTTGCATCATTCTGTGATTGGAAATCAGGTAAGGGTATAAGAACGCAAGTTACTTGCGAGAGTAGGACGTCAATTCAGGTTCCAACTAAACATTAATAAAGAATTCAGTGAAAGAAAATACTGTTTATAAGGTGCTGGAAGCAAGAATGTAGAATTGGACCTCATACCATCCCACAATCTTTCATTGGAACACAACAAACAAATTAAAATATTCTTGGTTAAATCAGGATGCATTTTTCCACACTTTCTTTATACTTCCATTTGCTTTCCTTGCTGTTTCTCCCATCATACACAACACTATCACTATCACCAGGAGATACACAGGAAAGTATAATGAAACCTGCAGCTAATTTTCTGCCTTTTCTATGAGTAGAGGTGAGGATGTGCCTGAATGCAAACTACCTCTTCCCCAAAAGATTAACCGCATTAGTCTTCAAGCATTCTGCTTCCTTCTTTATATTACATTTATTAAGATGGGATAAAACCCTTACTGAATATTTGTTTCCCATTATTCCCAAACTACTTGCAGCATACTGCCATTTCTTTTTCAATGGCCAATTGCTGAATGTCCTAAACCATATATTCATGCTCAGTTAGCTGGACAGTTGGTTTATGAAGCAGTGCGATGCCAACAGCATGGGTTCAATTCCATCACTGGCAGAAGTTACCATGAAGGACTCTCTCTCTCTCAACCTCACCAGAGATTTGGGTGTCCTCAGGTTAAATCACCACCAATCATCTCTCTCTAATGAGAGAGCAGCTCTATGATTTGGTAAGACTATGGCAATACAATTCAATGTTCATGTTAAGGCAGAGGTAAATAGATTCTTTTGGACCAGGGAATTAAAAGTTATTTGAATTAAATGTTGATGTGGAATTCAAAATGCAAGCAGATCAACAATAATTTTATTGAATGAAAGTGCAGGGTTGAGGGGCCAAATGGCCCACCCCTGCTTCTAATTCCTGTGCTTGTTTGTTCTTACTGAACAGGCTATAAGGAGGTTTTAAATTTTTTCACCCACTTGGATTGGAAGGGGAGGGGTGCCTTAAAAGTGATGTTTCCTCAAGTGCTGTGGAGTTTTGTGAATGTGCATTTGACATCAATGACACTCTACTTGTGTAAGGTATGGATCACAAAAGGTTAGTATGCAGATCCAGCAAGTAACTAGGGAGGTAATAGAATGTTATCATTTATTGTGAAGGGAATTGAATGCAAAAGTAGGAAGGTTGTGCTTCACTTCTTCAAGATAATGTTGAGATCACATCTACAGTACCATGTACAATCTTGGTCACTTCTTTTAATAAAGATTGTAAATGCATTTGAAGCATGTTATAAGAAATTTTACCAGACTAATATCTAGAATAAATGGGTTATCTTAAGCGGAAAGGTTAGACGAGCTTAGATTCACTCATGGAATGTGCTTTTCCAGCACCACACTCTTCAACTTAGATTCACTGGAGTCTAGAAGAGAAAAAAGCAACTTGAAATGGAATCATATTGAGTTGAGGGCGGCACGGTGGCTCAGTGGTTAGCACTGCTCCCTCACAGCACCAGGGTCCCAGGTTCGATTCCAGCCTCGGGCAACTGTCTGTGTGGAGTTTGCACGTTTCTCCCCGTGTCTGCGTGGGTTTCCTCCGGTTTCCTCCCACAATCCAAAGATGTGCAGGTTAGGTGAATTGGCCATGCTAAATTGCTCATAGTGTTAGGTGCATTAGTCAGAGGGAAATGATTTTGGGTGGATTACTCTTTGGAGGGTCGGGTTGGGCTGAAGGACCTGTTTCCACACTGTAGGGAATATATATAATATCTGAGAGGTCTTGACAGTTGAATGTGCAGAATCAAGTAATAGGCATCACTGGTTAAAAATCAGTTAAAATAGAAATGAGGCTTTTTTTTTAAATCTGAGAGGATTGTAAGTTTTTGGCACTCTCTCCCTCAGATGTTAGTTGAAGCAGAATCCTCAAATATTTTTAAGGCAGCAATGTATTAATGCTTGTTCGGCAAGGAGGTTAAGGGTAATCAGAAGTGGGCTGGAATGTAGATCTGAGGGTACAGTCAGATCAGCCAGGATCCTGTTGAGTGGCAGAATATGATTGAACAGCTGAAAGGACCAAGGAGAGGTAAAAGGAATTTAAGCCCCATAAAAATTTGGATAAATGACTGAAGTCTTGGAAAGTCTCCTTGTTCATCCATTCACATCAATCAGTTGTGAACCTCAGTTCAGAATAAAATTTAAAACCATGCATAAATATGAAGCATGCAGCCTCATTGTGATATTTAAATTGCCAGACTGCTTCCTGGGAACAGGTTAATTGTCCACTCATGCACCAAACCCCAACAAGTCTCCACTGGGAGATTGGTTAGGTGGGTGTTGGAATTCAGATTTCCAAGACTTCAGTCATTTATCCAAATTTTTTATGGGGCTTAAATTCTTTTTACCTCTCCTTCCTCCCCATGACTCCTACCTGCACCACCACCACCTTGGGCAAATCATCAGGCAAAAGTCATTGTGAACAGTTAAAACAAACAATGAGCATTCAACAAGGCCCTGGACAACGCCAACTAGGTACATCACAATGGCATCACAAGAAGGAGGCAACATCCACAGGAAAAGAAGAGGAAAACAGAGATAAAAAAGACAAAATGTTAATAGACAATGGATTCCCTGTTAATTTATGGTTTTCTTTTTCAGCTATAAGTGAACATTCGCTGAGGCATTCTGGCACCAAATACATATTATCATGTCTTATTTCTGTTGCATATCTTGTCAAACAAATCCTAAAACTAATATTTATTAAAATACATAACACCAATTAAAATTCTCTTAGTTTCATATGTTAATGAATAATTCTGTCAGTGGTTGAACAAATATAAATTCCATTCGGATTAATTACAATCAGTTAAACCCAAAAGAACAATAAAACCTTAATTACTACAAGTTCCTGGGCTATGATTCTATCTAACTAAAACTTGTATTCTTGACCACTGTTATAATTCTCTTCTTTTATTTAGGCTGTAGGTGAGTTTATTCTTGTGGAAAGGAACGTGAAAATAAAGAAGAAAGGAAAAATATACAGTCTGAATGAGGGTTATGCCCAATACTTCGATCCTGCACTCACTGAATATATACAGAAGAAAAAATTCCCTGAGGTATGAATTTTTAATATGCTTAAGCAAAATTCTAGTAATTTTTCAAAATACAAAGCTAACAGTTCAAATTGATTAAGTCTGGCCAAAGCATGTATCTACTACATTTGAAAACAACTCTACTCATTTCTGATTTTTAGACCTTTTCTAACAGTCACATAAGATGTTATTTGTGACATTTGATGAGAGCTGTTTCAGCAGTGTGGCTGGGCAGAAACCTAATGGAAGGGATCAAAGGATTCTTGGAAATCATGGACACCAATATGAGAGCTGTCGACATGTTGGAGAGGACAGGTTTAGAGATAGATGTGAGTTTAGAAAAGAGAGAGGTCAAGGTGGTGAGTCTCTGACAGAGACTCAGCAAGTTGCTCTTCAGGACAGGGAGCTGCAGGCTAGAGGGAAGGGAGGATGATATTTGCCAAGGGGGCAACAGTACCTGCAAAGTGAGGTGGGATATGGCAAAGCATGACGGGAAGGAGGTCATGCAAAGAGGTTCGTCCACATTCAGAAACATCCTGACATCAATTGGGGGAAGCAGGGAACCACATTTGGCATGGTCACCTCATAGTCAGGAGTTGGAAGGATAAGTGAGCAGGAACAAGTTCATTAGACAGTGTGACAAACTCATTCATTGCAAATCTTTTAGAGACATGGACCAGGAAAAGAATAAGGATGTTGGGACAGCTGGAGATCAGACAACTACTCAGTTTCTTCTGCCTCTATCTCCCACAATGTCTTAGTGTAGTTCCTGGTTCTGCAGCCAGAATGGAGGGAGCTTGCTAAGCTGTGGGGTCCATTGGACTGGAGGTTTGATTGGACGACCTGGGGGGCATTGTCTGGACGAGCCAAGTCGACCTGCTTGGGTATAACTTCCAAGGAATACCACCTGGAGAGTGTCCTGAATGGAAACTTCTGAGAGAGCTGTGTCTGGTTCTTCTTCTGGTTGGTCCATGTGAAGAGTAGAAAAGTGTGGTGCTGGGAAAGCACATCAGGTCAGGCAGCATCTGAGGAGCATGAGAATCGATGTTTCGAGCAGAAGCAGATGCTGCCTGGCCTGCTGTGCTTTTCCAGCACCACACTTTTTGACTCTGATCTCCAGCATCTGCAGTCCTCACTTTCTCCATAGGAAGAATGGCCTTTTAAGAAGGTGCAGGCAATAGACGCTGGTCCATTGGCGGAAATCCATTGAGTAACAAGTTGTTCTGGGAGTGGTGGGTGGTAAGCTGGGGATAGAAACAGACGTGATAGACACTATAGTTTTGATAAGGCATAATGAAAAATCCTGATAGACCTTGCAGTGATAATTCCTTCAAAACAACTCGGTGCGACTTAGATTTATCCACAAAAAAAGTCGTGAGATTCTGCCTTTAATGTTTAAATTATGCAGCAGCCTGGTTTTCTCTGTTTCTACTTCACTGGCATACATTTGGCGGAAGTGCTTTGAAAATCCAATTTAAAGATATTAAATTTACACACCCCAGGTGGTATTCCTTGGAAGTTATGTCCAGGCAGGTCCACTTGTATCAAGCAGAAGACGCTTGGCATGGCTGGCTCATCCAGACACAAATGCCCCCAAGATTGTCCAATCAAACCTCCAGTCCAATGGGTTCCACTGCTTGGCAGGCTCCCTCTATTCTCGCTACAGAACCAGGAATTACATTTGGTGAAGCTACAGTAAAAGAAATCAGGAGCTGCTCAAGGAAATTACTGCTGTTAATGTGGATAAAATAATAGTTCAGCCCCAACTGGTACACTATGTAAGGATGTGAAGAACTCAGCGAGGGTGCAAATGAGATTTACTGGAATGTACCAAGATTTTAGTTCTGTGAACGAATGTAATTACAGCAGAAAATAATAAGGCAAATGTGATACATGTGTTTAGATTCATGAAATGTTTTGATAGAGGAAATAAATAATTTGGGTGGCATCAGATTAGATATATATTTAATGGCAAAAGAATTAGAGGCAACATAAAGAGAAGACATTTCTGCTATGAGTTTGGAATGTGGTGTCTAAAAGGGTAAAGTGTGGAAGTAAATTCAGAAAATCTTACAAAATCAAAGTGAAGAAGCAGCACAGGCATGATAGATAAAGTTACTTCCTTTTGTGCTGTATAATTCTATGTCAGTCTATGAAAGTTAATCATTCAATTCAATAAAATGAGATGAACTCAAATAAATGGATGCTTCCTGTTGTCAGTATGGCATACCAGAAACTTCTTGAAGAGAGAAAACTTGAGGCTAACTGTTTCAGGGTGGGGTGTGGTTTCTGCCTCTGGAGTAAAAGTTGAGGGACAGCCAGCTTCTACTTGGCGGGCTTGTCCCACTGCCACTTAGTTGATGTTCGGCTTTTAATTGCCTTGAGGCAGAATCTGTACACTATCTAACACCATGGGCTCTTATCTTACTGAGCAGCTCTTATGCATCACCTTGTCAAAGGCCTTCTGGAAGTCCAAATAGACCTCAAGCAGGACCCAAGGGCACAGCCTTAGAATAAAGGGAAGAAGCTTTAAAACAGAGATGAGGAGAAACTTCTTCAGTCAGAGAGTGGTCAATTTCTGGAATTCATTGCCACATAAGGCAATGGAGGCAAGGTCATTGAGTACATTTAAGACTGAGATAGATAGGTTCTTGATTGTCAAGGGGATCAAAGGTCAGGGGGAGAAAGCAGGAGAATGGGTTTGAGAAATGATTTGAATGATGGAGCAGACTGGTCCTATGCCTGATTGGTCTTGTCTGTAAAGAAGTCCCACTTTCAGGTTTTGCTGGCCAATCAAATGACCTATAGTATTCCAAGGTTATAGTACCAGTGGGAGCATTGACCATTGATGGGACTACATCCCATCCCTATTATTAGCAATTGAGAATGGAACCAGATATGGCAGTAAGTGCAAGACAGGTGGGGATGTGGGTATTTTGTCAGGACCAGGCTGGCAGACCTCATTGAGGAGGACTATGGGGTTGGAGCACCATTATGGACAGAGCTGAGAGGAAGGGAGAGGAAACATGGTGATGGGAAGATATTGAGGGGGCTTTGACACTTTGGATGGGCACTGCCCAGATAGTGAAGCATGGAGTGGGTCTGTCCTGCTGCATGTTAAATCTTATCAGCAGTGAGAAGTGATCCTTAGGTGACCACTTCAGTGCTCTATAGGAAGGTGCTCCTTGACACCAACCTTTACCATTTAGGTATGTGTGAGGGATGGCACGTAGCATGGTGCCACATTTTAAAGTCCCCTCGCAGCATATTTAGCCACCCCATGGAGGTCATACAATCCTGTCCCAGGTAAAGAAAAATATTTAAAAATCATTAGACAATTCAACTTAGCAACTTTTAGAGCAGTTATTAACTTCAGTCTGAGGTTAACTATGGGTGATACCCATCATCAGTATCTAGAAACCTGTTGAAATTATGAAACATAAATGTGTATTAAAAATAGACAATGTATTTTTGTTTCAACTGCTTTCAGTGCTGCTACCGATCTGAGAATGTGTTCCCAGAAATAATTAATTTTTGGCTTTCTTCCATTAATATCACACAGTCCACAAAAAGACTTCCATTCCATATTATCAACGTACCTCAGAATCTGTTATAATTAAATGTAACAACTATCAAGAAATATGCTTGTCAAGTAAACTATTCATTATTCTTTATATCTTCTTTCCTGTATGAGAATGACTTTTTCTGGGTTTCCCATGATTTAGTCTTGTACCACAATGATCATTTGTTGATCATGATCACAAGACTGTTGATCTAAAAGTTATTTTGACATGACCTAGTTCTGTGAGCACCACTCTTATCAGATAGAGAATGGTTAAACTCAATTTTAGTAAAATATCATATTTGCATTTAGCTATTTTAATGCATTAACATGCTGCATACAATTAATTATTTTTAAAATTTAGTTGCAAAAGCAAATAGAAGCAGTCATTCTGCATCAGTAAGATTTCACAAACATTATTTTAGCAGATGTCTTGGCACTAATTCAATGTAATTGACTTTTGCTTACTTTCTCCCTCCTCAGCACATTGGTCAGTAGCTAACGCCTCATCATGTTCACTGGATAGCTCCTTTTTAAAAACCGTGTTACAAAGTTGCACGATATGGAATATAAATGTGTAACTTCATCAACTGGTTATATCTATACATTTTTAAAAATATATTTTTGAAAAGCAAAAATTGTTGACTGAAATCTAAGATGGTGAAAACTCATATCCATCATGGTAGCCAAGTAACATCTCCTTGGCAAGGAGATGGAAGCATCTACAGTGATTATGATCTGCTGAAAGTGTGAACTGACTTTTTGAGATGGAGAATTGAAGGAGTTTATGGCGCAATCATTAAAATTAATAACCTTCCCTATTATGCAGTCATGGTTAGGGAGACATTCTGTGATATGTTCTGTGTCCTAAGGAGTATTTAAACTAAACGAGAGCAAGATTGTCTGATACACCTTTGGTGTGAATTTGGATTTGGGCAGAGAACACAATCAGTTGCCAGAGTGAATGTCTTGCAGTCTGAATGCATCTCTCTCTCTCTCTCTCTGAAACCTCGCTCAAAGCTGTGAGCTCTGTTTGTGAATTGAAAACCAGCCTGAGAATTTTAACGTGTTTCTTTTAAGCTATGAAGCCTGGTATGTAAATGGTGAGAAATTGCAGAGTTCTGAAGTGCAGAAAGCTCTGGGTGAGCTTTCTTTATACATGAATCACAAGATGTGAGTATGCTGACACAGCAAGTAATTAGGAAAGATAAAGTTGTCATAATCTCACCAGACCGTAAGGCTGCTCTCTGGTTAGAGTAAGACAACTGGTGGTGGCTGAACCTGAGGGTCCAACACCTGAGGCAAGGGGAAATGTTGAAAAGCAGAGTCCTTCATGGTAAGCCCAACCAGTGCAGGAATTAAATCCATGCTGTTGGTGTCACTCTATATTCCAAACCAGCCAACTGAACTAATCAATACCTTTGAGCAGATAGCCGTACCCCCTGCCCAATAGAATATTATAATTTATTACAATGGAAATTGAACCCAAAACTCGAGAAGTTAGACAAGAATGTAAATGGAAACAATTCAGTGAAGGTTTACTAGACCAATGCTTGGAATGTATAAGTTATGTTATAAGGAAAGATTCGACAGGTTAGGCCTGTAACAGAGGGAGTTTAGAAGAGTAAGGTTGATACATATGACTCTATGACTCTATATGAGATCCAAGAAGGTCTTGACAAGATGCATTGTGGAAAAGATGCTTCCTTTTGTGGAAAATTATAAAACCAGCAATCATTATTTAAAATTCAAGGGGCAGCCATTTACGACAGGGATGAGGCGAATTTTATCTTCTCAGAGCATTTTGAATCTTTGGAATGCTTTTCCTCAAAATATGGTGAATTTTTTTAAGGCAGAGTTAGATAGATTCTCAATAAGCAAGGAGGCGAAATATTATCAGAGTAATCAGTTCAGTCATGATCTTATTGAATAACTGTGTAGGCATGAGTGCCAAGAGGCTACTCCTCTCCTAAACTGCGCATTCGTATAAAGGCTTCAACCCAGCAAGTGATTAAAGGAGAAGGGGATCTACCAACCATGACTGCAAAGCCAGTGAGAACTGAAACATCCAGATACAGTCGATGAATCTTTTGACTTTATCTTCTATTAAATATTTTATAATTTTGACAGAGGAAGCTCTGGTTTTCTGCGAAGTTGTAGTTTTCTGCATGTTTGGTGTGTGAGTATGTTGGTGTATGTTATTGGGAAGTAGGATGTAATTGAATAGTTAATATTATTTTCTATGTGAGTGGACTTTAGCAATAAAACACTTATCATGTTTAATTGAAGAATACCTGTCTAGTTTAATTCACACATATTGTACATAATGAATAGAAGCTTTGACAAAGGGTCAGTTAGACTCGAAACGTCAGCTCTTGTCTCTCCTTCCAAATGTTGCCAGACCTGCTGAGATTTTCCAGCATTTTCTCTTTTGGTTGTACATAATGAACTACGTTCTGCATGGGTAATATGGCAAGGTGGTTCAGTGGTTAGCTCTGCTGTCTCACAGCACCAGGGACCCAGGGTTCGATTCCAGCCTCGGGCAAGCATCTGTGTGGAATTTACACGTTCTCCCAGTATGTGTGGGGGTTTCATCCGGCTGCTGCAATTCAAGGGTGTGCAGGTTAGGTGAATTGGCCATTTGAAATTGCCCATAGCATTCAGTGAGGTGTAGGTTAGGTGTAAAAGTAGAGTAATGGGGAATGGGTTTGGGTGGAATACTCTTTGGAGGGTCGGTGTGGACTTGTAGGGCTGAAGGACCTGTTTCTACACTGTAGAGATTCTAAAAAAATATAGCTTCCTGTTTTCTCTTTTCTGTTGTGGGCAAACAAGGAGCAGGAAAAATCAGAAAACCAATTACCCTTCATCACCTGCTCATAATAACTTTTACAAATTTTTGAGACATGTATAGAGCAGGGACAGGAATGGTTGTGTCAGGTTCCGGAATTTAGACGTTTCAGTAAGAACAGAGAAGATTCAGTTATGTTTATTTTAGTGATGGAAAGGGATAGGTATAAAACACAGGGCAAGAGCAACAGCTGGGGGAAAGGCTAGTATGATGCGATAATTAAGATTTAGGATGCGTAGAATGGGGAAGGAAAATGCAGGGGACGGGTACAATTGAAATGTGGAGCTTATTCAAGGAAGAGCTACTGTGTGTCTTGATAAGTATGTAGCTGTTGGGCTGGGAGGAAATAGTCGAGTGAGGGAGCTGTGGTTTACTAAAGAAGTTGAATCTCTTGTCAAGAGAAAGAAGAAGGCTTATGTTAGGATGAGACATGAAGGTTCATTTATGGCGCATACAAGTTCTCCAGGAAAGACCTAAAGAGAGAGCTAAGAAGAGCCAGGAGGGGACCTGAGAAATCGTTGGCAGATAGTTTTCTATCAGCATATCAGGAATAAAAGAATGACTAGAGAAAGATTAGGACCAATCTAGGATAGTAGTGGGAAGCTGTGCATGGAGTCCAAGAAGACAGGGAAAACGCTAAATGAATATTTTTCCACAGTATTCATGCTGGAAAAAGGCAATGTTGTCAAGGACAATACTGTGGTACAGGCTACTAGACTAGATGGGATTGAGATTCACAAGGAGGAGGTGTTAGCAGTTCTGAAGAGTGTGAAAATAGATACGTCCCCTGAGCCAGATAGGATTTATCCGAGGATTCTCTGGGAAGCCAGGGAGGAGATTGCAGGTCTTTGGCTTAGATATTTGTCATAATTGTCTGCAGGAATAGTTCCAAAAGACTGGAGGATAGCAAATGTTGCTCCCTTGTTCAAGAAGGGGAGTAGAGACAACCCCGGTAATTATAGGCCAGTGAGCCTTACTTTAGTTGTAGGTAAAGTGTTGGAAAAGGTTATAAGAGATAGGATTTATAATCATCTAGAGAGGAATAAGTTGATTAGGGATAGTCAACACAGTTTTGTGAAGGGAAGGTCATGCCTCACACAACCTGATTGAGTTCTTTGAGATGGTGACGAAACAGGTGGATGAGGGTAAACTGGTTGGTGTGGTGTATATGGATGTCAGTAAGGTGTTTGATAAGGTTTCCCATGGTAGGCTATTGCACAAAATACGGAGGCATGGGATTGAGGGTGATTTAGTGGTTTGGATCAGTACTTGGCTAACTGAAAGAAGACAGAAGGTAGTGGTTGATGAGAAATGTTCATCCTGGAGTTCAGTTACTGGTGGTGTGCTGCAAGGATTGGTTTTGGGGCCACTGCAGTTTGTCATTTTTATAAATGACTGGGATGAGCGTGTAGAAGGATGGGTTAGTAAATTTGTGGATGACACTGAGGTCAGTGGAGTTGTGGATAGTGCTGATAGATGTTGCAGGTTACAGAGGGACATAGATCAGCTGCAGAGCTGGGCTGAGAGGTAGCAAATGGAGTTTAATGTGGAAACGTGTGAGGTGATTCACTTTGGAAGGAATAACAGGAATAAAGAGTACTGGGCTAATGGTAAGATTCTTGGTAGTGTAGAAAAGCTGAGCGATCTTGATGTCCATGTACATAGGTCCCTGAAAGTTGCCATCCAGGATTGTTAGGGTTGTTAAGAAGGCATAAGGTTATTTAGCTTTTATTGGTAGAGGGATTGTGTTTCGGATCCACTTGGAGTATTGCATACAGTTCTGATCATCACATTATAAGAATGATGTGTAAACTTTAGATAGGGTTCAGATGAAATTTGCTTTGATGTTGCCTGGTGAGGGAAGGTCTTATGAGGAAACGCTAAGGGACTTGAGGCTGTTTTCATTGGAGAGAAGAAAGTTGAGAGGTGACTTAATAGAGACATATAAGATAAGAAGATTAGGTAGGGTGAACAGTGAGAGCTAGCATGAGAGGACATAGTTATAAATTGAGGGGTGATAGATACAGGACAGATATCAGAGGTACTCAGAGTAGTAATGGCTGGAATGCCCTGCCTGCAACAGAAGTAGACTCACCAACTTTAAGGGCATTTAAATGGTCATTGAATAAACATATGGATGAAAATGGAATAGTGTAGGATAGATAGGCTTTGGATTGGTTCCACAGGTCGGTGCAACATCGAGAGCCGAAAGGCCTGTACCACGCTGTTATGTTCTATGTTCTAAATCTTACATCAACAATTTGATAAATAAAAGGTTATTTGTTTTATACATTACCAATTATAAGAAAGCAGAACAGGCCACCAGGAGAACTCATTGTTCCTTCAAGTACTTATTGTCCTGGACCAACAGAATAGAAGTCTTAATTTAACCTTCCATATGAGCTAATGAATGGAAAATTTACCCTGTCTAAAGTGTTCCTCCCAGATGCCATCATAACCTTTCTACATGGACTTCCTACTACTACTACAATGCTTAAATAGTGTTTGAGGCAGATGGGGTTTTCTACATAAGTATGTCTAAATGGTGGATGGTACTCCCTGAGGGGTTTCTATTGACACCAGTGGAAAAAAGGTTGAGGGGGTTTAACATTGGGCAGGTGATCCAATTCATCACATTACTCCTATGCAATGAAATGCCAAAGAAGTTCTGTGATTCCTTGCAGAGGAATTGCTAACCTCCGTTCTGATTTTTGACCCCTCAAATAGCAACAACAGAGGAGGAATAAATTCTTATCCATCCCATCACTAGCCCAATCATTATAAAATAATTTCAATGACTCTTTCTTTTGAGAATGTGCTGGCAGAATGTGCACCAATCAGAACAGTGTGTACTCCAGCATTCATAATATGCCTGACATGAGAGCCTGATAGTGAAACTGAGGAACAAAGATGAAAAATGCCTTTCATTCTCCTATCTCATGCCCCTATGTTTATAATAAAAAGATACTAAGTACTGCTATATTTAATTTTTCCTATGTCACAACAGTAAACATACCAAAAGTACGTAATTAGCTGCAAATCACTAGCTTGGAGCTGCCTGGTGGTCAAGAATTTTGCTAAACAGGTGCAAGTCTTTAGTTCTTTTCTAAAGACAAAAATCTGCAGACACTGGACTCCAAAGCAGACAAATAGCAGACAAACAGGGGCTGGAAGAACAGCAAGCCAGGTAGCATCAAGAGGTGGAGAAGTCAACGTTTTGGTTATTAATCATTTTTCAGGATGAGATGTGAGGGTAGGGGAAGCTGCAGATAAAAAGAGAGGAGGGGACTGGGTGGGGAGAGTAGCAGAATGGTGCAAAGGTGATAGGTGGTCACAGGTAGTGGGTACGACCTGGTTGGTGAATGGGAGGGATGAATCTGGTTGGTAGCTGGAAGGATGGGTTGAATGGAAGGGGGGAGGTAGGGCTGGGAAGAGAGCTGGGGGATGGGTGGGAAGATTGTTTGAAGTCCTCTGGGCTGCAGGCTGCCCAGGCGGAAGATAAGGTGTTGTTCCTCCAATTTGCGGTCTAATTCACGCTAGCATTGGAGGAGGCGGAGCATGGACATATCAGAGAGGGCGTGGAAATTGGAATTGAAATGGGCAGTGACCACTAGGCCGAGTGAAGATGCTTAGTGAAGTGGTCACCTAGACTACATTTAGAGAGAAGACCACATTAGGAGCACCAGGCGCAGTCAGTTGGAAGAGATGCAAGTGAACCTCTGTCTCACCTGGAAGGACTGTTTGGCACCCTGGATGGAGGTGAGGGAGGTAGTGTATGGGCTGCTGTTGCATCTTTTTCGCTTATAGGGGAAGGTACTGGCAAGATTGGAAAGGTTGGTGGGAGGGTGGCGTGAACCAAGGGGTGACAAAGGGATCAGTCCTTGTGGAAGGCAGAGAGGGGTGGGGAGGGGAAGATGTTCTGGTTGGTGGAGTCTAATTAGAGTTGGCAGGAGTGTTTTAGAATAATACGTAGGATGCAGAGGCTATTGGGTGGCAAGTGTGAACCAGGGGAACCCTGTCTTTATTATGTTTGGGGGTGTGGTTTACAGCAGTGGACCAGGGAATGGAGGAGGTGGGGTGGAGGCCTCTCTGGATGACAGAGGAGGGAAAAAATGTTGTTTGAAATAGGAGGACATCTGGGAACATCTGCTCGTTAGAGCAGATACGATGGAGATGGGAGTATTGGGAAAACAGGATGGAGTTTTTGCAGGATACAGGGTGGGAGGTGGTGTAGTCCAGGTAGAAATGGGAGTCTGTTGGTTTATAGTAAATGCCCGTCCATAAATTTCTCCAATTCCGAGAGGTGGCAATAGGCACTCGCATGTTGGTTACATCGAACAGCCCCTCTTCAGTATGTACGCAGGTACTGTTTCCCAACTATTCTGCCATTACATCGATGATTGCACTGGTGCTGCATCCTGCATCCAGGCTGAACTGGGAGCAGTTCATCAAATTTGCTAACTACCGCTCCCCCCCCGCCCCGCACCACATTCAAGTTCACTTGGTCTATCTCGGACACTTCCCTCCCCTTTCTTGATCTCTGTATTGCCATCTCCAGCAATAGCTTACTAACTGATATTTACTATAAACCACAAGACTCCCATTGCCATCTGGACTACATCTACCAATAACTGTGACAATCTCAGGCTGTATCATTTCCATGGTACTTTCAGATTTGTGCACATCCCTGTACGAGTAAAACAGGGAAGATGACATAACCATAACTAACAAGGTAGATCAAGGATAGTGTTTAAGCCAAAGAAGAGGCAAATCAATTGACCAAAAAAAGCAACAACCCTGAGGACTGGGAGAAATTTAAAATTCAGTAGAGGAGGACAAAGGGTTCAATTCGGAAGGGGAAAATAAAAGATGAGAGTAAGCTTGCGGAAAACTTAAACACTGACTGCAAAATCTTCTATATAGATATTTAAAGAGAAAAAGACTGGTAAAGATAAATGGAGGTCCTTTATAGTTAGAATCAGGTGAATTCATAATGGACAACAATGAGCTGGCAGACAAGTTGAACAAGTACTTTGAATCTGTCTTCACAAGGAATAACCTTTGGACATGCTAGGGACAGAGGGTCAAGCGTGAAGGAGGAACTGAAGGAAATCCTTATTAGTCAGGAGATAGTATTGGGGAAATTGATGGGATTAAAACTCAATAACTCCCTAGGATCTGATGCTCTGCATCCCAGAATACCTAAGGAAGAGGTCCTAGACATATTGGCATTGGTGATCATTTTCCAGCATTCTATAGACTCTGGAAGAGTTCAAATAGACTGGAGGGTTGCTGATGTAACCCCACTGTTTAAAACAGGTGGGAGAGAGAAAACAGGGAATTATAGGCTGGCTAGCCTGACATTGGGGGTGGAGAAAATGCTGGGTCAATTGTTAAGGATGTAATAACTGAGCATTTGGAAAGCATCAGTCCAAGTCAGCATGGATTCACTAAAGGGAAATCATGCTTGACAATTCTTCTGGAATATTTTGAGGATGTGACCAGTAGAGTGGACAAGGGTGAGTCAGTGGATGTTGTGTATCTGGACGTTTCAAAAGGCTTTTGACAAGGTTCCACACAAGAGATTAATAATCAAAATTAAAGGCCATGGTATCAGAGACAATATATTAATGTGGATAAATGTAGTCAGCAACAGGAAACAGATTTGGAAAAAAGGGTCCTTTTCAGAGTGGGAGGTAGTGATGGATGGGGTACCACAGCGTTCAGTGCTGGGACCCCACCTGTTCACAATACACATTAATGATTTGGAGGAAAGAATTGAAGAAACTTCTCCAAATTTGCAGATGACACTGAGCTGAGTGGCAGCATGTACTGTGAGGAGGATGCTAAGTGGATGACTTGGATAGGCTGGCTGAATGGGCAAATACTTGGCAAATGCAGTGCAATGTGGACAAACGTGAGGTTATTCTCCTTTGGTGACAGAAACAGGAAGATAGGTTTAGGAAAAGATGAAGTGCAATGAGATCCATGTAGCATGGTGGAACAGTTGCTGAAGTTTGACATGCAGGTACAAGTGGCAGTGAGGCAAGCTAATGGCATGCTGGCCTTCATAGCGAGAGGATTTGAGTATGTGAGTAGGGGTGTCTTGCTGCAGTCTTGGTAAGTCCACACCTTGAGTATTGTTTTAGTGTCCCATTCTGAGAAAGGACATTCTTGCTGTTGAGGAAGGCCAGCAAATGTTCACCAGACTGATTCCCAGGGTGGCAGCATGGACATATGAAGAAATACTGGATCAACTGGGCTTGTACTCAGTGGAATTTAGAAGAATGAGTGGAGAATCTCTTAGATACATATAAAATCATGATGGGATTGTTCAGGCTAGATGCGAGAAGAATGTTCCGATGTTGGGGGCAGTCAAGAACCAGGAGTCACAGTCAGAGAATAAAGGTTAAGGCATTCAGGACTGAGATGAAGAAGAATTTCTTCATTCAGAGGGTTGTGAACCTTTGAAATTCTTTACCGCAGAAAGCTGTTGGAGTCAGTTCCTTAGATATATCAGGTGGACATGCCCTTGCAGCAAAAGAGATCAAGGGCTATGGAAGTGTCTTTAGAGCGAAAGTGGGAGTGGGATATTGAAATTGCATAATCAGTCATGATCATATTGAATGGTGATGCAGACTCAAAGGGCCAAATAGCCAACTCCTGCACCTATTTTCTGAGTTTCTACATTAATACATGAATTCAATTACGCGGCAATGTGAGGTCAGTGTGCTGGCTCCATACTTAACGTTGTCTGACTCAACTTCATATACCAATGAACACTCATATACCACCACCTGTATGCAATCCTTTAGCTGGAATGGTTATTAAAGCCTTTTACTATCAGCTATTCTTAGGAAGGTCTGTGTTTAAATGTTGACCTGCTCTTTTAAACTAACCTATGGAGTTCAAATAGAATCATTCGCTGTCATTCATTTTGTTGTTATCTGAGAAATGAAATGCTTCCTCGAGGGAATAATAATTGTTTTCTGAAATTTCTAGAATACATTACAACACTGCGTCTCATTTCATTTTCTTTCTTTAGTTATGATATGAGCCTTGCCTTTGTTTCACCTTCCCAGCCAGTTCCTGAATCTTACTTTAGTTTTTTAAATAGTGGGAATCGAAATGTAATCCCGAAAAATATGAAGTGATGCATTTTGGGAAGCAAGTTAGTGCATGTTTATTGGTAGGACCTCGAGAAGTGACCTTGATGTGTTTGTGCATAGATTCTTGAAGGCAGCAAGTCAGGGAGATAAGGTGGTGAAGAAGGCATGTGGAATTCTTGCCTTTATGATTCAAGGCATTGAATACCAGAGCTATAATAGATCTATATCTACCATTAGTTCAGCCACAGTGGGCTACTAACTGCATTTCTCTTTGCTACACTGTAGGAAGGATGAGATTGTTTTAGAGAGGGTGCAGAAGTGATTCACCAGTATGTTGCCTGGGCTGGAGTGATTTAGCTATAAAGAGAGACTAGCTGGACTGGATTTGTTTTCTTTCAAGCAGGGAAGACTGAGGGGATCTGATTGAGGTGTACAAAGTTCTGTGGAGAATGTTTTCCCCTTAGTAGACGGTTCAGTGACCAGTTTTAAATTAAGAAGCAGAAGGGATTTAGAAATTTCTTTTACACCCAGAGGATTGTAAGTGTCTGAACTCACTACCTAAGATGGTGTTAGAGGCAGGAACCCTCAAGAGATTTAGGAACTGTTAGATGAACACTTGAAGCGTCATAGCAAATAGGCTACAGGCCAAGCCTTGGAAACAGGATTAGAATCGTTCAATGGATGATGACCAGTGTGGACACAATGGCCCTTCCATGCTTTAACATTCTACAAATCTATGAACCTAGTTCAGTGCCTGGTTTGTTTCGTTCAACTGGTGGTAGCTGGATATTTGACTAGAAATTGTGATGAGTGAGGAGAAAGTGGAGCCTGATAAAAGGCCTTTGAGAGACTCTGCTGGCAGCATCAGTTGTGTGAAAGAGCAGGCTGAAGAAGGTGAGTAAGTCCTTACAAACCCATATCCATATAATCCATAAGCTGATGAAGGTGGACACAAAGTGGATTTGCAATTTTCACATTAAAAGAGAAAAGGAAAATGCCAAACAACTTCCACTGAGTATCTGTTCCACTAACAGTTGCAATTTTTTTTGTGTGATTAATCAACTTGGAGAAGCATGTTGACAATCATTGGCCTTCACATATCCTGCATCCTATTACTCTGTCTCATTGTGTATTACGCGGAATGTGAGTGTTTCCATTCCACAGTTTAGATATTGGATACTGATCCTAACAGATGATTGCTAAATTATTATTAATCAGCTAACCAGAGTAAATAAAGGAAGTAGACTTAATTAGTTACTGTCAGACTTCTAAACATATGGAGGGAAACTCTCCTCTAATGGATTTTGCATTCTGTGATTTTAAACCACAGGTATAATCGTGTAGGTGTGCTAAATTGTTTTTACTTGTAGTCCTCTACTGACTTCAGCATACAGGGCAAGAGCAGAGAAAGATTTCCATTACAGATCACCATCAAGTGACCATTGAAGGAAAGTACCTGGTTGGAGAGCTGTTATTTTAATCAATCCCATTCATAGATGTTATTCAGCTCAGTCCACCTGAAAATGTATCTGTTCTCGTAATTCTGTTCAAGTGCAATAAAAAATATTGGTAGGATCAAGTGGCTTGAGAGAGAAATGACCAATTCTGTCTTACACAATGTTTGACTAAAAAAATCACAGGCTAAACATTATGTCTAAAAGATTGCACAGAAGTTTCCTGTTTGCTCAGTTCCTTGCATGTATTGTGTCAGTTTTATGCCAATACCTTTACCAATAGGTATATGAAGAAAATATATCTGTTTCGCTTTTCTCCAACATTATTGCAGTTTTTAAAAGTTCAATGTAAATCACAATGAACAGGCTCTCACTCTCAACATCTAAGTTCATCAGTTAAGGATGATCATTTAGAGGAGGTACTGGAGAGAGTTCAGCACAAACTGGTTTCTGAAAAGCTATTGCCTTTTGGTGAAAAATGGGAAAAGAAATTACAGGATGGACACTTACAATGAAGTGGAATTTAGTGTTTCACTATTCTTTGAGCTAACTGCATTCACATATGTCATCTTTTCTTTGTGCAGGATGGTACTGCTCCATACAGTTCAAGATATGTAGGGTCTATGGTGGCAGATGTTCATCGTACATTAAAATATGGAGGTATCTTCATGTATCCTGCCAACAAGAAAAGCCCAAAAGGAAAGGTACATTTTCACTTGTTGTAATTGGACATTCTTATGTTTGTGTTTTAGATGGCTTGTAAACACAAACATTTATTGCACCATGTAGTTAGCAGAACTTGGAGAGAGGACTCTTGTTTTTTGTTTTCAGTACAGATTCCAGCATCTGCAGTAATTTGCTCTTTTTGTTCGAAAAGAATGCCATGGAGACAAAGGCGATGCAAGGAAAGTTCAACATCATGTCATGGAGTCTCCCCATCCCAAGACCTTCACCCACCTGCAACACTCTCCCTCCACTTGAACTCCTCCCTCTGGCCTTTTAGCTGCACTTGGCCTGTTCATTGAAATGTGTCGACGTGACTTTGATCGCCTCAATTTCTCTGCCAACCCCCCCGCCCCCCCTCACTTGTTTCAACCTGAACTGACTGCACTCCATGCTCTTAGATCTAACCCTGATTTGTAATTAAGCCTGCTGACAAGGGTGGTGCTGCTGTTTTTCCGGCATACTTACCTCTACATTGCAGAGGCTGAGTGTCAGCTCTCAGATACCTCCTCCTACCTCCCTTGGATCTTCGAACATCATGCCATTGTGTCCACTTATTTCATCTGGAATCTCCCCTTCACTGCCTGCAAGCTCATAGTCTCCCAAACCTTCTACCTCCTCCCAAAATCCACAAATATGACTGCACAGGAGGCCTGTTGTTTCTGCCTACTCCTGCCCCACAGAACTCATCTCTTCCTACCTTGACTCGATTTTGTCTCCTCTTGTCTAGTCCCTTCCCACTTTTCCCCTGATATTTCACATCAGTTTCAGATTTCCAATTTGTGGGCTCCAGCTGATTCTTCTTCACCGTGGATGTGCATTCCCTTTACACATCCATTGCCACCAGGATGGTCTCAGATCTGTCCACTGCTTTCTGGAAAAGAAGTCTAGAACCATCACCTCAATCATCACTCTCTTCCACCTGATTGAGTTCTTCATCACCCTGTTCAACTTTTCTTTTAGCTCCTCTCTGTCTTCAGGTCAGAGGGGTAGCCATGAGTACCTGCATGGACCCCGGTTTTGCCTGTCTCTTGGTGAGGTATGTGGAACATTCCTTGTTCCAGTCCTATTCCTGCCCTCACTCACAAGTCTTCCTCTGGTATATTGATGACATCATCAGTGCTGTTTCCCTCTCTTGTCCAGAATTGGTAACGTTTATCCATTTCAATTCCAATTTCCATCCTGCTCTCACATTCACCTGGACCATCTCTGGCTCCTCCCCTCCCTCTGTTTCCATTTCCAGAGATAGGCTGGCCACAAAAATGCACTACAAAACCACTTACTCCCACAGTTACTGTTCTAGCACTGGGTAAATCCCTCTGCTAATTTAAACCCACAGAGAAGCTCAACTCATACTGTAATCTGTTAAATTTCAAGAGGCAAAGAACTATCCCAGAGGTCACAATTTAAAGTAAAAATTAACAATTTTATTCTTTAAGTCCAGAAGAGAACATTAAGCAACTACTTACAACTTCTTTCTCTTAAACTTATCTTTTACCTCCCACTCTACAATACTGGTCCAATAAATTCCCTCTTGAATTTATGGCAAATCAGTTTCAAAACCAGTTGTCATCTTCAGATGTCAAACTTTCTCTGTAGATTTCTTTAAATCAGCTTTGGTCTTCTAGTGCACAAATTTCTTATGGACTATTCAGCTAGTAGTCTATATTTGTTGGTGTTCTTGGCAGTTCTCCTTCTAACTGTTCAAAATGTCTGGGTTTATACCTCAAAATATCAGATAATTTCATTAGTTTGATGTCATCAAAACATTAAATTCAAATTCAATTGGATTTTGGTCTCTGGGACATAATTTAAACTAATTGGCTGAATTTGAATTTGTTTTTGTACCACGGCAACACAGAACCAGCTATTTGTGTCAACCAAATGTTATATTTTTAAATTGTTCAGTACACTGTGCTTTCAGTCAGTCCTTGCTAGCGTTCTCTCTCTTAAAAATACAGTACACACCTTCAAAACAGTTACCTTGACTATACATCCTCACACTCTACTTCCTGTAAAGATTCTATTCCTTTCTCCCTGTTCCTCTGTCTCTGGCTCATCTGTTCTAATTATGCCAGCTATGAGCAGGGGGCTTCTGAAATGTCCATCTTCTTCAGCCGAGGATTCTCCAGAGCCCTCAGCCAGGTTCAACAAATCTTCCGCATTTCAGCCCTCACTGCCTCTTTTCCCTCCCATGACAGTGAAAGGCCCTCCCTGCCCTTGTCCACACCTACTGTCCCACCAAAATCTACATCCAGAGGATCATTGGATGCCATTTTTGCCACGTCCAGCAGTATGCCACCACCAGTCACATATTCCCCTCTCTGCCCCCTTCCTTATCAGCCTTCTGCAAGGACCATTCCCTCTAGGACATCCTAGTCACTCCTTCACTCCCAACGTGTCTGCACACCCCATAGCATCTTCCCCTGCAATTGCAGATGGTGTAGCACTTGTCTGTTTACTTCCTATCTCCTCACTATCCAAGTTCCCGAACACAAATTGCAGGTGAAGCAGTGCTTTACTGTACTTCACTTGATTTAGTCAACTGCTTTCGCTGCTCACAGTGTGGTCTCCCCTGCATTGGGAAACGAAGCGCATATAGAACATAGAACAGAAAAAAGTACAGCACAGAATAGGCCCTTTGGCCCATGATGTTGTGCTGAGGATTAATCCTAATGTAAAATAAAATAACTTAACCTACGCATCCCTCAATTCACTGCTATCCATATGCATGAGTGACCACTGTGTAGAACACTTATGTTCTGTCTGCAAAAAAGACCCTGAGCTTCCAGTTGCTTGCCACTTCAACACACCATCCTGTTCCATGGCCAACATTTCTGTCTCAGGCTTGCTGCAGTGCTCCAGCAAAGCTCAGCACATGCTGGAACAATAGCACCTCATTTTCAGCTTGGGGACGCTGCAGCATTCAGGAGTTCAACATTTTAGGGCTTCAGCTTTTTTCCCCATTCCTGCCCCTACCACCAGTGGGTTGTTAACACACACTGAAAATATGTTGCTGGAAAAGCGCAGCAGGTCAGGCAGCATCCAAAGAGTAGGAGAATCGACGTTTCGGGCATGAGCCCTTCTTCAGCCACGTTCTCAAACAGACTCGCTACCACAGCCACATCTCCTTCCTGAAGAAGGGCTCATGCCCAAAACGTCGATTCTCCTGCTCCTTGGATGCTGCCTGACCTGTTGCGCTTTTCCAGCAACAAATTTTCAGCTCTGATCTCCAGCATCTGCAGTCCTCACTTTCTCCTGTTAACACACACTACCCATTAATTGTTCACATTAGCAGCTATTCAGCATCCCCCCACCCAGACTGACCTGTAACCACTCCTTTGTTGTTCTCTCTTTATTTTGCCACCTATCGTTTACTCTCCACCCTCCCACCACCCCATTCTGCTCCTGAAGAAGGGTCAGTGGACCCAAAACATTAACTCTGAGTTCTCTCCACAGTTGCTGCCAGACCTAAAGAGATTTTTCAGCAATTTCTGCTTCTGTTCCAGCATCCTCAGCTCTTTTATTTTTTTTAGCAGAATTAGGAATCCTGGCTGAACATTCCCTTCCATTACCAGGACACTGGCCAATTAACTAGCTGCACAACCACAGTTGTCTTCCTTTGTGCTTGGTATGACTCCGACCAGTGGAGAGTTTTCCACTGATTCACATTGAAATCTACCCTGCTAGGGCTCCTCGATGCCACATTCCCATCAAATGCTGCCTTGATGACGAGAACAGTCATTCATACTCTGCTCTCTGATTACAACACTCGGTTTTCAGTTGTGGCCTATATATTACAGAGCCATTTTAACTCGCCACAAATAGAAGCTCTGACTTCATCAGCATTGCTGCAATATAAATGAGATGTACAACATATGAAAGTCAAGAACTGCTGGAGGAGGTAGTTTTCTTGAAGTTTCTGTTCAAGTAAAGGATGGCAGTTTGTGTTACTGAAGACACAAACGAATCAATAATATTGTGCCAATGTCAAAGGCAAGGCTGCTGTTGTTGGTTTTGGGTATCCGGATATGAATGTAGACAGGTTTTTTTATTAGGGAAGGGGTGTCGATGAATAGTGCAAATTTAATTGCAATATAAATCTTCCTTAGTCTTAATTGAATGGTAAATAGACTCAATTATCTCAATGCCCTGCTCCTGCTCCAAATCTTTCATGAACCCTGAGTATACTAGCATTTTCCAGGAATAACCTGACTCACTTATTATCTACTGGTTGAACTTAATGATATGGTTCAAGCTCACTGCTACATATTAGAATAATTGATGTTAGTGTTATGGTAAATGTTATAATAAATAATTTAAATGTGTTGTTTGTTAACCACAGCTTCGTCTTCTGTACGAATGCAACCCAATGGCCTTTATAATGGAACAGGCTGGTGGAAAAGCCACAACAGGAACCCAGCCAGTACTTGATGTGAAGCCAGAGTCTCTTCATCAACGGGTTCCACTCATAATGGGATCACCTGATGATGTTGATGAATTCCTTTCCTTTGTAACGAAACACGAAGCTAACGCATGAAGTTTCAAGCTCCCTACAGATTGCAAAACTGATTACTTGAAACAATAATGACCGATCTATAGATTTAAATAAACAGGACTGTGCTCAGTACAAAAGTGTAAACTGTATGAGAAACACATTTGAAGTAGATATAAGAATATATTGCTAAATTTTCTTCCATGCTTGACTCAATTCTGCATTTGGTTTTCTGAATTCTCAGTTTTCCTGAAAGTATAGTTTTCTTGCTGCACTTAGAAAATTAGAGACTCTTTGGGCAGTTGTTTCTAAAATTATTTCACTATTTCTTTGTGCATTTGTTGAGTTAAATGAGTTCAGAATTATGTTAATGTTGTTCATACGGGTGACAATTATCCAAAGAAACTGAGGCTTAACTTCATTTCAAGCAGTCAGGGAAAGGGACAAGGTCAAACTATTTAAATGGAGAATACTGAAGAAGGTGTACAGCTGGCTACCAATTCATTGTCATCTGTTTCGTTCTCCTGTTGAAGACCAATTTTACCCTTATGTGTATTCAAGATAGAATTATTCCATTTCAAACATTAAGTACCAATTTTTACAAGTAACAAAGTAAATCATGAGTCTCGCCATGTTTCACACAAACTTTCCCACTATATACAACATCCATCCAAGCACATATATGACTTGAATTGATGAAAATCTGTCCACGAGAACTGTTGTAACCAAGTGAAAATGGATGAGATGACTACTTTACCCTATCCTCCCACTACTTGTTTGACTGCAACAGGTTTGTGCTTTAGAATTTAGAGAGAATGCATTTTACCAATTCTATAAATACTCCACTATTTTAATTTTGAGGCTAAGAAGAATTTCAGATTTCCTTAGGTTAAACAAACAACATTATGTATTGAACTGTTCTCCAAGCTAAAAATGATCAAGCAAAGCAATACTGTTCATACAGTCACGCATTGTCTTAACGTGTCTCCTTCTTAGCAAAGAGCCCTTGAAGTTCTCTGCTCAGCCTAGCGAGATTCTATTAACTTATGTCAACAGCTGTTATTATTTCCAAACAAGCAATTGCGTTTTGATGTTCCATTGTAGAAACATTTGAAAAGTTTCAGGTTGATGTGAATTGATGCAAGGTGGGGTCTTTCATGCTTCCAAGGTCTTTCATGTTTATTTTCATCCTTTTTGGTAGATTGTTGAAAATGTGTAATTGCAACAGTTGCCCAATGTGCGTTAACTCTTCAAAAAACGCAATGCTTTGTCGAGGTTTCTGTTTTACTTTAAATCCAGCTGGGAAAAGACAGAGTTACAGAGTGACACAAGCTCTACCCTTTATCTACAAAATCCCTTATTGCAATTACTTAAATATGAAATGAATTGTTTCAAAATAAACTTTTTAAAGTTAAACTGATAATGTAGTTCATTATTTTGTGTATAATGTTGAGTTTAGTCAGAGGCTACCTAACTAAATAACCATCCTGAGTTTGGTTGCTTCAATAAAATGTTAGTAATTGTATGCAAGATTAAAAGACCTATAAGGGGAGGAAGGGTCATATTTCTGATCTTAGCTTATCAACCCAGAATCATTAGCCAACCAATTGTACAGCTTCTTTATGTCACCAGAACTCACCCAAAGGACAAATATCTGGTTCGCCCACCATGAGCTGTACAAATGGTCTGTGCTCAAGTGACACCGAAGACTTGTTTTTTTTTAAATTTAATTATACTATTTACTGGAGTTAGAAGAGTAAGAGGTGATTTAGTTGAAATATATATTATCCTGAAAGGTCTTGATAGAGTTGCTGCAGAAAGGATGTATCCTCTTATGAGAAAATCTCGAACTCGGGTTTGCTGATTAAAAATAAGAGGTTGGATCCAAGATGGCAGCGGTCTGAGTGGTCTGCTGTACTGGACTCTGTGCCATACCCCCAGGCAAGGTGGTCCTTTACCATGCCCCCACCACCATCAACCACCCCCAGGAGAAAAAAGTATTAATTTAAACTAAACTGATAATCTGGAGCTGCTTTAAGGCCAGGATGAAATTGAATAAAGGAAAGGGTCCGAAAGGAGCACAGCAGACAGGGCACTCCCCTACTGCATTGGGGGTGGCTGCAGCCAGTGCTCAAACTCCTGTGGCAGCCCCTTTGGATCTAACAGGACAGCAGCATTTACTCTTGGGGTTTGCCAAACTCCAAGAAAAGCAACTGTAGAACCACTATCTGCCAAGCTAAAAAAGATAAGCTGGAAATCCAGCTGCTGGACCAAAGAATGGAGGCAGTAGAGGAGAGGACCGCGGCATTGGAGACCATGGTGGAGGTCTTGGGAGGAAGGATCCAAATACTGGAAGACTAGGTTCAGGTCCTTCAAAACCAAGTTGACGACTTAGAGAACAATAATAGGAGAAAAAGCTTACAGCTCGTGAGTCTTCCAGAACACAAAGAAGGTGAGGACCTTGTCGGCTTCTTGGAGGGGTGGCTCCCGAAGTTCCTGAGGTTGGAGTTGGAGTCGGGCTTGGTGAGCGTGGAGCAGGCCCACTGGATTGCAATGCACAGGTCTGGGTTGGACCCACGCCCCCACACAGTCCTGTATTATATAAAAAAAGTTAAAAGTTGAAACAGCAAGAAAACTGGGAAGAAATTGACAGGATTTAATGTACAAAGGCTCAAAGTAATGTTTTTTCAGGATTTTTCAGAAGCCCCAATTAAGAAGAGAAGGGCATTTGATGAAGTCGAGAAAGAATTAAGGGACCTGAAAATTTAATATTCCTTGAGGTACCCGGCCGTGTTGTGTTTCGTCCCTGGGGGGGACAGTATATAATTTTGACTCTGCAGAAAAGATGAGGCACTTTGTGAATTCTTTGAATTGAAGGACCTGACTTGGGGTGGGAGGGGAGGGGGCATCATTGCAGACAAAGGTATGGGTTTTTTTATTGCCTCTTTTTTTCACTTCTCTCTCCACTTATCCACTTATCTGTGGTTATTGGCTTTATACGTACAGCCTTGTTGTAAAACTGGAATTATTTTATATATTGGTCGACTGGGCATTATCTAGGGCCCTTTTTTTACTGCTGTCCTTTTGATTTTGTATTGGGGGTGGCTATTTCTGTGGTTAAGATGAGTGGGGAGGGGGAGTGGGGGGTGGTGTGGGGGTGGTGATGGGCATCCATTGTTAACTCCCAGAATGTAAATAACATGTTTTCCTAATCTGTGAATTGCCTAGGGCTAGGGCACAGCCTCAGCTGGAGGGAGTTAAGATGGTAGTAGGATTGGGAGGATAACCCCCTATTGGCAAGGTGGAAGATCTCTAGTGAATTGGGAGTTATTTAGGTGTTTGTTTCAGTTAAATGTGGTGATTAGTTTTTTAGTTGTAGTAGTTTTTATAGGAGTAATTTTTAGACTTCACGGAGTTAATGTCTTTGTAGCTCATCACACCTCAGATGAGCATTCTCCTCTTGGGAAACCACGAGCTGCCCTGGACGACCATGGCTAGTGATTTGTTCAGGTGGTGCACCTGGAATATAAAAGGGAGCCATTCTCCTATTGAAAGAAAGAATGTTTTGTCAAGCCTTAGGAAGGAAAGGGGCATTGCCCTACTGCAAGAGATGCATCTAACTGATAAGGAGCATCTGAAACTGTAGCGGGGGGTTTATGACAGGGTATTCTTCTCCTTCTTCAGCTCTAAGAGTAGAGGAGTGGCTATACTGATAAGAAGGAACCTCCCTTTCCAAGTAATGGAGCAGATTAAGGACAAACATGGATGGTTTAACATTCTTAAAGCCCTAATACATGGGGAAGAGTATGGCATCTTAAATGTATATTGTCCCCCAGTGCATCCTCTTAAATTTCTAATTGATGCAGTGGCTAAAATAATGAATCTTGGGGTGTGCCGCATGATCATAGGAGGGGATTTTAATCGCCTAATAAATCCCGAAGTTGACAGGATGCCAAGGGCCTGGCAAGTACGCCCGCGCAATCTAAGCAGTTGGTGGACCTGTGTGAGGAATTGGGACTAGTGGATGTATGGAGACACCTCCACCCTAATGGAAGAGACTTTATGTTCTACTCCAACCCACAAAAGTGCCATACGCGAATTGACATGTTTTGTATGCGAACTGATGGTTTGGACAGAACATTGGCTTGCTAAATTGGGAATAAAGCTGTCTTGAATCATGAGCCAGTGTATTTAGATGTTAAAATCAAGGGTAGTGGAATGGATACACAGCACTAGCACATGTACACATTTCTGTTAAGGGAAATCAAATTTGTCGAATATATCAGAAGAGAGTTCAGAGCCCTCTGGTACATCCAGTAGTCCGGCAATACTTTGGGAGACCGCTAAGACATATTTACGAGGCCTGATCATTTTGTATTCTACGACTGGAAGAAGGCAGAGGGAGGAGCAACAACGGATGCTGGAGGCCCGGCTGCAGATAGCTGGGAAGCATAGTAGGCCCTCTTTGGTCAAGTTACAGCGGGTCACAATCCTCCGAGCAGTTCTCGACTCATTGTACACACAAGTGGCTAAAAATGAGGTCTCCTTTGCTAAACAAAGACTGTTTGAATTTGGAGACAAGCCAGGTAGATATCTGGCATGTTTGGCTAGGAGGAAAAAAGCTTCCCAATGTATTACGTCTGTTAAGGAGAAGGCTGGTATGATTACCTGTGAGTTGAAGAAAATCAATATTAGATTTAGGGAATACTTTGCAGAACTATATCAGTCGGAGGTGGGGGGCAAACACAGCGCAGTGAGAATGCAGTCCTTTTTTGAGAATCTGGACCTCCCCAGTATAAATACATAAATACAGAACAGGTTTCCCTATTGAGTATGCCTATAACAGTACAGGAAGTGCAGGAAGCAATAAGGCAACTCCAGGGTGGCAAAGCACTGCAGCCAGATGGATTCCCAAGTGAATTCTATAAGCAAATCATAAATGTATAGCTATTCATATGCACAGGATTGTCTGCCACCTTCTCTTAGGGAGGCTAATATCTCTCTCAATTTAAACAAGGGGAAAGACCTCGAAGAGTGTGCTTCGTGTATGTGCTTTGCTGTTGAATGTAGGCTTTAAAATTCTATCTAGCATGCTAGCTGTGAGGTTGGAAAAGGTCCTGCCCCATATTATAAGAGAAGATCAGACGGGTTTTGTCAAAGGCCGTTGCTCCTCCAACAATATCAGGAGGGTATTGAACATCATGCAGGTATGCCAGCAAAGATTGATTCCGGGTTTGGTGGTCTGTCTAGACGCAGAAAAGGTGTTTGATCAGATAGAATGGCCATATCTGTTTGGGGACCTAGAGCGTTTGGTATGGGGCACTTTTTGCCAGTTGGGTGACAGTATTGTATAATGATCCTAAAGCAGCAGTCATTACAAACGGTGCTAAGTCAGATAACTTTAACATTGGGAGAGGTAGTTGACAGGGTGTTCTCTCTCACCACTTGGCAATTGAACCGTTAGCTGAGGTTATCAGGAGGGATCCTGAAATAGTGGCGCTAAGGGTGGGAATGTGGGAACATAAGGTCACCTTATATGCTGATGACGTCCTCTTGTTCTTGGCCAATCTGGAGAAGTCTGTTCCTCGACTGATTCAAACAATTAATTTATTTGGCAGTTTCACGGGTTACAGGATCAACTTTACAAAATTGGAAGCCTTGCCAGTAGGGAGATTAGTGGAGGTGCCTAATCTGAAGGATGGAATGTAGTTCCCATTTAGCAGGTCGCCTAAAGGCTTTTTGTATTTGATAATTCTTATTATCCCTTCCTTCCACCAGCTATATAAAGCTAACTATGTACAACTATTGGAGAGGATAAAATAGGATTTGCAGCGGTGGGAGGGGTTACCATTATCATGGTTGGGCCGCATAGCCCTGATTAAAATCAATGTTCTTCCTCGCCTGTTGTACCCCATGAAAATACTCCCGTTGCTGCTACCCAAACGAGTGTTAGGAGCTCAGTGGTTGGCTAGGGTCCTTCATTTGGTGCCATAGGCACCCTCTAATTAAATTCACTAAATTGCAGCTTTCACAGGGTGAGGGAGGGGTGGATCTTCTGGATTTGAAGAAATATCAAATAAGCGCCCTGTTAGCATATGTTGGTGACTGAATACGGGGGGGGGGGGGGATTTGGAGTCGATTTGGCTTGACATTGAAGCCTCACAGTCAAGATGACCTCTAGTTAATTTATTATTTATGGATAAGATGAAATCCATGACCAAGCAGTGTAAAAATCCAATCATTTTAAATACAGTGAAAGCCTGGAGGAAAATGAGGCAAGACGAGGGCAATTGGTCTAAGACCTAGCCATTTCCCCTGTTGGTGGGAGCCCAAGGATTTAAACCTGGGGCAATGGACTCTGGCTTTAAGCTATGGGAGAATGAGGAAATCTTATGCCTGGGAGATTTGTTTGAGGGGAAGGTCCTGATGTGATTTAGTCAGTTAATGTAAAATTAGTATAGGCACTCTCACACATTGCTACTGGTCATGTTGTAGGATCCAGGGATACTGGAGTGCTATATCAACAGAGCTAAAGGACATCCTGAGGATTGAAATTAACATGGATTTGGTATTATTTCTTCTGGGGTTACCAAATTTGCCCTCTCTGGGGGAACACGGGACGAGATTGTGTAACATTCTTACCCACTGTGCGAGGAAGAACATTCTAGTGAATTGGGCATCGGAAAAACCACCAGGTCTTATGGAGTGGTGTAGGCTGGTGATGGAGCTTCTCCCCCAAGACTACCTCACAAACGTGGTGCATCACAAAACGGAGCAGTTTTACAAGATGTAGCGGCCCTTTTTAAATTCATTGATGCAGACTTATCAGCAATGTTAATTAGGGCCATGGTATAGTTGTGGGAATCGGTATGGGTGCCCATGGTGCCCTGGGAGGGAGGCTAGGGGAAAAAAGAGAATATGGGTACTATAGCTGGCGCTCCCAGGGATGGGAGCCTCAATGGGGGTGTGATAAGTGAGATAGAATAAAGTAGTGAGATATAATTTAGTGTAAGTTAATATTTATTTAAGCTGTTTGTAGTTTAGTTTAAGTAGATACATTTGTTCTGGTAGAATAGTAGGTCATTCATTACTAATAGTATCGCGTTATGACTTTGTTGTACTGCCTCTACTTTTCTGTTTTTTTGGTGTTTTTTTGTATATAGAAGTTTTGTAAAGGTTTAAAAAGGTCTTTAATAAAACTATTAACAAAACAAAAGGTCACCTATCTGAGGCAGAGATAAGAAGAATGTTTTTTTGTGTCTTTGGAATTCTTTCCTCAAAAAAGTTATTTAAAAATCCTTGAATGCTTTTAAAGTGAAGATAATTACACTTGAACCAAATGACTTACAAGACTATTTTTGAAGGGTCACATGAGGTGTGTTTTCTGTTTTTATCTAGAGATTTATATGTGATTTCCTTGTGACACCGTTCAATTTCAATATGAGAATAAAATGGAGGACCACAAAAAAAAGAGAAAATAAACTATGAGAGTAAATTTGCAAATAATTTTAAAATGTTGAAGGAAATAGCTACAGATAGAATATACTGACAGTAATCTTCCAAGAAATCTTACAGAAAAATTTTAGAGTATTGGAAAACTGCCTATGTGACACCCTTATTCAAACAAGGAGGGAGATATAAGCAGGATAGAAATTTTAATTGAAAACAAAACAGGCCAGTTAGCGTAACAGTTTAGAACAGACAAATATAGGCTTATAAAACAAGAGGATAGGTAGAATGATAGGGCAGCCAGTTGGATAATGAAACCCAGACTGGGACAGGATGGACCAGAGGTAAGGGACATGGATACTCTGAGTGTGTACCTGGCAACCAAAATGGGACTGGTGCTGAAATATCAACGGTGAGCTGCCTTTCCTGCCATCATTTAAAGTTCACTAGTGCCATCTGCAACTGGAAAATGGCTGAGAAAACACCCTGTGCAGGTGGAGACGGTGTCAGTTTGATGGGAAACAATGTGGGATCCACATCAGCAGGTCATTAAAATACTGAATGGGTAAGTACTTGAACAGCTGTTTGCAAATTCTAGCTATATTAAATTTCCTGGCATTTCTTCAACCATCTGCAATGTATGCAGAGTTATTGTGCTTAGGCTTCAAATGCTGCTCAAAGGCAATTTGGTTGCAGATGTAACATTGATACCTCAATGGTGCGGAATATAGTAGCAATGACTTAAAAGGTGAATGCTGGCCTTGGGAGTTCTTCAATGTAGTTCAAATAGGGTGAAGCACATCATCTTGGTGTACTGTACACTGCACAATTACAGCAGACAACATGGAAATGTGATAGATGTTGAGGAAACGAGAGAACTGAAGCAACCTTCCAAGGAAGCAGACGAGGACATTGGGAGAAGAAAGCTCTTCCTATGCATGGCACAGCTCAACTGCAACTATAAACCGGACAGGACTTAATTCACACCCAGTTTCAGCAGATGAAAGCTAAGCTATCATGAAACGTAAAATTGTTGTTGGTCATCATATTTGCATTGTGGGGGTGACCGTCAGCTCTATTAGTTTATTTGTATTTGTTTTTACTGTCTGGAAGTAGAAACTCATGTTTGGAATTGTCAAATTACTTGTCTGTATATGATGTCTCCAACTGGACAATGATGAGCTGTGGATCTCCAGTGGTTACTGGGGGCAGAATGGTGGTGATTTCAGGTGTTTAAACAGGCTGTGGCTAAGATAGGTACACTGTGTGGCCTAGTGGCTAAACAATGAATAGAGTAAGAGAATAGGATTGCATGTCTGTGAGCAACATACCTAGTGTGCCATTACATTGCCAGTGCAGGGCAACACTGGACTACTAATATTTGTCTGGATGCATACCTTTTAAAAATGGCATGTTTATCGGGGATGCCAGTCTTTCAACAGATATTTGCTGAGCGGTGAGTTATTCTAGGAATGGTGAACAGTACAATGGGTTAGAATCAGTGAGAGAGAGACACCAAAGGTGCAAGGTAGGTAATTAATGAGCCCAATTTGCTCAGATATGGCAAGAGAACTCGCAGCAACAAACATACCAAAAAAATCTCAACACAACTGACTCTAAGCCAAATCATATGAGATTGAGCCAATATATAAACCTTTAAAGAAGAGTTAACAGTGCTGGCATTAGTCCTATAGAAAGTGAGAAAGAAGAATTAATAATGGAAAATGAAGAAATGACAAATAAATTCAACATAATTAATTTTGAATCTGTCGTCATTATAGAGCATACAAGTAAATTGCTTGAAATAAAGATAAATCTGAAATTGAATTTGAGAGAGAATCTCAGTATTTCTTGTCTGATGATTGTGATTTTGTTGGAACTGCCAAAAGGTCAGGTCCTGATAAATTTCATCCTATGGTCTTAAAAAAAGTAGATAGTGATATAATTTGTTTTAAATTCAAGTTAAATTTAGTATAATTGGTTTTATATTTCCAAAACTCCTTTGATTCAGGATTATTAGATTGGATCATGATAGTAACTCTGTTATTAAGAAATTACAGGACAGCTAGCTTAACATCTATCATAGGGAAAATGTTACATGCTATTATTAAATAAGTTTTAAAAGGGTACCGGGGTAAGATTAAGATAATTAGGCAGAATCAGCATGATTTTGTGAATGGGATGTCAACTTTGACCAATATGCCGGAGTTCTTTGAGGAGGTAATTTGTACTATGAATTAAGGAGAACAAGTGGACACACAGTTCTTAGATTTCCAGAAGGTATTTGATAAAGTGCCGCAAAGGTTATTGCAGACAAAAGGTCACAATGTGGGGAGTAGCATGTTGGCTATTGATAGAATTATTGGCAGGCTAAGAAAAAATAGTTATAAATGGGTCATCTCCTGGTAGGTGTGACATAATGAATGCTGGGATTTCAACTGTTTACAAATAATGTAAATGATTTACATGACAGTATGGTCACTTAATTAGCCAGAATGGTGGGGAGGGGGTGTATCTTCTCCAGGTAGTTTGGTTGGACTAGATTAATACTAACTGCAGTTTAGACAAATGAAAGGGGACTCAATTGAAAGATAAGTTCCGGAGAAGTTCGACCGTTCCTCTTGTAGGAAAATCTAGAATTGGAGGTCACTATGTAATGGTACTGATGAGGTGAAATTTTCTCTCAGTATATCTTTGGAACTCTGCCTCAAAAAAGGTGATGACAGCATAGAATTTGGATATCTTTAAGGCAGAATTGAACAGGTTATCAGGGTAAATGGGAATGAAGAAGTAAGGTTTCAATCAGGTCAATCATAATCTTATTAAATGGTGGTCCAGATTCAAGGGGCTGAATGGCCTACACCTGCAACTAATACATACATGTACATGGTCATCTTAGTCTTTTAGCACCTTTCTCCAGATAATCATGTTCTCATCACTCCCTTGCATAGATCTTTGAATGCCACAACAGGTGCTGAAAATAATCAAGGGCAGGTAATGGAGTGCTGGCCCTTTAATATCTAGAGGACTGAAGTGTAAGGATGCAGAAGTTATGCTGCAGTTATACAGACAACCTGATTAGATCCTACTTGGAATACTGTGAGCACATTGGGCACTACACCTTAGGAAGGATATCTTGGCCTTGGACGGAGTATAATGTGAGTTTACAATAATGATACCTGGACTTCAAGGATTAAGATATAAGGAGAGATTACACAAATTAGATCTGTTTTCCCTAGAATTTAAATGGTTAAGGGGTGATCTGATCAAAGTCTTCAAGATACTAATGAGAAACATCAAGGTAGATAAAGATAAACTATTGCCTCAGGTTGGAGATTCCACAACTAGGGGCATGGTCTAAAAGTTAGGGCCAGCCTATTCAGGAGGGATATTAGGAAGCACTTCTACACACAAAGAATAGGTGATGTTTAAAACTCTTTTCCACAAATGGCAGTGGATCCTGATTAGTTAATTTTAAATGAGAGGCGTCCTTACAGATCAGCCATGACCTCATTGAATGACAGAAACAGGATTGGAGGGCTGAATGGCCTATTCCTGTTCCTATGAAGTAATGAATTGGAAAATACAAAATAGGGGTAGTGATGTAAAATATAAAAGTACATTAGATGTAATGGTAAAAATATGAGAGTAATAAAGGGTAGAAAAGATTTAATGCCTCTAAATAGCAATCGTTAAAATCTAGCTACAAAAGAATATGTGTCCGGATTTTCTGTACTTCTTCATACTTACATGGGCTACTACAATTAAAACAAATGCTGTTAAAGAGTATAGAATTCAGCTGGTTTGACACACTGAACTAACAATCAAGATGAAGGGACTTAGTTGAAGTTTATGAATGATAAAAATAAAACATCTACATGAAATTCTAGTGGAAATCCAGAATAAAAAGAAACAAATTTCAAATTAGAAATAAATCTATAAAAGTGCAGAACCAAAATGTTTTCTTTAAATAAGACAGATGAGCTAAGAGCATGGATTGACAAGTAGAATTGCAATACATTACCATCAGAGCAATGTGATGGAAGGAGAGCCAGGACTGGCAATTCAACATTCCGGAGTATTGAATCTTCAGGCAGAACAGGGGAAGGTGTAAAAGAGGTGGTGATATGGCACTAATAATTAAGGAATCAGTTAGTGCAATAAAGAAGATATGATATAATCCAAGAAGATATGTAGGTACAGTTTAGGAATGAAAGGGGCAGGCCCCCAAACTGTTAATGGACAATTGAGGAGCAGATATGTAGACAATTTACTGAGGCATGTAAAAACAATATTAGGGTAATTAGATTAGAAGATTTCAACTTCTCCAACATTAATTGGGATAAGTATAGCATAAAATGTTTAGAGGGGGCAGATTTTTTGAGATGTAATCAGAAGAGCTTTCCAGATCAACACATAGAAGGTCTAACAGGGGACGATGTGGTGTTGGACTTAATTCTGGGGAATGCAGCTGGAAAGTGCTCAAGGTGGCAGTGGGTGAGCATTTTAGTGACAACAACCACAACACTACGTGTTTTAGGCTGGCAATGGAAAAAGATGGACTGCAAAAAATGGCTTTTAGATTGGGGAAGGTGGATTTTATTAGAATCAGACAGATCTGGACACCAGAAACAGCTACCTGAAGGCAAATCTACAGCAGGACAAAAGCACGGGTTGGGACGGGGTGGGGAGGGGAGGGGTGATCAAAATGGAATTGGCAAGAGTACAGGCCCAACATATTGCCTTTACAGTACAAAACAACAGCAATTTTAAAAGCGAGAAGAACAGACAAAGGAAGCACATGGCGAGGTCAGTGCAGGAGAGAGAGAGAAAGAAACTGACACAGCAGTGAACCTGCACAGTTACTGCCTTTGCTGTTTGAATTCTTGTATCGCTGGAAATCGGAGTACGTCTGGGAAAATTAACAAACAGTGAAATTCACAACTGATCCTGGAAGAACTGTTTGGGCAAAGTTCACAGCACAGAAGCAGATAAGTCTATTGTTTTTAAGTGAGACCTACAGAAAGTCTGCAGTAGTAATTAGAGTGGGTTCTTTTTTGATTAAATGTTTTTTGAGATATGTCTCTTGATTAAGCTTAAAATATAAGCCATAACTATTAATTTAACCTGGGGAAGTGTTTTGTAGAAGAATAAGATGGTGTTATTTTCTGGTTCTGTAGATTGTGAAGTAGCAAAAATGGCCTTTAGTACAGTGATATGTGCTTCTTGTCAGATGTGGAAGTTTAAAGAGAGTTTAAGGGTTACTGCAGATTATATCTGCAATAAATGCTGTTGGTTGCAAATCTTGTCGGCTGGAGAGACAGTTAGAAGCAATAAAGAATTTGCAAAAGCAACAGTATGTCATGGATGGCAGTTATAGGAAGGGGGGAAAGTCTCAGATACAGTCACATAGATGGGTTAACTCCAGGAAAGGTAAGAGAAGTCGGCAGCTGGTGCAGGAGCCTTCTGTGGCTTTACACGTTTCAAACAAGTATGCTGTTTTGGAAAATGTAGGGGTGATGGATTCTCAGGGGAACATAGCATGAACAGCCAAGTTTCTGGTATTGAGACTGGCTCTAATGCAATGAGGGGTACGTCGTGTTACAAGAGAATTGTGTTAGGGGACTCTCTAGTCCGAGGTACAGACAGATGTTTCTGTGGCCAGCAGCCAAATATCAGAATGATGTGTTGCTTCCCTGGTGCCAGGATCAAGAGATCCTCAGAGAAGGTGCAGATTGTTCTCAAGGGGGAGAGGGGCCAGCAAGAGGTCATTACCCACATTGGAACCAATGACATCGGAAGGGAAAAGGTTGAGATTCTGAGGGGAGATTACAGAGAGTTACGCAGGAATTTAAAAAGGAGGTCCTCAAGAGTAGTAATATCTGGATTGCTCCTGGTGCTACGAGCTAGTGAGGGCAGGAAAAGGAGGATAGAGCAGATGAATGCATGGCTGAGGAGTTGGTGTATGGGAGAAGGATTCACATTTTTGGGCCATTTGAATCTCTTTTGGGGTAGAAGTGACCTGTACAAGAAAGACGGTTTACACCTAAATTGGAAGGGGACTAATATACTGGCAGGGAGTATTGCTAGAGCTACTCGGGAGGATTTGAAATAGTAAGGTCGGGGGGTGGACCCAGGGAGATAGTGAGGAAAGAGATCAATCTGAGACTGGTACAGCTGAGAACAGAAGTGAATCCAACAGTCAGGGCAGGCAGGGACAAGGTAGGACTAATAAATTAAACTGAATTTATTTAAATGCAAGGGGCCTAACAGGGAAGGCAGATGAACTCAGGGCATGGTTAGGAACATGGGACTGGGATATCATAGCAATTACCGAAACATGGCTCAGGGATGGGCAGGACTGGCAGCTTAATGTTCCAGGATACAAATGCGACAGGAAGGATAGAAAGGGAGGCAAGAGAGGAGGGGGAGTGGCATTTTTGATAAGGGATAGCATTACAGCTGTGCTGAGGGAGGATATTCCTGGAAATACATCCAGGGAAGTTAGTTGGGTGGAACTGACAAATAAGAAAGGGATGATCACCTTATTGGGATTGTATTATAGATCCCCTAATAGTCAGAGGGAAATTGAGAAACAAATTTGTAAGGAGATCTCAGCTATCTGTAAAAATAAGAGGGTGGTTATGGTAGGGGATTTTAACTTTCCAAACATTAACTGGGACTGCCATAGTGTTAAGGGTTTAGATGGAGAGGAATCTGTTAAGTGTCCACAAGAAATTTTTTTGATTCAGTATGTGGAGGTACCTACTAGAGAAGGTGCAAACCTTGACATACTCTTGGGAAATAAGGCAGGGCAGGTGACTGAGGTGTCAGTGGGGGGGAACTTTGGGGCCATAGACCATAATTCTATTAGATTTAACATAGTGATGGAAAAGGATAGACCAGATCTAAAAGTTGAAGTTCTAAGCTGGAGAAAGGCCAATTTTGATGGTATTATGCAAGAACTTTCAAAAGCTGACTTTGGGCAGATGTTCGCAGGTAATGGGATGACTGGAAAATGGGAAGCCTTCAGAAATGAGATAACGAGAATCCAGAGAAAGTATATTTCTGTTAGGGTGAAAGTAATGCATGGTAAGTATAGGGAATGCTGGATGACAAAAGAAATTGAGAGTTTGGTTAAGAAAAAGAAGGAAGCATTTGTAAGGTATAGATGGGGTAGATCAAGTGAATCCTTAGAAAGGTATAAAGGCAATAAGAGTATACTTAAGAGGGAAATAAGGAGGGCAAAAAGGGGACATGAAATAGCTTTGGCAAATAGAGTTAAGGAGAATCCAAAAGGTTTTTACAAATACTGTAAGGACAAAAGGATAACTAGGGAGAGAATAGGGCCCCTCAAAGATCAGCAAGTCAGCCTTTGTGTGGAGACGCAGAAAATGGGGAGATACTAAATGAATATTTTCCATCAGTATTTACTGTGGAAAAGGATCTGGAAGATATAGAAAGTAGCGAAATAGATGGTGACAATTTGCAAAATGTCCCTATTACAGAGGAGGAAGTGCTGGATATCTTGAAAAGCGTAAAGGTGAATACATCCTCAGGACCTGATCAAGTGTATCCTAGAACTCTGTGGGAAGCTAAAGAAGTGATTGTTGGGCCTCTTGCTGAGATATTTGTATCATCGATAGTCACAGGTGAGGTGTTGGAAGACTGGAGTTTGGCTAACGTGGTGCCACTGTTTAAGAAGCGTGGTAAGGACAAGCCAGGGAACTATAGACCAGTGAGCTTGATGTCAGTGCTGGGCAAGTTGTTGGAGGGAACCCTGAGAGACAGGATGTACATGTATTTGGAAAGGCAAGGACTGATTCGGGATAGTCACCATGGCTTTGTGCGTGAGAAATCATGTCTCACAAACTTGATTGAGTTTTTTGAAGAAGTAACAAAGAGGATTGATGAAGGCAGAGCAGTAGATGTGATCTACATGGACTTCAGTAAAGCGCTTGACAAGTTTTCCCATGAGAGACTGGTTAGCAAGGTTAGATCTCCCAGAAGAATGGGACAACTAGCCATTTGGGTACAGAACTGGCTCAAAGGTAGAAGACAGAGGGTGGTGGTTGAGGATTGTTTTTCAGACTGGAGGCCTGTGACCAGTGGAGTGCCACAAGGATCGGTGCTGGGTCCTCTACTTTTTGTCATTCACATAAATGATTTAGATGCGAGCATAAGAGGTACAGTTAGTAAGTTTACAGATGACACCAAAATTGGAGGTGTAGTGGACAGCGAAGAAGGTTACCTCAGATTACAATAGGATCTTGATCAGATGGGCCAATGGGCTGAGAAATGACAGATGGAGTTTAATTCAGATAAATGCGATGTGCTGCATTTTCGGAAAGCAAATCTTAGCAGGACTTATACACTTAATGGTAAGGTCCTAGAGAGTGTTGCTGAACAAAGTGCAGGTTCATAGCTCCTTGAAAGTGGAGTTGCAGGTAGATAGGATAGTGAAGAAGGAGCTTGGTATGCTTTCTTTTACTGGTAAAAGTATTGAGTACAGGAGTTGGGACGTCATGTTGCGGCTGTACGGGACATTGGTTAAGCCACTTTGGAATATTGCGTGCAATTCTGGTCTCCTTCCTATCGAAAAGATGTTGTGAAACTTGAAAGGGTTCAGAAAAGATTTACAAGGATGTTGCCAGTGTTGGAGGATTTGAGCTATGGGGAGAGGCTGAACAGGCTGGAGCTGTTTTCTCTGGAGCGTCGGAGGCTGAGGTGTGACCTTATAGAGGTTTACAAAATTATGAGGGACATGGATAGGGTAAATAGACAAAGTCTTTTCCCTGGGGTTGTGGAGTCCAAAACTGGAGGGTATAGGTTTGGGGTGAGAGGGGAAAGATATAAAAGAGACCTAAGGGGCAACGTTTTCACGCAGAGGGTGGTGCATGTATGGAATGAGCTGCCAGTGGAAGTGGTGGAAGCTGGTACAATTGCAATATTTAAGAAGCATTTGGATAGGTATATGAATAGGAAGGGTTTGGAGGGATATGGACCGGGTGCTGGCAGGTGGGACTAGATTGGGTTGGGATATCTAGTCGGCATGGACGGGTCGGACCGAAGGGTCTGTTTCCATGCTGTACATCTCTATGATTCTATGAAACAACAGCAACCACCCCAGACAACCTTGGGGGTTGTCGGGGAAATTCAGGCTGGATAAAAAGGAAAAGAAAGGTGTATAACAGGTGCAAAGGAAGAAAATCACTGGAGGTATAGACAGTGCAGGGGTTGGGTGAAAAGATGCATGAAAGAGCACTGGCAGGCAAGATTAGGGAGGATCCCAATATATTCTACAAGTATATCAAAAGGAAGAGAATAACCAATCAATGAGTTGGGACTTAACGGGAAATCTGTGCATGAATCCAAAGGACATAGGTAGAGTTTTAAATGAGAACTTCACGTTTTCTCCAGGAGAAGGAGATGTTGGTACACATTCAGCAAGGTGGACTGAGGGGTTCTTGAGCATGTGGCAAACATAAAAGTGAGCACATCCCAGGTTTGAATGAGTTATCGAGTCATACAGCCAATCCAACCAGTCCATGCTGACATAATCCCAAACTAGTCCTATCTGCCTGCACTTGGCTCATATTCTTCCAAACATTTCTTATTCATGTACTTATCTGAACATCTTTTAAATATTGTAACTGTACCCTCATTCATCACTTCATTTGGAAGTTCATTCTACACTTTATGTAAAAAAATTGGCCCAATTCTTTTTTAACTGTTTATCCTCTCACCCCCTCGTCTTGAAATCCCCCACTCTAGAGAAAGACACCTGCTATTCATCTTATCTATCCCCCTCATGATTTTAGAAACCTCTGAAAGGTCACCCCTCAACCTCCTTCAGGCTGTCCAACCTCTTCTTATAACTCAAACACTTCATTCCGGGCAACATCCTGGTAAATCCCTTCTGAACCCTCTCCAGCTTAAATGATATCCTTCCTACAACAGGGCAACCAGAACTGGAGAAGTATTCCAGTAAGAGGCCTCACTAACTTCTTGTACAACCTCAAAATAATGTCCCAACTCCTACACTAAAAGGTCAGAGCAATGAAGGCAAGAGTGCTAAACACCTTTTTAACCAGCCTACGTATATGTGATGCAAACCTCAAAGAATTATGTACCTAGATCTCTGATGTACAACACTACCCAAAGCCCTACTTTTACTTGTGCAAGTCTGCCTGGTTTGTTTTACCAAAACTGTGCATTTATCCAAAGTAAAGTCCATCTGCCACTCTTCAGCCCATTGACCCAATTGATCAAGATCTCTTTGCAAACTTGCATAATCTTCTTCACAGTCCACTTTACCATCAATTTTGGTGTCACCCACAAACTTACTAAAGCTTCCATATTCTCATCTAAATCATATTAGATAAATGACAAATGTAAATGGATCGATCCCTGTGGAATATTGCGGGTCACAGACCTCCAGTCTGAGAAAAACCCTCCACCCTCTCTGTCTCCTGCCGTTAAGTCAATTTTGTATCCAATTGACAAGTTCATCCTGAATCCCACGTAATCTAAAGAGAAAATGCTGGAAAATCTCAGCAGGTCTGGCAGCATCTGTAAGGAGAGAAAAGAGCCGACGTTTCGAGTCTGACACTTTGTCAAAGCTAAAAAAAGGGAGAAATGGGGAGGTATTTATACTAGGCCGATTCACTCCTCCAAATTATTGCTGTACCTGAACCTGTCTCTGGCCAGTCTGAAGTTGGAGGTTTCCAGCATCTGCAGTCATTGTTTTTACCACCCTGAAGTTGAATGCGCCCAGGCGGGCTCTGGTTTATGGGGAGAGAGCTCTCAGCATCGATTGCAAGAACCGCAAAGCTCAGTTCAGGTGTGGCCAGGCCTGCATACTGCTGCTGGAGTATGACAAAGCCAAGGACTTCCTACTGAGGGCACAGAAACTGGAGCCGTTCAATCCTGACGTGAACCGTGCCCTGGTGAAGCTGGACAGATGCTACCGAGAGTGGAGCTTGAAGGAGTAGGAGAGGTGTACCAGGATGTTTGCTGCCTGGGAACCTGCAGCAGTGAAAGATTAAAGGCTCCTCCAACAATCCTGGACAGTCTAATTGAGAAGTGGGACCAGTTTACAAAGAGAAGACAGTAAATAGGAAACTTACACATGTTTAAACGAGAGAAGGTGAGTCATGGGTTCAGAAGCAAAGATAGCAATAAAGAGGTGATAATGACAGTGCATGGAGAGCCTAGTATAAATACCTCCCTATTTCTCTTTTTTAGTTTTGACAAAGAGTCGATTAGACTCGAAAAGTCAGCTCTTTTCTCTCCTTACAGATGCTGCCAGACCTGCTGAGATTTTCCAGCATTTTCTCTTTTGGTTTCAGATTCCAGCATCTGCAGTAATTTACTTTTATCCCGTGTAATCTAACCTCACTAATTAGTCTATCATGTTGAATCTTGTCAAAGGCTTTACTTAAATCCAAGTAAACAATTTCTATGCTCTGTCCTCAATCTTCTTACTTCCTGTATCCCAGGAAACAAAGGGAGGAAATCACTGGGGCCCTGACCCAAATTTTTAATTCCTCTCTTGCCACAGATTAAGTACCAGAGGACTGGAGAACAGCTGGCATGATTCCATTTTTCAAGGTGGTAAAGATAAACCAGGGAATTACAGACCAGTGAATCTTTCATCAGTGGAAGGAAAACTCTTTGAAAAATTCTGGAGAGAATTAATCTTTATTTTGAGAGGAAAGGTTTGATCAAGAATAGCATAGCTTTGTTGGAGCAAAGTCATGCCTAACAAATCTGGTTGAATTTTGAAGAGGAGACTAAGTGTGCACATCAGGATGGTGCAGTTGATATGGATTCCAACAAGGCTTTTGATAAGGACACCAATGGGAGACTGATATAGAAGGTAAAAGCTCATGGGGATTCAGATTAACTTGGCAGGATGGATCCAAAACTGGCTTAGTGATGAGGCAAAGGGTAGAAAGTGGTTTGTGTGACTGGAAGCCAGACTCCAATGGCATAGCAGAGGAATCATTCCCAGGGTCTTTTCTTGACCATGATATATCCAAACAATGTAAATTAGAATGTTGGCCAGTGTGGGGGGGTAGGGGTTGAAGAGATGCAGGAGGAGGAGGAGAAGAGATAATTCAGTTTGTATGTGGTCAGCAATGACGAAAGTCTTGGGTTACAGAAGGAAATAAACGTTTGGGCAGATGGAACTTAACCCTGGTAAGTAGGTGGTGATACAAATAATAAGACAAGGGAGCACTCAAGGGAATGCTAAAACTCTCAGAAGTTCAGAGAGTGTGTTTGGGGTGCTTGACCACAAATCTGTTAAAAGGTGTCAAGGCAGGTTAATAGTTAAAGCAGCACACATGACACACACCTTTAACAGTTGAGGCATAGATTACAAGAGCAGGGCGGTTATGTCTGAAGCTATAAAGAACTGCAGTTAAGTTACAGCTGGATTAGCTTGTGCAGGATGGTGACCACAGTACAGGATGGGTGCGATTGTATTGTAGGGGATACAGAGGAGTAACCAAAATATTGCTGACTGGATAAGCTCAGTTTGTTTTTTGAGCAGAGAAGGTTGAGGGTCCTGTTAGAGAGGTAAAGGTTTGGGGGCACTGAGAGTTGAAGGATCAATGACAAGGGAACACACTTTAAAAAAAGGTGGAAAGTATAAGGTTTAGAGGGGATTTGAGGAAACAGATTTCATATAAGGGTGATGGCATCTACATGCATTACCTACCAGACACAGGTACAACCCTTAAAAAGTATCTGCACAAGCACGAAGTTTCAAAACATTCAAAAGCTATGGACCAAGTGTGGGAAAGTAAGACCGTGCAGATGGTACTGTTTTGGCAGATGGATTCAATGGGATGAAGGGCCTCTTCTGTAAGATGTTGCCAATGCAATGCTACAGCGAGAGGTAACTAAGTGTTTGAAAAGAAGTCAAAAGAAAGCAAAACTAGTTAGGGTAATATTCTACAATTGTACAATTAGAAGAGGTGACATATTGAATGTTAGCTAGATAGCATGCTGAACTACAAAGCAGGACTGTTCCATAATCCATGTTATAACTGATCAGAAATACAATTATGAATGGACATAAAATGTAAGTCTTCACAGTGATGCTCACATCCCATGAATAAAGTGTAACTATTGATTGCAAAAAACAATACTTACTCCATCCATGTTGGCCAGATCATCACTATGGTCATAGCAGTGTGATATAATCAGCTCATCGCTGGAGCATTACATAGCCAAAGCTTTTTTGACTTGGAGAGCACTTGCTAAAAGAATACATTTTAAAAAGGAAAATGAGGAACATGTTAACCTCATGGCATTATATAAAAAAAACAAAAGGCTGTACATGAACACCATTTTTATTTTTTTAAAAAATCAGGATAAGAAAGCCACTTTAAAAATGCATTTGGAATTGTTTCAGTTATGATAGCAGCAGATTCAATAGTACCATTCAGATAATTGGATAAGTACTTGAAGGGAAGAAAATACAAGAAGTTGCAGGGGGAAGAAATATACAATGGATGAGGGATAGTAGAGCTTTCCAAAGAACCAACAAAGCACCACAGACTCAATGGCATCCTGTGTGCAGTATTAATTCACGTTGCAGTCTCTAGCAGAGATTGAAATATCCAAGGGCTAGACTAGTGTTTGATTTCTCCCCCTTCAGGAGATTCTAAAGTTATCAAGTACCAGTCCTGATCTGCAGTACACAAAGTTGTCACCCAGTTCTCAGAATTCCATCATTACTACATTGGAAGCTTATTTTACGAGATGCAGGGCAGAAGACAGGACTAGACATCCTACAAAGTCAACATTCCCATTGTTCTTGATCTTTCTCAGAAGCAATTCATGCACAATTGCTGTGTTATGGATTCATCAAACACCCCTCCAGTTGTAGATATTGTTCCATCAGAACAGCATATTTTAAATTCATGATAGCTACTCAAAACATGTAGATTTGGAAGAATTCATAATAACAATGGACATAAGAGCAACATTTTATTATGCATTGCTCAGCAGTTACACAGTTTAAAAACACTAAATGACAGTTAGTTGAACATCTCATAAATGAATCAATTTGGCATGAAGTATTTCATAAAACAGCTTATTAAAAAATTGTAATTATGTAACACTAGCTGAAAGTTAACATTTATGTTGCTTTTTTCCCCCCCATCTGTTTCCAATGGTCAGGCCATTCAAACCAGTCTTCTTTCAATTGAGTTTTCTAGTTTGACAACAGAATCCAATAACAAAATCAGAACAGCTCCAGATAAAAGGAAAATTCAATTCCGGCAGGGAAATAATAGAACACCTTCATGTCCGGGACAGCTGGCTTATTGAAACGTCTAGAGCACAGCATCTTAATACTCATTAACTTATATTTCAAATAAGGCAATTCAATATTTATACTAGAGGGTAGCTTGCTGCTGTTGCAATTCCACAGTTGTTATGTCTGTTTCTGGCCATCAGTATATATCCTTTGTCACCCCACTGGTCACTCCAGCTATGAAACAGGAAAAGAAAAATTAACATGTATTCAGACAAAAAACAAAGCCCCAGCAAGCACTCAGACTGAACTTTAATATCCTCGATTATAAACTAGAAAAATAATGTTAACTATTACCTTATTTCTTTAATTTATACTTATTCTATGAAAGTCGGTTAAGGTTTTAAAAACTTTGTTTCTTCTACTATTTTGTACCCAAATGGCATGGTGGCTCAGTGGTTAGCACTGCTGCTTCACAGCATTAGATTCCAGCCTCAGGCAACCGTGTGGTGTTTGTACATTCTCCCAGTGTCTGCACGGGTTTCCTCCGGGTACTCCGGTTTCCTCCCACAGTCTAAAGATGTGCAGGTCAGGTGAATTGGCCATGCTAAATTGCCCATAGTGTTTAGGAATGTGTAGGTTAGGTGCAATAGTCAGGGATACATGTCAGACAATAGAGCAGGGGAATGGGTCTGGGTGGGTTAAGTTTCAGAGGGTCAGTGTGGATTTGTTGGGCGAAAGGGTCTGTTGCCAAACTGTAGAGATTCTGGTGATTCTATGGGGGTACTTTTATACTTAGGGTGATGCCATGTGTAGAGACATTAGACACTTTTCACTATACTCCTGTGCTTAAAGTACATATGACAAAAATCTAAATCTAAAAGTTAAACTGGACACTTTTAATAAAGGGGTACCTGTTTTTTACGATCCAAAATTTATCTCCATCTACGTCATCTCTTTCATAACCATATCCTACTACTAGTACACCATGGTCAAGGTCTTTTGAGCTGCAGTCAACTTCATAGTAGATACCTAGCAATGAAAAAAATAAAGTTAAGTTTCAATCTGGACTGGAAGAAATATATTCCCATCATAGGAAATATATTCGCATCATACTGGGTTTCTCCAGTAATTTTTGATTCTTGTTTCACCAGGATGATGCTTGCGATGGAGCATTGCAACTGAAGAGACTGGACGAGCTCAGGAACTTTACAGTAGAAAAAAAGTGAGGGGTGCCTAGTGGAGGTGTACAAAGTTATGAAGGCCATGGACAGGGTAAACAAAAACAAACACAAAAACACGAACGATTCTCCTTAGTCAAAATGATCAATAAAAAGGAGACACTATTTTAAAATAAAAAGTAGGAAGTCTGGAGGGCATTTGAGGAAAAGCTCTGGCACCCAGTTGATGGAATCCGGAATGCATTGCCTGGAAGAGGATTGGAGGCAGGAAACCTCAAACTTATAAAAAAAAAAGTCATAACATAGAACACAAAAGGGACTCGTGCAGAAAAAGTGGGACTAGTATATATTTGGTGGTCCAGCCTTGATGGGCCAATGACCTGTTTTGCACTGTATGATCCTTTGATTATTCTATGAGAGACCAAGCATTCAACTTTTATTTTCTGTCAGTGTTTATTTTCACATCCATTTTGCCTCAAGTCTTGTACAGAAGTCAATTTGGATAAACCATCTGCCTATTAAGAAACAACACAGCAACTGCTGGTACTGTAGCAGGCCATGGCAATGAAAAAAAGACAGTACCAGTAATCCTCATTCTTAAAGTAATCCCAGTATAGAGTTTGGATACAATATAAAATTGACCATTAACTCCTCAGAATGGCCAGTTGGATTTTCAACCAAGCTGTTGCAGTACAGGGTAATATTTTTGGACTTGGGCAAAGAAGTGGAAGAGAAAAGGAAACTGAGTGGTTAGCAGTGCTGCCTCACAGCACCAAAATCCCAGGTTCGATTCCAGCCTCGGGCGACTGTCTGAGAAGTTTGCACATTCTCCCAGTGTCTGCGTGGGTTTCCTCCCAAAGTCCAAAGATGTGCAGGTTAGGTGAATTGGCCATGCTAAATTGCCTTGAGTGTTTGATGCATTAGTCAGGGGTAAATGTAGGGGAATGGGTCTGGGTGGGTTGCTCTTCGGTAGGTCAGTGTGGACTTGTTGGGCTGAAGGGCCTGTTTCCACACTATAGGGAATCTAATCCAAAATCAGCATGGCTTTGCCTTAAGACAAAATAGAATCATTTTTCTAATCACTTACTGGTTGGTCATTGGGTGTGATTGTCATTTTCAGATCAAGTCCTTCTCTCCCCAACCCACCAAATAGAATGAAGATAGTTTTATCAATGCGGGTTAATTTCTTTCAACTTTGGACAGTCTCATCTGAAACAGCCATCAAACATGTTTGTAGGCAGCTGGGACATGGGCATAAACAGCCCACATAAGACAAAGGCACAAGTAGGCAGACAAAACATACAATAGTATTTGTAAGGCGATCACAGTTTTAATTTTAAATTTTCCAAACATAGACTAGGACATAAGTGTTAAGGGCTTGATACAGAGGAAGCTGCACAAGAAAAAAAGGTTCTGATTAAGTATGTAGATGTATCTACTAGAGAAGGTATAAAACTTGTCCTGCCTTATTTCCCCCAAGAGGTCAAGTGACTTGAGGGGTCAATGGGGGGAGCACTTTATGACCGGTGACTATATGGTCAGAATGACAAAATAATGACAGAATAAGATAGACCAGACCGAAAAGTTAAACAAGAGTAAGGCCAGTTTTGAAGGTATTAGGCCAGAACTTTCAAAGGCTGATTTTGGGATGTGGATGTTTGCAGGATAAAAAGGGTCGCATGGAAAACATGAAGCCTTCAAAAGAGTGTGTCCAGTGATCATATGCTCCTATTAGGGCAAAGGAAATGCTGAACGACTAGAGAAATTGAGGATGCAGTCAAGAAAAAGAAAGAATCATATTTCAAGTATAGACAGCAGAGATAGAATGATTCTTGAGAGTATAAAGGGAGTAGGAGTGTTAGTGGGAAAATCAGGAGGACAAGAGAGAGAATACAAAATAGCTTTAGCAAATAGGAATAACGACAGGTGAAGTGCAAGAAGACTACAGGTTGGCTAACCTTGTGCTACTAATTAAGAAGAAAGGTGGCATTGAAAGGCCAGGGAACTATAGACTGGTCAATCTGATATCAGTGGTGAGCAAGCTGTTGAAGGGAATCCCAAGGGACAGGATCTGCACAGCAAGGACTGGTATTTGGAACTGCAAGGACTGATCAGGGATAGTCAACATGGTTTTACGCAAGGAAAATCATGTCTCACAAATTTGGTTAAGTTCTTTGAATTAGTAACAAAGACGATTGATGAGGGTAGAGCGGTGAATGTGATCTATATGGACTTCAGTAAGGCATTAAGAGAACGTTCCTCATGGGAGAGCAAGGTTAGATCACATGGAATACAGCCAGAACTAGCCATCTGGAAAGAGAACTGGCTTGTAAAAGGGAGAGACGGGGTGGTGCTGGAGGGTTGCTTTACAAATTGGAGGCATGTGACCAGCAGGGTGCCACACGAATCAGTGCTGAGGGCACTATTTTGTCATTTATATCAATAATTTGGATATGAACATAGGAAGTATGCAGATGACACCAAAATTGGAGGTGTTAGTGGACAGTGAAGGAGGGTACCTCAGAGTACAATGGGATCGTGATCAGATGAGCCAATGGGCCGAGTGGCAGCAGATAGAGTTTAGCTTAGACAAAGTGGGAGGTGCTGCATTTTTGGAAAGGCAAATCAGGGCTGGTCTTATAAACTTAATGGGAAGGTCCGGGGGGGGGTGTTGCTGAACAAAACAAAATTAACACCACCACCTTGCAGTGCAGGTTCAGAGTTCAGAATCACGCGTACATAGGATAATAAAGAAAAAAAAAGGGTTTGGTATGCTTTCCTTTATTGGTCAAAGGACAGAGTGTAGGTGTTGGGAGATCATGTTATGGCTGTACAGGACATTGGCTAGGCCAATGAGTATTGCATGCAATTTTGGTCTCTGTTCTATAGGAATGTTCTGAAAGTTGAAAGCGTTGAGAAAAGATTTACAAGGATGTTGCCAGAGTTGGAGGGTTTGAGTTATAGGGAGAGGGTGAAGAGCCTGGGGCTGCTTTCCTTGGAATATCAAAGGCGGAGGGCTGCCCTTAAAAAAAAAGGTTTATAGAATCATGAGGGATATGAATAGAATAGACTGTCTTTTTCCTGGTGTAGGGGAAGAAAGAGCCCAAAACCAGAGGGCACAGGTTTTAAAAAGGTGAGGGGGAAAGATTTTTTAAAGACCCTAAGGGGCAACTTTTTCCAAAGAGTTCAGTGCGTGTATGAAATGAGCTGCCAGAGGAAGTAGTGAAGGCTGGTACAATTACAATGTTTTTTTTTAAAGAAAAAAAAGGCATCTGGATGGGTATATGAATAGGAAGGATTTAGACAGATATGGGCCGAATGCTGGCAAATGGGCTAGATTAATTTAGGATAACTGGTCGGCATGGAGCAGTTGTACCGAAGGGTCTGATCCATGCTGTACATCTGACTTTATGGTACCTTGACTCATTGGTGTATCACTAAGACCAAATCTTCTCACTTGGGAAGAGACCAGAATCGGAAGGATCCCAAATACCACTCCAGAAATAGCAGTGCAAACAGAACGTACACACAGTCATGAGTTAAACATTACTCTCAAACTATATTACAGTTATCGCCTACTTGGTAAGATGATGATGATATTAGAGTCAGAGTATCTTAACATTTCACGCAATGATATCCATGAAAAGTCATTACCAGAATGAATCAACTGTTTTCTCTCCATGGATACTTCTAGACTAGCAATGCATTAAGTGTTTTGTGTTTATTCAGAGTTCCAGCACATTTTTCTTTCATAGTAGGTAAAAGAAATCCTGTACATATGGTTAGTGACTATATTTCAGCAGTTACATCAAGTGACTCTTACCAGATTCATAGAACTGGAATGACTCATGGCTTGCATCAATGGCTACAGAAACCGGTCCAACTTCAGCAACCGCTTTCATCATGGCTCTCTCGTTACCACTGGCAATATCTACAAACCCAGTATCATTAGCAGCATTGTATGTGGGATCATAGTGACAAGGATTATCATCCTAAAATAGAAAAGCAAAATACACAGATTAACGTCAATGCTTCAAAATTAGAAATATGTTTACAGCCAAACGGAAAGAAAGTGGGTACTCATTGCATCAATTAATTAGGAAAAAACCTCTTTGGAAAAGTTAGAGTGGAGAGAAAGATTGGGCATTACAGTGAAGTACACAATTCAGACTAAGATACAGGGTTGATGTCAGCCACGTGCAGTTAGGAGATAGTGAAGGTATCACAGTGGACTTCAACATTCTATAAAACAAGACAGTCAACCAACTATCCAGTCATACCTAAAATGCATTGATGAGAAATTGGCACTGGAGGACTTGTAACAAAAGAAACAGCACCAGAGAAAAATACCCCAAAAGTATTGTATCTTGGTAGTCATAATTGAACTAATAAAGAATAAAAATCTAATTTTTCTAGGTCATGGTTGTTGAAAGCTAACAGTATTGCACAAATTCATAGTACTGGTTATTGTGCTAGTAAACAGATGTAAATAAGATTCAGCTATTCTTTTGTGGGCGGCACGGTGGCACAGTAGTTAGCACTGCTGCCTCACAGCGCCTGAGACCCGGGTTCAATTCCCGCCTCAGGCGACTGACTGTGTGGAGTTTGCACGTTCTCCCAGTGTCTGCGTGGGTTTCCTCCGGGTGCTCCGGTTTCCTCCCATAGTCCAAAAAGATGTGCAGGGTCAGGTGAATTGGCCATGCTAAATTGCCCGTAGTGTTAGGTAAGGGGTAAATGTAGGGGTATGGGTGGGTTTCGCTTCGGCGGGTCGGTGTGGACTTGTTGGGCCGAAGGGCCTGTTTCTACACTGTAATGTAATCTAATCTAATAACAACATTCTATACTATTATACAATCACTCATAAGAAGCCACAATATACGCACACACAGTCAGTAAAGTTACCAAGTTATGAATTGTCAGCACTGATAGATGTGAAAATATTTTCCATTTTTTGGTAATCACTCATACACAAAGCAGAAATCTACTGCTTTTGTTTAAAACACATTAAAACAAGTGTTCTTGGCATATTGTGTATAAGAATTTGAGCAACAGTCAACATGAAATCTCTCCACTGGTATAGGAACATTAAATAAACTGTAAAGATAAGGTTTGGTAGTTAGTGGAAATCATCCCAATGTTCATGGAAACATGCAGTCAAACATACTTGGGAGAAGGCAGGATGAGTACTTCAATTTTTTTTTCCCAATTACTAAGGCTTTCGAACAACAAGAGGCAAATAAATGAACTGCAAATTTGTCTGGATTTGTTCACGTTTCAGTACCATTGTCACCTGAGGAGGTGTTGAGACTTGGCACGAATTAATGTGGTAAGGGCTTTTGTTTAAATAAAAAAATCTCATTGGGTGCTGGTGCTTATTTTGGTGCTGAATCTTTATCCGTCTTGTAATGAAGGATATGACAATCAATTATGAATAACCACAGCCTTTTTAACAGTACAATATTTGTAATTCAGTTTGCATCTCATTGTTACCTGAAATGGAGCATTTCACAGGGCAGTTGTGTCTCAACCACAATGCAGTGGCTCTGGAGTCACATGAAGGCTGGATCAAGATAAGATGGTAGATTTCCTTCTCTCAATGTCGTCAGTGATCCAGGTGGATTTGTGACAGCTGACAATGGTTACACGCCCAACTTTAGACTAATTTATAAATCCAGGTTTAATGCTGTGGTTGGATTCAAACCCATGTCCCCAGAATACTAGTCAGAGCTTCTCAAATACTAATGCAGTTATTACCACATCACCACCTCCCTGAAAATATTCTTCCAATCTTATCGAGGTATAGCCAGAGAATCACATAAAATGGTTTTCCTTCCTATACCTGTTCCACTACCCCTACAGTGGATCTTGACCCCCACCCTTTTTCTTATGCATCTGCTCCCAGTAGCATTAAGCAAAATAGAAACAGCAGCAGCAATTTAGCATTTTGAACCTGCTCCCCTTAATAGGATCATTCAAAATGCATAGCAATTTCACGTTCCCATCTCCTCCCAATAACCTTTCATTTCATTGCCTAACAAACAAAAGCTACCTCTCCCTTTAAAAAAAGTCTTCAATCACATCACCTTCATTGCCTTCCAAGGCAACATTCCAAAAGATGCACAAATTTTAAAGTTTTCTTCACTCTTTAATTTTAAAACAGTGCCCCTAATTCTGAAGTCATCCATTGGAAGAAACATCCCTTTTCAAGTGCTGCTAGTTATGAAATTTCAGGATCTTATACACTATAGGCAAGCCCAGTCTGTATAGATTTATCGTACATGGCAATCTACTCAATTTGAAGGCATTAATATCTTTCCCATCCATTCTGACAAAGTCAGCTTTTCTTCACCACCACTCCTCGTTTGGACTCTACCAGTCTGCTTATCTGACATTCAACACTGCATGAGCAGATGATTTCCTCAATTAAAACATTTGAATGTACACTAAACTTTTTTTTTCACAACTACCAACTCCACCTCGATCTTTGGCAAGTTTGATTTAAATCAGTCTGTTCTAAAACCGATATCACATTTGATCCCAAGATAAAAAAGTTTCCAATTGTCAATCCCATCACTCAAACTACTCATTGCCATAAATGTTACTGGACTTTCAGATGCAGACAAACAGAGATGGATGAAGCTCGGAATTCAAGTCTTTCCTTATGGATCAGGCTATTCCAATGCACAATTGCCGATACATATTCCACTCCTTTAAACCTGGAGGTCATCTAAACCTGCTGCCTATGTCCAAACTTGTAGAAGGCTCTGTGCTTGCTAACCTACATTATGTCTAGAGCAATTAATACATCAATGTAAAAATTCTCATTCTTATTTTCATAAGATCTTACAGGGCAGAAGCCCAACTCCTTCCTATTGTGGAAAACTATCCTAGTACCACAACCGTCTGCAACATCGGTCCCCCTCTAAATCTGATCTCAAACACACGTTCAATTTTAGGTATTCCACAATTTGCCTCAGACCTCCCTGGACCTCCATGTGACTTTCTACCTCAGATCTTCTTTTGTAAAATATAAAAGCATATATAATATGAAGCAAAGTGAAAGAAAATATGGCTACACTAAAACTGTTAACACTGAAATTCTGGAAATAAGTTGGGTGAATGGCAAGCATTTAAAGTTTACCGTTCCAAGATAAGGATAGGACTCCTCGGAGTCAATTCCGCCATTATCCTGTACATATTGGAATGCCTGGTCCATCAGTCCACCATTACATCCTTCATTTCCCTCAGGTTTAGAACAATCCACAAGATTCTGTTCACTGAGTGAGACAAGCTTGCCAGTCTTTCTGAAGTGCTGGCCTTCAAGGGCTCCAGTGGTACTGAATGCCCAGCATGAACCACATTGACCCTATAAAAATAGATGGTGTTATTATATTGCTTTCAATTTGTAGAAATAACTGGATTGCACTGTATAATTCATAAATAATGACCTGGTCTTTAACTGGAGTGACATATCCATGTTTACGCCAATCAACCTTCCTGGGTGCCTCCAGAAAGTTGGGCTCCAAATATAGAGAACCTCGAGTCTTCTTCACAGTTTGTTTTGACTTATACCCATTCATAACCTGTCTGAATTCTTCATTCGGCTATCGAGCAGAAAACATACTCATTACAGCAAGAAATTTCACACGGAAGTGAAACAGCAAAATCATTTAGGAAAGCATATGTACTGTACATTCCTAAAGTAGGTTTACTTAACTATCGAGAGCACTTTTCACAAATAAAAACACTGGATCCAAATGAAGTGACACTCGAAATAATATCATTCCCAGTTCAAAGTTACAATTTAGTTATATTAACTTTGTTTGAGACTGAGAATAGTCTTATACAGTAGTCAGATTTTATTATGTATAATTAGGGATTAGGACACTATGAACATTTCTAGCAAGACATTCAACTACCCACCATGTCTCCAAAGTGGTTCATTCCCATTTTGAATGAATGTTTTCCAAGTGAATATTCTAAGTTGTGAAGTTCAATTTTTCGAAGGTTCTTTTCCCACACCATTCTTCTCCAACCTTCTTCTCTCTGAAAGAAGACTATAATTATAACCTCCAGCTTGACACCAAACCATTTTTTACATTTTTTTTTACATTACAGTGTGGAAACAGGCCCTTCGGCCCAACAAGTCCACACCGACCCGCCGAAGCGCAACCCACCCATTCCCCTATATTTATCCCTTCACCTAACATTACGGGCAATTTAGCATGGCCAATTCACCTGACCTGCACATCTTTGGACTGGGGGAGGAAACCAGAGCACCCGGAGGAAACCCACGCAGACACGGGGAGAACATGCAAACTCCACACAGTCAGTCGCCTGAGGCGGGAATTGAACCCGGGTCTCTGGCGCTGTGAGGCAGCAGTGCTAACCACTGTGCCGCCAGATTGAGATATTTGAATGGATGGATACAAGTTTAGTCAAAGCATGCTAGTTAGAGAAGTATAACCATCTTACAATATAGGTAATTGAAGGCACAGCCAATAATGAAGTTTTAAAAATCAATGTACTAATAAGGCCAGAATTAGATAAGGGTTGTGAAGTTCAGGAAGATCACAAGATTTAGGGTACAGAGCAGCAGGAAGGATTTCAAAACAAGGCTAAGAGTTGAAAGTGGCATTGCATAACCAGGAGACAATGGCCGAACAGAGGCATGAAAGGTGAATAGGGTTTGGTGCAAGTTAGACCACAAGCAGGGATTTGAATGATCTTCAATGTATACAGACTGGCACATAGTATGTTGCAACAGTCAAGCATAAAAGGAACAAAGGCACAGGTGGCCGTCGAACCAGATGAATCGAGTCATCCAGCACAGAAACAGACCCTTCGGTCCAACCAACCCGTGTCAAATATAAATCCAAACTAAACTAATCCCACCTGCCTGCTTCTGGCCTGTATCCCTCCGAACCTTACCTATTCAAGTACTTATCCAAATCTCTTTTAAAATGTTGTAATTGAACCTACATCCACCACTTCTTCAAGATGTTCATTCCACATGCGACTACCCTCTGAAAAAAAAGTTTGCTCCACCTCATGTCTTTTTTAAAAAATCTTCCTTCTCTCACCTTAAAAATGTGCTCCCAGTCTTGAAAACCCCATCTTAGGGAAAAGACATCTGCCATTAACTCTATCTATGCCCCTCATGATTTCATAAACTGATATAAAGGTCACCTCTCAACGTCCTACATTCCAGTGAAAAATTGCAGTATATCCTGCCTCCTCTTATAATTCATAACCTGCAACATCCTAGTAAATCTCTTCTGAACCCTCTCCAGCTTAATGATATCCTTCCTGTAACTGGGCAACCAAAACATCAAAATTTACTCGCAGTTCTCTAGTCTCCATTTCTTTCTCCACTGTAAAAACTGATATGAAATATTCATTTATTTCTCCCATCTCCTGGAATTCAACACAAGGATGACCTCCTTGATCTTTAAAGGTGCCCTACCCTCTTACTCAGTGTACTGGTTGCATTTTTTTTGATTATCCTTAACCTTATCTACCAATTCTCTCTCATATCCTCTTTCTTTGCCTTTCTAATTTCACTCTTAAGAATGCACCAAGTCAGGCTTTGTTAGAGGAGGCAAAAAACTAACTATCTTCTGGCAAATGCCAGAAATTCATTCCAGGGTGTCAGATGCAAATATAGTCTGGTTCAGCCTTACATTATAGCTTTAGCATTGGTCTGAGTCAGTAGCTATGGAATAACTTATAACAGGGAGTGCAGACAATAGCTATATTATTTAAGCAGAGGATCAATCTCCTTATCTCATATTGGACGAGCAGCACACCAGACAACTTAGTAATGGTGCAACACAGCATTTAGTGTCCTTTTGGCATTTGTGGAAACTAATGCTATATGTTTTAAAGATATCAGCAAGGCGTCCAAGGGTCGATTAGGGAATACCAGAGGTAATGATTCAGGAACTCAAAGAGAAATCACTAAAAGTTACAATTAGATAGCAGAGAACCATTCTGCCAAACTGTGCAACAATGGAACAAGGTGTGGTCAGCCATGCCAAAGGATGCAAACAAAGGAAAACCGACTTTTGTCAGTCACATAGGATGGGATTCCTATGACGTAGATGAAAACTCAGCCAATAAATTAGACAAGATTTATCAAAACCATATTACCTGCTCATAACTTTTGTGATGCCAACTCTTCCACTGCTTCCAAGGTTCATTCAATAGAGGATTGAAGCTTGGGGCTGCAAACACTCCCATCAAGCACAAAGGAAATACACAGAAGATCTTCATCCTAGGGAAGATCATGGATGAAAGTTCACATCTCCCCAACATTAAGTATGATGTAATCAGTTCAGAGCTTTATATTATTCTGTCCCCAGGTAACAGTGGACTTTGGGTGTAGTCCAATATATGACATGTACTTTTAAGAGCTACATACACGAAAAAAAGTCTTTTAAAAAAACTCCCGGATCAATAGGAATTCAAAGATTTATTTGCCCAGCAGTTAATAAAGAAAATTGGCACTTTCCAGTCAAAGTAATCAATCGGATAAATTTTCGCTACAACGGGGATAACTTTGTTTTGCAGGATTTCTAACTCCCGGATTATAAATCTAAGCATTTGCTCTGAGTCAGGAGAGCACGTCATACGGGAGCTGAGCCTAGCTACAGAAGAGGCAGCATTTCGTAAGGATTTTTGGAAAACCAGGTCGACTGATTCACTAGTAACCGAACCAAGACGAGTTTTCGTACCAATTGAACTGTTTTTTTTTCTGGGGAATAGACTGTAAAGCTCAATTTCATTCGCTCAGATAAGGAAAGGCCGAAACATTTCCAGCAAAATGTTCGATTTAGCTGCATTTTAAAAGAAAAACACAATACATTGTCCCTATTATCCCAGCTTTTCCAAGCCAACCGACTTAGAAACAGCCCAGACAATATCGAATTCTTATGATTTTGGCTCTACATTTTAAAAAATAAAACCTGACACTTACTTTCTGGAGTAAGGTATTTGGAAAAGCAATGGTGAGAAGAGCGATTCCAGTGATGCAACTGAACAATAACCTCGACCCTCCTGCTCCCGGACCGCGCTCTAAAGTACTCGCGAGCGCCACCTCTATTTATAAAGGCCCTATCTCCAGCTGGATACATTCTCAGCGCTGATTGGCGAGGCCGTGCGATCACGTGATACCACACCCAGTCACGAGACTCCGTGTTCAGTGTGATCCACATGACAAGGTTGCACCGTTTGCGATGTGTTAGTGAATGTTGTCGACAATGTTGTGGGGTGGGCAAACAGGATGAGCGTACGTGTTGTGAACCGCATCTATTAAACTGCAGTTAATAACTTCTTAGATAGTCTTCAACTATGAACCTTTATTCTGGGTTTTCATCTTCCTATCTATCATTAAGTTTGGATTTCGATTATACCTGCAACACGCTGGTAGTTCTGAGCAGGATCGTCAAAGGTGTGAGTGAAGCAGTAAATATTGATGAGAAACTGAAAAAGGGATGAGAGTCGGGTTTCTCCGTCCTTGCTTTGACCAAATAGAAACTCTGACGTTTCCGGGATGAAACAGGGAAATCGAAACTTAAGGATAAGGAAAGGTTTTCTAACTCACCCAAGGGTGAAGTACGATCTTAACATGAGTTGGCGCTGCAGCTGATATGTCACATGTTTTTATAAGTCAACCAACAGTAAATACTGCTGAGAAAAGACTATTTTCATGTGTTTGTCAGCTCGAGAATTAGAACTTTTGAACGAGCAGAAACCAATTAATATTATACAAGTGTTTCATTCATACACTGGCATTTAGATAGTGATTTTAATCAGTAATCTCAGTGAAGAAAAAATATTGTATGCACTTATGTCGCAATCACAAAACTTTAGGCCAGAAATCAGGGGAGTTGACTTTTGCACCATAGAGTCAAAGAGTGTGATGCTGGAAAAGCACAACCGGTCAGGCAGCATCCAAGGAGCAGGAGAGTCGATGTTTCAAGCATAAGCTCTTCATCAGGAATAAAATCAGTCTTCGACTCTGATCTCCAGCATCTGCAGTCCTCACTTTTACACCACAGTCATATAGCATGTAAGTAGATCTTTCAGTCCAACTAGTTCACGCCATGTACCCAAACTAGCCTGCCTGTGCTTGGACCATATCCCTCCAAACCTTTCTATTCATGAACTTATTTAAAATGTCTTTGAACATTGTAACTGTACCTACATTCATCACTTTCTCTGGCAGTTCATTCCACACATGAACTGTGTAAAAACAAAAGTTGCCCCTTATGTCCTTTGTAAATCTTTATTCCTCTCACCTTAAAAATATGTCCCTTAGTTTTGAATTCCTCCACCTTCAGAAAAAGACCCTTGTCATTAACTTTATTAGATTACTTACAGTGTGGAAACAGGCCCTCCAGGTCCACACCGACCCACCAAAGCGCAACTCACCCAGACCCATTCCCCTACATTTACCCCTTCACTTAACACTACAGGCAATTTAGCATGGCCAATTCACCTAATCTGCACATTTTTGGACTGTGGGAGGAAACCCACACAGACACGGGGAGAATGTGCAAACTCCACACAGTCAGTCAGTCGCCTGAGGTGTGAATTGAACTCAGGTCTCTGGCGCTGTGAGGCAGCAGTGCTAACCACCGTGCCGCCCACCTTATCTATACCCCTCATGATTTTATAAACCTCAATAAGGTCAACTCTCAACCTCCAATGCTCCAGTGAAAAAAGTCCCAGTCTAGTTTAGTTTTATATCTCAAACTCTTTATTCCTGGCAACATCCTGGTAAATCTTTTCTGAACTCTCTCTAGTTTAGTAATATCCTTCCTATAACAGGACAACCAGAACCACACCAACATCCTGCACAACGTCAACAATGACGTCCCAAACTCCTATATTCAAAGAGCAATGAAGGTAAACATGCTAAATGCCTTCTTAACCACCCTGTCTACCTGTGATGCAAATTTCAAAGAATTAAGTATCTAATTCCATCCTCGTCATGTCTGTTTTACCCGGCGCCAGGTTGACCTCCGGGGAAGGGGGTAGGCACTGGTGCCAGTTGGCCGGTGGATAGTCTTTTGGGTTCAATGGGGCGGCACGGTGGCTCAGTGGTTAGCACTGCTACCTCACAGCACCAGGGACCGGGTTCGATTCCCACCTCAGACAATTGTCTGTGTGGAGTTGCACATTCTTCCCGTGACCGCGTGGGTTTCCTCCAGGTGCTCCGTTTCCTCCCACAGTCCAAAGATGTGCAGGTCAGGTGAATTAGCCATGCTAAATTGCCCATAGTGTTAGGTGGATTAGCCAGGGGTAAATGTAGGGGAATGGGTCTGGGTGGGTTGCTCTTCGGAGGGTCGGTGTGGACTTGTTGGGCCAAAGGGCCTCTTTCCACATTGTAGGTAATCTAATCTAATCTTAAAAAAAACCCTTGGTCTCTCTGGTCACACATTATGAATATATACCATAACAAACTAACTACAAAACTTTACATTGGAAATCCTTCTAAATCACTCTAATCCCTACTTAAAAGTACAAAGGGATTCAGAAGTTCTACTTCTGGATTCTCTTAAAGTTAATGTGCAGGTTCATTTGGTAATTAGGAAGGCAAAAGCTTTGCAGAGAGTTAGAATACATGAGCAGGAATATACTTCCAAGTCTGTGCAATCCTCTGGGCAGATTGCACTTGGAATATTGTGAGCAGTGTAGGATTCCATATCAAATGAAAAATGTGCTGGCGTTGGAGGTGGTCCAGAGGAGGTTTACAAGTATGATCCTGGGGATGAAGGGCTTATCATATAAGGAGCAGTTGAAGGCTTTGGATTTGTACTCCAGGTTTAGAGGATAAGGAGTCTCATTGAAACTTACAGAATACTGAGATGCCTGGATTTAGTGGATGTGTAGAAGATATTTCCATGAGAGTCATAGAGAGGTACAGCACAGAAACAGACCCTTCAGTCCAACTCATCCATGCTGACCAGATATCCTATATTAATCTAATCTCATTTGCCAGTACTTGACCCGTACCCCGCTAAACCCTTCCTATTCATATATGCCTTTTAAATGTTGCAATTGTGCTGGCCTCCACCATTTCCTCTGGCAGCTCATTTTATACATGCACCACGCTCCTGCATGAAAAAGTTGTGCTTTTGGTTCCTTTTAAATCTTTCCCCTCTCACCCTAAACCTATGCCCTCTAGTTCCGGACTCGCCCACCCTAGGAAAAAAAATTTATCTATTTATCCTATCCATGCCCCTCATGATTTTATAAACCTCTATAAGGTCACGCCTCAGCCTACAACCTTCCAAGAAAAACAGCTCCAGCCTATTCAGCCTCTCCCTATAGCCTCTCCCTCCAACCCTGGCAACATCCTTGTAAATCTTTTCTGAACCCTTTCAAGTTTCACAACATCTTTCCGATAGGAAGACGACCAGAATTTCATGCAATATTCCAACAGTGGCCTAACCAATGTCCTGTACGCCGCAACATGACCTCCCAACTCCTGTAATCAATACTCTGACCAATAAAGAAAAGCATACCAAACGCCTTCTTCACTATACTATCTACCTGCACTCCAAGGTCTCTTTGTTCAGCAACACTCCCTAGGTCTTTACCATTAAGTGTATAAATCCTGCTAAGATTTGCTTTCCCAAAATGCAACACCTCATTTTCTCAATTAAACTCTACCTGCCACTCCTTAGCCCACTGGTCCATCTGATCAAGATCCCATTGTAATCTGAGATAACCTTCTTCACTGTCCACCACACCTCCAATTTTGGTGTCATCTGCAAACTTACTAACTATATGTTTTATGTTCACATCCAAATCATTTATATAAATGATGAAACATAGTGGACCCAGCACCGATTCTTGTGGCACTCCACTGGTCACAGGCCTCCAGTCTGAAAAACAACCCTCCACCACCACCCTCTATCTTCTACCTTTGAGCCAGTTCTGTATCCAAATGGCTAGTTCTCCCCGTATTCCATGAGATCTCACCTTGCTAACCAGTCTCCCATGGGGAACCTTGTCAAACGCCTTACTGAAGTCCATATAGATCACATCCACTGCTCTGCCCGCATCAATCCTCTTTGTTACTTCTTCAAAAAACTCAATCAAGTTTGTGAGACATGATTTCTCACGCACAAAGCCATGTTGACTATTCCTAATCAGTCCTTGCCTTTCAAAATACATGTACATCCTGTCTCTCAGCATTCCCTCCAACAACTTGCCCATCACCGAGGTCAGGCTCACTGGTCTATAGTTCCCTGGCTTGTCCTTATCACCTTTCTTAAACAGTGGTACCATGTTAGCCAACCTCCAGTCTTCTGGCACCTCACCTATGACTATTGATGATACAAATATCTCAGTAAGAAGTCCAGCAATCACATCCCTAGCTTCCCACAGAGTTCTAGGGTACAGCTGATCAGGTCCTGACGATTTCTTCATTTTTATGCATTTCAAGATATCCAGCATCACCACCTCTGTAATATGGACATTTTTCAAGATGTCACCATCTATTTCCCTACATTGTATATCTTCCATGTCCTTTTCCACTGTAAACACTGATGCAAAATAGTTGTTTGGTATCTCCCCCAGCTCCTGCGGTTCTACATATAGGCTGCCTTGCTGATCCTTGAGGGGCCATATTCTCTCCCGGGTTACCCTTTTGTCCTTATTGTATTTATAAAAACCCTTTGGATTCTCCTTAACCCTATTTGCCAAAGCTATCTTGTCCCATTTTTGTCCTCTTAAGAATACTCCTGCTTTATACCTTAAGGATTCACTCAATCTCTCCTGTCTATACCTGATGTATGCTTCCTTCTTTTTCTCAAACAAAACCTCAATTTCTCTCGTCATCCAGCATTCCCTTCACCTACTAATACGAGAGATCAGGATCAGAGTGCATAGCCTCAGAAGGTAGGGATAACTCTTTCGAACTGAGATGAGGAGGAATTTCTTTAGCCAGAGGTAGCTGAATGTATGGAACTCATAGCCACAGAAAGCTGTGGAGACCAAGTCATGAAGTGTATTTAGGACAGATTGATAAATTCTTGATGAGAAAGGGATCAAAGTTTAGGGAGAGAAGGCAGGAGGATGGGGTTGAGAAACAGATCAGCCATGATCAAATGGCAGAGCAGAGTCAATGTGCAGAATGGCCTAATTCTGCTCCTGCATCTTATGGTCTTGTTTTCAGTAGCTGGGAATTCTGTGGTGAGGAACTCACATCCAGACACCTCATATTCTCTTTGCTGGCCCAGATGATTGTCGTTTCAATAAAACTCAGAAAACTCAATACTGTCCAGGGCAAAGCTTTATTAGCACCCCATCTATCATCTTTAACATTTACTCCTGTCACCACAACTGGCAACATCTACAAGATGCATAACAACAACTCAGCAAGCTCCTTAGACAGTACCTGCCAAACCCACAATCTTTAATATTTAGAAGGAGGAGGGCAGCAAATACTTGGAAACACCACAGCTTACAAATTTCTTGTAAAATTACACATTGTCCCAGCTCAAAACACTATCACGTTCCTTCATGATTACTGGTTCAAAGACCTGGAACTCTCACTAACAGAATTGTAGGCATACCTGACACCTGTATCATATTCACTGCAGCAGTTCACTACTACTTTCGGAAAGGCAATTAGAAATGGGCAATATTTTTTAGAATGTGAATGAATTTGTAAAACATTGATGGGTAGCAATTAAAACTTTGTAAGGGCACTGGTAATGAATGTATCAGATTTTGTGTGGAATAGGAAATGTACAGATTTCTGCAAAAATTGTTAATTTATACTATGTGGAGCAAAGAGCTTTTGGGATAGTCAAGCACAGATAAAGAAAATATGAACAAGGATTTCAGTGTTTAGATAAGTGTTTCATTTGGTCTGGCTGAAATGTAATAAGGATGGAAATTTTAATTGGGTTAAAACACTCTACGTTATACAGTAATTAACTTCAGTGCAGTGTTTCATTATGAAGAAGAAAGTTTTCTTTCACCACTTGAATGGTTTCTCTTGTACTGAGGGAATTTTCAATTCAAAGAAGTGAAGTTAGTTAATAAATATAATTAGTGCATGAAAAGTTTAAGTTTCAAGAGGTTCTTCAGCAACCTGTCTACCTGCATTTTACCTTATTTTGTAACTCAGCAACCATACACAGTAATAAATTGCTGATACTGGCAATGACACCGTTGATGTCAAATTCAAACACAGGGCTCAATTGCTAGTGTTTATAGTTTAATACACGTTATTCATAAACTAAATGGTTAAATTGTAAAGGCAGGACACATAGACACTAAACTTTGAAGCTTAACGAGGGGTACGTCAAATTCCAAATAATTGATTCCATTCAGGGACTCTCTAGTCAGAGGCACAGACAGATGTTTCTGCAGCCCACAGCAAAAAAAATCAGAACGGTTTGTTGCCTCCTTGGTGCCAGAATCAAAGATATTTCAGCGAGAGTGCAGCATATTCTCAAAGGGGAATGGGACCAACAGGAGGTCATTGTACACATTGGAACCAACAGCATAGGAAAGAAAGTGGATGAGATCCTGAAGGGGAATATAGGAAGTTTAGGCAGGAACTTCAAAAGGAAGTTCTCGAGGGTAGTAATATCTGGATTACTCCTGGTGCCACATGCTAGTGAGGGAAGGATACGAGGATAGAGCAGATGAATCCATGGCGAAGGAGGCAGTGCAGGGGAGAAAGATTCACATTTTTGGATCATTGGAATCTCTTCTGGGGCAGAAGTGACCTACATAAGAACGGATTGCACCTGAATTGGAAGGGGACAAATATACTGGCAGGGAGATTTGCTAGAGCTGCTCAGGAGGATTTAAATTAGTAAGTGGGGGAGGTGTGACCATGGGAGATAGTGAGGAAAGAGACCAGTGTGAGACTGGTACAGTTGGGGAAAAGGAGCAAGTCAAATAGTCAGGGCAGGCAGGAACAAAGCAGAGAAGAGGTAGGACTGATAAATTAAACTGCATTTACTTCAATACAAGAGACCTACCAGGGAAGGCAGATGAACTCAGGGCAGGGTTAGGAACATGGGACTGGGATATCATAGCAATTATAGAAACATGGCTCAGGGATGGACAGGACTGGCAGCTTAGTGTTCTAGGATACAAATGCTATAGGAAGGATAGAAAGGGGTGGCATTTTTGATAAGGGTTAACATACAGATGTACTTAGGGAGGATATTCCTGGGAATACGTCCAGGGAAGTTATGAGTGTGGAACTGAGAAATAAGAACTGGATGATCATTTTATTGGGATTATAATATAGATCCCCCAGTAGTTAGCGGGAAAATCAGAAATGGATTTGTAAGGTGATCTCAGTTGTCTGTAAGAATAATAGGGAGGTAATGGTAGGCGATTTTAACTTTCCAAACATAGACTGGGACTGTCATTGTGTTAAGGGTTTAGATGGAGACAAATTTGTTAAGTGTGTACAAGAACATTTTCTGATTCAGTATGTGGATGTACCTACTAGAGATGGTGACCTACTCTTGGGAAATAAGGCAGGGCAGGTGACTGAGATGTCAGTGGGGGAGTGACCATGATTCTATTAGCTTTAAAATAGTGATGGAAAAAGATAGACCGGATCCAAAAGTTAAAGTTCTAAATTGGAGGAAGGCCGATTTTGATGGTATTAGGCAAGAACAAGGTTGACTGATGTGGATGTTTGCAGATAAAGGGATGGCTGGAAAATGGGAAGCCTTCAAAATAAATAAATGTGAGTGCACAGGCAGTATATTCCTGTTCAGGTGAAAGGAAAGATTGGTAGGTGTAAGGAATGCTGGATGACTAAAGAAATTGAGGGTTTGGTTAAGAAAAAGAATGAAGCATACTTCAGTCTGGTGGGTGTGATCTATATGGATTTCAACAAGGCCTTTGACAAAGTTCCTTATGGGAGACTGATTATCAAGGTTAGATCACATGGATTACAGGGAGAACTAAGCATTTGAATACAGAACTAGCTTGAATGTAGAATACAGAGGGTGGTGGTGGAGGGTTGTTTTTCAGACTGGAGGCCTGTGACAGTGGAGTGCCACAAGGATCAATGCTGGGTCCACTGCTTTTCATTCCTTATATCAAAGAGTTGGATGTGAACATAGGAAGTATAGTTAGTAAGTTTACAGATGACACCAAAATTGGAGGTGTAGTGGACAGAAAAGGAGATAGCTTCAGAGTAAAACAGGATCTTAATTATATGGGCCAATGGACTGAGGAGTGGCAGATAGACTTCAATTTAGATAAATGTGAGGTTCTGCATTTTGGAAAAGTAAACCAGAGTAGGACTTATACACGTAATGGTAAGGTTCTGGGGAGTGTTGCTGAATAAAGAGACCTTGGAGTGTACATTCATAGCTCCTTGAAAATGGATTCACAGGTTGACAGGATTGTAAAAAAGGCATCTGCTTTGCTTTCCGTTATTGGATGGAGCATTGAGTCGAGCAGTTGGGAGGTCATGTTGCAGCTGTACAGAACGTTGGTGAGGCCACTTTTGGCATATTGCATGCAATTCTGGTCTCCCACCTATCGGAGGATGTTGTGAAACTGAAAGGGTTCAGAAAAGATTTATAATGATGTTGCCAGAGTTGGAGGGTTTGAGTGATAGGCAGAGGCTGAATAGGCTGGGACTGTTTTCCCTGGAGCATCTGAGGCTGAGGGGTGACCTTATAGAGGTTTATAACATCATGAGGGTCATGCATAGAATAAATAGACAAGGTCTTTTCCCTGGGGTGGGTGAGTCTCCAACTGGAAGGCATAGGTTTAGGGCGAGAGGGGAAAGATTTAAAAGGAAGCCAAGGCAGAACTTTTTCACACAGAGGATGGTGCATGTATAGAATGAGCTGCAAGAGTCTGGTACACTTACAGCAATTAAAGGGCATCTGGATGCATACATGAATAGGAAAAGTTTAGCGGGGTACGGGCCAAGTGCTGGCAAATGGGACTAGATTAATATAGGGATATCTGGTTGGCATGGACCAGCTGGACCGACGGGTCTATTTCCATGCTGTACGCCACATCTTTGGATCATGTCACTAAAGGGCAACACATCAAATTGAAGAAGAAAGGGTAAGGCTCGAACCTGATGAACACCAGTGGTGACAATGTGAGGATGGGTGAAAAACTACTGCTCGAGTTGCCTTAGCTACAACTTGATACATAAAACTGGAATTGAGTAACAGTAGTCCCAATGAGTGAGGCTTTTTTATATTCAGGTGACTGTATGACTCTATGGTAGGACCAGTTGTGAAGATGGCTTAAAGAAAAAGAGATGGCATCCTTTATATGTAGAAGCATAGACCTAATTGTCCAAACTTTGCCAGCACCTGAATTCAGGATCATTTCCAGATTCCAACTCCTTGGAGTTTTAATGTGTCAAATGACCTTATAGAGATTTAGAAAATCATGAGGGGTATAGATAAGATGAATAGCAAGGGTCTTTTCCCTAGGGTGGGGGGAGTTCAAAACCAGTGGGCATAATTTTGAGGTGCATAGAGAAAGTTTTAAAAAGGACATGAGGGGCTACGTTTTTCCACACGGAGACTGGTTCATGTGTGGAATGAGCTGCCAGAGGAAGAGATGGATGCAGGTACAGTTACAATATTACAGGTACAGTTACAGCAGGTAAATGATATTTGTATAATTACATGAATAGGAAGGATTTGGAGGGATATGAGCCAAATGCAGGTAAGTCTGACCTGTTTAGTTTGCGAACATGATTGGCATGGACTAGTTGGACCAAAGAGTCTGTTTCTGTGCTGTTTGACTCTGCTGCTTTTTCTCCTTAACCAAAAAGACAAACCTCTCGTGAGGCTATCCCTATCCTGTAAATTACTCTAATTTACTTCTCATCCACCTATGTGGTCTTTGTCTGCTGATCTTGGTCAAGAGAGCTATCTCTAAATGCTTTGATCCTATTCTAGTAGCTCCAGCAGCTTACCCATTTAAAAGATGATCTTAGAACTTTATGGAATCTTGTTATACTTTGACAGAAAGACCTTAGACATTACTTATCCACCTTGGCTGATGATACCCAAAGTTTTTTTATTGCAAACATATAATTTATTCATTAAAAAATTATAAGTACATACAAAGGGGTCTCAATCCAGTACAGTCTTTGCAGAGATAAAAAAAAGATATTGGAATTTGATGTCCCACAGAGCTACTGTGCAGTTTCAAAAATAAAGACATTTTCAACTCATGCAGGAAAAATATTTGCACACATTGAGGCAACATAGAATCCCTACAGTGCGGAAAGAGGCCATTTGGCCTCTCCCTATAGGCCCACTTTTACCATGGCTAATCCACCTAGCCTGAGTATCTCTGGCCACTATGGGGCAATTTTGCATGGCCAGTACACCTTGTCTGCACATTTTGGACTTTGAGAAGAAACTACAGTACCCAGAGGAAACTCACGTAGACATGGAGAGAACATGCAAACTCTATACAGACAGTCTCCTAAGGCTGGAATCAAACCTGGGTCTCTGGTGCTGTGAGGCAGTAGTACTAACCACTGAGCAACTGTGCAGGAAGACTTTAGTCAACTTTCCCCACTGTGCCCGAGCAGCGGCTGCCCCAAATTCTATTGTATGTCCTAATACATAGTACTGGCTCTGGAATGTGTCAGTCTGCAACACTCAGAGGAGGTTAACTCTTTACATTGGAAGACCAACAAAAAGTTTCAGACAAACAAAAGAGCATCTTTCACGGAGTTGATGGTCTTCCAGGTGCAGCCATGGTTTGTCTTTAGATTAGATTCCCTACAGTGTGGAAACAGGCCCTTCAGCCCAACCAGTCCATACTGACTCTCCGAAGAGTAAACCACCCAGACCCATTTCCCTCTGACTAATGCACCTAACACTACAGGCAATTTAGCATGGCCAATTCACCTGACCTGCACATCTTTGGACTGTGGGAGGAAACCAGAGCACCCGGAGGAAACCCACGCAGACACGGGGAGAATGTGCAAAGTCCACACAGTCAGTCGCCCGAGGCTGGAATTGAACCTGGGATCCTGGTGCTGTGAGGCAGCAGTGCTAACCACTGAGCCACCATGCTGCCCCACGGTGTCCTGGGGGAGTACTTGTCAAGCTATTTTTTAATTTCAAAAATATACTTTATTCATAAAAAATACCTTATATACATTAATGCAGTTCAGTTCTGTGCTGTAGCATATCAAGGAACGAACAAACATTGGAGTTTTATTCTCTCCCAACAAGCAAACCTCTTCCTTGTACAAAGCTACATTTTCATGCATTTGAGACACCAAGGCATCAAATAACTGAAGAGGCCCCCATTTATCTTTGGCAGGAAGACCTCAGACAGGCCTGGATATATTGGGTATTGCAATTATATCTTTGCAACAGGGGTTTAGTGCAGGCTTCCTTTGCTGCTGACAACAGAATATTAATGAATTTAACAGTAGAATGGGTGACAGCCATATATGGGAACTGTCTAGATGTGTGCAATCCAAAGCTTTATTTTTTATTTCAAAAATAAAGAAAGGCATTTTCTCCTTATGCAGGAAACTATTTAGACTCATTTTGAGGCACCGGGATGGCCTGACAATTGAATGGGACTGCAATATTGTATACTTGGCTAGAAAGGCATGTGTTATCCAAAGCCCAATGAGTCTGAAGGAGCAAATTAAATCCAATTACCAATTTTTACAATATATGTTAATGATATAGAAAATGGTATTAGTAATAACATTAGCAAATTTGCTGATGACACTAAGCTGGGTGGCAAGGTGAAATGTGAGGAGGATGTTAGGAGATTACAGGGTGACCTGGACAGGTTAGGTGAGTGGTCAGATGCATGGCAGATGCAGTTTAATGTGGATAAATGTATGGTTATCCACTTTGGTGGCAAGAACAGGAAGGCAGATGACTACCTAAATGGAATCAATTTAGGTAAAGGGGCAGTACAAAGAGATCTGGGTGTTCTTGTACACCAGTCAATGAAGGTAAGCATGCAGGTACAGCAGGTAGTGAAGAAGGCTAAAAGCATGCTGGCCTTCATAACAAGAGGGATTGAGTATAGGAGCAAATAGGTTCTTCTGCAGCTGTACAGGGCCCTGGTGAGACCACACCTGGAGTACTGTGTGCAGTTCTGGTCTCCAAATTTGAGGAAAGACATTCTGGCTATTGAGGGAGTGCAGTGTAGGTTCACGAGGTCAATTCCTGGAATGGCGGGACTACCTTACGCTGAAAGACTGGAGCGACTGGACTTGAGTTTAAAAGACTGAGAGGGGATCTGATTGAGACATATAAGATTAAAGGATTGGACACTCTGGAGGCAGAAACATGTTTCTGCTGATGGGTGAGTGCTGAACCAGAGGACACAGCTTAAAAATACGGGGTAGACCATTTAGGACAGAGATGAGGAGAAACTTCTTCACCCAGAGAGTGGTGGCTGTGTGGAATGCTCTGCCCCAGAGGGCAGTGGAGGCCCAGTCTCTGGATTCATTTAAGAAAGAGTTGGATAGAGCTCTCAAGGATAGTGGAATCAAGAGTTATGGAGATAAGGCAGGAACAGGATACTGATTAAGGATGATCAGCCATGATCATATTGAATGGTAGTGCAGGCTCGAAGGGCAGAATGCCTACTCCTGCACCTATTGTCTATTGTTAAATCCTTGATCTGTTGGTTGACTCCTTTGTCTCCCTTGGATTCCAGCATCTGCAGTGTTTTTGACTCCTGTACCTTTACACTCAGCAATACTAGTCTTGTCTCTGTCATGTCTCAGCTCGGAAGAATACTCTCCTCATTTACAATATGGCACCAATGCCATCTTTGCCTCTAGTGGCAACTGCAGCAAGCTACGATGCTAACACTGCATAACAAGCTATTCAAAAAAGGCTATTGAAGTTGCTGCTGGACCGTGGCAACATTTTGCAAGCTGGCTACAACAGTTTTTACTCTTAGATATCTTATAATTGTTCGGCTCTTCTAAACCTCAATTCTAAGTGTATTAGAATTACTAACAATGATCTCTTAAATCTACTTTCAGGTTTAAGGAATCTACGACTGCTGAGGCTCAAATGAAGGAAAGGTCATTGACTTCAGGAAGCAGAGTGGAGGGCATGCTCCTGTCTGCAGCCTTGGTGCGGAGGTGGAGATGATCAAGAGCATAAAGTTCCTGGGAGTGATGATTACCAACAATCTGTCCTGGTCCACCCATGTCAATGGAATGGCCAAGAAAGCGCAACAACGTCTCTACTTCCTCAGCAGGCTAAGAAAATTCGGCATGTTCACAAGGACTCTGACCAATTTTTATAGATGCACCATAGAAAGCATTCTATCCGGATGCATCACAAAATTTGGCAACTGCTCTTTCGAAGATTGGAAGAAACTACAGAGGGTCATGAACACAGCCAGTCCATCACACAAACTAACCTTCCATCCATTAACTCCATCTATACTTCCCACTGCATCAGGAAAGCAACCAACATAATCAAAGATCCCTCCCACCTCAGTTATTCCCCCATCCACCCTCTTTTGTCAGTCAGAAGATATAAAAGTTTGTATCGATGTACAAATAGATTCAAAAATAGCTTCCTCCCTGCCTTTATTAGACTTCTGAGCAGACTTTAAATTTTAAATTTAATGTTGATCTTGCTCCCTGTACACCTTCTCTGCAGCTGTTACATTGTATTCTTCACTTTGTTCTGTTACCCTAATGCACTTTGTATGGTATGATCTGCCTGTCTTGCATGCAAAACAAAATGTTTTACTATACTTGGTACGCATGACAATAATAAATCAAATCAAGCAAACAAGTTGCAAATGTGGGAATTCAGAACAAGTAGTAACCGGTTGGTGAGCTTCAGTGTAAAAAATAAACAGATTAACATTTTATCTCTAACCCTCTTTTTTTTGTTTCAGAGATGCCTAATTTCATTTGACTATTAATTGCATTATTGGTCTGAATGAATATATCAATTAGCTGATTGTCTTTGTCCATTATCTAGTCACACTATTGGAAATTGTTTGGTCACCAATTAGCACAGGAGTTTATGATCACCAGAACTTGAGAAAATAGATGGCCCCAGGGTATCAACGCATTGTTATTTTACCAAATAAAAACACTGGGGTGAATTTAAGGGAGTTTGGAAAGAATTGATTGACAAACCTTTTTTCCATTTATTCATCAAGTAGCACACATGATAATGTAAATCAGATAACTCACATTAGTAGCTAATTTAGTACCATTTACAAAAGAATTGATCATTTAAACTCATTCATCCAGAAAGAACACTCCCATTGCCTATCATTAATTTGTTGCTAACAGATTCAAGAATTTTTATTTTGTTCTTTTAATTCAGGCCTCTGGAATCCTACATTATGAGCTAATTCCTGAGGATTGCTGCTTTATATTGATAGCACATTTCTAGACCCATGTTAGTATGAATTCAAAACATTAAATACAATGGTAACCACTTTTATTATGTCATGCATCTGTAGTGAAATTGCTCGTTGACATGCCAACTTTTTTGTAGTTTGGATGTTTTTCACTGGCCTTCCAAATGTGCCTGTCATTGCTATTTCATATGAACAAGGACGAAGAGTAAGCCACTGAACCTGTCAAGCCTGCTCCAATATTCAATAAGATGGTGGCTGATCTGATTTTAACCTCACCCTTACATCCCTGCATAACCCCATAATCTTTCATCCTCTTTCCTTTCCATTTCCTGTTGCTCTCTCAGATTGATTGAGATGACTTATTGGTGAGATTAAATTCTTGGCCAAGGTATGTAGGGGTGAATCGTTGCCACAGGAGTTTAGTGCTGGCTTCCATTGCTACTGACAACAAAGTATTAATGAATTTAACAGTAGAATGGGTGACAACTATATACAGGAACTGTCTTTTTATTTTAGAAATATAGTTTATTCGTAAAATATGAGTACAAAAACAAAGGCATTTTCTACTTATGCAGGAAACAACTTATATTCTTTTTGATGCACTGAGACAACCTGACAATTGAATGCATCCTCAGTTTACTTTGCCAGAAAGACTTGTGTTATTCAAAACAGTTAGCTAGAGGAGGCAAATTAAACCCAAATACTAGTTGTTCAAGTTCTTGAACAAGTTCTTGAACGTTTGGCTGACACCCGTAACTCTGCATCTTTACACTCGGCAATTCTCATCACTTCTCGGTCAAGTCTGAAAGAAAATTCTCAGATCTTAAACTTTAAAGAAAGCTTCAAAAGGCTTTACAGCTGCTGCCTGGTCATTCATCCCAGATAATATGACTCCCTCTATAGTACAGATATATTGCTCATCTGAGTGGTATACGCTACTCAATACTCATGCCCACATAAACCAACTATTATGACAATAACAAGCCATTCAACTTCTCCCTCCACATTTTCCTTTTAACTGCAGTTGACATTTGCTCAAGGTGGTTGTTGGCATGCTGACCTTGTCTTTTGATCAGTAATTTTTCTAATCAGAGCGTTCTCATAGCAGCCACTGGCTACTCTTTACATTGTACTCAGCTCAGCCGCTTCCAACAAAGCAACACATCACTTCTTTTAACAAGGTAGTGTGTTCAAAACACAGCAGTCATCAGGTACTGTACACAGTTGCAATATAATTGCTGAATGGTTTATCAATTTTAACACACTGCATAAAGTATGCTTAACAGTACATGTTCCATTCACATTAAGTATATATAACTTGGCAAATTTTATGATAGAGATAAATTTAATTTCATGATTTAATTTCCATTTCTATTATTTAAAATGGTAAAATGGTAAAAATGATTAATTTACCAAAGTGTTAATCTAAACACAAGAAAAATAATATAGAAGCATCATGACAATTTAATTCTTTTTGTTAACTGTAGGATGATTTGTACTGATCAGTTAACTGATGGCAGTTTTATGTAAGTGAACTATAATCTGGAGATGCAATAGAATTGGAGACTGAGTTTGTCCCGAATATTGTGATCCAGTCACCACTTGCAACTAAACCTGCAACCTCTGGTGTCTTTGTAATTCTAAGAGTAATGACATCTATATCTTGGCTTCCTGTGTTTACTTTGTAAAATCTACAACTTTATCTCACAGATGAGACAATGGGTTTGTATTTAGTCTCTTCTATTCCAAAAGATTCAATGGAAATCTGAATCTCTGTATCAGCTGACATGACAAGGGAGACAGTTTTAGCAATGTTCATCTAAGGAGCCACAAACAAGTCTGAAAGTATCAAACACAATTAATTTCCATATTATGGGAATGTTAATAGTCTGTAATTTGTAACAAAAACAGGAAGAAAAGTAAATATTGGAGAAGGCAGCATTGAATCACAGGATTGTTACTGCACGTGAGATAAGTCAGCCTGTCAGATCTATGCTGACTCCCTGTAGGAGAAATACTACTCCCCCAATTTTTCCAAAAACAGCAACACCCAAAACTAAGCTGTTTCAGCACAGTTACAAAGATCCCATGTACCCGACAATGTGGTAAATTTCCTTAGTATGTCCTATCCACAAAAAAGCAGGACAAATTGAACAAGCCAATCCTATCCTTTCAGTCAACTTTCAATCAGCAGCTAAGTGACGGATGGTATAGTTGACATTGCTATCATTTCGGACTTGCCTGCTGATGAATGCCCAGTTTGGGTTCTGCCAAAACAATTCTATTCCTGAGTTCATTGTTGCCTTGACCCAAAAATTGACAAAGAGCTGAACTCATGGGATGAGGCAGAAGTGATTGTTGAGTGTGGCTGTTGGAGTCCAATCATCACAGCACCAAGATTGTTGCAGAAGTTTGTCAGAATAATGTCCTAGGCCTAGCCAACTTCAGCTGCTTCATCACTGACCTTTCTTAGAGTCATACAACAGGGAACAGGCCTTGTGGCCCATTAAGTCTGTGCTGACCTCTCTGTGCTGCCATTTTCTAGCACTTGGCCCATAGCCTTGAATGGTAAGACAGTTCAAATGCTCACCCATGTATTTTTTAAAGGTTGTAAGGTTTCCTGTCTCTACTGCTCTCTCAGGCAGTGCATTCCAGATTCCAATCACCCACTGGGTGAACAAATGTTTCCTCAAATCTACTCTGAACCTTCTGCCTGTCACCTTAAAATTGTGCTCCCTTATTACTGACCTTTTAACTAAGGGGAAGGACTGCTTCTTACTCAATCTGTGCATGCCCCTCATAAATGTACGTACTTCAATCAGATTTCCCCTCCCTTCTCTCTACTGAAGGAAACAACCTGAATCTATCTAGTTAAAAATCACACAACACCTGGTTATAGTCCAACAGGTTTAATTGGAAGCACACTAGCTTTTGGAACGTCGCTCCTTCATCAGGTGACTATCACCTGATGAAGGAGCGATGCTCCAAAAGCTAGTGTGCTTCCAATTAAATCTGTTGGACTTTAACCTGGTGTTGTGTGATTTTTAACTTTGTACACCCCAGTCCAACACCAGTATCTCCAAATCATGAACCTATCTAAGTCTCTCATTATAGTTGATATGCTCCAACAGAGGCAACAACCTGATGCATCTCTTCTGCACCTCCTCCAGTGCAATCACATCCTCCCTACCATGTGGTGACCAGAACTGCAGATAGTACCCAAGTTATGGCCTAACCAATGTTCTGGACTAAATATATCTTCCCTGCTTTTATTGTCTATGCTATGACTGATACAGGCCAGTGTCCTGCATGCCTTCTTAACCACCCTATTAACCTGTTCTGCCATTTTTAGGTATCTGTTGACAAGCACCCCAAGATTTTTCTGTTCCTCTAAGTTTTCTAGTATCCTACAATTCGTTGAGTATTATTGCTACCTCTTCTGAAGTGCATCACCTCACACTTTTCAAGGTTAAGTACGATCTGCTATTGATTTGCTCATTTGGCAACCCATCTATATTTTCCTGTAACCTTTTTCCTCAGTATTAATCACCCAGCCAATCCTCGTGTCATCCACAAAGCTATCCCATCTTCCCTCACCTCACTTTCTCCTTTATATCATTTATACATATTTCACAGAAAACAATTTCTTCCATCATAAAGTCAGAAGGTGGGGGTTGGGGGGGATGCTCACCGTCAATTCCAAAATATTAAATACGGTTCTGAGCTTCTGAAGGAATTACACAGATGCGGAAAACATTCATAAAAATGGTTTGAGGAATGACAAATTTCAGTTATGTGGATATGATCAGGGAAACAGGTGCTGTTCACTTGAAAGAGAAGAGAACAGGGAAAATTTCCAGAGATACCCAAAATTACGAAGGATCTGAATAAAAGAAATAGGGAGAAATTGTTTTCAATAGTAGAAAGACCGTGAATTAGAGAACCCTAATTTAAGGTAATTAGCAGAAGAAGCGATGACAATAAAGGGCAATTTTTTTTAAGGTAATGTTTGGATCAGCCTTGGGTGTTTGGTGCAAACATATGCACTCATGGTTTTCACAGAGAATTGGATCATTATCTGAAAATGAAAAATTTGCTTGGCTACAGAGAGAATGTGAGGAAATAATATTAGGCTCTTGCAGAGCCCTGCTGAGACACAATGGGCTGAATATCTTCCTTTATGCTATAAGTATTTGATAATTCCTCAAATACTGAAGCAGTCCACACTTGCATGCAGCAAAATTCAACTAACAGTCAGGCATAGGCTAATAAATAACAAGTTACTTCTGTGTCTCACATTAGGTTTGATCATTTTTAATAAATGAGAAGCTAACCATCATCCCAATATATTACATGGCATTATCAATAAAAAAAAATTCTGACTATCAATATCCTGCGTGTTAGCATTGACCAAAAACTGAACTGGTTCTTCCATAACAATACTGTAGCTCACATTGCAGATCAGATTTTGGAATTCGGCAGCAGGTTATCCCACCTCCTGTCACACAAAGCCTGTCCACCATCCATGCAGGAACAGTCTCTTTTAGATCTATTAACGTGAAATGAAGTAGGATCGATAAGAGATTTTGTCGTTAATGACCCTATAAGGGATTTAGACCACAACATGGTAGAATTTCAAAGTCAGTTTGAGGGAGAGCAACTCAGGTGCCAAACCAGTGTTCTCAACTTAAAATAAGGGCAAATATGGAGGTGTGAAGAAAGAGAAATCTAATGAGGACTGGTAAAATAGACTAAGGGAAAGTTTGACATTTCAGCAAATATTTTAAAATGATCAGCAAAAATATATTTTGCTTTAAAAGGATGAATCACCTGTGGTCAACCAGAGAGTATCCAATCAAAAACTAAGGTGTATAAGTAGCACAAACCAGTGAAAGGCCAGAGGATTGGTGAATTTCCAGCAGCAAATGACTGAAAAAAAAGAAAATGGATTATGGAAGTAAATTGGCAAGTAATATAAAGACAAATAAACAGCTTTCATAGGAATATAAAAAGAGAGTTTCTAAAGTGAATATGGTATCCTTGGAGTAAGTGATTGGGAATTGAAATGGGGAACAAGGAAACAGTAGTTAATTTAAAGAAATATTTTGCATCAATCTTCACGGTGGAAGTCGTAGAGTCATAGAGGTGTACAGCACGGAAACAGACCCTTCGGTCCAAACTGTCTATGCCGACCAGATATTCCAACCCAATCTAGTCCCACCTGCCAGCACCCGGCCCATATCCCTCCAAATCCTTCCTATTCATATACCCATCCAAATGCCTTTTAAATGTTGCAATTGTACCAGCCTCCACCACTTCCTCTGGCAGCTACCTACATGCCCTAGTATAAGTGCTGAAACTTTCATAGAGTCGATGCAATCTCAAATAAACACCAACTTTTGAAATGCTATCACTGTCATTTCCAACCCATCCTTTGATTCTCCGTTATGCTGATTTGAACAGAGGTAAAGAAATACTCTCTGTGACCATCAAGCGCGGCCTTGTAATATAAGTTATTTTCAAATTTGGCTTGCATGTGATTACCACACCCTCTAATAGTTTCCTGGAAGTCATAAGTGTGGTTAGCACTGCTGCCTCACAGCACCAGGGACCCAGGTTCAATTCCCACCTTGGGCTGTATGGAGTTTGCACGTTCTCCCTATTTCTGCGTGTGTTTTCACCGGGTGCTCCGGTTTCCTCCCACAATTCAAAGATGTGCAGGTCAGGTGAATTGGCCAGGCTAAATTATCCATAGTGTTAGGTGCATTGGTCAGACAATAGACAATAGACAATAGGTGCAGGAGTATGCCATTCAGCCCTTCGAGTCTGCACCGCCATTCAACATGATCACGGCTGATCATTCCTAATCAGTATCCTGTTCCTGCCTTATCTCCATAACCCTTGATTCCACTATCCTTGAGAGCTCTATCCAACTCTTTCTTAAATGAATCCAGAGACTGGGCCTCCACTGCCCTCTGGGGCAGAGCATTCCACACAGCCACCACTCTCTGGGTGAAGAAGTTTCTCCTCATCTCTGTCTTAAATGGTCTACCCCGTATTTTTAAACTATGTCCTCTGGTTCGGCACTCACCCATCAGCAGAAACATGTTTCCTGCTGCCAGAGTGTCCAATCCTTTCATAATCTTATATGTCTCAATCAGATCCCCTCTCAGTCTTCTAAACTCAAGGGTATACAAGCCCAGTTGCTTCAGTCTTTCAGCGTAAGGTAATCCCGCCATTCCAGGAATTGACCTCGTGAACCTATGCTGCACTCCCTCAATAGCCAGAATGTCTTTCCTCAAATTTGGAGACCAGAACTGCACGCAGTACTCCAGGTGTGGTCTCACCAGGACCCTGTACAGCTGCAGAAGCACCTCTTTGCTTCTATACTCAATTCCTCTTGTTATGAAGGCCAGCATGCTATTAGCCTTCTTCACTACCTGCTGTACCTGCATGCTTGCCTTCATTGACTGGTGTACAAGAACACCTAGATCTCTTTGTACTGCCCCTTTACCTAAATTGATTCCATTGAGGTAGTAATCTGCCTTCCTGTTCTTGCCACCAAAGTAGATAACCATTCATTTATCCACGTTAAACTGCATCTGCCATGCATCTGCCCACTCACCTAACTTGTCCAGGTCACCCTGTAATCTCCTAACATCCTCATCACATTTCACCCTGCCACCTAGCTTTGTATCATCAGCAAATTTGCTAATGTTATTACTAATACCATCTTCTATATCATTAACATATATTGTGAAAAGCTGCGGTCCCAGCACGGATCCCTGCGTTACCCCACTGGTCATTGCCTGCCATTCCGAAATGGAGCCGTTTATCACTACCCTTTGTTTCCTATCAGCCAACCAATTTTCAATCCAATCTAGTACTTTGCCCCCAATGCCATGCGCCCTAATTTTACTCACTAACCTCCTGTGTGGGACTTTATCAAAAGCTTTCTGAAAGTCCAGGTACACTACATCTACTGGATCTCTCTCGTCCATCTACATCCTCAAAAAATTCAAGAAGATTAGTCAAGCATGATTTCCCCTTCAAAAATCCATGCTGACTCTGTTCTATCCTGTGACTACTATCCAGATGTGCCATAATTCCATCCTTTATAATAGACTCCAGCATCTTTCCCACCACTGAGGTCAGACTAACTGGTCTATAATTTCCTGCTTTCTCTCTCCCACCTTTCTTAAAAAGTGGTATAACATTAGCCACCCTCCAATCCTCAGGAACCGACCCCGAATCTATCGAACTCTGGAAAATAATCACCAACGCATCCACGATTTCCCGAGCCACCTCCTTCAGTACCCTGGGATGCAGACCATCAGGCCCCGGAGACTTATCAACCTTCAGACCTAACAGTCTCTCCAACACCATATCCTGGCAAATATAAATTCCCTTAAGTTCAGGTCCTTCAGCCACTGTTACCTCAGGGAGATTGCGTGTGTCTTCCCCAGTGAACACAGATCTGAAGTACCCATTTAATTCCTCTGCCATTTCTTTGTTCCCCGTAATATATTCCCCTGTTTCTGTCTTCAAGGACCCAATTTTAGTCCTAACCATTTTTTTGCCTTGCACATACCTAAAAAAGCTTTTACTATCCTCCTTTATATTAATGGCCAATTTACCTTCGTACGTCATTTTTCCTCTGCGTATTTCCTTCTTAGTAATCCTCAGGGGTAAATATAGGGTTGGGGAATGGGCCTGGATGGGTTACTCTTCAGAGGGTTGGTGTGAATCTGTTGGGCCAAGTGGCCTGTTTCCACACCTATAGGGAATCTAATCTAAACATTCTAGAAATATCATATAAGAAAGATGTTAATGGGAGGAAAGGTTTTTTAACAGTCTCTATCTTTAGTATTTGGCAAACTAATGGGACTGAAGGCAAACAATGGCCCAGTCGATTAAGATCCCTAAGTACACTGAGAGAACCTTCTTCACTGTGTACTATATCACAAATTTTGGCGCCATCTGCAAACTTACTGGTTAGCAAGTTTAGATCTCATGGAATACACAGAGAACTAGCCACTTGGAGAGAGAACTGGCTCAAAGGTAGAAGACAGAGGATGGTGGTGGAAGGTTGCTTTTCAGAATGGAGCCTTGTGACCAGTGGTGCGCCACAAGGATCAGTGCTGGATCTGCTGCTTTTCATCATTTATATAAATGATTTGGATGTGAACATAGGAGGTATTGTTAATAAGTTTACAGATGACACCAAAATTGGAGGTGTAGTTAACAGTGAAGGTGGTTATCTCAGAATACAACGGGATCTTGATCTGATGGACTAATGGCCCAACGGGTGGCAGATGGAGTTTTATTTAGATAAATGTAAGATTCTTTATTTTGGAAAGGCAAATCAGGGTAGGATCTATACACTTAATGATAAGGTCCTGAGGAGTGTGCAGAACAAAGAGACTTTGGAGTGCAGGTTCATAATTCCTTGAAAGTGGAATCAGAGGTAGAAAAATTAGTAAAGAAGGCATTTCATATGGTTGCCTTTATTGGTCAGAGTATTGAAAGCAGGAGTCAGAAGGTCATGTTGTGACTGTACAGGACATTGGTGAGGTCACTTGGAATATTGTGTGAAATTCTGGTCTCTTTCCTTTCGTAAGGATGTTGTGAAACTTGAAAGGGTTCAGAAAAGATTTACAAAGATGTTGCCAGGGGTGGAGGATTTGAGCTACAGGGAGAGGTTGAATAGGCTGGGGCTGTTTTCCCTTGAGTGTCGGAGGCGGAGGGATGACCTTATAGAAGTTTATAAAATCATGAGGGGCATGAATAGGGTAAATAGACAAAGTCTTTTCCCTGGGGTGGGCGGAATCCAAAACTAGAGGGCATAGGTTTAAGGTGAGAGGGGAAAGATATAAAAGGGACCCAAGGGGCAGCTTTTGCACACAGAGCATGATCCGTGTATGGAATGAGGAAGTGGTGGAGGCTGATACAATTACAACATTTAAAAGGCATCTGGGTGTATGAATAAGAAGGGGTTTAGAGGGATATAGGCCAAGTGCTAATAATGGGATGAGATTACTTTAGAATATTTGGTTGGCATGGATGAGTTGGACTGAAGAGACTGTTTCCATGTTGTACATTTCTATGACTCTATACTAACCATGCTTCCTATAGTCTCTACTTCAGGATGTTGTGGAGGCTAGATCACAAAATAAGTTGAGAGGAAGTAGGTAGATTTTTGAAATGTTGGAAAGTTGAGTGCTGTGAGTTGTTGGCCTGGTAGAGGAATTGAGGCCTGGGGAAGATCAATCATGATCTTATAGAATGACAGGGTAGGCTTGAGGGGACAAATGTATTACTCCTGCTTGTATTTCTCATTTACGGAGTGTGATGAAATACTTTCCACTACCTTGATATGTGCAGTTCTATCAACTCAAGAAACTCAATGCTATCCAAGACAAAGCAGCCCATTTGATCAACCCTCCCACCCACAACTTCCTCCGCTGTGGGCACTGGCTGTAGCTGGGAGTATTTACAGGACAGTGCTGCAACTTAGTGAGACTTCTTTGACAGCATTTCCAAACCCATGATGTAGAGAACAAGCACAGTAGACACATGGAACATTACCAATTGAAAGTTCTCTTACAATATACACACCATCCTCACTTGGAACTATATTTGCTGTTCCTTCACTTCATCTGGTCAAAATCCAGGAATACCCTTTCTAACAGCACTATGTGTACCTAAAGCAGACAGATTGTAGGTGTTCACCACCACCTTCTCAGGGTCAGTTAGGAATGAACAGCAAGTGCCACCCTTACCAGTGATACATCTCCTTAATGAATAAACATGTTTTTGTGCTTGTTTTCCTCTCAAATATCCAATTAAAATTTGCTTTCAGTGATAGACTACTTACTACTGGATAGATCTGCCAAACCCTTGTAATAAAATGAATTAACACCAAGCACCAGGCTGCTATAATCCTATGTTTATGGTCGATTTAATTTGCTATTATCCCAAGTCAATTAGCTGTGACAGCTATCTCAACAGGAAGTCAAGATTACCAAATTCACAAACATGCTTAATTTGGAAATTGTGTGAATTGCTCCTATGGTTTCTTACATAGCACATCAGAGCTATACTTCATAAATTTGATTAGGATGTTTCCCATGTGAAAGTAACTGTTCACACACATAATTTCAGCTCTCTAGTAAAGACTAGCCACCCAGATAATGTTCTGGGCCATTGCTAACTGTGGAATCACTCAAGACAATGAGTTATTGGCTAAAGGACAAAATGAAAGAAAATATAATACTCATGTAATACACTCTTGAAATGACAATGGTTAATGCGCAGTGGGAAATCAAATTAGTGCAAGAAGGTAGCAGAATCCAAATTGTATTAATTGGGTCTACGGTGGGCGGGGGGGAGGATCCAAGATGGCAGTGATCCAGGAGGATCACATTGCAGAGCTCTGCACCACATCGCAAGCGGGACAAAGTCCTAACTCGCCATACCCGGACCACCGCGATATTCTGGGATTCTGGAAAGATCGTGGAGTCCCAAGAAACTGTCAGAAAGCAACTTACCTTTATTTTTGACGTTCAGTGATGCCAAAGAAGGGGAGAGGTAAGTCTGAGGCCAGGCTCGCGGCCCAGCCTGCAGGATCCTCAGACTCGATTACCTACCAGGCCCTGGTGAAGGAGCTCGCAAAATCTTGTGAGATGTAGGGTAAGCAGATTGAGGAGAAGCTGGCCCTTATCTCTATCTGCAGAAGCATGAACAGCAGCAGGGAAACCTGGAGAAAGGGACAGATGAGGTTGAACACAGAGTCACAGTGATGGAAGCTGATACCAGTTCCTCTAAGGATAGGATCCAGGCCGTGGAGATGCAGGTCCGTAATTTGCTTGACCAGATTGATGACCTCGAGAACAGGGGCAGGAAAAAAAATTTGGATCGTCAGTCTGCTGGAGGGTAGTGAAGGTGAGCGCCAGCAGAATTTATTCAGGCCTGGTTGCTGAAATTCCTTAACTTAGAGGCTAGAATGAGAGGCTTAAAGATAGAGAGGGCTCACCTGGTCATGGCGCGGAGGTCAGGTCTGGGTCAATGTCCTCGTCCTCTCTTGGTGCGGTTTCATCATTATAGATATAAGGAGAGAATTGTGGAAGCTTCCAGAATCCAGGGGAAGGATCCGAAAGCCCTAGTTTACAAGGGCTCTAAGATCATGTTCTTCCAGGATTCCTCAGTGGCGGTGATCCAGTAAAGAAAATCCTATGATGGCATCAAGAGAAGACTGAGGGAGCTTGGGATCCAGTACTCTCTGAAGTATCCGATGGTGCTACGATTCACCCTCGATGGATCTGTACATCTCAATGACATATCGGAGAAGGCAAGGATTTTGTGGACAAATGAACTTAACCTGAACAATTTAGAATGTACAAATAGTTTTGTTTGGGTATGTCTCTACTTTTCTTTTAAATAAAAAGGAAGTTTGTTTGGGACTTCCTTTTCCTTTTTTAATTGGTAATAATCTGGTTTAAACTATGTTTGGCGACGGTTGGGATGTGTAATCAACTTCTAAGTTAAGTTATACCAAAGGATGGGTGGGGCATTTATCTTTGTCCTCTTTCACCATTACTATTTACGCTAGTGATTGAACCATTAGTGGAAGCTATACGAACTGACCCTAATATAACGGCTCCGAGGGTTGGATCGGGCAAGCACAAAATTACTCTCTGTGCGGATGATGTCCTCCTTTTCTTAAGTGATCCTTTGACATCCATGCCATGCTTAATTCAAGTGGTCAATCTATTTGGTATGTTCTCAGGTTACAAAATCAATTTTATGAAATCGGAGGCCATGCCGTTGGGAGGTCTTGCTGGTATATCCAATTTACCAGACGGAGAAGGTGGATATTGCTTTGTTACAGGAGACAACCTTGGATGATAGGGAGCATTTGAAACTACAGCAGAATAGTTTGATCAGATTTACTTTTCATCTTTTAATACCAGAAGTAGGGGCATGGCTATATTGGTTAAGAGGAATCATCCATTTAAGTTACTAGAGTGTATTAAAGACACACACAGGAGGTTTGTAATCCTCAAAGCCCTGATAAATGGGGAAGAATATGATGTTTTAAATATTAATTGCCCTCCAATCCATCCCCTTAAATTTTTGGTAGATGCGTTCTCCAAATTGATCAATCTCGAGTCCCGGCATATAATTATATGGGGAGATTTTAATTGTCTCATGGATCCCACAGTAGACAGGTTGCCCAAAGGTCCCCCGATATCCTCTGTACAAACTAAACAGTTAGTGGATCTGTGTGTAGAGTTAGGGCTGGTGGACGTCTGGTGGCATCTCCATCTGACAGGCAGGGATTTTACGTTTTTTGTCTAATCCATGCAGACCACACTAGGATTGATTTTTTTCTGATTCCTGTGGCAACCCTGAACTTGGTGGCATCTTATACGATTGGTAATATTACCATCTCCGATCTCGCTCCAGTATACCTGTTGTTAAGGTTAAGAACATTACAGTGGGTTTGAGGAACTGGAGAATGGACCCCTTTATACTCAAGGATAATAATTTTATAGAGTACTTCGCTAGGGAATTTTGGACGTTCCTAGACATTAACTTAGTCTGTCCTTTCGGAAACTGCCAAAGCCAATGCCAGGAGGTGAGGTATTTTCTACTCTGCCAGTAGGAAGCGGCAGAAGGGCAAACAGCAACGTCTCCTCGAAGCACGGTTGAAGGCAGCCAAGAAGGTTTAGTTTGACAGGCCTCATTGGTTGAGTTACAGACGATTACGGTGCTGCAGTCTGCATTGATTTCCGTGCTCACACAGACAGCAAAGGTGGAGCTTACTTTCGCAAAACAAAGGTTATATGAGCATGGTGACAAGCCAGGCAAGTACCTAGCATACCTCACCCGGAAAAAGAATGCCCCTCAAGCCATTACAGCAATTAGGGAAGGGTCTGGAAACTAAATATTGACTCCAAAAAGATTAATGTGGCATTCCAGAGATTTTTCTCTGAATTATACCAATCTGAGGGTTGTGAGGAGGGGTGGGAGGGGTTGGCGAGGGGCAAGATGGAGTCTTTTTTCAAGATCTAGAGCTCCCAGGTGTAACCCCCTTTTCTCAATGCCCCCTAATCAGAGTGAGAGGACTGTGAAGCAGCTTCAGAGTGGAAAGGCGCCCTCCGAATTCTATGAGGAATTTATAAACATATTGTCAGGCCCGATGCTCAACATGTTCAATGACTCATACAGTCATGATTGTCTCCCGCCATCTCTAAGAGAGGCCAATATTTCACTTATTCTTAAAAAAGGGAGGGTCCCGGAGGACTGTGCTTCTTACAGGCCCATTTCACTCTTAAATAAGAAGAAGTGGGTACTGCAGATACTGGAGATTAGAGTCAAGATTAGAGTGGTGCTGGAAAAGCACAGCAGGTCAGGCAGCATCTGAGGAGCAGGAAAATGACATTTCAGGCAAAGGTCCTTCATCAGGAATTCCTGATGAAGGGCTTTTGCCTGAAACATTGATTTTCCTGCTCCTTGGATGCTTCCTGACCTGCTGTGCTTTTCCAGCACCACTCTAATCTTGACCCATTTCACTCTTAAATGTTGACTTTAAAAGCCTCTCTAAGACTCTTGCATTAAGGCTGGAGACTGTGTTACCTTCTATTGTTAAAGAGGACCAGGCAGGCTTCATAAAAGGCTGCACATCCTCCAATAATTGTAGGAGGCTGCTTGATGTAATTCAAGCGTGTCAACGACAGTCAATACAGGGATTGGTGATTTCTCTAGATGCAGAGAAGGCATTTGACTGAGTTGAGTGGCCGTACCTCTTTTATATACTCTGGAACAGTTTGGCTTGGGCGAAGCCTTTATAAGGTGGGCAAAGGTCCTCTACAGTGACCTCTCGCTGTGGTCATCACCAATGGGGTACAACCAAGCAATTTTAGTATTTTTAGGGGCAGCCAACAGGGCTGTCCCCTTTCACCATTGCTTTTTACGTTGGTGGAGGCTAGTTGTAGGGATCCCAATATATCGGCTCCAGAAGTGAGGTCAAAATTACCTAAGATTCGGACGTGGACGATGTCCTCATTTTTAAAATTAAATCCAGCAGTTTCAGTGCCTCACCTGATACAATGCATCAGCACATTTGGCACCTTTTTGGGGTACAAGATTAATTTTGCAAATTCAGAGGCTTTGCCTATGGGTGGTCTTACGAAGGTGCTAGGTCTTGAGGGCGAATCTCGATTCCCATTTCAGTGGTCACGGGGGTTTTGAGTATTTCGGCATATTCATCACTCCAGCTCTTGATCAATTGTTTAAAGCTAATTTTGTTTGATTATTTGATAAAATCAAACAAGACCTTCAAAGATGGCAGGTGCTTCCGGTGGTTGGGTTGGATAGCGCTTATTCAGATGAATATTCTCCCCCATTTGTTATACCCTATACACATGCTGCCCCTAATTTTCAATAAGCAAATGTTCAGGAGACTCAATGGCTGGTTCAGCTCTTTTATTTGGCATTGTAATCAGCCTTTCATTAAATTAGCGAAAAAAAAATTGCCTCACAGACTGGGGGGGAATGGATTTCCCCAACATTAAAAACTATCAACTAAGCTCGCTTTTATCTTACGTGAGTGATTGGACTTGTGGGGACCCTCTTTCAATATGGCTAGGTATCAAAACTTCTCAGGCAAAATACCCCCTTACTAGCTTGCAGTTTTTGGACAAAATGAGGATAGTTAAGGAATATTGACATAATCCAATTATTCCTGATGAAGGGCTTTTGCCCGAAACGTCAATTTCGAAGCTCCTTGGATGCTGCCTGAACTTCTGTGCTCTTCCAGCACCACTAATCCAGAATAATCCAATTATTATCAATACAGTTAAAGCATGGAGGGCAATTCGGCAGAGGCAAGGCAAATTGGCAAAATGTCTTTTCTTAAACCTATAGTGGGTATGCTGGGTTTTCATCTGGGGTTGATGGATTCAGGATTCAAATATTGGGCAGCTAGGGGTGTGTCTTGCATGGGCCATTTATTTGAGGGAGACACAATGATGTCCTTTGATCAGTTAGCATGGAAATATGAGCTATCTAGCAGGGACCTCTTTTGGTTCTTTCAAGTTAGGAATTTATTCAAAAAGAGCTTAAACTTTTGACTGATCCCGACAAATCTGACACAGAGGAGAGTGGTCAATGCTAAGAGTACATTTTCTGTCAGTACTTTATATCAATAATTGGGGGGTGCCCCCTCAGAGAGTTTGATCGACTCTGCAGGTGTGGGAGAGAGAGTTGTGTTGAGGTCTCCTCTGAAGCATGGGAAGATACTTGGGAAAATGCAAGAAAGATATCAATTTGCAATAGGACCCATGCTTTACAGTTGAAAATTCTCCACAGGGTCCTCTTGGCTCCAGACTGTCTGTGAAAATTTAAACCAGGCGTATCTTCAACGTGTCCCAAGTACAAGGTTTGTACGGGCACTCTTACCCATTTTCTCTGGTCTTGTGGCAGGCTTCATACATACTGGAGCTCTGTGGCAGGTGCAATGGAGGGGATTTTGGGTATAAGGGTGGAGAAGGACCCAATTTCTCCTCTACTTGGCCTGCCCAGTGTGTTACCTGCAGATGCACATAAGAAAAAACTTTTCAACATTCTCACTTTCAGTGCAAGAAAGCATATCTTGCTAGGTTGGGTATCCGAAAATCCCCTGGGTCTGTTGGGTAGGCAGAAGGCTGTAATGGAGCAGATCCCCTTGGATACACTACAAAACTGAGAATTTCTATAAGACATGGCAGCCTTTTTTAGAATACCTGGATACCGATTTGTCTGCCACACTAACAAGGGCTTTTATATAACCGTAACATTGTGCTGTATGAGTCCAATATCCAGAGAGGGGGATCTGCGAATGTACGAATAGGTGAAAATTAATGCTCTCGATATTCGAGAGTTATTGTTTTGTTTTGCTGAGCTGTATTATGATTATTTATTAGTTTGTTGTTAGTTATCATTTATTTAGTTAAGTAGTTAGTTGTTTTTTTTTCATTTTTTTATACATATTTATACATTTGTACATGAGGGCAGTTTGGGTTTTTTACATTTTGTTGGTGTTCTTTCTGTGCATTGTTTTGAATTGTATTAGTTTGTATTTGTTGTATTATTCAAAAATCTATTTTTCAATAAAAGTATTTTTTTGTAAAAATTGGGGCTACAGTAGAAGCAATGGAACATGAACACAACTGGGAACAGAAAGAAAATAGTGGGCTCTGGAGAAATGGCGGCACAGTGGCTCAGTGGTTAGCACGGCTGCCTCACAGCAAAAGGAACCTAGGTTTGATTCCCGCCACGGACAACTGTCTGTATAAATTTGCTCATTCTCTTCGTGTCTGTGTGGGTTTCCTCCAGATGCTCAGAATTCCTCCCACAATCCAAAGGTGTGCAGGTCAGGTGAATTGGCTATGCTAAATTGACCATAGTGTTAGATACATTAGTCAGGGGTAAATAGAGGATAGGGGTATTGATCTTGATGGGTTACTCTTCGGAGGCTTTGTGTGGACTTGTTGTGCCAAAGGGACTGTTCTACAGTGTAGGGAATCTAATGAAATCAAACGTACTTAATGTGCTCACTGACTTACTGTAGTCATGCAACTGCTACTCTACAATAAATGCTTTTCTGGGCTGCCTATGGGAGCCATTTACACAGCTTGAAAGATATTGTAAGAGTGGTGCAGTTAAAAAATGTGGATTTACAGAACTGAGAGAGATAATTACAATGGAAAAGACAGCAACGAAGGCCTGCTGAAAATGTATAGTTTTTCAGAGTTTTAAGAGAGCCAACTGCTGAAAGAAATTAGTAAAGAAAAATAGTCTGCAATTTTGAATTACTGGGTGAATCAAAATCGGTATGAATTTTCCATTCCCTGCTACTGTGGAAATGAAAGGAGCTATGAGACAGATTTGGAATTGTTTTGGCACTTTCAGCAGCAAAACTATGACATAGCTACAGAATTAATTAGAATAGAAATACAGGAGTTGCAATGCTGCTATCTCACCTCCACCCCCCTCCCATGAACTCTTCAGCATTAATGTCAGTTTTTCCCAGCTGCAATCATTTCGTTTTTTTATTCTTTCTTGGGAGGAGAATGTCACAGGTTAGGCCAGCATGTATTGCCCACACCTAATTGGCCAGAGGGGAGTTAAGAGTCAACCACATTACTGTAGGTCTGGAGTCAGTTTCATCCCCAAAGGACATTAGTGGACCAGATGGGTTTTTCCCAACAATCTATATTGGATTCATGGTCATCACTAAACTCTTAATTTCAGATATGTATTGAATTCAGGTTCCACCACCTGCCATTGCAGGATTCAAACCCGGGTTCTCAGAGTGTTACCTGCTTCTTTGGATTAACAGTTCAGCGATACTACCACTAGGCCATTGGCTTCTCTGAGATTTTGGACTCTTCTGATGCCTGGCATTTCTGTTTTTGTTAAAATGATACATTTGTTCCACAGCTAAGCTGAATTTGCTTCCTTTAGCTAGTGCGCACTTGACTGAAGTAGCTGCTGTCTCTTGAAATGGTCATTTGAGATTGGAGCCAATTATGTATCTGGAAACTGATTTTAAAGTAGATCTGACAAAACTAATCAATAAATAAGTAATTTGATCTTCACAACAGTAACACTGCAGCACCTTTTTGTAGTAGTTGTTTTGCAATATAAATTCAACACTGGTCTGATTTTATTCATCACATAGTGATGGAGGGTCTATTTGATCACCTTTAGCTGCATACTGTACCTGTCCATTCAACAGATCATCTTCTCAGCTGATGATGAGAAATGTAAGTGGCCATTTTCCCACTCAGAATACTTGTCATCTGAATGAGAGTCTGCTAGCTGGAATCTCCAAGTTCTGTCAAATTTTCAGTGATTCATTTTGTCCAAAATACAAATTAGGATGCAGAATTATGTGTCAGTGTTTGGGAAAAGGTAGTACTGCTGCGTAAGGCCAGTTCAAAACATAAAATTCAGCTGCAGCTGTTCATGATCAGCCAAAACAAAACTTAGCAAGTTATAAAACAAAAGGTTTTCGGAGGAAATGATCATTTGCATTTCCAGTTTTGTTTCAATGGAGCGTAATCCTCCAGGTCCAATTCTGCTTGCATCATTATTGTCAAGGGAGAAGGAAGGAGACACTTTGTGGGTTTTAATACGTGAGACATGGCATCATCTTACTTTGTTATTGCCCTTATTAAGGAAAATGCCATAGCTACCACCTCATCCAGATTTCAGATTATATCTTCTGAAGAGTTTCTTCGCCACAAGCCGACTGAAGCTTCCCAGTGGTGCCATAAAGCCTGGAGGTGGATTTTGCAGCAATTGAGTCTCAGGGGTTCTTGAAACGATTCCTAATATGTGGTATAATAATCATCGTCATACAAACAACAGGTTTATTCAATATGAATCATATGGATAATGTGAAGGTTTCAGCAACTCCAATTCCATATGTTTTATTTTGTAACAAGCTTTCTTGAAACACAGTCATAGAATTCCTACACTGTGGAAACTGGCTCTTCAGCTGAACCAGTTCACACTGAGTCTCTGCATGTATAGGTTAGGTGCATTAGTCAGGAGTAAATATCAGGTAGGGGAATGGGTCTGGGTGGGCTACTCTTTGGAGGGCTGGTGTGGACTTGTTGGGCCAAAGGGCCTGTTCCCATACTGTAGGGAACCTAAACACTATGGGCAATTTAGCATGGTCAATTCACCTAACCTGCATATCTTTGGATTGTGGGAGGAAACCGGAGCACCGAGAGGGGACCCACGCAGTCACAGGGAGAACATGCAAACTGACACATATAGTTGCCTGAGGCTGGAATCAAACCCAGGTCCCTGGCGCTGTGAGGCAGCAATGTTAACCACTGAACCACCATGCTGCCCAACATTGAGAGGAATTTAAAAACAAACCAACTAACTTAGTCGATAATTTTGATTTCAGGATATGATACAATATATAATTATGTTTGAAACTAAATACATTCTAGTACAGTAGTTACAGAAAATTTAGTCTATTAATACAGCTTTAAATATTAGAAAAGCTTTTCAATTGCAAAAATCAGGGGAACACCTCATAATTGGAGGAGTTTTTTGTTTGGATTCACACTGGCCTAAATGCAATGATTAAGTTCTCTCTATGTACACAAGCACTTCAAAAAAGTTATTTTTTTTCATCATGCGGCTCTTTTAGCCCTGTTGTCTGTTATCCTTCACATAGACAGGATGTTTTGAAGTGCTCTATAACTTCCCAAAGTGCTTTTGAAGTATTCTCATCGTGGTTTTGTGCTGCACACAAAGAAGGCAGCCAATCTAAGCACACATAACAGAGTTAAAATTGTTTTAAGCATATAGGGTGAGGGTTAAATCTTGACCAAGATACCAGGAGAGCTCCGTGCGGTTTTTCAACAAGTGGTGAACATTATCTTTCTTCACTCTTCAGTTGGAGCTCGTCCACTCTGCCCATGTCTTTTTTGTTTCTTTTTATTTCTCTCTTTCCAGCCTCAGCACAAACCTGGTAAGGAGCCCATTGCAGTGTCTCGGACTGGTCTCTCGGCAGCCCGTGACAATGTCTTGGCCCAGTCTTTCGTCTGTGTGCGTGTGGGTCCTGCCAGGGCATGTTCCAGAGGCACCGGGAGAGATTGGGGAGGTGGCAGCTTCAGCAGCAGTGATGGTGGACAGCTCAACACAGGAAGAACAGACGGTCCCCTGATATCTGCAGCATCGAGAACAGATAGCTGAGGTCTCCCTGACAGTGAGATAAGCGGATGATTCAAAGACTGTGAAACTTCTGCCTTAATTGGGGGGGGGGGGGGGGGGGGAGCACGGTGGCTGAGTGGTTAGCACTGCTGCCTCACAGCACCAAGGACTCAGGCTTGACTCCAGCCTCGGCAACTATCTGTGTGGAGTTCGCTCATTTTCCCCGTGTCTGCGTGCGTTTCCTCCGGGTGGTCTGGTTTCCGCTCACAGTCCAAGGATGTGCAGGTCAGGTGAATTGGCAGTGGTAAATTGCCCATAGTGTTAAATGCATTAGTAAGAGGGAAATGTGTCTGGGTGGGTTATTCTTCGGAGGGTTGGTGTGGACTGGTTGGGCCGAAGGGCCTGTTTCCACACTGTAGGGAATCATCTAATTCCTTTATTTTTCTAGTTTAAATTAAGAAGGACTTTAATGTTAACTATTACCTTATTTCTCTATTTATCATACTAGTTCTATGAATCATCAAATCCCAAAAGATTGAAAACAGGCCATTTGGCCAACAAGCCACACTGATGCTTCGAAGAGTATCCCACCCAGACCTATACCCCCACATTATTACATTTCTTCTGACTAATGCACCAGCCTACACCTTCCTGAATATTCTGGGCAATTTAGCATGGCCAATTTGCTTAAACATTACCAAAGGCATGCATGTTAACTTTTTAACTGTTTCTCTTAGGTACAAAGTACTAAGATTTTTATACCTAGGTACCTTTGAACCCAATATGATGCGCCATGACAAAATTATACATTTTTCACTGTACTCTTGCACTTCTGTACTGGAGTACATGAGATAATAAAAGTCTAAGCCTAAATCAATGCTGGGAAGAGTGCGACAAGCTATATTGCAGCCCAGATGAAATTGAATAAAAAAGACAGAAAGGAGAGATTATGTAGGCTTTGAAGAGATACTTTGAACTCCATATCAATGGTATCTATTCAACAGAGCGCAAAGTGAGATAGATACCATTAATCAGTACCACTGCACTGATGAATCTAGCTGAATGATGATCTTGTCAGAAAGGATTGTTCGAGGCAGAAGGGAACCTACTGAGAGGAAACAAAACTATTCTCAAGAAAGTTATCGACATGTAGAGAAACTCTGAGGTTGCCAATAATCAGCTAGTGTGAATTAATGGGAGAACTGATGAGGCTTTACATTATGCCACAAATATTTCCAGGGCAAAATTATTTACAGAGAAGCCAGTTGAAAGATCAACAGCAGACAACACTCTTCCAATATTATGTCAGATGTCTCGCAAAAGGAAGTATGCCCAGAACAAGAAAAGCAGTCTCCTACCAAAGGAAGTTGAATCACTTGTCATGCAAGTTCTTAGCTAGGAGGAGGAAAAGCAAGGCTGTGAAAAGCAGTTCGAGAAAGAAGTCAGCTAACTCTGACATATATTTTTACACGATGCGACAAATTGGTGTTGTCAGGATAGTTTGTGACTATTACAATGATGACAGTAAAAAGAGAACATTAAGTAAACATCAAGTATCAGGCACTGGCGCTTCACAAAGCATCATGGATTTTGTCGATGTGTACAACATCACTCAAAATGGTAACAAAAAGTGAATCCCTCAAAAATAAGGTCGAAGATATAAGATGGTGTAATACTCATGCCAAGATGACAAATTAAGCTGAGAGCCCAAAGCGATGGGAAGAATAAGCATCTGGAGTTCCAGAATGTAGGTGTTAAATGTATTTTGCTTATCTAAAGTCTGGATTAATACCCTCCAATATCCCAAATCTGCAGCATTTTGCAGGCCGACCAGCTATTGATTGTTGAACCAATCCCAAAAAACTCTCAATTTTATTTATAAACAGATTCTAGATGTTTTCCTGATGAATAGCCAAGTTATTGCAAGTTTGAGATGATCTCATCATTGGCTGAGGAAATCCAGCTGCCCTAAAGTCTCCCCTGAAAAACTAGATTTAAAAGCTGGAAATCAAAGGAGTCACCAAGAGAGTGATAATTCTTAAACCATGGATTAGCAGCATTGTAGTAGTGAAAAAGCCTGGAAAACAGATCCAAGTGATCCGTAAAGCTTTGAAGAGATTGCACTATTCAATGCCAGCCATCATAGAAAATTTGCCACAGCTTGATGCAAAAGATGGTTACTGGCAAGTGAAACTGGATGAAAGTAACTTTTAACTTGGAAGGTAGGGATAGTTATGCATGTTGTTTGGCTTTCCACTGGTCCAGAAGAGAATTAATCCGGACAGTACAAAATAGTTTGAATGGAAGCTACTGGGAATGATCTGCTAGTCTATAGATGTAGTGAAACAATGGAAACAATCAAAATCTACTGAGACTTGCTGAAAAGACTTAGACATCTAAACCTGTACATCACCAAAAAGATGCAACCGAAAATGCCTGAAGTCAAGTACTGACATGAGATGCGGTGTTCAACTGATGTGAAAGTTGTACAATAATTTGTTGCATTCGTGAACAATCTATTAAAGTTTTGCTGAATTTGTCATGAGAATTTGGGTATCTATGTAAGCTCACTGCTAAGGATGGACAGAGGTATTGAAGTACAAAACATGAACCAGCTTTCACCTGACTCAAACAACTGCGAGGATTTGAAGCAACCTTTATGCAGCAAGGACATTGGTGCATTTGGGTCCAGGGCATTAACACAAACTAAATGAACTGTCACACTGAGAATAAAATGACTGTTTATTGTCTCTGCTTATGAGTATTTCAAACAAAACCTCTTTGGGAGAGACAAAATGACAGTGGAGCTCGACCACATGCCATGTCAAAGCATCTTCCTCATACTGTTTCTATCTCTGCCAAAGCATCCAGAAAGAACATTATTTTGTTTGCAGAGATGTAAATTTGATGTTAAATGCAAGCAGCAAAAACAGATGGATATTGCCAGTATGCTGTTGACAGCAACACTCCATATAAATAAAGTTGAGGCTCTGAAGACTGTGCAAAGTCCCGCGGATTTAACAAGAAGCAACAGCTTGACATGTTGAAGTCAAAAACCCAGCAGAGCCATTGAATCTGAAAGACAAGTATCTTGCTCAAATCAAACAAATATAGAAAACGGATGCAAGTATCCAAATTGATACAGGGAGTACGGAAAAAAGGATGGTCTGAAAGTATCAAGGAAAATATCTATTGTTATGAGAGAGAATAAAGAGGACATGAAGAGATGAAGTAATAACCCAAAGTGGCATCTACTAGAAAGGAATGAGTCATCATCCCTAAGGAAATGAGGAAGGACAGACTGAAGTGTGTCTATACAAGCCATCAAGTAATTCAATTTCATCTGAAGACAACAGAAATGCTCTACTAGCCAGTCATGAGCAATTGGTTAAAGGCCACACCAGCCAATGCAGTGTTTGCAAAAAAAACCAAGCTAAGCTAGCTTAAGAGCAGCTTCTGACACATACCATCCTTGATAAACCACGAATGAAGCTTTAAGTAGACTTCATCACTTGCTTGAACCTGGTTATCTTGTCATTGTTGACTTGTATTCTGACTATTGGGAATCAGAAAAGCCAATAGTGGGCGGCACGGTGGCTAGCACTGCTGCCTCACAACGCCAGAGACCCGGGTTCAATTCCCGCCTCAGGCGACTGACTGTGTGGAGTTTGTATGTTCTCCCAGTGTCGGAGAACTCCCACTCCCACTCCCTGCGTGGGTTTCCTCCGGGTGCTCCGGTTTCCTCCCACAGTCCAAAGATGTGCAGTTCAGGTGAATTGGCCATGCTAAATTGCCCGTAGTGTTAGGTAAGGGGTAAATGTAAGGGTATGGGTGGGTTACACTTCGGCGGGTCGGTGTGGACTTGTTGGGTCGAAGGGCCTGTTTCCACACTGTAATCTAATCTAATCTAATCTAATCTATCAGAAAGGTGGAAGAATTCCAGAAAGCGCACTTCAGTTGTTACAGCATTCCAGATGTTGAGTGACAGTGACCCTCAATTCATGAATAAAGAATTCAACCACTTCACACAGGTTTGGTAAATTAAACAGCATACAACATCTCTACGTTATCCCCAGTTAAATGGTAACTCTGAGGCAGTAGTGGAGTCCATTAAAGGGCTCATAATGAAATGAAGCAATCCATCACAGACTTTTAATTTAGTAACGTATTAAAGGTTTATGGAGAATAGACGGGAAAGTGGAGTTGAGGCTAAGAGGAGATCAGTGACGGTCATATCCAATGGCGTAGCAGGCTCAGGGGCTGAATTTCCTACTACCGGTTCTTACATTCTTATGAACAAGGCAATCATCCAGTGGAGAAATACACCTCTTGAAGGCATAGAAAGTAATTCAGGGCAAAGACAAATGTCAAGTTGCACCCAAACCACTCTTACAGCGAGAACAACAACTACGGATCTGATCTACAGTATTAAACAGGTAAGGGTGACAACTTCAAGCATTACTGACACAAAGCCAAATTTCACTTTGATAAAGCTGTGAAGACATTGGCAAAACTGAGCATTTGAGAGACAGTCAGAGTGCAAATATTCAATGCTCTCAACAAAACAAAGCCCCTGTGGGATCAGTGTTGTGCAGTCATCACCTTGATCATATCTGGTTGTACATAATCAACACATAATGTTGTTCCAATTACCAATATCTACATGCAACTACAGAAGCTGCAGCTTCACTACAGGCAGCTGATCAGACAGTACAGAATGATCATCAACCCCTAAGATGTGCCGTTCCCAGCAATGGAAATAGATCAGGTTACCATGGCAATTGCATTCACCACAAGAATAACAATACCTGGAGAAAGAACATCATCCTAGGAATGAGCAAATTCCAGAGGAAAAACATGCAAGCAAACTGTAGAAGATCTACACAATTTAAAGACTATGTATGCAATGCACATACAGGGACTGACGAAAATAGGACCGACTAAAGCTAACATTGCTTTGTTGATAATGATCATTTGTCATCATGTGTATTGTGTAACTTCAGTAACTTGTAACTGCAGATGATGGTACTTGCATTTTTTTTAAAATGTAGTTGAAGAAATGCAATTATGCAGTGTACAGGCTGGTCTGCCATAGTCATGTGACCTCTACCCGGCTGTAAGTGTCTGGATGGGCAGTTTATGGAAGCTATTAAATACATACCACCTGAACCAGACTTCTAGCATTAAACATTGCATGGGCCATGTTTCCAACTGCAAAAAATATTGTATGATTACATAGATAATATTTAACAGAATAACACGTGAGGGATTATGTAAATTCAGTCACTGCAGAATTCACATTTACTAACAAGTGTGAAGTGTTATTCCTGCTGCTTTTTGCTGGTTTTTATTTGTTGCAACACGATGGGAAATTTCCAGTTTCTAAGTAGCTATTTTATAAGTATTTTTATTGTCTCTCTAATTGAACATCTTCCACTAGTCTCACCCTCCCAGTTTTTGTAATTCACCAAGTGTTTTAGAGGTTCAGTCTATTACCTCTCCTCCATTTTTTTGTTTATTTTCACAAAATAATTCACATATTCCAATTCCAATGTTGAATCCACACCATTTACTTCAAAGTTATTTTCTCACTGAAAAACCAATTGTATATTTTCAGTACTAGATTTAATGTTACAAAATATTTAAAGTTTTTTTTGGAATTGTGTAGTCTTTTCATTGTCTGCTCCCTTTGACATGATTGACCAGACCACCTTTATCCAATGTCTTTCCTCGGTTGTCCAGCTGTGGGGCTGAACTCACCTCGTTCCCTTCTCAACTATCCAGTTACAGCCAGAGATTCATCTATAATGGTCGTCCTGCTTCCACAGCATCATCTTTATACTTGTAGTAGATAAAAATAACATTATTTCGACAGTTGTCAAGTTCCACATGTATCTAATTTTTATTTCACCATTACTTTTCTTGACATTTCTATATCCTCGAAATTGTCAGGTTAGTCCAACATCTAACACTAGATGAAAATGAATTTCCTCCAACTAAACAATGAGGAAACCAAAGCTTTTTTGTCCCTGCAATGATCTATTCTTTAGTCATTAAAAACATCTCATTCCCTAGCAATATTCCAAGATAAAATCAGACTGTTTGCAACCTTGAGGGAAGATATGCCCCAAGATAAGCTGCTGTTCATGTCATCAAGAGCGATCTGGATGGAAGGAGGAAAGACCAATTTTGCACAGTTGGCCTCAACAGGTGAAGAAGAGTTTGCACTCGCAATTGGGCGACTTGAATCGGTTTTAGGTGCAAGCCTTGTATACTAATTTTTTTCACTTCTATACTATAATCAGGGCATGAACTCTGGCACAGAATAAGCAAATATGCTGCCCTCAGATGAATGCGTTGGCTCCCATGGTGTGCTTGGAAAGTAGGTGCGATGCCATTGAATTTCCACATTTATAGACTTCGCACACAACTCTTATGCAAAATTAATGGCTTTCAGAGCTTAATATTCACAAGTAAATTAAAAATACTTCCTGTTATAATACTACACCAAAAAGTGAGTAAGTGCGGAAGTGTATAGATAAGATTGTAAATTTAAGATCACATGCTCCCTGTTAACAACAATCAAGAAATGGAAAAAAAAAGTCCCACTATTACATTTCATTGGATATCACTGTTTTATTGTCAATGAACATGAAATTACTACATGACTTTGTTCCCTTTTAAACTGTGGATTAACCACATCAATATGAAGAGAAGTTGACCAAAATTGAAAAACCTGTACAAAAAGGAAGTACAAATGTCTTGAATGGTAATGATATGCATGCTTCTCAGAGAAGAGAAATGGGGAGGTAGAAGATTTCTATGTAAAGGCTTTTAACAAATATTGGTCTAGTTAAATCAGGAAACCCTTTCCTGAAAAAGGCACTCGCATTTGGTTGTTGACATTACACATCAAATTTAATATTGTCAATAGCAAACAAACATTCGCCTTTTCCCCCTCCACTATAGAAAATAAAAATAATATATGGGTGCGATGATGAAAAACCTGTTATAAAAATTCACATTCTTGTAGATAGCTTTTTCTGAACTTAACTTCCACAAATGACATCACAAAAAGATGAAAATCCTGACAAACTGGATAACTTGCACATGGCAGCTTTACAAAGTTTATCCGCATAACTGACAAAATTGTTTCAATTCTAAGATTGTAACTCTTTTTCTTAAAAAATTGTCTTTTCCAGAACACTTTCGAGTAGATAACCCATTGAAACCACAAATAACAGTACAAATGGAATCCACAAACCAATTTCTCAGATTCTGATTCTCTCACTTGTACCCCCACATCCTGCCCCAGTTGACCAAGGATTTGTGGGTTACAATGTGGAAGTAAAAATGTTAAGTGTACAACAGTATATTTCACTATTGTCAAAGAAAGCAAGCTACATTATTAACTAGAGCATTATCTGTACACAGTGAATGCATTTTATAAAGTCAGGCTTCAGCTAAAATTACAACTCTCACCAGCTTTGCAAAACTTGTGTTTTTATCTTGAAACTACTGAGCTGATTGAATTATAAGATGTTCCTCCATTGCAACTGCTTATATAGGTTTCATGCCCATTGGTATCGAAGTTAACTTTGAAAATGGCTGAGGCCTTTAAAAGAAAGTCTGCAGCATCACGACGTCCCAATCCTCTTAGTTTGGACATTAAAAGCCCTATAGAATTCTCTGGTGAAGCTGCCCACTCAGTCAACACAGCACCAGTTGGACTTGTAGAAAATCTCTCATCTTTTAAAGTTCCATTTTGAGCATTGAGTTTTGCAACAAGGTCAACAAGTCCTAAGTTTGTAGCCAAAAGGCACCAGTCTTTACCCATGGGATCAGAGGGATCCAGTAAGCGGCTAAGTTTTCGTCTTGCAAGAAGATTCAGTTCTGAGACAGGAATATCCATTCCTAGGTTTCCTTGGGAATAGATGTCGAGGCAACCAAAGCACAAAATGCTGCTGAAACTCTCCTTGTACCCACCTATGGTGTTGGTGAGTGAAGTCTCTTTCTGAGCTTGAGCTCTGAAGAAGTCTCTAGGCTGGTAAACCATAACAGGTTCACTGTGCTCCCTAAGCTGCTGAGGGCTCAAGTAATGCTTGACCGTTAGGAGTCCAGGCAAAGTAGTTGCCATTAGATTATCAATGACACTACAAATGGAATCGAGAAGCATAAAACATTTTATTTTTTCAGTTTCTGACCCTCTCACTTGTACTTCCACACCCTGTCCATGGTTGACCAGCAACACCAAGACTTCAGTTCCTTTGTTGGTTATCTTTGACCCATTAGTCCATAACCTTACATCTAGCTCTCCTTCAGAGTTCTGCTGATGTATCCATCTACAGAGATTCATCTGCACTTTGTGGAAAATACCACAAGGATATGGGGTATGATGTTCAACAGGCACAAAGCGGACCCCTCCATAAACCATCATTTCATCGTCTTCATCAGTCCAGGATCTATGCAGACCATCTACTTTAATTAAAGCTGGAATATCTACCATTGAGCCAGTCATTAAATCCCGAGCACAGATGTCCATTGCATCTAGAATTTGCAACAACTCTTCTACATCATTCTCTGATACCAGGCGCAGGATGTCATCTATTGTGTACCGGCCCCTGTAGTGGTGCAAAGCCTTTTGATTTTCATTGGATAAAAGTTTTCCCAATACATTGGTACATAACCACCGAGGATCCAGGAGCACCACATCTTGGATAGTTTCACTTTGTAAAATATTAATCTGAGAGAAAAAAATATTGAGGGGAGGTTATTAGTGTATATTAATCTTAGCTTCAGCAATAAAACATTCTCATTGTTGGAGCCTTACATTAATTTTAATTCAAATATCTTACTAAAAGTCAAAAACATATCCCAAACAGATCATTCTATTGGTGATATGCACAGTTTGAAATGTGTTAGATAGTGTGGCTTTATTTGAATAATAACATTGTGCATAACTATTAATTTTGCTTAGATAATGCCACCTGCAATTTAAGAGTGATTATTTGGATAAAAATAATTTTAGAATTCTGATGATCCAAAACATTTTATGAATGCAAGTATTTCTTTATGTTCTCTTTTCACTACTTCAGTTATAAATAGTTTAATTAGAACTCCCCACACCTTGAAAACTGAATTGTCCTTGTAAAAGACAGCATCTACCAATCACAAAGTCCCAAGTTATATTCCAGGTCCACACTGGTTGAATCACAACACTACAATTATTGTGAGCAATCCTGGGCTAGACAATGTTTGTCAAAATTCTTGCAAGATATGTAAGGAAACAAACTGGGCTGGTATGAGATTACCACCACACTGCAGCTCCATAACTCAATCAAGTACCAACTATTTTGCCCAAAGAAACTCATGCATATCCTATTAAAGGCAATGAAGGAACATATCTGTAATAATTCAGGAAGTCTGACAGGAAAGGAACATCATTTACTGTTGAACACAAAATAGAACACATGCAGGTTAGTCCCAATCCAGGACAGACAGTTCTGCGGATCCTTCCCTGGGTCTGCTTTCTTTTCCACTTATTAACCACCACAGAGTCACAGATGTACAGCATAGAAACAGACCCTTTGGTACAACTCAGCCATTCTGACCAGATGTCCCAACCCAATCTAGTCCCATTTGCCAGCAGTTGGCCCATATTCCTCCTATTCATATACCCATCGAGATGCCTAAATATTGTAATTGTACCAGCCTCTACCACTTCCTCAAAGCAATCTAAGGAAGGTGTTACCCAAGTACCACCAGAACATTACCTGCCCCACCAAGGGCCCCAACATCTTAGACCACTGCTACATCACTGTGAAAGATGCCTACCGCTCCACCCCCCATTTTGGGAACTGACCACAACGGAATATCTACCATTAAAAGTCATTAAAAGTGTTTCTGCTCCTGGCTTACAGGTAAAAGCTCAAGCAGGACACCCCCCCACTCGTGGATACAGATACAGTGCTGGATGGAAAAGGCAGTGGATCAACTCCAGTGCTCTCTGGAATCAGCTGATTGGGCCATGTTAAACCAGTCCGCAGGTACCTTGGATGTGTACGCCATCACCATCACAGACTCTATCAGCAAGTGTGTGGAGGACCGCATACCAAGGGAGTCAATCCAGGTGTTCCCCAACAGGAAACCCTGAATGAATCAGGACATACAGAACCTGCTAAAAACCAGGCGTGAGGCCTTCAGATCAGAAGACATCTTCAACCTCTCCCTGCAGCAGGCAACTGCCCCTGCCTTTTCAAGATGGCCAACGTCATCCCTGTGCCTAAGAAGGTTCATGCAGTATGTCTCAATGACTACCTCTCAGTGGCCCTAACTTTAGTGGTCATGAAGTGCTTTGAAAGGCTGATCATGGCATTAATCAACCCCAGCCTCCCCACTACTCTTGACCCACTCCAAATTTGCCTATCGGACCAACAGATCCACGTCAGATGCCATATCACTTGCCCTTCACTCCTCCCTAGAACATCTTGACACAAGAACAGTGACATAAGAATCCTACTCATTGACTATAGTTCAGCCTTCAACACGATTACCCCCTCGAGACTGATTACTAAACTGAGTGATCTCTGACTAAGCCCCACTCTCTGCAACTGGATCCTCAGTTTCCTGACCCACAGGCCACAATCAGTGAAGACTGGGGACAATATTTCATCCTCACTAACATTCAACACTGGAGCCCCCAGGGGTGTGTATTCAGCCCCCTACTGTACTCACTGTATACCCATGACTGCGTTGCCAAGTACCAGACTAATGCCATTTACAAGTTCACTGATGGCACCACCATAGTGGGACAAATCTCAGATGGCGACGAAACAGACTACAGAAGGGAGGTGGAAGACCTGGAAAAATGGTGCGCTGAAAACAACCTAGCTCTCAATACCAGCAAAACTGACAAACTCATTATTGAGTTTCAGCAAGATGTTACTCATATCCCCCTACGCAATAGCACAGCGGTGGAATGAGTGGAGAGTGTCAAGCTCTGGGAGAGGTCATCCACAACAAGCTTTCTTGGACTCTTCATGTGGATACACTGATTACAAAGGCTCAATAACGTCTCTTCTTCCTCAGGCAGCTGAGGAAATTTGGCATGATGGCAAATACCCTTGCCAACTTTTATAGATGTGCCATTGAGAGCATACTGTCTGGATGTATCACTACCTGGTATGGCAACTGTACCTTTCAAGAGCAGAGACAGATAGAGAGTGGTGAACTCGGCCTGGACAATCACAAAGGCCAAACTCCCATCTATAGAATCCATCTATCAGGCCGCTGTAAAGGAAAGGCCGCCAGCATTCTCAAAGATCCATCCCACCCTGGTAATGTTTTTCCACAACCTCTACCATCGGGGAGAAGGTACAGAAGCCTGAACCAGCCGGTTTCGTAACAGTTTCTATCCCACTGTTGTTAGAATGCTGAATGGACTCAAACTCTTAACATTCGCTTGTACCTGTGTTTTTGTTTTTGCTGCTGTTTACCTATTATTTGCTTATCTATGCTACTTAACTCTGTGATCTGCCTGTATTGCTCACAAGACAAAGTTTTTCACTGTGCCTAGGTAGACGTGACAATAAATTCAATTCAATTCATTCCATACACACACATCAACGTCTGCATGAAAACGTTGCCCTTTAGGTCTCTTAAATCTTTCCCTTCATACCCTCAACCTATGCCCTCTCCTTCTGAATTCCCCCACTCTCGGGAAAAGACCTTGTCTATTTACCCTATACATGCCCCTCATGATTTTATAAATCTCTAGAAGGTCACTCCTCAGCCTCTGATGTTCCAAGGAAAACAGCCCCAGCCTATTCAGCGTCTCCCTATAGCTCAAATCCTCCAACCCTGGCAACATCCTTGTAAATCTTTTCTAACCCTTGGAGACCAGAATTGTAAATAATATTCGAAAAATGGCTTAAGCAATGTCACAAAATGACTTCCCAACTCCTATACTCAATACTCTGATCAATAAAAGAAAGCGTACCAAATGCCTTCTTCACTATCCTATCTACCTGCGACTCTGCTTTCAGGGAACTATGAACCCGCACTGCAAGCTCTCTTTGTTCAGACACATTCCCTAGAACCTTACCATTAACTCCTGCTCTGATTTGCCTTTCCAAAATGCAGTACCTCACATTTATCTCAATTAGGTACCACTCCTCAGCCCACTGGCCCATCTGATCAAGATCCCGTTGTACTCTGAGGCAACCTTCTTTATTGTCCACTATACTTCCAATTTTGGTGCCATCTGCAAACTTACTAACTATATCTCCTACGTTCACCTCCAAATAACTTATTGTAAATGATGAAAAGCAGTGGACCCAGCACTGATCCTTGTGGGACACCACTGGTCACATGCTTCCAGTCTGAAAAGCAGCCCTCCACCACCACCCTCATTCTTCTACCTTTGAGCTAGTTCTGTATCCAAATAGCCAGCTCTCTCTGTATTCCGTGAGATCTAACCTTACTAACCAGACTATCATGCAGAATCTTGTCAAAAGCCTTATCCAAGTATACATATATCATGTCCACCACTCTGTCCTCATGAATCCTCTTCATTATTTCTTCAAAATCCTCAATCAAGTTTGTGAGACATGATTTCCCACGCACAAAGCCATGTTGACTATCCCTAATCAGTCCTTGCCTTTCCAAATACATGTAAATCCTGTCCCTCAGGATTCTCTTCAACAACTTGCCCACCACCGATGTCAGGCTCACCAATCTATAGTTCCCTGGCTTGTCCTTATCACCTTTATTAGGTAGTGGCACCAACGTTAGCCAAATTCCAGTCTTCCGGCACCTCACCTGTGACTATCGATGATACAAATATTTTATCAAGGGGTTCAAGGGTACACCTGATCAGATCCTGGGGATTTATCCACCTTTGAATTAAATTGAATTGAATTGAATTTATTGTCACCTGTACCAAGGCACAGTGAAAAGCTTTTTCTTGCAAGCAATACAGGCAGATCACAGTTGAATAGCATAGATAAGTAAATAATAGGTAAACAGTGGCAAAATCAAAAACACAGGTACAGGCAAATGTTAGGAGTTTGTGATCCATTCAGTATTCTAATAGTAGAGTAGAAACAGTTTTGAAACTGGCTGGTGCGTGTGTTCAGGCTTCTGTACCTTCTCCCCAATGATAGAGGTTGTAGAAAAACATTGTCAGGGTTGGATGGATCTTTGAGAATACTGGCAGCCTTTCCTTGACAGCGGGCCTGGTAGATGGATTCTATAGATGGGAGTTTGGCCTTTTTGATTGTCCAGGCAGAGTTCACCACAGCTGCCGGAGGAAGAGGAGATGTTGTTGGGCCTTTGTAATCAGTGTGCCCACATGAAGAGTCCAAGAAAGCTTGTTGTTGACGACCACTCCCAGGAGCTTGACACTCTCCACTCATTCCACCTCTGTGTTGTTAATGTGTAGAGGGGCATGAGTAACAACCCACCGAAAGTCAATAATGAGTTCCTTGGCTTTGCCGCAATTGAGAGCTAGGTTGTTCTCAGTGCACCATTTTTCCAGGTCTTCCACCTCCCGTCTATAGTCTGTTTCGTCTCCATCTGAGATTCTACCGACTATGGTGGTGTCATCTCGCTGATGACACCACCTTTATGCATTTGAAGACATCCAGAGCCACCACCTCTGTAATATGGACATTTTTCAAGATGTCACTGTCTATTTCCCACCAGTGCTTAATTGCTTTATTTTCTAATCAAGCAGTTCAGGGCTGGTATGACACACCTCTAGAACAGGTGGGACTTGAACACAGGCCTTATGGTTCAGAGATAAGGACACTACCACTACATCAGAAGCGCCATCTTCAGGGTATGCTTTAAGTGCTATTATATACAACTAAATCATCATTTTTAACCAGGAACCACAATAAGTACATCACCCATATGACCAATTAGATATTTACAGGCAAAGCAAACCATTAAGGGAGAGCAGGAAGGGATAGTCTACTTTCTTTTTGAAAAAGCGCTATCACACATGACTGCATGACACTCCCACCATCAAAATCATCATGACTCTTTTTTCACTTCCACCCTCCCCTTTTAACTACCACCAGTAATCAGCCATGTCGCCAATAAAGTATTTACAAGCAAAGCCCATTATGGGCAATGCAAACCATCAAAAGTGAGGGAGAAGTCGGAAAGTGGTAAGAGTGAGTCTGCTTCTTTTTTGCTCAATTTATTTTTACTTCTATTCAAACAAGAAACTTTCCATAACTAATGTTCAGCTTGTTAGACAACTCTGGCCACAATACCATCATCCTTAGCCATCCACAGGATATCATACAGGCAGTAATCTGATTCACCCATTCTACAGATACCATAGGTTTTATGCTTACCATTAAACATTCCTGTTATTCTGTCAGCTTCACTAGTGTTTACTTAAATAGAAGCATGGTCCTTTGCATCAATAATTCTGCTGCTTGCAGCACATTTACATGGAACATAAAATGTCAACAATTCCACCCTGAGTTCCAGCTGGGAAGACCATCACCGGTTAACAAGGGGAGTCATACTCTATGAATTCCACAGGAAGATTAGTTAGTTACTCCCCAAGGGCTTTGTAGGGATTATTAAAATATTCTAAGAAAAGTTGACATGCTTGGGGCATAGAAAGAAAAAGGCATGAGAAAGTGTAGTAACTGATTTAGTAACTGATTCTTCAAACAAATGATTAGAACCTAACTCATATGTAAGAAACATGATTTCTTTATGCTCAGAACAGAATACAGGAGTGACATGCAATGCACTCAATCCTAAAATCCTAGACTCACATTTAAATTGCCAGAACTCATTTCACAAGAACTAAGACCTTATAATGTACATGTTATGATTTGTGTATATTGGAGGTGAAAAAATCAACACCATCTGAGTACTCCAAGAGCTGCTGTATCCATTGACTACATTTGTTAATCTGGTTGGTAAGTAATGGTGAAACAAGGGATTGGACCTGGTGTGTACAAGCCCAACAAGGATAATAAGAAATTTAGAGAATGGCCTCATTGGATGTTCAATACAAATGCTGAGTGCTGCAGTTGCTGTTTGCAGTCGTGTTGGGTTCTTTAACGTCAGCTTGACAATCAGATATAGTTTAGAGTCAGTCGTTTACAGCAGAGAAAAAAGTCCTCTGACCCATGTCGGAGAAAATTACTACAGATGCTAGAATCTGTACTGAAAACAACAAATGCTGGAATTCACAGCGGCTCAGGCAGCATCCATGCAGAGAGAGCAAGCTAACCTTTCAGGTCTAGATCCTCTGATCCATGTGGTCTGCGCCAGTCAAAACAACCACTTAACTATTCTAATCCCATTTTCAAGCACTGGGCCTTTCTAAATTTTTTTTAGAAGTTACAATGGTTTCTGTGTCTACCACTGTTACAAGCAGGGAGTTCCAGATTTCCACCATCCTCTGGGTGGAAATGTTTTCCTTGCATCCCTTTTAAACATCCTGCCCCTTACTTTAAATCTATGCCCTTTGGTCATTGATCTCTCCATCATAATTCACTGATCCCTCCACCATACAAATAATTTGTAATTTGATTCAATGGGCCAGATCTTGATTTTGCATGCTAATGTAAAAGGAGTGATTGGTCAGCAGCCCATTTTCTATCTTCCCGACTTTTATTAAAGTGACAGAATTTGATGAAGGGGACAGAAAAAAAAATGTTGTCTTGTGCATTAACACCAGGTGACGATAAATAAATAAACTTCTTGGTCCCAGAAAAAAGAAAGTATGTACCCTCACAATTTGCTTTTATTTGCAATGTTGTCTTCAGTTATGATGTTTTCTCCTAAAACGTCGGGGTGTGTGTTGTAAGGTTCGGTCAGCAAACATTTTTATCTGATGCTTGTGTTGTTTTCAGTTGTAAAATGTGCCCGGATGTAATCCTCCAAAAAAATGCAACAAGTTCCAACTTTATTGGACATACTCTGGTACCTTGGTCAGAGCACTACTCAGTATACCTGTTCACAGAAGACACAAATCGATAATTTAATTTGATGGGTACAACTCCACATCAAATGTGGGATAAGATGACAGACCTCCATGAACTACTACAACTGGTACAGGGATTGACATCACTCCAATGGCTTTATCTTGCACTTACAGCATTGAGCTGGCCGACCCCCACATTTGGAGCCTAGCACCATAACAATGTGATGATCCTCAGTCAGTAGCAAGCTGTTGTTTGAGTAGCTTGCACCTGAAAATGCAGAACAGCTGCATATCTTGAAAGAGAAATTTTATGCCTGTGGTTTGAGTTTTGGGTCAAGCTTGCAAACCACACATTTCAATGTAATTTTGTTCCATTCGCAACAGGAAGAGAAATATATACCAAGGACTTCTGTACAAGACTGTACCAACACTGCAAAAAGTGGGAGTTGTTTTTGCAATAGATTATTAGATCATAAACACAAATCAACAAATGTACAGCTGAACTTGGTTAAAGACAGTGGAGTTATTGAGGAGAGATTCAGATGATAAGCTACACAAATGAAATCCTGGTGGTTTGAAACAAATCATGTGAAATTTTAAAACTTGCTTTACTTTTCTGAAAGGCTTTCTTTAGGCTCACAGGTGTTAATTAATCAAGGCAGGATATTCAACACAAAAGTTTAAAAAATTGCTGACTGAAAGATTTCACTTAAGTTTAAATGGCCACCTGAAACAAACTAAAAACTAGAACTGAATTTAGCAACTTCATAATAAATAAATAGAAATGATTCCAGTTTAAACAAGGGATGGGCTTTTATATAATCATTTTGCTTGTCCATTAACAGAACAATTTTGAAGTATATTCTGAAATAACATAGGAAAATTGGACAGCCCAGTGGCTTGGTGGTTAGTACTGCTGCCTCACCGTGCCAGGGACCCAGGATCAATTCCACCCTCAGGGGACTGTGTGTGTGGAGTTTACACTATTCTCCCTGGAGTCAGTGCGGGTTTCCTCTGAGTGCGCTGGTTTCTTCCCATAGTCCAAGTTAGTGCAGGTTGGGTTGTCATGCTAAACTGACCATAGTGTCCAGGGGTTGCAGGTTAGGTGGATTAGCCATGGGGAATGCAGGGTTACAGGGATAGGGTAGGGATTGCGTCTGCGAAGGTTGCTCTTCAGAGGGTCGGTGTGGACTCCATAGGCTGAATGAGTCACAAAGTATGGTGCTGGAAAAACACAGCAGGTCAGGCAGCATCCGAGGAGGAGGAGAGTCGATGTTTTCGGTATAAACGTGGATGAAGGACTTATTCCTGAAATTTTGACTTTGACTCTCCAGCATCTACAGTTCTCACTTTCTCCATAGGCTGAATGGCCTGCTTCCATACTGTAGGAATTCTATGATTGGCAGCTGCATCCATAGAATCGTACAATTTATAAACCTGTAGATGTCACCCACAGATAGTACAAAGCCAACAGTAACAACAACATATTAACTTAAAATTAAATCAACACTTTTGAAAATTTACATCCAGTTTAGATGGTAGACAGGACCTATGATATAAAGTCTCATCTGAAAGTTGGTAAGTCTGATAGCAGAGCCCCACCTCAGTACTAGACTGAAGTGAAAATTTAGATTGTGTGTTTAAGTCTTTAGTACAGCTTGAACACATGATTTTGGTTCAATGGCAGAATTCTCAAATTTGGAGTTAACTGTTTGACGAAGAATGGTATTAACTCAATGATTTGACAGAGTCCTGTTTTCTCATAATTTTACTTAAAAAAAGAGGAAATCTGTAGAAGAATTCATACTAATACACTTAGCTTTCCTTCTGTCTTTATCTACAGTTTTTATTTTAAATTGCGAATTGCTTAAACTAAACCATTACAATGATCTTCTCTGCTCCCCTCATAGCATTGACTGATGTTATCTTAGTGCATAGCTACCATCTAGTAGATTGCCCAAATAACCATATACATGAATGACTACAGAACTACCTTCACTAATTCGATGATGGACTGGGGTGGACAAAGTTAAAAATCACTCCATACCAGGTCATAGAACCAACAGGCTTATTTGAAAGTACAGGCTTTTGGAGCGCTGAATCAGGTAGATGAAGGAGCAGCACTCTGAGAGCTTGTATTTCCTAATAAACCTGTTGGATTATAACCTGGTGTGGAGTGATTTTTAACTTCACAAACTCAGTCTGTCATATCAGGTTCAAGGTTATAAAGGGAAGGGTTAAACAGATTACTTTAGACATTATGCCACTGTGCAATAGAATATCATGGGTCTTAAGGTACTGAATTACTGGATCAATTATGGGAACTCAGCAAAATCCAATCTTTCAATACTATACTTGTTGTCTTTGAGTAAACTGGACTCCAGAGATTTTGCTTATCAACTGTCCAAAAAGTGAGTGTGGTTAGTTAGCCATTCAGTGACAGGCAAATGTGGGTTTTAGCCTCACAAGGAAAACTGGAATTTCCTGTTGTCAAGAGGAGCAGTGCAATTAACTTGTGGATGTTTTACCTGGACCCCAGCATAAAATCAAGTCCCATTAATAATACTGCTTCTACCCAATGGGAAATGTAGAACTTCAGCACCAAATACATGCCTTTTACTACCCGTCACAGTACAGGTTCATGTACTTTATGTCTAACTCATATTTTAGAGATCTTGCGCTCATCCTGAGGCTTTCCATTAGAGATTTAAGTCTTCTTCATGATGCAGAATAACTAATGACATTCCAATCATCTTGGTATCGTCTATGCTGGCCACAATTCACATCAAAACTTGGTCTGCGGTTTCATATCTTACACGCCTAGTTGCTACAAGACTTGGAGAACTGTTTTGACACATCTCCAAAGTGCAAGTTTTCCATGTTTTAGAATTTTATCATGATTGACGAGATGAGGAAGTCTAAACTGCTTTTTGTTCTTCCCTATTGTGAAGAAAACACCACCATCCATTTAACCAGAGTTTCAAGTACCCTCTTGCAAGTTAATTGGGACAAATTGACTTGTATTTTATAAGTACTGAAAACAAAAAAATACTGGAAATCACAACACATCAAGCAACATCCAAGGAGAGAGAGCAAAGCTAATGTTTTGAGTCTAGGTGACTCTTCATCGGAGCAAAGCGATTTTTTTTGTTTTCAGTACAGATTCCAGGATCTGCAGCAATTTGATTCTACAATGTGTCTAATTAGTACTGGCTTTCCCTCTAGAGTCATGAGTAACAATAATAATGAACTTTGTTACGCTCATATCCTACTAGTTAATCCACTGTTAGTGACCGTACCAACACATCATCTGTAAAAGGAAGTGCTGCAATAACTCCAGAAACAGAACTGGACAGTACAATACTGGTCTCTTCTGGTGCCATCTAACACAATGTCAATGAAGACATTAAATATCAAGGGTGGCAGTGGATAAGCTTGCTTCACTTTCTGTGGAAATATAGCTAAATGATTATCCAAACATTCTTTCAGGGTTTTGAGCTTGTCAATAAATTTTGAATCAAATCTAAGCCCTGTCCTTCATTCCTACAGCATATAATGACTTATCAGGTGAAATTACACTAATTTTAAAGGCTTAGGAAAACTGGTGAGAGTCCTGCAAGTGGCTTTCCTCAATCATATTATTTCATATTTAGGTATGAAATGTTTCCATGGATGCCCCACAAAGACAAAACCTGTTTAATTTCTCCTCCAGTAGATCACACTAATATATGTATTAAACAATAATAGGTGAGAAAAGACAATTCACTAGTTGTGACAAGTGAAGAGGGCATTCAGCAATGTTCTCTCTAAGCTGCATGCTGCAAGGGTCTGCACACTGCTATCATTATGGCTGATGCTGTCCACAGCATGGACTTCCAGAGATCTGTGCAAGAAATAAAAAGCAAGAATATTGCCACTCTATTGTCTATTGCAAGCCAGGCAGCATCAGGAGGTGGAGAAGTCGACTTTTCAACATGTAACCCTTCTTCAGGACTCTGGGTGGGTGAAGGGAGAGGTCAAGAGCTGCGATGCTCGGTGAACCGTTCCCTAATGTCAACTTCCCCACCTCTTGATGCTGCCTGGCTTGGTGCCTATCTACTTTGGATTCCAGCATCAGCAGGTTTTTTTTGGAATCTAACTCTGTTGTCTATAGTAGTCCATAATTCTGCCACACTCTGCATATTTAACGTCAAACTGCATTAGGACATTTATGCAGTTCTAACTGATCTTCGGTCTCATGAACATGAAGGTGTTTCTGTCTGGTTGATGCTCTGTAAGAGCAAAAATGGAAAGAAAAAAGGTCAAGAGCTTCCATCCCAACAACAGACCTCAGATCAAACCACACCTAAACAAGCTGAATTCAAAAGATAAAATAAGTGACATCCTTTGACAAGAAGCCAACACTCAACCAAGTGTGGCATCAAGGAGCCCAAGAACACCTCAAATCAATGGGTATCGGGGGGCAAACGCTCCACTGACTGGAGTAATTATTGGCACATAAGACAACAGTAGTGGTTGTTAGAGGCCAGGACATCTCTGCAGGAGTTCCTCAGGGTAGTATCCTCGGCCCAACCATCTTCAATTGCTTCATCAATGACTTTCCCGGGGTCATTAGGTCAGAAGTGGGGATGTTCATTAATGATTGCACGATGTTCAGCATCATTTATGACTCCTCAGTTACTGAAGCAATCCATGTTCAAATGCAACAACATCTAAGCTTTGACTGACATTTGGTAAACAACATTTGTGCCACACAAATGCCACGCAATTACCATCTCCGATAACAGATGATGTAACCACTGTCTCTTGAGGTTCAATGGTGTTACCATCACTGGTGTTATATCAACTCCCAACTATCAACATCCTTGGGGTTAGCACTGACCAGAAGCACAGTGGCTATAACAGCAAGTCAGAGGCTAGGAATATTGCAGCAAATAACTCACCTCCTGACTCCCCAAAGCCTGTCCACCATCTACAAAGCACAAGTCAGGACTGTGATGGAGTATTCTTCATTTCCTGGGATGGGTGCAGCTCCACTAACACTCAAGAAGCTTGACACCATACAGGACAAAGCAGCCCATTTGACTGGTGTCAAATCCACAAGTATCCAGAACATCCACCACCTCAGACAGCTCAGTAGCAGCAGCATGTACTACCCCCAAGATGCACTGCAGAAATTCACCAAAGCTCCTTAGGCAGCACCTTCTAAACCCACAACCACTTCCATCTAGAAGGACAAGAGCAGTAGATACATGGGAACACCACCATGTTCAGATTTCCCTCCAAGCCTCTCTTCATTCTGACTTGAAAATACATTGCCATTTCTTCATTGTTGCTGGGTTAAAATCCTGGAATCCCCCTTAATGGCATTGTGGGTCAGTCTACAGAAAATGGACTGCAGGAGCTCAAGACGCAGTTCATCACCACCTACCCCCAGGCAACTAGGGAAAGACAATAAAGGCCAGCCAGCAATACCAATGTCCCATGAGTGAATTAAAAATAAACCTGCTCTGAAAACTCTGCTCATGTTTCGACAGGTGTCTGAAAACTACCACAGCAGCTGAAGCAATCCACAACATTCTAAACAAAACCCAGGTTATTCTTAAAAAAATTAAATTCACCCAACCTCCCAATATTAGGATATCATTTAAAGATTCAGGATCGAGATCCACACCTTTACCAAAAACTAACTCTTCCTTTGCCACACCCTGTGTACCAAGTTGAAGTAAATTCCATCCATTAATTTTTTGGACGTACTGTTTACAATCAAACAGGTTAACTGGGTGAGAACATTTCCTTAACCCATCTTCAACTGCAGAGGTAAAATCTGTATCACTGTGTAAAAGCTCAGATGATTTCTATTCGTTATCGATTTTTATATTCCACGCTAATCTTGTTCTGTGATCAGTGTCACTGTTTAAATTAGATTACAATACAGTGTGGAAACAGGCCCTTCGGCCCAACAAGTCCACACCGACCGCAACCCACCCATTCCCCTACATTTACCCCTTTACCTAACACTACAGGCAATTTAGCATGGCCAATTCACCTGACCTGTACATCTTTGGACTGTGGGAGGAAACCGGAGCACCCGAAGGAAACCCACGCAGACACGGGGAGAATGTGAAAACTCCACACAGTCAGTCGCCCGAGTCGGGAATTGAACCCGGGTCTCTGGTGCTGTGAGGCAGCAGTGCTAACCACTGTGCCACCGTGCCGCCCAAAATTGCAAAATACAAAAGAAACAAGTTTAATGAAATACCAAGTTAGACAATTTTTAAATTATGAGACAAAAAGAAACCCAAGGGCTCAGCAGGTTAATTAGGAGAGGAAGAAAAAGACAGTAAGCGCTCTTCATTGGAAATCAAAAGTTATTCCTAATTCAAAATAACCAACTTCTACTGCTCTTTTGTTATATAATAATGAAATGTCAGTATGTCAGAAATAAGTGCAGCCTTACCAGAAGGCCATTTAACATGGGATAGTAATCATTACTGTTTCTACTCATTTTCCCTTCAATAGCCCAATCCATTTCTGAAAACTCTGTTGTCTTTCCTCCTTAACTAACTCAAAAAACATCAATAGAGTCCTACATTTGTCTTATTCTTGGTACGTGTTCATTTCTGTCTCAGTACACTTTTGTAAAGTGCGTTGGGATATTTTTCTATTTTAAAAATGCAGTATAGACAGACATTGTTGATCTGTTATAAATAAGAGTAAGTGATCAATACCTTCCAGTATTTCAGATTAATCAAATTAAAATTTTGATTTACATTTTGGGCACACTTAGTGTTAACACCATTGTTAGGAGGCACAGCAACACAGAAACATTGAAAACAAGAGGAGTATTTGGCCTATTAAGCCTGCTCTGCTGTTCAATATGACCACGTCCAACTCAAAACCCTGTTCTCACTTTCACAACATAATCTTTGAACCCTTTAGTCCTAAGAACTATGTCTACGTCCTTGAAAACATTCAATGCTTTCATCTGAACCACTTTGTGGTTGAGAATTCCATAAGCTCACCACTCTGTGGGTAAAGGAATTTCTCTTCATCCCAGTCCTAAATGGCCTACTTAGACTGTGACCCTTGATTCTGTACTGCTCAGTCATTGGGATCATCCCTCCTGCGATTCTAACTGAGCACGTTCATGAACACAATCTCATAAGGGAGCCACCTGCCAATCTCCTGCAGTCCAGCTCTGAGGCATTCAAGTCAGGTGACCCTGATCTGCATAGGAAATCTAGATTAGATTCTCACAAAGCCGTCAATGATGCCAAGAGATAAAACCAACTAATCTAGAATTCCAGACTGTTCACACAAACACATATTGACTACGGCAAAGCTTACATGATATAACAGGCTACAAAGTAAAGTTGAGTAGAATTGCTGACAACAATACATCCCTCCCCAATGAACTCAATGCTTTTTTGCTCATTTTGAACAGACGGGCAGTGAAATGACATCACCAGCCCAGACAGCCTTGGGTACGCATGTACTCTCAGTCACCATCGCAGATGTCATATCAGCCTTTTTGAGGATGAATCCACAGAAAGTGACTGTCCAGATGGAGTTCCCAGCTGTGCACTCAGAACCTGCGCGGAACAGTTTGTGGGAGTATTTGCAGAGTATTCTCATTACTGTGAAGCAAAACTTCCATCTGCTTCAAGACGACCACCATCATCCTGGTGCCAAATAAAAATCAGGCAACGTGCCTTAATGACGATTACCTTGTGGCGGTGACATCATCATCATGAAGTGCTTTGACAGGTTTGTAACAGTACACACCAATTCCAGCCTCCCAGGTTGGCTTGATCTGTTACACTTAGCCAACCATTACAATAGCCCATTGCAGACACTAACTCCCTGGCACATCTGGATACCGATACCTATGTCAGCCTCCTATTTAATGACTTTAGCTCCACCTTCAACAGCATAACTCCAACAAAACTCATCTCCGAACTCCAAGACCTAGGACTCTGCTCGCTCCTCTGCAACTGGATTCTCGACTTTCTGACCTGCAGACTGCAAGCAGTAAGGTTAGGCAACATGAAAGGTTCTGACCTGAAACGTTGAGTCCCCTCCTCCTCTGATACCGCTTGATCTGCTGTGCTTTTTCCAGCTCCACTCTTTATCAAAGTCCCTCTCCTCCACAATAATCCTCAACATCAGTGCCTTATAAGGCTGCGTAGTCAGCCCCTCACCGTACTCCTTATACATGCATGATTACATGACCAAATTCAGATCCAGCTGCATTTCCAAATTTGCTGATTTCACCATTGTAGGGGGTTGGATATCAAACAATGACGAGACAGAGTACAGGAAGGAGACAGACAGCTTACTGACATGGTACAAAGGCAAAAAGCTTTCCCTCAATGTCAGCACAATGAAGCAGCTGGTCATCCATTTCAGGAAGCGGAGTGGAAGACACACCCCTGTCTGTATCAGTGGTGCTGAGGTGGTTGACAGCTTCAAGTTCCTTCACCAACTAAACTATCGTGGTCCATTCACGTCGTGCTAGAGTCAAGAAAGCACACCAACACTTCTACTTCCTCAGAAGGGGAAGGAAATTCAGCATGTCCACAATGACTCTTACAGATTTTCATAGATGTGCACAGAAAACATCCTACCTAAATGTATCACAGTTTGGTATGGCAACTGCTCTGCCCAAGATCGCAAGAAATAACAGTTGTGAATGCAACCCAGTCCATCATCGAAAACAGTCCTCCTTCCATTGACACCATCTCCACTGCACGCTGCCTTGGGAAAGCAGCCAACAATAATCAAATTATTCCCCCTCTCCCCCCACCCATCCTGGTTATACTCTCTTTCACCCTCTTGTGTCAGGCAGATGCTACAAAAGTTTGAAAATAAATACCAAGAGATTTAAGAACAACTTCTTTCCCACCGCTATCAGATTTATGAACAGACCTCTCATATTAGAGTTGATCTTTCTGTGTAGCTTCTCTGTAACTGTAACAGAGTATTTTGCAATCTGTTCTATTACCCTGATGTACTTATAAAAGGTATGATTTGTCTGGTTAGCATGCAATACAATACTTTTCACTGTCTCTCAGTACACGCGACAATAATAAATCAAATCATATCCCTGCACACCATTTCTATGCAAATAATCATCCAATTTGACACAAAGCTGATCCTTTTACAAGGTCATGTGTCCTTGGTTTTTTTTCAGGGAGGTTCTAAATGACCCAAGGTTCCATCATGCCTGAAGGCTGAATGGTTCATTGGGCCCCTTTTGTTTATACCGAACAGATAATGCTTCAGGCAGAAAGCTTTCAAGTTTTAAAAACTGGTATAATCAAGTGGCTATGGCCAGCTCTCCAGCTGCACAGGTCAGTTCAGGTCGGGGGTGTAGTTGAGTCAGGGTCACAATTGAAACTGGATGCTCCCCCTCCTTCTGCCTTTGTAACTAGTAAGCTTTTTATGTCATTTTTACTCTTTGTGTTGAGGGATTTGTTTATTGGGATTGTTGCCAGTATTTTGGAACAGAATCTGCAAGTTGGGACTCCTGTCGGGTTCACAGAACATAGAACATTGCAGCCCTTCGGCCCCCGATGTTACAATATTCCATTCTCGTTCATATGTTTATCCAATGACCATTTAAATGCCCTTAAAGTTGGCAAGTCTACTCATCTTGCAGACAGTGCATTCCACGCTCCTACTACGCTGAGTAAAGAAACTACCTCTGACATCTGTCCAATATCTCAATTTTAGCTCCCGCGTGCTAGCCATCACCATCTGAGGAAAAAGACTCTCACTGTCTACTCTATCTAACAATCTGATTATTTTATATGTCTCTATTAAGTCACCTCCTCCTCTTCTCTCTAACGAAAACAACCTCAAGTCTCTCAGCATTTCCTCATAAGGCCCTCCCCTCCATACCAGACAACATCCTATTAAATCTCCTTTGAACCCTTTCCAAAGCTTCCACATGCTTCCTATAACGCGGTGACCAGAACTGTACACAATGCTCCTAAAAGTGCAGCCACACTACAGTTTTGTACAGCTGCAACATGACCCATGGCTCCAAAACTCAATCCCTCTACTAATAAAAGCTAACACACTGTAGGCCTTCTTAACAACCCTATCAATCTGGGTGGAGATTTTCAAGGATTTGTGTATATGGATATCGAGATCTCTCTGCTCATCCACACTACCAACAATCTTACCATTAGCCCAGTATTCTTTATTCCTGTTGCTCCTTCCAAACTGAATCACCTCACACTTTCCCACATTAAACTCCATTGCCACCTCTCAGCCCAGCTCTGCAGCTTATCTGTATCTCTCTGTAACCTGCAACATCCTTCAGGATGCACTATCCACAACTCCACTGACCTTAGTGTCATCCGCAAATTTACTAACCCATCCTTCTACGCCCTCATCTAGGTCATTTATAAAAATGACAAACAACAGTGGTCCCAAAACAGATCCTTCTGGTACACGACTAGTAACTGAACTCCAGGATGAATATTTTGCATAAACCACCACCTTTTTCAGCTAGCCAATTTCTGATCCAAACCACGAAATCACTGCCAATCCTATGCCTCTGTATTTTGTGTAATAGCCTACCATGAGGAACCTTATCAAACACCTTACTGAAACCCAGCAAACCATCAGACAGTCAGTCGCACCAACATTAAGCAGGAAAAAGGGACTTCTTCCGGAGGCTCCATGAAGATGTTACCTAGTATGGTGATGAAACATCTGAAAACAAACCTTCCAGTTCAGCAAGCAAACCTACGTCTAGCCTTACTGAAATCCATATGCATCACATCAACTGCTTTACCCTCATCCACCTGTTTAGTCATCATCTCAAAGAACTCAATAAGGTTTGTGAAGAATGACCTACCCTTCATAAAAATGTGTTGATTATCCCTAATGGACTTATTCCTCTCTACATGATTATAAATCCTCTCTCTTATAACCTTTTCCAACACTTTATCCACACCGGAAGTAAGTCTCAACTCATCTTTAATTACCAGGGTTATCTCCAGTCTCCTTCTTGAACAAGGGGTCAACATTTGCTATCCTCCACTCTTCTAGCACTATTCCTATAGACAATGATGCCGTAAAGATCAAAGCCAAAGGTTCTGCCATCTCCTCACTGGCTTTCCAGAGAATCCTAGGATAAACCCCATCCGGCCCAGAGAACTTATCTATTTTCATACTTTCCAGAATTGCTAACACCTCCTCCTTGTGAACCTCAATCCAGTCTCATCTAGTAGCCTGTGTCTCAGTATTCTCAACAACATTATCCTTTTCCAATGTGAATACTGATGAAAGATTTTCATTTAGTGCTTCCTCTATCTCCTCAGACTCCATGCACAACCTCCCACTTCTATCCGTGATCTTTCTCTAGTCATTCTTTTATTCCTGATATACTTATAGAAAGCTTTAAGGTTTTTCTTGATCTTATCTGCCAATTACTTTTCATGTCCCCTCCTGGCTCTTCTTAGCTCTCTCTTTAGGTCTTCCCTGGCTAACCTGTAACTCTCAAGTTGTGTTTCATTCTGTAGTTTTGTAAATAAGTTGTTTGTTTAAAACTTGCCAGTCTGATCAGCTAATTCACTCCTGAAAACCACTATACACTTACCTGAAACAAATAGCAAATTTATGGTCTGGGCTACCTGCTTAAAATGTTTTGAGGGGTTGAGCCTAGTCCATAACAAATTGCCTCTTGAATGCCTCATTTGAATCTGCATCCAACATATTTTCAGGCAGTGCATTCTACACCCTATTAGCTTGCTGTGTGAAAAAGTTTCTTCTTGCGTCCATTTGCTCCTTTTGTAAGTTCCTTAAACACCAAGGCTCTTTAGTCTAGACCCTCCCTCACCCAATCCAACCTCTCTCTCTCTCTCCCCAAGCTGACTGCACTCTGTACGCTCAGGTCCAACCTCGACTTTGTTATTAAGCCTGTCGATAAGGGTGGTGCTTGTTGTAGTCTGGCGTACTGATCTCTATGTTGCAGAGGCTGAATGCCAGCTCTCAGATACCTCCTATCTCCCCCTGGACCATGACCCCACCATGACACATCAGGTCATTGTATCAACTATGGTTATGGACCTAATTTCATCTGGTGATCTCCTCCCCTCCCACTGCCTCCCAGTTGATAGTTCCCCCAGCCCCGCACAGATCGCTTCTACCTCCTTCTAAAAATCCACAAACAGGACTGCCCATGGCGACCCATTGTTTCAGCCTGCGCCTGCCCCACAGAACCCAGCTCTTCCTACCTTGACTCAGTCTCTTCTCCTCAAGTCTATTCCCTGCCCATGTACATCCGTGATTACTCTGATGCTTTATGCCAGTTTCAGAATTTCCAGTCTGCAGGGTCCAGCTGCCTCTTCTATGCTACGGGCGTGCAATTCCTTTAATTATCCATCCCCCATCAGGATAGTCTCAGGACTCTCTGCTTCTTCCTGCAGCAAAGGCCTGAACTGTCCCCACACACCACAACCCTTTTCCACTTGGCTGAGGTTGTCCTCGCCCATAACAATTTCTGTTTAAACTCCTTTCATTTTCTTCAGGTCAGAGAGGTGGCCAGGGGTACCTACACAGGCCCCAATTATACTTGTCTGTTCGTGGGATACGGGGAACATTCCTTGTTCCAATCCTACTCCAGCCCCCACCTACAACTCTTTCTTCGATATATCGATGATATCGAGGGTGCTGCTTCCCCCTCTCGTCTGGAATTGGAAAAGTGCATTGATTTTGCTTCCAATTTCCATCTTGCCCTCACTTTCACCTGGTCTCTGACTTCTCTCTTCCATTCTATTTTTGGGGATAGCCCGGCCACCAATATCCATTGTAATGCAATCCACCGACTCCCACAGCTACTGGACTATACATCCTCACACCCAGTTTCCTGTAAAGACTTCATTCCATTCTCCCAGCTCCTCCGTCTCCATTGCATATGTTCAAATAAGGCCAACTTCAACAAGAGAGCCTCTGAAATGTCCACCTTCTTCCTCAACCGAGAATTCCCCAGCTGTTGTTGACAGGCCTCAACCAGGTCTGACCCATCTCCCATGAGTCCACCCTCACCTCCTCGCTTCCCTCCCACAACATAGATAGGATTCTCCTTGTACTTACCTGCCATCCAACCAACATCCACATCCAGAAGATCATTAGCTGCCATTTCTACTGTCTGAAGAGGGTTACCTCAGATTACAACATGATCTGGATCAGATGGGCTCAGAAGTGACAGATGGAGTTTAATTCAGATAAATGCGAGGTGCTGCATTTTGGGAAAACAAATCTTAGCAGGACTTATACACTTAATGGTAAGGTCCTAGGGAGTGTTGCTGAACAAAGAGACCTTGAAGTGCAGATTCCTAGCTCCTTGAAAGTGGAGTCACAGATAGATAGGATAGTGAAGGCGGTATTTGGTATGCTTTCCTTTATTGATCAGAGTATTGAGTACAGGAGTTGGGAGGTCATGTTGCGGCTGTACAAGACATTGGTTAGGCCACTGTTGGAATACTGCGTGCAATTCTGGTCTCCTTCCTATTGGAAAGATGTTGTGAAACTTGAAAGGGTTCAGAAAAAATTTACAAGGATATTGCCAGGGTTGGAGGATCTGAGCTACAGGGAGAGACTGAACAGGCTGGGGCTGTTTTCCCTGGAGCGTCGGAGGCTGAGGGGTGACCTTATAGAGGTTTACAAAATTATGAGGTGCATGGATAGGATAAATAGACAAAGTCTTTTCCCTGGGGTCGGGGAGTCCAGAACTAGAGGGCAGAGGTTTAGGGTGAGGGGGGAAAAGATATAAAAGAGACCTAAGGGGCAACATTTTCACGCAGAGGGTGGTACGTGTATGGAATGAGCTGCCAGAGGATGTGGTGGAGGCTGGTACAATTGCAACATTTAAGAGGCATTTGGATGGGTATAGGAATAGGAACAGTTTGGAGGGATATGGGCTGGATGCTGCCAGGTGGGACTAGATTGGGTTGGGATATCTGGTCAGCATGGACGGGTTGGACCGAAGGGTTTGTTTCTGTGCTGTATATCTCTATGACTTGAGCGAGATGCCACCATCAGATACCCTCCCCTCCCTTGTTCACCTTCCGCAGGGACCATCCCCTTTGAAACACACTGGTCCACTCTTCCTTCACTCCCAACACCACTGGCACAGTACCTTCCTTGCAATCGAAGGTGTAACACCTACCCATTTATCTCCTCCCTCCTCAGTACCCAATGGCCCAAACATAGCTTCCAGATGAAGAAACACTTTGCCTGCATTCTTACAATCTAGTCCACCGCATTTGCTGTTCAAAATATGGTTTTCTTTACACTGGGGAAACGAAGCATAGAACATCTATATTCTACCCGCAAAAGGTACCCTGAGCCTCCAGCTGCATCTCTGGCCAACATCTCTGTCTCAGGACTGCTGTAGGGTTCCAGTGAAGAGCAGCGCACACTGGTAAAACAACAATTCATTTTCCGCATGGGGACACAGCAGCCCTCCAGACTCAATATCGAGTTCAATAATTTTAGGGGCTGAACTCTCCCATGTCCTAGTCCCTTACCACATCCACACCCACACACATCCACACCAACACCCACACACACACCAGGCCTTGCAATCACAGAGTCTGGCATTATACACTACCTATTGTTAGTCACTGACAATCTCCATTAACAGCTATTCACCCTGCTAGCCAGTTTATTATCCCCTCCTATGTCTGGCTAACTGTTCTTCTCTCTCTCTCTCTGGGCTTTATCCTCACCTACCATTTACTCTTTACTCCTTAACCCCATCCTATCTTCTGCATATAAACCAACATTTTCCTAGCTACCATCAGTTCTGGTGAAGGGTCACTGGACCCGAAACGGTGACTCCGATTTCTCTTCACAGATGCTGCCAGACCTGCTGAGCTTTTCCAGCAACTTCTGATTTTCTTTTATTTTAAATAGTTCTCTATCCTGTTAATAGGCTGAACAGTTTCTCCCTATTTATTCCATCAAGCCTGCTCATGAGTTTGAAAACCTTTACCAGGTTTCCTCAGCTGCCTTGTCTCCAAGGAGAACAGAGCTAACTTCTTCTATCTATCCTCATAACTGATATTTCTCATCCCTGGAATCATTCTTGTGAATCACTCTACAAACTCTGCAATGAGATGGCATCCTTCCTATAATGAGTTATGCAGAACTATATATAATACTCCAGCTCAGGTTTAACAAGTGTCTGATACAAGTTCAACATCACCTCCTTACTCCATGACCCTGCTAATAAAGCGAAGGGCACTGTATGTTTTATTACCTGATTATTACCTGTGCTGCCACCTTCAGCAATCTGTGCACATAAACACTGAGGTCCCTCTGTGCCTGCATTCACTTTAAAATTGTACCCCTATTTTATATTGAATTGCAATGTCATATCACTGCGAAGTGACAGAATGATAGCTGCCAGTAATAATGGCGGCATTACTGTTAAAGCTGCAGGACAGGGCAGGACAGGAAGTGATATGGTATGTGATAGTGATGACCTGCCAATATCACAATGTAATACTTATGTTAGCTTCTGTAAAAGAAGGTTGAATTATGTAGTACTGAAGAATTCAATTAATGTTTGTAACACCTTCCAATATATTTAAAACATACACTACAATACAAACACAAGCATGGCTGCACTCAACCTGAGCAATTTGGATGTACTTTGGCAAGCTTCCCTCAGCAAGACTTGCTGTAAGAGAAAAGAGTTCAGTAAGATAGGGACTGAGAGTTTCAACATTAGGTTACATGGTGATAAATCTGTCTCTTAAAGATATATTGCATATCTGGTGTTGGATCTAACAAAATGGAGACAAACACTTCAGCATTAACTGCCTGTCAACAAAATCAACTGACCTTTCACTTCCTGCTACATTCATTATTATAAACATTTCAATATGAAAAATACAACTATAAAATGGAAATAGAGCTGAAAAATAAAGCAAAGAATGCAGCTTCCAGTTATCATTAGTTAATTAAATGAATTCACACTTGTCCAATCTTTGGTGTTTTGCAATTTAACTTTGATGCTGAACGTATTCCATCACAAACGTATGTTAACATAATTATGTGTTCGCTCAAATGAAAGTAATGTAAATCAAGGAAGGATTCTGGATAATTCTCAGATGGAGGACAGGAAAAAATGTGGCTGTAGGAGCTGCTCCTTTTTTGAGGTATTTTCAGTGTTCAAGCTGATTTTCTTTAAATTCTAGGAGCAGTAATTACTGTTGTATAAGCTCTTGCATTGTTCTGGAACATTGGGGAAAAATAGATCAAAACAATAGCACTTTAAAAAGGAGGAAGACAGACAAAGCAGTGACAATTTGGGAAGTGAAACAAACAGAGAACTAAACTTGCACAGTTGTTTGACATAGCAGTGAACCTGCTCAGCTGACTGCCTCAGCTGTTTGGTTTCAAGTATCTCTGGACTTTGGAGTTCATCTAAGAAAAATAAGCAAACAGTGAAATTCACAGCTGATCTTCGAGAAACCTGTGTGGGGGAACTCACAACACAGCAGCAGCTATGTGGCTGGCTTTTAAAGTGTAACCTTACTGTTTTTGTAAATCTACAATAGTGAAGAGAGTAGATTCTTTCTCAATTGCATGTTTTTACTGAGATCTGAACCTTGATTAAACTGTAAAGATATAAAACATAGCTACGAAGTTATCCTGGAGGAGTGTTTTTGAGAGCAGTAAGACTGTGCTACTTTCTGGGTCTGTAGATTGTTAAAGTGCAAAGATGGCCTTTAGTAGAGCAGTGTGCTCTTCCTGTCAGATATGGGAAATTAGGGAAAGTTTCCGTGTTACTGATGATTACGTCTGTAGGAAGTGCATTTAGTTGCAAATCCTATTGGATTGCACGGATTGGTTGGAACAACAGTTACAAGCAATGAGGAATTTACAGGAGCTGGGGTGTGATGGATGGCAGCATCTGTGCAGAGAAATCAGGGTTAATGTTTCAGATCCAGCAACCCTTAATCAGAACAGAAAACTGTACTTGAAGCAGTAACTCTGATTTCTCTCCACAGATGCTGCCAGATCTGCTCAACTTGTCTAGCAATTTCTGTTTTTGTTACATTTTAAAGCTGCATTTGAGACTTCAACTTATGTACTTTCCCATTATCTATACTGGTGCAAAGGTGTCTGGCCAACATCTACTTTGCTCAGCTGTTATGCCCAAAATGTGAATATTTTACTTCTGTATGCTAGACAGGAATCTTAGAAAAGCCATGATGCATTTAAAAATATGTTTCAGCAACATTATTTGGTGGAATCCAAGATTCATCCGTTTATTATGAAGTATACAGAATTCTTATTTAAATGCTAGTGAGGAATATCCAGTTGTCCGCAAGCTGTGCATACGTTAAACTGTTAAAAGCATGCACAGGAAAAGCACAGAGGCACAAAGTTTAGAAATGAGCAAATGGTAGTTTATGGCATTATAAGGATTTGGGTATCTGAAGACCCTTAGTTTTCAGTAACCAGTGCTATCAGCAATGTGCTGATTGTGCTGTGTAATAAACTCAAATACCAGCTTTCAAGCTGTAAAATCTATGTTAAAATTTACTCTCAATAATGCACATTCTTACAAAAAATATAATTGAATTAGTTAAAAGAGGACTAGACATGGAAAATAATGTTGTTATATATTAAAATATATGAAAGTTACAGTGCAAACAGTAGCAACTGGCCTACATAGTCTCTGCTTGCATTTACGCTCTATGCAACTAAAGAGTTGAAATCATGTTTACCTACCCTGCTCCCACATCCCAAAGATCTTTTTCATTCTGCTTTTGTCATTTACAGCAGTCACAAGTGTAAGACTGATGAATTGCCAGGTACTCTCTCACAGTGGTCAATTGAAATTGCAAAAAGACACAGTAAATAATTAACTACAGAATTATTGCAAACCATCCTTTCGAACTGGTCAATTTGTTGCACTTCCATTGTACTGATACAATAAGGTGATCAACAATCTGTTGTATTAAGGCAAATGTTGGGTTCAGTACTCATGATACAGTGTACTGTGATACATGGACCAAGTCTCATGGAATGAGAAATGATAGAATGGCTCAGGTTTTCTTGCATGAGTGAGTTCAGTCGCGTCGACTTAAATTGTTGTCTAGAATGCTGAGCTCACTATTGATAAGTTCCCATGTATTTTTGCTACATATGCAAAGAAACAGGATGTGCAATACAATGGCCACTTTACATCCCAGTAGATTGTGAATACATCAACAATGGCAATTTTATATTTCAAAGTTATTTTATGCAAATCTGAAATATGGTACTCTTCTGAAGTGCAACATGGATTGGCAGGCAGACGTGAGTGAGAGGATGGGTGCAAAGGATAGGAGGGACAGTAAGACTGAGTTGAAAATAAGCCTGTTTTCCTCCTCCTCCCTTCCCAAAAATCTATCCATGGAACAGGCTGCGAGATAAGCAAACACAGGCTGAAAGACAATCCACTCCCAACTCCATTTTCATGTAAATGCTGCTGAGGCCAGGTTTGAAAGTGCCCCAGAGGTAAAGTAAGGTTAGTATTACATACAGTAAACCCAACTCCTTAGCTCAACCCAGTTCCAATTCCTTTGATGAGGTCTTTGAGTCTTGTCTTTTTTTCTCTTTCTACATCTGCTTCTTAGCCAAAGATACGTGGGTTTTATTAGTTAGCTCTGCTATTGGTCCTTTATAAATGGTCATTTTTATTAATTTAAATTATCTATCTGATGCTGTGGCATTGTTTATCTTGCTGAAGCTCATCTTTCCTGTTAGGAAAACCTTGCCTTCCTGAAAATTTCCTTCAAGTGGAATGTTTCCTAACCAAAAAGGTTGGGCAACTGTGAGTTAGAATCTGGATATTCATTTCAATGAGAACACCAAGTCTATTCTCTAACTTCGAGGAGAAAGTGAGGTCTGCAGATGCTGGAGATCAGAGATGGAAATGTGTTGCTGGAAAAGCGCAGCAGGTCAGGCAGCATCTAGGGAACAGGAGAATCGAGACGTTTCGGGCATTCCTGAAGAAGGGCTAATGCCCGAAACGTCTCGATTCTCCTGTTCCCTAGATGCTGCCTGACCTGCTGCGCTTTTCCAGCAACACATTTCCATCTCTATTCTCTAACTTCCTTCATTTTGAGGATTTAAAGTGAAACTATTGACTAGAAACATGTAAATGACATATTATAATGTGGAGGTACCGGTGTTGGATTCAGGTAGATAAATTTTAAAATCACACAACACCAGATTATAGTCCAACAGGTTTACTTGGAAGCATAAGTGTTCCAAATAAACCCATTGGACTTTAATATGGTGTTGTGTAATTTATAAATATGCTGTAAAATGTGTTGCTGGAAAAACGCAGCAGGTCAGGCAGCATCCAAGGAGCAGGAGAATAGACGTTTCGGGCATAAGCCCTTCTTCAGGAATGAGGAAGGTGTGCCAAGCAGGCTAAGATAAAAGGTAGGGAGGAGGAACTTGGGGGACAGGCGTTGGGAATGCAAAAGGTGGAAGGAGGTTAAGGTGAGGGTGATAGGCTGGAGAGGGGTGGGGGCGGAGAGGTCGGGAAGATGATTGCAGGTCAAGAAGGCGGTGCTGAGTCCGAGGGTTGGGACTGAGAAAAGGGGGGGGGAGTGGGAGGGGAAATGAGGAAGCTGGAGAAATCTGCATTCATCCCTTGTGGTTAGAGGGTTCCAAGGTGGAAGATGAGGCACTCTTCCTCCAGGCGTCATGTTGCCATGGTCTGGCGATGGAGGCAGCCAAGGACCTGCATGTCCTTGGTGGAGTGGAGGGGGACTTAAAGTGTTCAGCCACGGGGAGGTTGGACTGGTTGGTGCAGGTGTCTCAGAGGTGTTCACTGAAACGTTCTGCAAGTAGGTGGCCTGTCTCCCCAATGTAGAGGAGGCCACATCGGGTGCAGCGGATGCAGTAAATGATGTGTGTGGAGGTGCAGGTGAATTTGTGATGGATATGGAAGGATCCCTTGGGGCCTTGGAGGGTAGTGAGGGAGGTGGTGTGGGCGCAAGTTTTGCATTTCTTGCGGTTGCAGGGGAAGGTGCTGGGAGTGGAGGTTGGGTTGGTGGGGGGTGTGGACCTGACGAGGGAGTGGTGGAGGAGCACCGCCTTCTTGATCTGCAGTCTTCTTCCCGACCTCTCCGCCCCCACCCCCTCTCTGGCCTATCACCCTCACCTTAACCTCCTTCCACCTATCGCATTCCCAACACCCCTCCCCCAAGTCCCTCCTCCCTACCTTTTATCTTCGTCTGCTTGGCACACCCTCCTCATTCCTGAAGAAGGGGCTTATGCCCGAAACATCGATTCTCCTGCTCCTTGGTTGCTGCCTGACCTGCTGCGCTTTTCCAGCAACACATTTTCCAGCTCTGATCTCCAGCATCTGGAGTCCTCACTTTCTCCTAGTTGATTTTTTAACTACTACCAGGTTACTAAGAGTACTGTGAAAAATGATAGAAATGCAGTAAAACCACAATTGTTATTGTTTTCAGGGCTAGGATAGGCTTTGAGAATTCAATGAGTACACCACACTTATTCTCTAATTTCATTCATTTTGAGTAATTTACAATGAAACAATCTATTGACTATAAACATGTCATTGCAAGATCACTAGGAGTGCTGTAAAAAACAGGAGGAATGTAGCAAAATCACAACTGTTATCATTTTCAGGGCTAGAATAGGTTTGGAGAATTCACTTCCAACTGCTGTGAACATGAGCTAACGGAAGGTCTACTCCCATACAAACTTGGGAATACGATGTTTTTGCAATAACGGAGATCTATCTTAAAGAAGGGAAGGACCAGGTGCTAAATATTCCTCGATAGAGGATATTCAGGAAACATAGGATAGGAAATTTGGGAAAGGAAACGGGAGAGGTAGAAGCATTGGCTGAGAATGTAATTGGAAAGTGCTGGAGAGAGAGGATGCTTAAGTAGTCAAGGACAAAATAAGTTAAGAAGGAATAAAAGTGCTATTACAGTACTGAACATATTCTATACGTAACCAAGTTTTGGGAAGATAACTTAATATAGACTTGAATAGTGATAGTGTAAAGGGAAGAGAATGTAAGATTAACAGGGAGATTGATCTTTTACAATTGTTTAGTTTATTTATAATTACATGATCAAAACATATTCATCTATTAACCTAACGTTATATTATTCTGCCTAACTATAACCTATACAATCTATTACTTTCATATCAGGTGACTCTGCTTAGCTTCACTTGACAAAGAGGTACATGTTGATAGCTCCTTGAAAGTGGAGTTGCAGGTAGATGGGATAGTGAAAAAGGCGTTTGGTATGCTTTCTTTTAATGGTCAGAGTATTGAGTACAGGAGTTGGGAGGTCATGTTGCGGCTGTACAGGACATTGGTTAGGCCACTGTTGGAATATTGCGTGCAATTCTGGTCTCCTTCCGATCGGAAAGAGGTTGTGAAACTTGAAAGGGTTCAGAAAAGATTTTCAAGGATGTTGCCAGGGTTGGAGGATTTGAGCTATAGGGAGAGGCTGAATAGGCTGGGGTTGTTTTTCCTTGAGCATCGTAGACTGAGGGGTGACCTTATATAGGTTTATAAATCATGAGGGGTATGGACAGGATAAATAGACAAAGTCTTTTCCCTCGGGTGCGGGAGTCCAGAACTAGAGAGCATTGGGTTAGGGTGAGAGGGGAAAGATATAAAAGAGACCTAAGGCAACCTTTTCACACAGAAGATGGTACATGTATGGAATGGGCTGCCAGAGGAAGTGGTGGAGGCTAGTATAATTGCAACATTTAAAAGACATCTGGATGAGTATATGAATAGGAAGGGTTTGGAGGGCTATGGGCCAGGTCCTGGCAGGTGGGACTAGATGAGGTTGGGCTATCTGGTCAGCATGGACGAGTTGGATCGAAGGGTCTATTTCTGTGCTGTACATCTCTATGGCCCTATGACTCTAAGTATGTCAAGGGATTTCACTTGGTGACAATGCAAGTACTTTCAACCTGTAAGACTGAAGGGGCTCACATTCTCAGGCTCTGGTGATGTCAATAAAGGAAGGCGAGAAAAGATTGACTGCACGAAGGAAGAAGACGACATAGCAGATGCATTCTACATTGGCTTTATTTTAGTATGTGGTGTTTTAGCAGAGAAAAAATTCTATTTGACTAAAGTTATATTTATGTTAGAGATAACTTTGTAACAAGATGCATTTAAATTTATGACTCTTATAATCCTTTAGAATTGTATTTCCCAAGACAACACAGTGACTGAATGTACAAGAATATCTCACCATCTTTTAAAGCTTTTAGAAGCAATAAACTGGTCCAAAATAACAGTAAATTGGACAAGTATGGACTAATTTGTCAAAGGCAAATCATTTTGAACCAATTTGATTGAGTCTTTTGATGAAGTGACAGAGCGTTGAAGAGTGAAATGTGGTCGATGCATTTGGCATTCCAATAGGTGTTTGATAAAGTGCCATGAAGTAGCTTTGTCCACAACATTGAGGTCCATGGAAAAAGCAACATTAGGAAGAATACAAAGCTGGATATGTTATAGGAAACAGAAGTAGTGCTGTTTATTTTTATACTATTGAATAATTTTCTTTGGGGTCCCCCCATGGTTGCTATTAGAACCACAGCTTTTTTCAATCCACATTAGTGAACCAGACTTGGTGAGAGAGTAAAAATTCAAAATTTATACATGACACAAAACTTGAAAAATGCATTAGCATTAAGGTGCTTTACCTGAATGCTCATAGTATTCGTAACAAAGCAGGTGAATTAACGGAACAAATCATCGTGAATGATTATGATGTAGTAGGCATCACAGAGATGTGGTTGCAGGCAGGTAAACATCCAAGGATTTATAACTTATCAAAATGACAGGGAGGTCGGCAGAGGGAGCGGGGTTGCCTTGTTAGTTAAGAATGAGATTAAATCTATGGCACTGAATGACGTACGGTCAGATGATGTGGAGTCTGTGCGAGTAGAATTGAGGAACCACAAAGGCAAAAAGACCATAATGGGAATTATCTACAGACCCCCAAAAGCAGTGGTTAGGACCAGGATTGCAAGATGTACTAGGAAATAAATAGGGCATGTCAGAAAGGCAAGGTCACGGTGAACATGGGGCACTTCAACATGCAGGTGGACTGGGTGAATAATGTTGCCAGTGGATCCAAACAAAGAGAATTCATGGAATGCTTACAGGATGGCTTTTTGGAACAGCTTGTGATGGAGCCCACAAGGGAGCAGGCTATTCTGGACTTAGTGCTATGTAATGAGCTAGACATTAAAGAAGATTTTAAAAGTAAGGGAACACTTAGGAGGCAGTGATCATAATATAGTAGAGTTCAGTCTGCAGTTTGAAAGAGAGAAGGCAAAATCAGATGCGATGGTGTTACAGTTAAATAAAGGTAATTACAGGGGTATGACAAAAATTGACTGGAAGCAATGAGGAAGACAGTACAGCAACAATGGCAGGAGATTCTGGGTGTAATTGAGGACACAGTACAGAGGTTCATCCCAAAGAAAAAAAAAAGATTATCCGGGCTGACAAAGGAAGTCAGGAAATATGTCAAAGAAAAAGAGAGAGCCTATAAAGTGGCCAAGAGCACTGGGAAATCAGAAGATTGGGAAGACTACAAAAACAAGCAGAGGATAACCAAGAGAGAAATATGGAAGGAGAGGATCAAATATGAAGGTAAGCTAGCCAGTAATATTAGAAATGGTAGTAAAAGTTTCTTTCAATACATAAGAAACAAATGAGAGACAAAAGTAGACATTAGGCCGCATCAAATTGATGCTGCAAGTTTAGTGCTGGGAGATAAGGAAATAGCTGAAGAACGTAATAAGTACTTTGCGTCAGTCTTCACAGTGGAAGACATGAATAATATCCCAACAATTAAGGAGAGTCAGGGGGCAGAGTTGAGTATGGTAGCCATTACAAAAGAGAAAGTGCTAGAAAAGCTAAAGGGTCGAAAAATCGATAAATCTCCTGGCCCGGATGGGCGACACCCTAGAGTTCTGACAGAGGTGACTGAGGATATAGCGGAGGCTTCCAAAAGTCACTGAGTCAGGGCAAGTCCCAGACAGTTGGAAAATCGCTGTTGTAACTCCCTTGTTCAAGAAAGGATCAAGACAAAAGATGGAAAATTATACGCTGATTAGCCTAACCTCAGTTGCAGGTATAATTCTAGAATCCACCTTAAGGATGAGCTTTCTAAATTCTTGGAAGTGCAGGGTCGGAAAAGAACAAGTCAGCATGGATTTAGTAAGGTGAGGTCGTGCCTGACAAGCCTGTTAGAATTCTTTGAAGAGGTAACAAGTAGGTTAGACCAGGGAGACTCAGTGGATATTATCTATCTAAACTTCCAAAGGTGCCTCATGGGAGGCTGTTGAGTAAGGTGAGGGCCCCTGGTGGTCGAGGTGAGCTACTGGCATGGATTGAGGATTGGCTGTCTGACAGAAGGCAGAGAGTTGGGATAAAAGGTTCTTTTTTGGAATGGCAGCTCGTGACAAGTGGGGTCCCGCAGGGTTCAGTGTTGGGGCTGCAGCTGTTCATCTTATATATGGTGCTTGTACAGGACGTTGGTTAGGCCACTTTTGGAATTTTGTGTGCAATTCTGGTCTCCTTCCTATCAGATGGATGTTGTGAAACTTGAAAGGGTTCAGAAAAGATTTACAAGGATGTTGCCAGAGTTGGAGGATTTGAGCTATAGGGAGAGGTTGAATAGGCTGGGGCTGTTTTCCCTGGAGTGTCAGAGGCTGAGGGGTAACCTTCTAGAGGTTTATAAAATCATGAGCGGCATGGATTGGATAAATAGACAAAGTCTTTTCCCTGGGGTGGGAGAGTCTAGAACTAGAGGCATAGGTTTAAGGTGAGAGGGGAAAGATATAAAAAAGACCTAAGGGGCAACGGTTTCACGCAGAGGGTGGTACATGTATGGAATGAGCTGCCAGATGAAGTGGTGGAGACTTGTGCAATTGCAACATTTAAAAGGCATCTGGGTGGGTATATGAATAGGAAGAATTTGGAGGGATATGGGGCGGGTGCTGGCAAGTGGGACTAGATTAGGTTAGGATATCTGATCGGCATGGACGAGTTGGACCAAAGAGTCTGTTTCTGTGCTGTACATCTTTATGACTATTAATGAGCTGGCTGAAGGGACAGGGGGCGAAGTTCACCGATGATACGAAGTTAGGCTGACAGGCAGATAGTACTGAGGTGGTGGGGAGGCTGCAGAAAGATTTAGACAGCTTAGGACAGTGGTCCAGGAAATGGCTGATGAAATTCAATGTGAGCAAGTGCGAGATCTTGCACTTTGGAAAAAAGAACACAGACATGGACTAATTTTCTAAACGGTGAGAAAACTCAAAGCAGAAGTACTGGGATCTGGGAGTGCTAGTCCAGGATTCTCTAAAGGTTGACTAGCAGGTCGAGTCCGTGATTAAGAAAGCAAATGTAATGTTGTCATTTATCTCGAGAGGATTGGAATATAAAAGCAGCGACGTGCTTCTGAGACTTTATAAAGCTTTAGTTAGGCCGCATTTAGAATACTGTGTCCAATTTTGGGTCTCACACCTCAGGAAGGATATACTGACACTGGAGCGTGTCCAGCGGAGATTCACACGGATGATCCCGAGAATGGTAGGCTTAACATATGATGATTGGTTGAGGATCCTTGGATTGTATTCATTAGAGTTTAGAAGATTGAGGGAGATCTAATAGAAACTTACAAGATAAGGCCTGGCTTAGAAAGGGTGGACACTGGGAGGTTATTTCTGTTAGGCGGGGAGACTAGGACCTGTGGGCACAGCTTTAAAATTAGAGGGGGTCAATTTAGAATGGAAATGAGGAGACATTTCTTCAGCCAGAGAGTGATGGGCCTGCTGAATTCATTGCCACGGAGCGCAGTGGAGGCCGGGATGTTGGGTGTCTTCAAGGCAGGGACTGATAAATTCTTGACCTTGTAAGGAATTAAGGGCTACGGGATCATTGTGGGTAAGTGGAATTGAAATGCCCAGCCATGATTAACTGGCAGAGTGGACGTGATGGAACGATTGGCCTTGCTTCCACTCCTATGCCTTATGGTCTAAATTGTAAGGACTACTTAGGCTGACGAAATTGGCGGATAAATGACAGGTGAGATTGTTGAGCGATATGTTTGGAAGAATGGGGTGTGGCAATAGAAATTAAACAGTACAATTTTAAAGAGGTTTCAGGAACAACAAAAGCTGCAAAGTCAAAAGCAATGTTGTGCACGTTGAGTGGTTAGGAAGACTCAGCTAAGTTCATGGCTTATCAGGCAGCAGTGACTCCTTGCCCCAAATGCTTTGAAGACTTGGACAATCTATAACAAGTACCTCAAAGCACTGAAAAAGCACAACAATCACAGCCCACATAAGATCATCCAGATTCAGTGGCAACAAGAGTGATCCAACATGAGTATCCTTTCCAAAGCCAACGTGCCCATTATTGAGATACTGAAAACTCAAAACTAGCTTCGCTGGATAGGACATCTCATTTGTAAAAATGACACCAGGCTTCCACAGTACTGAAGAATGGGTTTCAATCATGCTTAGCTACTGGATAAGGGCACAATATGTTTAAATCAGTCTTATGTAATATTGACAGTTTTAGCTCAAAGCATTGACACACATTTCCTTGCGAAACTGTTTTCAAATGTAACAAGAATAGAGGGAATAATGCAAAGTTAAAAAAATCATTTGAGTCATGTAAGGGTCGGGAAAATAATAGGAATATATAGAAGATGGATACAAGTAAGGGACAAACTCAAAAACTGGGAATACAACTTGAGATTTTAGAACAGGCATAGAGGGACTGTAACCAATTATTAAAAATAGAATGCTGTATGGTTTTGTTTGCAAATTTGGGGCCACTCTGAGCCCACATGCTGACCAAATCAGCATTCTCCTCTTATGCAGTGTTTTCTCCTTATTTTTGTATTTCTTGGGAATTATCTTGATGAATGTAAGATGAATAACCAACAAAATAACCTTTTTCTCAGCAATACTCAAGTTCTGCACAACTCAATGACTATTTCAAGATCTAATTCAATCTTGCATCATACAGTCATGTTAGAGGGTAGGATCAACAGTGTAACTAAATCTAATAATGTTAGCACAATAAGACAAGCGTATCCTCAACGATGTCTGTGGAACCAGCCATAAAGAAAAAGAGAGAACTTCGGTTAACAGAATAGAAAGAGGTACACCCAGTCAAATTAACCATTGAAAGCCTGTGCTCCATTAAGCACTGACTGAATCCACTGCCTTTCTTATCAATCGTTTGTATTTACAATGATAACTTTAATAAGTTCTGTGAAAATAAACTTTTACTTGGAATGAGTCTTGTAACTAATCAAGGTGAGTAAAGCTTTAAATTGACATTTTCAAACTGTTTCTAGCTGTAACTGACGAGGTGTTACAATTAAAGTGATTCCCAAAATCTTACAATCGTAAAACACAATTACATTGGCAATTGAACCTATTTTGTTGACTGAACTTTATTGGTAGATTACATATAATGAATAAAATACAGTAGATAGAATTGAAAATCACAAATGTAGGGCAATAGCATCATGAAAAATAAACTGTTTGTCAATCACGATTAATTAATTGTAAAGGTAACAGAGGCTACATTTGACTCTGTATGAATGACTAAAACGCACTTACTTCTCCCAAACTGTGGAGTTGTTGGGCCACTTCCCTCAGATCTTCTTCACTCACCAGGGGATTAATTTGGTTCTGAACATCATAAACGAATTGTTGCCATGACATAAACTGGTTGGGTCCATTTTGTTTTCTCCAAGAAGGCAGTATAGAGATGATTTTCTCACAGAGGAATGTCATGGGTAGACAAGTCTAAATGAATTCAGAACATTTACATTGCTTAGTCATTACTTTATACAATAAATGAACATTGCAAGCAGGCTTTAAAAATTATATGTTGAAATAATTGCAGCCAATTAAAATAATGTTAATATACAAACTCTGTAAAGTATATTTTCCTAATGCTTTCCCTCTTCTGAAGGCAATAACTTACCGTGGGACACTAATCTTTCACCAGCAGTAGCCTCCGGATTTCCTGAAGTACCATTTCTTTCACAAGCCAGTGAATTCCCCTGACTACTAATCAATGGGAGCATCACATTCTGCCCTCACATGATGTCTACTCAAGCTTTTTAACAAGAATTAATGAATGACATTCAAGAACTGAATGAACTGAACTGTCTCTCCCTAGCCTGGATCTTTCCTGGTTTCTATTGCTCAGGACTGTATGAAGTAGGTCATTCATACACCAAATTAAGTGGACAGCATATTGAGGTACTTCATTAAAAATGAGTTTCCAAATGATAAAGGCCTCTTTTGCTCCCCTTGTTCTTTCATCAATAAGATGCTGGTGCTTTTGCACTAGAAGCAATTTTAATTTTAAAATTAAAACGCTTAAAATATTATATGGACAAAATTCAAAAACTTTTCAAAGCATCCAAAGACATTAACAGTGTCTTCTGTAGGGAACTCGAGAAGTGTCACTAGTGGTGTGCCATAAGGATCTGTTTTGGGTCCACTGCTGTTTGTCATTTTTACAAATGACCTGGATGAGGGCGTAGAAGGATGGGTTAGTAAATTTGCAGACAACACTAAAGATTGGTACAGTTGTGCATAGTGCTGAAGGATGTTGTAGGTTACAGAGGGACAAAGATAAGCTGAAGAGCTGGGCTGAAAGGTGGCAAATGGAGTTTAATGCAGAAAAGTCTGAGGTGATTCACTTTGGAAGGAATAACAGGAATGTAGAGTACTGGGTGAATGGTAAGATTCTTGTTAGTGTAGATGCGCAGAGAGTTCTCTCAAAGTTGCCAGATAGGGCTGTTAAGGAGGCATATGGTGTGTTAGCTTTTATTATTAGAGGAACCGAGTTTTGGAACCATGAGGTCATGCTGCAGCTGTACAAAACTATGGTGCAGCCACACTTGGAGCATTGCGTACAGATCTGGTCATCACATTATAGGAAGGATGTGGAAGCTTTGGAAAAGGTGCAGAGGAGATTTAATAGGATGTTGCCTGGTATGGAGGGAGGATCTTACGAGGAAAGGTTGAAGGACTTGAGGCTATTTTTGTTAGAGAAGAAGATTGAGAGGTGACTTAAATGAGACATATAAGATAATCAGAGGATTAGATTGGTTAACAGTGAGAGCCTTTTTCTTCAGATAGTGATGGCTATCAAGAGGGGACATAGCTTTAAATTGAGGGGTGATAGATATAGGAAGATGTCAGAGGTAGTTTCTTTACTCAGAAAGCAGTAGGGGCGTGGAATGCTCTGTCTGCAACAGTTGTAGACTCACCAACTTTACGGGCATTTAAATGGTCATTGGATAGGCATATGGACGAGAATGGAATAGTGTAGGTTAGATGGCTTCAGACTGGTTTCACAGGTCGGCGTAACATTGAGGGCCAAAGGGCCTGTACTGAGCTGTAATGTTCTATGTTCTATAAGCAATCAGCACACTTACAAACGAGTAACACCCAGGGTGCAATGTTTATCTCAAAAACAGAACGGTGGCACAGTGGTTAGCATTGCTGCCTCACAGCGCCAGAGACCCGGGTTCAATTCCCACCTCAGGCGACTGACTGTGTGGAGTTTGCACATTCTCCCAGTGTCTGCGTGGGTTTCCTCCGGGCGCTCCGGTTTCCTCCCACAGTGCAAAAATGTGCAAGTCCAGCGAATTGGCCATGCTAAATTGCCCGTAGTGTTAGGTGCAGGGGTAAATGTAGGGGAATGGGTCTGGGTGGGTTGTGCTTCAGCAGGTCGGTGTGGACTTGTTGGGCCGAAGGGCCTGTTTCCACTGTAAGTAATCTAATCTAAAGGGTCACTGGGAGTGAAACATAACTGTTGAGTTTCTCCAGACCTGCTGAGTTTATCCAGTACTTTCTATTTTTGTTTCAGATGTCCAGCATCCATGGGGTTTTTTTTGTTATATTATTGCGATGCCTGTCGGCATGAGAATCTGAGAAATGACAACTATCCTCCCTAGCTGAGGTAAGGAAATTCAAGGTGGGAAAAATTAAACAGAGCTCAATTTACTACACCTCATTATCCCTGCTGGAAAATTGACAGGTAGCAATCATGCCAGAATTTTTATAGAATTTTATAGAATGCCTACAATGTGGAAACAGGCCCTTCGGCTCAACAAGTCCACACCAATTCTCCGTAGAGTAACCGACACAGACTTATTCCCCTATATTTACCCCTGACTAATGCACTTAACCTAGGCATCCCTGAACACTTTGGGCAATTTAGCATGGTCAACTCACCTGGCCTGCACATCTTTGGATTGTGGGATGAAACTGGAGCTCCCGGAGGAAACCCACGCAGACACGGGGAGAATGTGCAAACTCCACACAGACAGTTGCCCGAGGATGGAATCGAACCCAGGTCCCTTGCACTGTGAGACAGCAGTGTTAACCACTAAGCCACTGTGCTGCCCACCTTAATTTTGGATTTGAAATCTCCATGGTCAAACAGCTTTTAAACACTCACTTAAAATATACTGTGTGACAGTGAAGCTAAATATTTGACCACTGAGTGCATCAATTTTGAACTCAATCATGACATAGGTAACTCCTAGAGTGTTTACAAAAAGTGAGAAAGCACTTACTATCTTTCACTTGCTAAATCAGGGTATTGAGTCAAGTTGTGAAATCTTTTGACCACTGAGTAAGACCAACTCACAGTAGTTAGAAAAGGTCTCTGTGCACAATAGATTATTCACATGTTGCTGAAATGTGGCCTATTATATAAACAGATGTGGCTCAAAGTTTGAAATTACTTCCACAGGAAACAGTTTAGTATTATAGTCAAAGCACAGGCATTCATATCAGTTACTGAGGCAGCCAAAACAGAGATAATGAAAATGACAAGGTAGATTAGAGTGAGAGGAGTGCCAGAAAAGACGAAAACAAAGAGGAGGAGAAGACAACACAAAAGTAAATACCAAGTATCATAAAGTAAAATATCAAGTTTGAAAAAAGTTCTACTTGTAAGAAACAAAAACACAAAATCTTGCAAATAGTTTTATTGTGCCAATAACTACATGCCCAGATTAGTTTCTGCCCAGGATAAATGGAAAGGAATAGGGGAAAAGTGCTGGAAAGGTTGGCACACAGTGGTTAACCTTCTAAAAGGACATCTCAATAAGGAGTAATAATAAAAGTTCAAAAATATATTCTGTGAAGTTCACATGTCACTGTTGATTATTTTCATTTGATAAACAATATAAAATTGGAGGTTTTGTGGGATCAAATAAAACCATGTCAGCATTTGGATACAATCTTTGAAACCTGCTGTTGACATTGTACTTGGATTTTTAGTGTTATATTCGCATTCCTCTAAATGCAAATGGGACACTACAAAAATGTGGGTAACAAAACCAATTGATCATTGTGGCCTAGCACTCAGTGTTTGTTGCAATGACACCAATCAAAAGCAGCTTTTAAATTGTTATCAGTAGAAAGTTTAAGCTGCTGATTCCTGAAGTCTAGATCATAGACACTAACAAAGATTTCAGCATAAACTTAGCAGTTTCACGGATGTCAGTTTCTGGATGTCTCGCCTTTATGCTGACAATGCACACAATCCATTAAATGTCAAAACCTGTTACAACATTGCTGTTTATGTTTACTTATCAAATGAGGAAGCCATTTGGCCCCATGACAGAAAAAGAGCTTAGTCAGTGTATACAGTATAACCTGGCCAGTAATTAGATTATTTAAACAAAGCTTCCTTTCCTTCCATCAGCCCTATGTCGAGTTATGATTTGTAACACAGTGTACATGAGCAAAGGTCAAAAATCGAACGACACCAGGTTGAAGTCCAACCGGTTTATTTGAAATTGCAAGCTTTCGGAGCTCAACTCCTTCCTCAGACATGGTATGATAGAGAGGTATAAGACAGTATTTATAAACCAAAAGTTAACAACTTTAAAATTTGGATGACTCCAAATGTTAACTCTTTTCTCCTCATGGATGCCAACAGACCTGCTTAGCTTTTCCAGTAATTTCGGTTTTTGACTCTTTCCTTCCTGCCTGTCCTTTCAAAATGTCTTCCAGCTGAGCTACACCATTCTACACTATCCCTGCATCCTAGATTCCCATAGTATCCAGTATCCTATTGAGTTCTGTCTTGAACATATTCGAAAAGTTAAATATTCACAGTTGGGGTAGAGAATTCCAAAGATTCTTATAGGCCAATCTGTTCGCATTCCTTTATGTTAAAAGCAAACACACCTTTTGTTTTTTGGTTGATTGTTGTAATTACGTTAACTTTGCCACCCAGGTCCCCTCTGAATACCAACATTTTTGTGGCCTGATATCATTTTAAAAGTTCTGATATTCTAATTTTCCTATCAGAGTGGATTACTTCACAAACAAAAGCAGAAATTGCTGGAAAAGCTCAACAGATCTGGCAGCATCCATACTGTGAAACCAGGGTTAACATTTTGGATCCAGTGACCCTTCCTCAGAACAGACTGAAGGAGGGTCACTGGACCTGAAAGGTTCACTCTGATTTCTCTCCACAAATGCTACCAGACCTGCTGAGCTTTTCCAGCAATTTCTGCTTTTGTTTCTGATTTCCAGCGTCCACAGTTCTTTTGGTTTTTGGATTAATTCACAGTTGTCCACATTATAATTCATCCATTACATTCTTGTCCACTCAATCTACTGTATATTTTTGCAATTTCTGTGTATTCTCTTCATAACTCATTTTCTGACGTTTACTATATGATGTCCTCCATCCAATTTATTGCAACAGATTGAAAATAGCTGAGTTCCCCAAGTACTGACATTTGTAATACCTTTCTAGTTACTCATTTCTCAATGATTTTTTGAGATCGAGAGCTGCCCAAAAATTTGGAAAACTTATGAGAATGAGAAAACTGAAACATCCAGCACACATAGCAAAGTTTACCCCAGTATTGTAACTTTTGACTTTAATCATACAATCATCATGACACAGGAGGTGGACACTTGGCTCATCAAGTCTTAAGCAACCTCATTGGAGCAATTCATCAAATTCCATTCCTCCACTCTATCCCAACAGCCCTGCAAGTTTAATTTCGTCAAGCTCTTATATAATTTTATTTTGAAATATTGACTTTCTCTGCATTCACCACCCTCATTGGCAACACATTCCAGGTCATTACAACTTACATTCTGCCTATTTGTCCTGTGCAACATCTTAAAAATGAGGCCCTTGTCTTTCTAGCATCAGCTAAGGGGAAATAACTTTCCTTTTTCTTAATTACATAACTTGCCACAATCATGTCCACCTTATTAAATTTTCCATCTATTTTTGACTCTAAGGAGAAAACTATAAGCTTCTCCAATCTAAACTTATCGCTAAAATCCCTCCTCTGTGGAATACTTCTGGTAAGTTGTTTCTCACTCTCTCAAAGACCCTCAAGTCCAACCTAAAGGCAGGACATCTGTCTTAATCAGAGCTTTGTAAAGGTTCAACTGCCTTAGTTCTTTGAACCTGGATTCCAAATGCTATTTAGTATCAATATGTCCTTTCACTTTCAAAGATTATGCATATGCGTCGCCCCATTGTCCCCATAACACTCATTAACTCTGTATTAATTCTTCACAGAAGCACAGAACTCATACAAGAATAGGATTCTCACGATTCCTTATACCAAAACACGCATCTCAAGCTTCTCTACTAAATTTCATCTGTCACTTGTCCACCAATTCTGCTCTGCAGTATCTTATTGTCTTGGGGAACATCGCTGACTACCATCCTTCAGTATGAAGGACAACCATCTAACATGATGCTGTTTTTCTGTCCTTAATCCAATTTGTTTTTAATTATCCAAGCAGGAATTGATCCTTCATTCCAACATAGTCAACTTGCTAAGCGATATTTTGCGAGATACTTTATCAAATGTTTTTCAAAAATCCATTTGGATAAGGTCTACCACGGTTCCTATCAACTTTATATTTTATTTCAAAACATTTGATTAAGGTTACTCAAAAAAGATCTGCCTTGTGCAAATCAGCATTGCCTTCCGTTAATTAACACAAATCACTCCAATGCATAACTCATTCCTTGATGTCTTCTCAAACCTTACCCACCACTGATGTTAAACTGGCCATCCTTACACTCATTCTGGAGCAAGCGTTCACATTTGCTATACATACAGAGTGTTGCACAGGATACTTACAGAAAGAATACTATTCCTTAATTCCAGCAGATGATTTCGTAGCAGCTTCATGTCCTTAGATCCAGAAGCACCAGTGTCCAGCACAAACAATTTATCAGATATGTGCATATCGTTTCCAAACCTAAGTATACAGAAGGGGATTATACAAATTGCAATACTGATAGAGAATGCAGTTGATCAGTAAAGTTTAGAAGAAGGTTAGTGCTACTGGAAGGAATACTGAAATCACAGGACACTGGTTCCCACCCAGGTATATCAGAAATAAATACACTTATCATAAAGTTAAACCAAACTTCAATAACGGGATAAACATTAAAAAATACATTTAAAAAAAACAAACTGGTTAATGGTGAGAAATTTTGGAAGGTTAGCCTGGATTCTGCAGTTATAATGTCACAAAAACAAAAACAAAAACTTTAGACTAAATAATGCCCACCAGTTACGGACATTATTTTGACGTTACTGCATACTCCAGATTGTTCCATCATTACAACATTCCTCAATAAGTGAAAAAAGTCACCATTTTTAACAATGAGTTGTGGCTCCAGTCACTATTTATGGAGTTACAAGTATAGCTGAATTCTTCATAGAAAAGGTGCTAACAAAAGGGAAATAGTTCACACAATTCTTTTCTCTCAAGCTCTGGAAAATAATGAATGCATCACATTCTGTTACAGGTCAGTATGAATCAACCTTGGTAGATTATGATAATGAATTACAATGATTATATTTATCCTATCTTCCCCACTGAATGCCACTTCCGATAATGCAGAACTCCTGCAGTATCAATAAGAGTGCTACACGCTCAAGTCCTGGACTGGGGCTCAAATGCACAAGTTTGCACCTGTAAATACTCCCAACTGAATTGAACTGGGAATGGATAGGGCACTCAAGGAAAATGAAACCTTTGAAAGGCAATTCAGATGAATTTGGCTACTTACCTACTTTTTATTTCTTTGAGAAGTGACAGATCTTTGTCATAACCAAACTCCCCTCCAAATGAACGGGGACAGTTTACAATATCTGCATGTGTGGCAACAAGAACAACCTGCAAAGGACTTTTCAGCTTTCCACCAAATGCTATCAAGAGAAGAAATCATTTTTGAGTATAAACATAAAACAGTCTGATCATTAGTTTTGTGTTCATTGTGACTCCAGTCTCATGGTATTTAATATGTCAGGTATACTGTTAATCCCTTGCAATGAAATATCTACTATTGTAACTGAAAAAGGTTTAAATCCTAGTTAATTCCAAGCTTAGGCGACATGTTCAAGTTTCTCAACAAATTTAGCAACCAACAACAAAACGACATGTGACTGTTTTGTTTTGGTTCAGAAACTTATTAAATTAGACTAGATTACTTACAGTGTGGAAACAGGCCCTTCAGCCTGTCACCTTTAGAAATGCTCATCAAAGGCCATTAGACAGACAGTAAACATAAGTTTGCATTCAATTACCTTTAGTCCTTTTTTTTCCCCATGGCTGGGAAATCAAAGAATTCGCTTTTGAGGAATACTCCTATTAAATCAATGAAATCTAAAGGCTGTTTATTTCATTTTATTAAGCATGCAGTGTGTGGGGACTTGCTTTACAGCTGCATATATTTTACAAAGGTAAAGTCACCATAACCTTCCCAGGCCACAAGGCTCCTCTTTCATTAGAGAGACACACCTGGGTGGGGGGTGACTTAACCTGGTGTCAGGTGAAGGGTGAGGTTGAGAACATAGAACATTATGGTGCAGTACAGGCCCTTCAGCCCTCGATGTTGCACCAAGCTGTGGAACCAATCTGAAGCCCATTTGTCCTAAGGAAGGGAAGATCCATCAGGGAGTCTATTAACACAATTGGCTGGACAGCTGGTTTGTGATGCAGACCAATACAAGTGTGGGGTCAAGTGCCCCCTGATTGATGTTACAATGAACGACTCTCTTTCTTAAATTCTTCCCTCATCTGAGGTATGTAACCCCAGGTTGAACTACCACAGTCATCCCTCTGTATGGTCCTTTGAGTCTATGCTGACTTTACCTTTACTTGTTTTGTTGACTGTTTAAAAAAAGCACATATCACAAAAATGCCCAAAGTGCTCCCAAAATGTCCTACTTTTTACTAACTAACTTATTCTATTACTAGTTTGAGCACTAACACATTTGTTTCATTACTGAGTAAATTTTAAAACAGAGGCACTTATAAAATGATAATGACAAATTTTATTAGGCCCACACAGGCAGTTTGCAACATAGATTAATTTATTTTAATGGCTCTTTAGTGCCATCTGCTGGGAAGATAGTATTATGTAAAGTTGCTTATCAGAACGCAGACATAAATTATGTAAATACGTTTTATAGCTTGGCCTGGCTGCATACTTATTTAGGTAGTCAGACTTTTGATTGAAAGACAATGAAGGACTGGTGAAAAATCTGCAAATGTCGACTGGATGCAGCCTAGAGGGGAAATCAAATGTTGGTGTGCCTATGCACTAGCTGTTCTTGTTCTTTCTAGGTTGTAGAATTTATAGCTTTGCAAAGTGTTATCGCAGGAACTTTGGCAAATAGACATAGTTCACTATGGAGATGGTACACACAATGCCTCCACCTTGGACTGTCCGTGGACAAACTGACAACGTAGGGTGGTGGCTCAGCCTATCAAGTTGGCTGCTTTGTCCTGGTTGATGTTGAGCCTTTTGAGTGATGTTGAAGCTGCACCCATCCAGGCAAGAGGAGAGTATTTTATTACAATCCTGACTTGTGCCTTGACAGGAGTAAGTGCTGCTGAAATAGTAAAGCTCTAAATTATTTAATTAAAAGAAATTATATACACATCATAGCGCAAAACTTCTGCAGCACGAGATGCTGGAAAATTACAGCACTTCATAAGTGGCAAAATGCAAATACTTCAAAAGCCACTTCCAATGCATGAAATAGCGAATTTTAAATTTAATTTACATGATGTGAGCATCATTGGCTGGGCCAGCATCTATTGCAAATTTTAATTACACTGGAGAGGGAGGTGGTGAGCTATCCTCATAAATTGCTGCAATCCTTGGGTTGTAGGAAGAACCACAGTGCTATCTGGAAGTGAATTCCAGGATTTTGACCTGGTGCTAGCGAAGGAATGATGACATAGTTCCAAATCAGGATGGTGAGTAGCTTTCAGGGGAATTTGCAGATGTTATTCCCAGTGAGAAGCGACAGAAGAGGATTCTTGGAGAAGTCAGCTGGTTTCGAGTAAGAGTCTTACTTTGATCAGCAGCTGGGAACCAGAACCAGAAAGGCCAGAGGGAGCAGGTAAAAACTTGAGCTCAGGGCATTGACTTTGATACATCACACGGGAGTATTGTGGGAGCTGCACTTCGTTACATCACAAGTACAAAAATGACATTTTGGACAGAAGGGTTCCTGATTGGTCAGCTGTGGTCAGGAGATTCTATTTTTTCATACCTTGGAATTCCATTAACCAAATACCCATGAGGTTTTAGAGTAGTGGGATTTACAGTAGTACCTACAGTGTTGTTTACAGAACATCGTAATTAATATTTGTTAGTGAGGATCCAACACTAGGATCCATCTAGTTAACTAATTTAATAGAAATTTATTTTTATTTAACTAGTTGCTGGGGCTGAAAATGGCAGTGTGGTAGCCTGCTTCTCCTGCAAAATGTGGGACATAATTCAGTTTGAACATCCCTGACAACTACATCTACAGGAAGCATATCCAGTCCTGCTCCTGTAAGACCACATGATCGTTTGCAGTCGCAGTTGGATACACTTAAGAACATGCAGGAAGTGATAAGTATCCACAGAAAAGAATTTTAGAGGCATGGTCACCCCCAAGGTTCATGCAGAAAGATGGGTGACTGCTCTAACAAATGTATCGTTTTGGATATTGTTTGGGTTGGGGGTGGGGTGGGTGGGCAGTGATGGTGGTGACTGCCTGCCAGGCAATGGTGACAGCAGCAGCTGCAATAGTAGTTCCACAGCTGCCTCTGTTGTACGGAAAAAATGGTCAAAGTGCAGTAGTAATAGGGGACTCCACTGTCAGGAGTACAGGTAGATGTTTCTGTGGCTGTAAAATAAATTCCAGGTTGGTATGGTGCCCCCTGGGGCTAGCATTAAGGAGGGCAAGAAGCCAGGGGTCACATATGCAAATTGTATTAATGTCACAGACAGAAAAAGAATGACAAAATCCTCAAAGAGAGTTCAGGAAATTAGGTATTAAGTTGAAAAGCAGAACCGCTAAGGTTGTAATCTTGGGATTACTCCCATGTCACATGCCAGTGAGGCCAGGAATAGGAAAACAATACAACTAAATACATGGCTAAAGAGCTGGTGGAGGAAGAAGAGCTCAGACATATGGATCACTGGAATTTCTTCCAGAGCAAGTGGAACCTGTACAATAAAAAGAACAAGTTGCATCTAAACTGCAGTGGCATCAATATCCTGGCAGGGAGGTTTGCTAGTGTTACTTGTGAGTGTTGCAGTGTGAACTGGAGCAATATGTCAGCCAAGGGAAATGGCCAAAGAAGAGTTAGAGACTCAGGCCAGCAAGACTCAAAGGAAAAACCAGGGAGAAGTTACTGAACAGAGTAGGACTGGTGGTCCGAAGTGTATTTGTTTTAATACAAGGTGTACAACAGGTAAGGCAGATAAACTTAAAGTGTTGATTAGCACATATAATTGTGATGATCTTGTTGAGAGGGGTCAAGATTGGCAGCTTAACTCTGGGATTAAATGTTTCAGACAAGATAGAGAGGGATACAAAAGAGGTGGGGGAGTTTGAGTTACAAAATGGGAGAATATCACAGCTGTACTGAGGGAGGACACCTTGGATGATTCATCCAGTAAGGCCCCATAATCGACCTCAGGAACAGGGCAGGCCCTTGGATGGGGTTGTACCACAGGCCTCTCAATAGTCAGCGGGTGACAGAGGAACAGATAAGTGGACAGATTATGGAAAAATGTAAAAACTACAGGGTTCTTGTGGTGAGTGATTTTAACTTACCCTGTATTGACTGGGACTCCCTTAGACCCAGAGGCTTGGATGGGGATGGGTGGAATTTGTTAGGTGCGTTCAGGACAGTGTTTTGAAACACTATGTAACTTGGGACATGGCCATACCAAACTTAATAACGTGGAACGAGCCTGGTCAGGCAATCGAAGTTTTGGTGGGGGTGCATTTCGAGAACAGTGACCATAATTCTGTAAGTTTTGGGTTACTTACGGATAAGGATACGAGTAGTTCTCAGGTCAAAGTACTAAACTGGGGAAAGGATATTTGGCAGGTACTGTTTGAGGGTAAACCCATATCTGGCATATAGAAATCTTTTAAAGGTCAGTTGATTAGAGTTCAAAACCAGCTGTTCCTGTGAAAATGAAGGATAAGAATGGCAAAATTCAGGAAACCTGGATGATAAGAGAAATTGCGAGCTTAGTCAAAAAGGAAAAGGATATTTTGCAAGGTTTAGGAAACTGAAAATAGACAGATTCCTTGAAGACTATAATAAAACCATGAAAAGAATTTAAGCAAGGAGCTCGGAGGATGAGGGGCATGGATAGGATAAATAGACAAAGTCTTTTCCCTGGGATGGGGGAGTCCAGAACTAGAGGGCATAGGTTTAGGGTGAGAGGGGAAATATATAAAAGAGACCTAAGGGGCAACGTTTTCATGCAGAGGGTGGTATGTGTATGGAATGAGCTGCCAGAGGATGTGGTGGAGGCTGGTACAATTGCAACATTTAAGAGGCATTTGGATGGGTATATGAATAGGAAGGGTTTGGAGGGATATGGGCTGGGGGCTGGCAGGTGGGACTAGATTGGGTTAGGATATCTGGTCGGTGTGGACAGGTTGGACTGAAGGGTCTGTTTCCATGCTGTACATCTCTATGACTCTATGACTAAAAGGGCCAAGCTCAACCGTACAAGCATGGAGTGCTGCCTCACCAAATTGTCCTTGGCAAACAGGATTAAGGAAAATCCCAAGGTGTTTTACACATATACAAGAAGCAAGAGAGTAATTAGGGATAGGGTGGGCAAGGACAATGCAGTGAATTTGTGCATGTAGCTGGAGGAAGTGCATGAAGTCCTTAATGAATACTTTGCATCGGTATTTAGAAAGGATAAGGATATGGGGGAATGCTGACATTCTTGGGATCGCTAATACAAAAAAAGGTTTTGAGTGTTTTGAAAAGCATTAAGGTAGACAAGTACACAGACCTCATGGGATCGATTTCAAGAATACCGAGGGAGGCGAGCGAGGAAATTGCTGAGACTTTGTACAAATTTTTTGTATCCTCTTTAGTGACAGGAGGGGTTCCATAGGAGTGGACCATAGCCAATTTATTCCTTTGTTAAAGAAGGACAACAGGGATAATCCAAGAAATTACAAGCTGGTGAGCCTTATGTCAATGGAAGGGAAATTATTGAGAAGATTCTTAGGGATAGAATTTACTTACATTTGAAGAAATATGGACTTGTTAACGATGGCAACATGGCTTAATACAGAGAAGGTTGTGTGTCACAAACCTGTTTAAGTTTTTTTGAGAAAGTGACAAGATGATTGATGAGAAAGGGGAGATAGATATTGTCCAAATAGACTTCAGCAAGGTCCCTCATGGTTGGCTGATATAGAAGGTGAAGTCACATGGGATCTGTGGTGAGTTGGTAAGATAGATACAAAACTGGCTTAGTCAGAGAAAACTGACAGTAGCGGTGGGTTTTTTTTCCAGATTGGAGATCTGTGATCAGTTGTGTTCTGCAGTTATCAGTGCTGGGAGCCCTATTGTGAGTAATATAAATTCTAGATGTAGGTTTGTGAGCAAATCTACATCCAGAACCTCAACTTGAGTTACAACTCTTCTTAAACCTCACTAATGTGTATAAATGATTTGGAGGAGAATGTAGGTGGTCTGATCAGTGTGCTTGTGTATGATAATGTAATCAAAGTTTACAGGCGAAAAGTGGGAACAGGGTACTGAGTTGGATGATCAGCCTTGATCCTACTGAAAACATCCTTCTTTAGATATGCAACTCAACTGTACAAGCTTAGAGTGCTGTCTCACCCAATTGTCTTGCACAATTGTAGCAAGATGGTCTTTCTCTTGTGTTCCAATCCTCTTGTAATAAAAACATTTCTATTCGCTTGCTATGCCTACATGTTAATTATGTAACTGGAGAAACTCTGCAGAACTGGCAGCATTTGTGGAGAGAAAAAGAGTCACATTTCAAGTCCAGTGACGCTTCAAAAGATCATTGGATTCAAAATGTTAAGTCTATTTTTGAGTCTCTCAAAGCACTTCTTGTTTTTGTTTCAGATTTCCAGCATCCACAGTTCTTAGATTTATACTCATTCTGTGATTCTTGGACAAGGACACATAAATCCCCTTCAACATCACAATATAATAGTTTCTCAAGATTTAAACAAATGATAATTTCACCTATTCTTCCTGCCAAAATGAATGACCTCACATCTGCCACCTGCTGTCCCACTTTACTAATCTGGTTAAACCCCTTTCCTACCCAGTTTCAAATCAACAGATACATTAAACTCAGTCCTTCAACAAAGTCATTCATTTAGATGGCAATAGCAGAGAATGATAAAACTTGAACTGAAAAACTACAGAAGGTGCAACAGTTGGCTTCCACAGACGTAGAATTTGACTACCAGCTAAGGGTTCCTTCATGATTGAAGCCCTTGAGCTATAGGTTTTTTGCAGCACCCAAGTGCATACTGTCTGTCCTAAGAGTTAGAACATAGAACAGTACAGCACAGTACAGGCCCTTCAATCCACAACGTTGTCTCAAGCATTTATGTTAATCTAAGATCAACTTAACCATAACACTCCTCAATTTACTGCTGTCCACGTGCTTGTCCAGCAGTGGCTTAAATGTCCCTAATGTCTCTGATTAAAACATTTTCAGTATGTTATTTGTTGAACTATTACTGTGGTACATGAGGAGAAAAAGAAAGCTATCCTTAGCTTTTATTGAAGACTTTAAAATGAAACACTAAATTAATCATTAATTGGCAAACTTAACCCAAGTGTGTTTTTTTTTTCAAAGAAGAATCAAAATAAACTTCAAAAGAAATAAACATTTCTTCTATATTAAGATTATTTTTTTGGGAAAACTAAATTCTCATACTCTAAGGTTCTAAAGTTTCCTCTCACAATTGTCGGATAAGCGTATTCTAGGAATAATGCGTGAATTGAACCTTACCTAAAGGATCTTCAGCTGGAATAAGAGATTTGAGGGAATTGAGCCAAAAGGTCACTTGATTCAGTTGCATTTCATATGGTTCCTCTAGACTGAAAAGCACCATGTGGATAGCAGTGGAGTCATTTGCAGCAAAATAATCATAACAGCAATAGTAGACAGGATTACCAGAGAACTCCCAGACACTAAAATCGCCAACACCTAAAAGAAATTCAATGCTCAATTATCCTGAGCTGACCAATACATTTTTTAAAAAAGACCGCATGTTAACAGTCTGATTGAGAAAACAGTGGTAACAAGTTAAGTCAGTGATTCCCAAACTGTGGATTTCAGATCAGGTTTGTGAGAAACAAAACCATGTTAATCTTATATAGTGTGGCATTATCTAGGAGTTTCAATATAATCTAGATATTAGGTAAGCTCTATTTCCACAGGGACATGAAACAGGATGTGCAAATACATTGAGAGGATGATTCTGAGCTGGGAGTATGTGTTGCAAGGTGCAGTCTCTTTGGAATATTGTAAGAGCCTGTTCCCACCCCTCCAATCACCTTCTGCCATGCTTACTGGCCGCCAAATGCACGTTTGCCATCTGACACTCCCAATCATCATCCAGCCATCAGCTATGTGGATCAAATATGGAAATCAATTGGCATGCTTCTCGAAAAGTTGATATATTTTCTCATTCTCTTGAAGATTCTGATTCTGACCTGGGAGAATTTACGAATCCTCAAACATCATGTCCCAGCTTTGAGGATGATTGTTTGCCATTTTATTTGACTGCAGACAACATTACATTCAAGCTGGCACAGGTTCAAGGTGAGGGGGGAAAAGGTTTAGGAGAGAAGTGCAGGGAAATCTTTTCATACAGCGACTGGTGGTGCCTGGAAAGCAATGCCAGTGGAGATGATGGATTGGCAAGGTTTCAGGATTGGCTGTCTGACAAAAGGCAGAGAGTTGGGATAAAAGGTTCTTTTTAGGAATGGCAGCCGGTGACAAGCGGTGTCCCACAGGGTTCAATGTTGGGGCCGTAGCTGTTCACATTATATATTAATGATCTGGATGAAGGGACTGGGGGCATTCTAGCGAAGTTTGCTGATGATACGAAGTTAGGTGGACAGGCAGGTAGTACTGAGGAAGTGGGGAGGCTGCAGAAAGATCTAGACAGTTTGGGAGAGTGGTCCAGGAAATGGCTGAAGTTCAATGTGAGCAAATGTGAGGTCTTGCACTTTGGAAAAAAGAATACAAGCATGGACAACTTTCTAAACGGTGAGAAAATTCATAAAGCCAAAGTACAAAGGGATCTGGAAGTGCTAGTTGAGGATTCGCTAAAGGTAAACATGTAGGTTGAATCCGTGATTAAGAAAGCGAATGCAATGCTGTCATTTATCTCAAGAGGGTTGGAATATAAAAGCAGCGATGTGCTACTGAGACTTTATAAAGCTCTGGTTAGGCCCCATTTGGAGTACTGTGTTCAGTTTTGGGCCCCACACCTCAGGAGGGACATACTGGCACTGGAACGTGTCCAGCGGAGATTCACACGGATAATCCCTAATCCCTGGAATGGTAGATCTAAAACAAGGAACGGCTGAGGATCCTGGGATTGTACTCATTGGGGTTTAGAAGGTTAAGGGGAGATCTAATAGAAACTTACAAGATAATACATGGCTTGGAAAGGGTGGACGCTAAGAAATTGTTTCCGTTAGGCAAGGAGACTAGGACCCGTGGGCACAACCTTAGAATTAAAGGGGGTCAATTCAGAACAGAAATGCGGAGACATTTCTTCAGCCAGAGAGTGGTGGGTCTGTGGAATTCATTGCCGCGGAGTGCAGTGGAGGCCTGGACGCTAAATGTCCTCAAGCCAGAGATTGATAAATTCTTGATGTCACAAGGAATTAAGGGCTACGGGGAGAATGCGGGTAAGTGGAGTTGAAATGCCCATCATCCATGATTAAATGGCGGAGTGGACTCGATTGGCCGAATGGCCTTACTTCCATTCCTATGTTTTATGGTCTTATGATGAAAGCAGGCACATTAACAATGTTTAAAGGCATATTTTGACAGACACATGAATGGGAGGTGAACAGAGGGATAGAAACTGCACATAGGGAATATGTAGTGTTCTAAATAAGGAATAGGTATAGGCTTGGTGGGCCAAAGGGCCTGCTCCTGTGCTGTATTGAATTGAATTGAAGCTGCATCATGCCTGCACTAGATTTGTAAACATGCCTGTTTCCAACAGGGATCATTATATAGCTGTCCATAGCAGATTTCCTCACTAAACCACTTATAATAAAGACTACTGAGAGATTCCATGAATTATGGCTTTGGTCAGCTAACTCAACCTTGAACTGGAATTTTATTTTGCTTCTTCCTGATTAAATGGCTTAGATAGTCTACGGCATCAGGACAGCACTTGTTTGATAAATGCTACCAAAGATTTAAACAAACTGCCACAGTAATTGTTGTACATGAAGAACAAATTGATTTACTATGATCTTGAGGTAAGTGGCGAATTAAACTTAAATTAGAGACATACTGCAAATGAAATTAATGCCTTTTAAAATGCAGCTTCACCCACTCAATTTTACACAGTAATAACACAGCCCAGAAACTAAACAGCTTTCTGAATATGATAAGCCTGTTGAGATTTCAAATAACAAAAACAATTAAGCATGTTTTATACAATAATGGATTCAAATTTCATACTAGCTCTGTATTTAAGCTTAATGACTAAGAAGCCAGTAAAAAGGTCAGGAGTTCCAAGTTAGCTCTGTTGTAAAGTAAACATTTCTTACCATTAACATTAGCATGTTGTATGTCAATTGCTTTAGTAGACTGGTCATCAGTTACATAGTGTAAATTGTGTGTAGGTGAAACAAAAGCCTGTAGAACGCCTTTGGTTAGACTTGGTTCAAACATCATGCTCCGGCTCCTTACACTGACATTTTCACAGCCAGGGTACAAGTTTGAAATACTCACTGAAACTTGAAAATGAGAAATTAATCAAATATGCTGCTTATAAAGGCAATGGCTCTTGGTCCAAGGTCACCATCTAAATAAAAGTTGTAAAGCTTCTTAAATATAAATTATTCAAATTTAATTCAACTTTTCAAAAATATAAATTATGGCCCAGTGTGTGAAAGGCATTAACTGATACTAAACCGATATCAATTGGAGCAGCAGTTTGGTGCTATGCAATTGGACTTGTCCCCTTTTTAAATAGAGAAGGGGAAAGAAAAGTCAGCCAGTAACTTCGGGATTATTTTTGGAGTGTATTGACTGTTATTTATAGGCGACAACACAACCAGTTCACATAGAATGGTGAGATGAATTATTAATAAACACCACTAAAAAGTAGTTTGAGAGATAGATAACAGCCAAGACAATGGGACAACTTCCATATATTTCAAATAATACCATGATGCATTTTCCATCCAAGTGAGGGTGCAGATGGGGGCCTCCGTTTATATGCTGCATTTGAAGGACAGATCTTCTAACAATGCAGCATGTTCTTTGGACTGCAATGAAATCACAACCAAGATAATAGCTCATTCCCAGAAACTGCCTTAAATCACAACCTTCTGATTCAGAGCCAAAGGTAAACCAATAAGACAATGATTCATTGCGGTATAAGGGATGGCATTCCCAAGCTCGCTATGCTTTGCCATTGTGAATCGTTATATCCAATCTGATTTCACTACCTTTGTGCCTCAACTCCAGCTCAGTTGGTAACATTTGTGTCTGAGTTGCAAAGTTCCAGTTTAAAGGCCCACTCCAACACTTCAGTACAAAATATCAAAGTTGGGACTCCAGAACAGTACAGAAAGCTTATCACATTGTCAGAGGTGCTGTCTTTCAGAGGTCAAGGTTTGGACCTTTTGCTTGAATGTAAAAGATCCTATGGGATTATTTTGAAGAAGAGGCGAACTATCCCTTGGATCCTGGCCAATATTTAGCTGTCAGTGTCACAAAAATAGAACACCAGGTTATCATATTGCTATTTGTCCGTGCTTGCTGAGTGCAAATTGGCTGTCGCGTTTCCTAAATTATAATAGTGGCCAATTAGGCAAGGAAATCAAAGAATATTGGGGTTAGATGGAAATGCACATTTCAAACTCAAACACATCTCTCATGACTTTTTTTTAATGTTAAGGCAGGCAAAAAGGACATATGTGGCTTACTTCTGTTCCTAATTTGTACACTTATGAGACCACATTTTGCAAAGACTGCATTTGCTTTAAAATACTTTGAAAATGTCTGGTTGGCGTGAAAAACACAAGATAAATGCAAGGCTTCTTTGATTTTCTCATAATTCCAAGAAATTTTAAAGCAGCTCTGGAAGGGTTTGCAATTAAACCTCATCTGGGGATGGAGGAGACCATTTCCTCATGATGGGGTTTATTGCTGTCCAGGGGTTAGACCAGGGACTGATGTTACTCCTAGCATTTTCACTGAAATCCAATGGATGATTGTAGATCCACATAAAAGTGCTTTTGTAAATCCGTTTCCAGAATGAAATCGACATATTTGGCAGGAAGAACATTAGGGATACAAATCATCAGGCACTTTAGATAGTTGAATTTTGGTCATAAAGTATGCTATTAGTATAAAAATCAGTACAAAATCCTACTGTTATAGCAGATCGAAAACACAAACCATATCCTGCAAAACTGAAACCATAAGCTGTCTTTTTATTAGTAACATTTTATTTGGATTTTGACAGGCTGGTGAACATAACCTGTTAGCATTGCTAAGTTCACTTCCATTAATGGATTTCAAAGTCTGCTGGTGGAATAAAGTAGTCAGATTTTGCAGCATTAACAATTGGAACTGACTCATTGACACCTATGTTTCACTATCCAAATTAAACATCAAATTATACAAGCATCTTCTGACTCATATCAGGAGAGATTCTTTGTATCAATTAGTTCTGTCCTCATTTCTACTTATCCTTTTTCGATTTAGTAAAGCCACAAGAAATAGGAACAGTAGGCGGCGATTTGGTCCCTTGAAATTGCTTCACCAATAGGATCGTGGCTGATCTGACATTTCTCCTGATAACCTTCCTGCTCTTACCCCGCAACCCTCGATTCCCCTATTGATCAACGATCTATCTATTTATCTCAGCCTAAGTATACACAAGGACTCTGGAATTCCTTGCCACAGAGAGCTGTGGGGAGGAGCAAAGACACTCAATCCTCACAGAAGAAATTCCTTGACATCTCTGTCTTAAATTAGTACCCATACATAATGGGCACACATAAGGTGAATAGCAAAGCTCTCTTCCCTATGGTGTGGAAGTTCAAAACTAGGCGGCATATTGTTGAGGTGACAGGGAAAGATTTAAAAGGGACATGGGGGCAATTTTTTTCACAGAGGGTGGTTCGTAAGTGCAATACTCTGCCTGAGGAAGTTACAACAGGTACAGGTACAGTTACAACATTTAAAAGACGTTTGAATGTTACATGAATAGGAAAGGTTTAGAGGGATATGGGTCAAATGCAGGCAAGTGGGCCTAGTTTAGTTTGGGAGGCTTGGTCTGTGTGGACTGGTTAGATGAAGGGTCTATTTCTATGCTGTATGACTCTATGAGGCAGTCACATCATGATTTGGGAAATGGCTGTTTTGATAGGTCTCAAAATATGACTGTGTGATTGTACCTCTAGGGAGAAGCACAATTATAATACCTACGTTATGGCTATCCTTCACACTGTTGTTTAGAAATATTAAGGATACCTGTTGGCTTTGACGATAGTGGCGATGGAGGATAACGAGTTGAGTTGGTGGACGACAGCCTTGGTCTGCGTCTCCTGAAGAAACTTCGCAGAAGTCCACATTTGAGAGATTCTACAAGTGCCGTTTTACCTGTTCCTGAATTTCCAAACAACTTCAGTTTTATTCGGGCTTGGGAATTTTGAGAATGCCTAAGTTGCTGAATGAACATGCCTCTATGTGTATCCTAAAGTAAAACAAAGTAACAGAATTAATAGAGGTTCACGGTTGACATTGTCTCCATTGGCATGTCACCTAAGATGTTAAGGAGCTTTAAGCAGTTATTTTTAGTAACGAGTTAATATGTTCATTTTTGTTTCAATAATGCACAATGGAAACTAAGCTGACAACTTTGCTAAAGTGGAACTTGCCACAAATGTCAGCAATAGTGAATTCATGAATTTCACTGCATAAATTTAGATCACAATAAATTAGACAAACTGAAATCCTTCAGTTTATACTGTAAGGAGCACCATTCATGTACATCTGCTTATAATGCAGCACTAGGCAAAATGAAACTGGATAAATCTGGAAATGCTAAATAGAGTACAAGTACCTTCCTTCTGGAGACGAGAATGAAAATATGCATACACTTATGTAACCAAAACATGCTATAAAAGTTATAACGCTCTATGCAAGCAACTATCAGTTGGCGTAATGCCTACAAATTACTTAATCTGGAAATAATAAAATGTTAGAATAGTATTAGAACGTATAGGTGAAGCAGTGCTATTCTCTGGCTATGCAAAAATGTTCTCAGAGTTGTTATAAACACTGCCACTGGAGGGAGTATAAAATTAAAAATCACAACAGGTTATAGTCCAACAGGTTTATTTGGAAGCACCAGCTTTTAGAGCACTGCTCCTTCATCAAGTGGTTGTGGAATATAAGATTGTAAGACACAGAATTCATAGTAAAATTTACAGTGTGATGCAACTGAAATGATATATTGAAAAAGACCTGGATTGTTTGTTAAGTCTCTCATCTTTTAAAATGACCATGTTGGTTTCAGTTCTTTCTTATGTAAATCCCAGAACCTTTTTTTAAAAAGTTACATTCTCAAGTGAACTTTAACAATAGGTGCCATGTCAGCTTAGATAATGCATGAAGGTGTGAGCTTAAGGTCTGTCTGTCTATGTCCCAATGTTCAGACTGACACTATTTCTACAAAAAGGATTTACAGAATCTTACATGGATTCATGCAATTTTTTGAGCAAAATAAAACGTAATTCTGCAAGTGCAAACTCACCCCACATGCATGCGCGTGTCTGTGTGTGTGAGTGTAAAGGGGTAGAAATTTGTGAGAGGGTGAGTGTGTGGGGTGTGTATGTATGAGCAGATGAGAGAGGGTCTGTGTGAGTGTATGGGTCTGTAGGAGTGTGTGCACGCGCATGTGTATGTGTGTACAAGCAAGAGTGCATATCATGCAGTGGTGTCACCTGTAGTGTGACGTGAACCCAAGGGCCCGGTTGAGGCCATCCCCATGGGTACCGAACTTGGCTATCAACCTCTGCTCGGCCACTTTGCGTTGTTGCCTGTCCTAAAGTCTGCCTTGGGGGATGGTCATCCGAATGTCCGAGGCCAAATGTCCCGGACCGCTGAAGTGTTCCCCGACTGGGAGGGCACTCCTGGCTGGTGACTGTTGTGTGTATATGGAGTATATACTCCTTTCCAATCACAGGTGGGCTGATTGCTCAGGCTTGTGAGGCATCTTACTACAGATGATATAAATCACTGGAAGTCATTAACAACAAAAAGTGTTTTAACCAGTACTTTCATCAGAAATGTGATGGGTGTGGAGGGATTGGAAGAATAAAAGGGAAGGTCTGGGATAGATAGAGACACTAAATGTAAAATGATTACATGATGTCATTGACCAAAGGAAAAGATAGTGGTCATGACTATAATAATGAAATGAAGAAAATGTCCAGATGGGTGTGAATGACAGAGTAATGAACATCTTTTTCCAATTTTTTAAAAGCAAAATCATGACAAATAAGAATTTGATCACTACCAGGTGTTTACAGCATAAGAGGTGGTCATTCAGTCCTTCATGTCTACACTACAGAGGCTACGGCTTTGCAAGTGAATATCTAAATAATGTACACATGTTACAATACTTTCACAGCAGGAAGTTCCAAATACCCAAGCTGTCCAAGTTAAAAACTTTATCTCTAACTCTCCTCTTGGCCTTCTGTATGTCTTACCTTATATCTATGCCTTCTAGTTATGATCCCCTCTACTACTGGAGAAGAAGTGCTTTCCTATCCAACTTATCCAAGCCTCTCATTACCTTATAAATGTCTGTCAGATCCCCTTTGAACCTTCTCTACTCCAAGGATAACTATCCAACCTATCCAATGTTTCCTCATATGTCAGTCCCTCCAGCCTAGACTGTGGATTACAGAGGCTGTAAAGTGCCAAAGAAAAATGAGGTACTGTTCCTTAACCTGTTCTGTGCTTCTCTGGAATATAATTTAAGACCAATTTGGTGAATTAAAATGACAAGCAACTGGAAGCTCAAGGTCACGCTTGCTGACAAGGCAGAGATGTTCTGTAAAGGGATTTGGTCTCCCCAGCATAGAGGTTGCATTGTGAGAAGTAATTACAGCAGACCAGATTAAAAAAGGGACAAGTAAATTGTTGCTTCATCCAGATGGAGTATTTGAGGCCTTGGACAGTGAGTCGAGAGGAAATAAAAAGGGAAAATGTTTCTCCTGGTGTGGGAAGGTACTGTGGAAGGTGATAAGATGAGACGTTAAGGTGATTGAGAAGTAGACCAGGCTTTTGAAAAGGGGTTCAATCCCTTAGGAACTCTGGCAGGAAAGGGTAGGAGTTGAAGCATTTGGTGGTGTAATTGAAGTGCCAGAAAAGATGGAGCATGATCCTTCAAACATGGAGGTTGATATGATGGACAGTGAGGTAAAGCGGAACAATCACGGTTCTCGAAACAAGAGAAATGGTTGAGTGCAGCATGTGGGAAATGGGCTGACCAGAGTTCAGGGTCCTGTCAACCATAGTGAGGGAAGTCCTTAGTTGAAAAGAACCACTTACATCATTTCTTGATCAGTTAGGAACACAGGGGCAGTAGTAGACCATTCAGTCCACTGAGCATGCTCCACCATTCCATATAATGATGGCTGGTTATCCACATCAATGCCATTCTCCTCCACACCATTCATATATCTTTTCACATCAGTGCCTTTTAGAAATCTATTCAGCTCCACTTTAAGCATTGCCAATTACTTAGCCTCCACAGCCCTTTTAGATAGAGATGTCCAAACATTCACAACTGTCTGAATAAAAATGTTTCTCATCTCAGTTGTAAATAGCTTTCCCTTTATTCTGAAAGTGTCCTCTGGTTTCAGGCCTCCCCAGCCAGGGGAACCATTTGACCTGCATCTATTTGTCTATCCCTTTAAGTATTATTTAAGTTCTACTGAGATCACTTCTCATTCTGCAGAACTCTAGAGAATACAGGCCCAGTTTCCAAATCTCTCTTCACAGGATAGTCATGCCATTATGGGAAAAATTCTAGCAAATCTTTGCTGCACTCTATCAGTGGTGATGATATCCTTCCTAAGGTAAGGAGACCACACCTGGAGAACTGCCCACAGTTCTCCAGGTGTGGTCCAACCAAACTTTTAATATAATTGAAGCAAGACTTCAACTTATCAACTGCTTTTCTCTCCAGAAATGCTGCCAGGCCTAGTGAGTATTCCCAGCATGTTGTTTTTATTTTATATTTCCAGTGTTTGCGATGCTTTAATGTTTGTTGTTTCTCTTTTCTTCACTATGATATGAAGGGCATATTGAATAAACCTGTTGTTTGTATGACGATGATTATTATACCACATATTAGGAATCGTTTCAAGAACCCCTGAGACTCAATTGCTGCAAAATCCACCTCCAGGCTTTATGGCACCATTGGGAAGCATCAGTCGGCTTGTGGCGAAGAAACTCTTCAGAAGATATAATCTGAAATCTGGATGAGGTGGTAGCTATGGCATTTTTCTTAATAAGGGCAATAACAAAGTAAGATGATGCCATGTCTCACGTGTCTCTTTTCCACCTTCTTGACAATAATGGTGCAAGCTGAATTGGACCTGGAAGATTACGTTCCATTGAAACAAAACTGGAAATACAAATGATCACTTCATCCCAAAACCCTTTTGGTTTTATAACTTGCTAAGTTTTGTTTTGGCTGATCATGAACAGCTGCAGCTGAATTTTATGTTTGAACTGGCCTTACGCAGCAGTACTATCTTTTTCCAAACACAGACACATAATTCTGCATCCTAATTTGTATTTTGGACAAAATGAATCATTGAAAATTTGACAGAACTTGGAGATTCCAGCTAGCAGACTCTCATTCAGATGACAAGTATTCTGAGTGGGAAAATGGCCACTTACATTTCTCATCATCAACGGAGAAGACGATCTATTGAATAGACAGATATACTACCAGCTAAAGGTGATCAAAATAGACCCACAGAACAAAACATAGTGATGAATAAAGTCAGACCAGTGTTGCATTTATATTGCAAAACAACTACCACAAAAAGATGCTGCAATATTACTGTTGTGAAGATCAAATTACTTACTTATCAGTTAGTTTTGTCAGATCAACTTTAAAATCAGTTTCCAGATACATAATTGGCTCCAATCACAAATGACCATTTCAAGAGTCAGCACCTACTTCAGTCAAGTGTGCACTAGCTAAATGAAGGAAATTCAGCTTATTTCAACAAAAACAAATTGCTGGCAAAACTCAGCAGGTTTGGCAGCATCTGCGGGAAGGAAGCAGAGTTAACAGTTTGAATCCAGTGACTCTTCATTAGAAGTGGCAGCAGCTGGGAAAAAACTGGCATCAATGCTGAAGATGAGGTTATGAGAGTGAAGGCAGGTGAGTGGATAGGTGGAGATGGAGCCCAGAGAGCGAGATGTGCAAGACGTAGGTACAGAGACTACGGATGGCAGGCCAGGACAGAAGAAAAGCTGAATAAGTGATAATGAAAATTAAAGGTAGCAGAGAATGATAGTCTGCACTGAAAGCAGTCTATGTGATGGCAGGATTGGGTTTGGGAGTGGGAAAGATGGAATCAGTGTCTAAAGTTATTGAACTCTATTTTGAGACCCAGATACTGTAGGGTCCCCAAGTGGAAAATGAGATGTTGTGCTTTGAGCTTGCACTGATGCTTGTTGAAACTCTGCAGTAAGCCTGCAACAGAAATATTGCTGTTGAAGTTCCATGCAACTAGAAGCTTTGGATCATTTTTACACAGAATGTAGTTGTTCAGCAAAGCGATCAGCTAGTCTGCATTTTGTCTTCCCAATGTAGAGGAGCTTTTCCTAGCTGCTCTCAGTTCTGATGAAGAGTCTACAGAGCCATAGAAATGATACAGCACAAAAGGGGAGCATTGGGTCCATCTTGTTTATGCTGACCCAGCCACCCTTTCTAATTCCATTTTCCTACACAAGGCCCATTGCCCTGCAACTTGCACTATTTAAGGTATAGATCCAGATACTTTTTGAAAGAGTTTAGGGTCTTTGGCTCTGCCACCAACTCGGGCATGAAATTCTAGACAACTACCACTTCTGCGTAAAAAAAGTTTTCCTTGCATCCCCTCTAATCCTTTTGCCATTTAGCGTGAATCTATGACCCTTGATTTTTGAACTCTCTGCCAAGGGAAACTGGTCCTCTCTTCTGCTCTATACACACCCTTCACAATTTTGTATACATCAATCAATCATTCACTCCTCAGCCTTCTCTATTCTAACAAAAACAACATAACTTCTCCAACCTCTGCTCATAGCTACAATTCTCCACCCCTGGCAACATTCTGGTAAATCTACTCTGTACTTTCTCCAGAGCAATTATGCCCTTCCAGTGACCAGAACTGCACACAATCCTCCATAATCACCTGATTCTCCACAATCACCTGACGAAGGAGCAGCACTCCAAAAACTAGTACTTCCAAATAAACCTGTTGGACTATAACCTGGTGTTGTGTGATTTTTAACTTTCTGACTGTGTAATCCTCAGCTGCAGTCTGACCTCCTTGCCAAACAAGACTGGATTCGAAACATCAACTCTGCTTTCCTGTCACAGATGCTGCCAGACTGGCCGAGTTTCGCCAGCAATTTCTGTTTTTGTTTCAGAGTTCTAGCATCCACAGTTCTTTACTTTATTGAAAAATATCATTTTAGTTGGTTGTCCTGCATTGCTGCTATGCTTATTTACATTGGTAGGTTGGTGAGATAAAGTTACGAAGGGATGTGGAGCTACAATGATAAATGATGTTGAACTATATATCAACCATAATCTAACTAAGTGACAGACAGGCTGACTGGTCGACACTGTCCCAAGGATTCCCTGATGTGCTTCACCTCCAGTAATTCCTGATTGAAGGGCTTATGCCTGAAATGTCGATTCACCTGCTCCTCGGATGCTGCCTGACCTCCTGTGCCTTTTCAGCACCACATTCTTGACCCTTTACCTCCAATAACAGAATTTCAGTTATCTGATGGAATGAAGGCTTTGCTGTTATTGTTGATGACCATGAATGAGAAGTCTATTTACTGGCATAGTGTTATTGCAGAGTAGATGTTATCTTTGCCCATAAATAATTACAAGGGTACAATGTTCACATTGCACCAGAAAAAAACTTTTTATTTCTGACAAAAGTTAAACTTAGAATGGTACAGTCCTTTAATTTTTGGTTTAATTGCCTGACCAATTCAGGCTCGTGGTGTTACCACTGTGGGAAGAAAATGCACAAGCTGCCAAATGTGTTGCAAAAGGTGTGTTAACACCTGCTCATTATTAAGGTCCTCAATTTACATACATGCATTACCTTTTTAAGTCTGGCAAGTAAGTTGGCGACCTGTTCATGCTGTTCTGCTCTAGCAAGATCTTCTGAAGTTCTTCCGTCCTGTTAAACAACCAGCAATCAATTCAATTAGCTTGATTTCTACTTAATTTCATATTTAACCTACGAAAAGTCAGTGTTGGCAACCTGCATATTTCATTTTCACACACTTGTGCTAGAATATGACAGATAGCAAACTGTGTTAGCAGATGCTCAGTTAAGAGCTGCTAACAATTCACTCAGGAAGGTTTTGAAATGAACCAGATTTATTACACTGATTGCATAATAATTAGTTCCTGCTGTAACCATGTTAAAATACATTTCTGGATGAATGCATAATATGAGTAAATGCCTGCGGAGGCCAAAGAGGAATAAAAAAGCTTCATAAAACATCCGCGGATCGCATTACAATTGGCAAGAATATTAGCATATTTTTCATGAACACTAGTGATTTTAGATGAAGAGTTTTCCAATTTTGTACATCACTTTCATTTTATTTGGTACAGCTCCAGTAATGATAATTACATGATAATACCTTAACCTATAATTTAAGAAATAATTTTCCTAAATCTTCCCTGACTCATTGAATCATACATTACAGGTGAGTAGCGAGTCAGCCTATTGTGCCTGTGCTGGCTCTTTGAAAGAGTTTTCATATTACCACATCCCTTGCACTTGCTCCATGGCTCCACCAACACAGAGGTGTTTTCCTTTACTGTCCACGCAGTTCTGAATTCTTCACCTTGATAGCTACCCAGGAAATATTAAGTGGGTAAAAACCACTTGTACTAACTGGGCAACCTACACAACAGATCAGCCTCTGCTCAACTCTCCAAACCCCTTGTATTCACTCCAACTACCTCTCACTCTCTGACTCCCCCACCCTGCCCAACATAGCTTAACCATTGGTAACCTTATGATCACCTTGCTATTCCATGTACCCATATACCTCACTCACATTCATTCATTAGCACATTGAAAAAATGTCTATATGTCCCAAAGCTTTTTGTGTGTTAGTGAATGAATGAACTTACCTGAACATGGCAGTAATGTTGTAAAGAGGTGGCATATTTGGAATCCTCCAAGAATCCTACACTACAAAGGATGACTCCAAAAACAGGTACACAAGAAATAAGAGCAAAGTAATCCAGCTCCTCTAGCTTGCTCTGCCATTCAATAAGATCATGACTGATTTCATCATGGGCTCAACTTCACTTTCCTGCCTGATCCACATAAACCTCCAACCTGCTACTCATTTATTCGATGTCCCAGCATCCATTGCACTCTGAATTCGATAGCTTCATAACCCTTTGACAGAAGTGATTTCTCCTCATCAGTGTTTTAAATCTGCTAACCCTTCTAAAACTATGACCTCTGATTAGAGGTTGACCCATAAGAGGAAACATTTTCTGTGTCTATTTTGTCAATCCCACTTTATCTTATTTCCTCCTTAATTAGATCTTGTCTACTTCCATACTCCAGACAGTATAGGCCTATACTGCTCAATTCCTCTTCGTAACACAAAACCCTCACTCCGGGACTCAATCTAGTGAATCTCCACTGAACAGCCTCCAATGCAACTATATCCCTCAAGCAAGGGGACCATAACGTGGGCGGCACGGTGGCACAGTGGTTAGCACTGCTGCCTCACAGCGCCTGAGACCCGGGTTCAATTCCCGCCTCAGGCGACTGACTGTGTGGAGTTTGCACGTTCTCCCCGTGTCTGCGTGGGTTTCCTCCGGGTGCTCCGGTTTCCTCCCACAGTCCAAAGATGTGCAGTTCAGGTGAATTGGCCATGCTAAATTGCCCGTAGTGTTAGGTAAGGGGTAAATGTAGGGGTATGGGTGGGTTTCGCTTCGGCGGGTCGGTGTGGACTTGTTGGGCCGAAGGGCCTGTTTCCACACTGTAATGTAATCTAATCTAATCTAATCTAATCTAAAACTGTATGCAATACTCCAGGTGCAGAATCACTGAAGGCTTATACAGTTGCAATAACACTTCCCTACTTTTATACTCTATTCTTTCAGCAATAAATGTCAGAATTCCAATTGCCTTCCTTATTACCTATTGTACCTTTATAATAGTTTTCCATAATTCATGCAGGAGTACACCCTGATCCTTCTGCACTGAAACACTCTGAAGTTTCTCTCTATTTAGTTAATAAGTTACCTTTCTATTCTACCAACCAAAATCAATAACCTCACACTGATCCATGTTAAACTCTATCTACCAAATTTTGGCCCATTCACTTAACCTATCCATACCCACATTCATTTGTAAAATTTTATTTCATATTGTAATTTACTTTCCTATCTATTTTAGAGTCATCAGCAAACCTGGCTGTAGTACCTCCTATCTCTGCATTCAAGTTTGGTATGTTGCCTCCCAGGTGCAAGGGTACGTGATGTCTCTGATCGTGTTTTCCGGGTCCTGGAGGGGGAGGGGGAGCAGCCCGAAGTCGTGGTCCATATTGGCACCAACGACATAGGTAGGAGGAGTGCCGAGGATGTTAGACAGGCTTTCAGGGAGCTAGGTTGGAAGCTCATAGTTAGAACGAACAGAGTTGTTGTCTCTGGTTTGTTACCCGTGCCACGTGATCGAGAGTCGAGGAATAGGGAAAGAGAACACTTAAATGCGTGGCTACAGGGATGGTGCAGGAGGGAGGGATTCCGGTTTTTGGATAACTGGGGTTCTTTCTGGGGACGGTGGGACCTCTATAAACAGGATGGTCTACACCTGAACCTGAGGGGCACCAGTATCCTTGGGGGGAGGTTTGCTAGTGCTCTTGGGGGGGGTTTAAACTAACTCTGCAGGGGCATGGGAACCCAGATTGTAGCTTCAGGGTGCAGGGCCTGGAGTGTAGGGAGGTTAGGAACATGGCATCAATTTCCAAGGAGGGTGTCTGTAAACAGGAAAGTGGCTTGAAGTGTGTATACTTCAATGCAAGAAGTATACGAAATAAGGTAGGTGAACTTGCAGCGTGGGTTGGTACCTGGGACTTCGATGTTGTGGCTATTACGGAGACATGGCTAGAACAGGGACAGGATTGGCTGTTGCAGGTTCCTGGATTTAAATGTTTTAGTAGGGTCAGAGGTGGGGGTAAAAGAGGGGGAGGTGTGGCATTGCTTGTCAAAGATAGTATTACAGTGGTGGAAAGGACGATGGATGAGGACTTGCCATCTGAGGTAGTTTGGGCTGAGGTTAGGAATAGGAAAGGTGAGGTCACCCTGTTAGGAGTCTTTTACAGGCCTCCTAATAGTCCTAGAATCATTGAAGAAAGGATAGGGAAGGTGATTCAGGAGATGAGTGACAGTAATAGGGTGGTTGTTATGGGGGACTTTAACTTTCCTGATATTGATTGGGAAAGCTATAGCTCAAGTTCGTTAGATGGGTCAGTGTTTGTTCAATGTGTGCAGGAGAGTTTCCTGACACAATATGTAGACAGGCCAACAAGAGGTGAGGCCATACTGGATTTGGTTCTGGGTAACGAACCAGGCCAGGTGTTAGAATTAGAGGTAGGTGAGCACTTTGGGGATAGTGACCATAATTCGGTGATTTTTACACTCGTGATGGAGAGGGATAAGTGTGTACTACAGGGCAAGAGTTATAGCTGGGGTCAGGGAAATTATGATGCGGTGAGGCATGACTTAGGATGTGTGGCTTGGAAAAGTAGACTCCAAGGCAAGAGTGTAAATGATATGTGGAGCTTGTTCAAGGAGCAACTATTGAGTGTCCTTGATAATTATGTACCTGTCAGGCAGGGAGGAAAGGGTCGTGCGAGGGAGCCGTGGTTTAATAAGGAATTGGAATCCCTTGTTAAATGGAAGAGGGCGGCCTATCTCAAGATGAGACGTGAAGGTTCAATTGGGGCGATTGAGAGTTATAGGGTAGCCAGGAAGGACCTGAAGAGAGAGCTAAGAGCAGCAAGGAGGGGACATGAAAGGTCCTTAGTCGGTAGGATTAGGGAAAACCCTAAGGCTTTCTATAGGTATGTTAGGAATAAAAGAATGACTAGGGTAGGAATAGGTCCAGTCAAGGATAGTAGTGGGAAGTTGCGTGTGGAGGCGGAAGAGATTGGGGAGACACTGAATGAATACTTTTCTTCAGTATTTACTCAGGAACAGGGCATTGTCGTCGATGTGAATACTGAGACACAAATAAGTAGAATGGATGGCTTTGAGGTATGTAGAGAAGAGGTGTTGGAAATCCTGGAAAAGGTGAAAATAGATAAGTCCCCTGGGCCTGATGGCATTTATCCTAGGATTCTCTGGGAAGCAAGGGAGGAGATTGCAGAGCCATTGGCCTTGATTTTTATGTCCTCTTTGTCTACAGGAGTAGTGCCAGAAGACTGGAGGATAGCAAATGTGGTTCCCTTGTTCAAAAAGGGGAGTAGGGATAACCCTAGTAACTATAGGCCGGTGAGTCTCACTTCTGTTGTGGGCAAAGTCTTAGAGAGAATTGTAAGGGATAGGATTTATGCACATCTGGATAGGAATAATGTGATCAAGGATAGTCAGCATGGTTTTGTGAAGGGCAGGTCGTGCCTCACAAACCTTATTGAATTCTTTGAAAAGGTGACGAAGGAGGTTGATGAGGGGAAAGCGGTAGATGTGGTATATATGGATTTTAGTAAGGCGTTTGATAAGGTTCCCCATGGTAGGCTACTGCAGAAAATACGGAGATATGGCATTGAGGGTGAGTTGGAGGTTTGGATTAGGAATTGGCTGGATGGAAGAAGACAGAGGGTAGTAGTTGATGGCAAAGTTTCTTCATGGAGTGCCGTCACTAGCGGTGTTCCGCAAGGATCTGTTTTGGGACCATTGCTGTTTGTCATTTTTATAAATGACCTGGAAGAGGGGTTAGAAGGTTGGGTGAGCAAGTTTGCGGATGATACGAAAGTCGGAGGAGTTGTTGACAGTGAGGAAGGATGTGGCAGGTTACAGCAGGATATAGAGAAGCTGCAGAGCTGGGCAGAAAGGTGGCTAATGGAATTCAATGTAGCTAAGTGTGAGGTGATTCACTTTGGGAAGAATAACAAAAAGATGGGGTACTGGGCTAATGGTCGGATACTTGGTAGTGTGGATGAGCAGAGGGATCTTGGTGTCCATGTACACAGATCTCTGAAAGTTGCCACCCAGGTAAATAGTGCGGTGAGGAGGGCATATGGCGTACTGGCTTTTATTGGTAGAGGAATTGAGTTCCGGAGTCCTGAGGTCATGATGCAGTTGTATAAGACTCTGGTGCGGCCGCATCTGGAATATTGTGTGCAGTTTTGGTCGCCATACTATAGGAAGGATGTGGAGGCACTGGAACGGGTGCAGAGGAGGTTTACCAGGATGTTGCCTGGTATGGAAGGAAGATCGTATGAGGAAAGACTGAGACACTTGGGGCTGTTTTCATTAGAGAAAAGAAGGTTTAGGGGTGACTTGATTGAGGTGTACAAGATGATTAGGGGGTTAGATAGGGTTGACAGTGTGAACCTTTTCCCGCGTATGGAGTCGGGTATTACAAGGGGGCATAGCTTTAAATTAAGGGGGGGTAGATATAGGACTGAAGTTAGGGGTAGGTTCTTCACTCAGCGAGTCGTAAGTTCATGGAATGCCCTGCCAGTAGCAGTGGTGGACTCTCCCTCTTAATGGGCATTTAAGCGGGCATTGGATAGGTATATGGAGGATAGTGGGTTAGTATAGGTTAGGTGGGCTTGGATCGGCGCAACATCGAGGGCCAAAGGGCCTGTACTGCGCTGTATTCTTCTATGTTCTATGTTAAGTCATTAGTATAAATTGTAAATAATTGGGGTGTGAGGACTGAACCCTATGGTACCCCACTACTTACATCTTATTAACCTGAAAAAGACCCATTTATCCCAACACACTGATTTCTGTTGATTAGCCAATTCTCTATCCAAGGCAATCAATTACTTCCCAACCCCATGTCATCAGACCTTTTGTATTAACCTTTCATGTGGAACCTTATCAATGGCCTTCTGGAAATCCAGATGTACTGCATTTGCAAGATTGCCATTATCCACTTTGTTTGTTACATCTTTGAAGAACTTTGGCAAAGTCGTCAAACACAATCTACCTCTCATAGAACCATGCTGACCCTGATGGATTGAGTTCTGACTATTCGAATGTCCTTCTGTTTCTTCCTTAGTAATAGTAACAGTTTCCCAGTGACGTACATTAAACTAACTGTAGTTGCCCTATATTCTACATCCCACCATTTTTGAATAAAGGGCGTCATATTGGCACTTTCCAATCCACTGGAACCTTTCCCGCAAATCGGGGATTTTGGAATATTATAACCAATGGATCCAGTATCCCTTTTCCACTTTTTTTTTTAAAAGAGGTCTAGGGTGTTGGCCATCAGGCCCTGGGAACTTACCTGCCTTCAATACATTCTGCTCAAGATATTCTCCCTGATGATGATGGTGGTGGTGATGTTACATTCTTCCCCTTGCATAATCTCTGCATTACCTATTGTTATTGGGATGATACTAATGTCCACACTATGAAAACTGAAGCAAAATATTACTTTACCTGCCATTTCTGGGCTCCCAACAATGAATTCCAATCTCATCCTCCAAAGGATCACCATTCACTTTAATTACTAACCTCCCTTTTATAGACTTATAGCTTTTTACATTTTGCACAGGTTAATTTACCTTTACCCTTTTAATTACATTTTTTTTTAAGTAACCCTTTGTTGGTCTTGAAATGTTTCCCAATCTCCTCGCCTGCCACTGCCCTTTGCAATATGACATGCCTTCATTTTTGCTCTTATGTTATCTTTAGCTTCTTTGTTTAGTTTTTTCTTAAACTCCCCTTAGAACCTTTCTTCTTTTTTTGAAAATACTTTAATTGGGAATTGAATATCTCCTTAAACATCTGCCACTCTTCATTAAATTTTAGTCTTTTAGTCTTTATACCCATGCTCTACATTAATGCCGGAAATGCAGAGATCCATCAGATAGTTTCAAAAAAGGAGTGGGGTGGCAATCAAATGGTGACTGGCCCAGAACATCCAAGGAGTGGTAATTTTTCAAAAACACTTACTGAAACAGAGAGCATTACAGTTCATTACAAACCTGGTTTGCCACAGGTATTTTTTAAATTCATAATTAAATCTTTCTGAAGTATCAAGAGATAACAGGAACCACCAAGTCAAAATCAGAACATGAGCCATCATTCTTATAAGGCAAATATCATGCTGATTCTTTTTCTCGAATACCATAACTTGTAACAGAGTTAACAAATTGAATTCCCATATCACCATTTTAGGGACGCACATACCAAATCGGTGCATGTCACTCATGAAATTTAATTTAGCTTCAGTTCAAATCTTTCTGCTATCATCAGCTGCTTTATTTAAAAGAAGGATCTTAACCATACATGTCATAAGTTTATATTTCCATCTTTGTATTGCACTGACCTAACATATTATTCTTGTTGGAAGTAAGAAAATTGGAATGCTTTCCCACCTTCCTAGCTACATCCTTGCTCATGCATATTTGCCCTTTTATTTTTATTCCTTTTGCTATCCAGCCACTGGCTTTCAGCCAAATATGCAAAACTAGTTAACAAGTTTTGAGAAGATTTGTAGCTCAGGTGGAGGTTCTGGATGTAAGTTTGCTCGCTGAGCTGGAAGGTTACAAAACTAGTATCAAATAATTTTACTGGAAAAAGATCTAATGAGGCTCATGCTTTTCTTGCATGGATTAAGAATTTAACAGCAGTATACCCTTCAATATTTAAATAAAAAAGTTTAATAGGTTTCTTAAATTAACATCCAATACTGCAATTTTTTAAAAAAAGGAAGGGCAAAATTTAAATAGTGAGTATATAGGATACACAATCTTCAGAATCAGTGCTGCTCACAGGAAACCTTGTCTGCCGCTTGCACAGACCTGAATTCACGGGCCACCTTCCAGGATTTACGTTTGTTTTAAATAATATTAATTAAAACTCAGGGGAGTATGTCTGCAATTTAACCAACGTGCATGACTCAAAAAGCTGATACCATAATATCAAAGGCAGTAGCAGGTGTAGGCCATTCAGTCCATCAATCTTGCTTCACCATTCAATAACACCATGACTGATCAGATTGTGGCCTCAGCTCCATGTTCCTGCTGGCTCTCAACTTAACCTTTGAACATATTCCATATTCCAGCCTCCCTGATGTCTTGGAGAAAAATGCTCCAAAGATTAATGACTTTTGTCAGACAAAATTCTTTACCATCTCCATCTTAATTGGGAGACTCCATTTTTAAAGCTGTACTCCCTATGTCTGGATTGAAAGGAAACATCCTTTCAGCATCAACCATGTCAAGATCTCTCAGATTAGGGTGTAGGTTTGCTCGCTGAGCTGTAGGTTTGATATCTAGTCGTTTCATTACCTGGCTAGGTAACATCATCAGTGGCAACCTCCAAGTGAAGTGAAGCTGTTGTCTCCTGCTTTCTATTTATAGGTTTGTCCTGGATGGGGTTCCTGAGGTTTGTGGTGATGTCATTTCCTGTTTGTTTTCAGAGGGGCTGATAGATGGTATCTAGATCTATGTGTTTGTTTATGGCATTGTGGTTGGAGTGCCAGGCCTCTAGGAATTCTCTGGCATGTCTTTGCTTAGCCTGTCCCAGGATAGATATGTTGTCCCAGTCGAATTGTGGTTTTTTTTTCATCCGTGTGTAGGGCTACGAGGGAGAGAGGGTCGTGTCTTTTTGTGGCTAGCTGGTGTTCGTGTATCCTGGGGCGAACTCTCTTCCTGTTTGTCCTGTGCCTAGTCGACCTGTGCCTCACCACCCATTTCACCTTCAACAACATAATCTACAAACGAACCAACGACACACCCATGGGATCTCCGCTATCAGGATTCATAGCAGAAGTGGTAATGCAAAGACTAGAACAAACAGCCCTACCAACCATCAAACCAAAAATCTGGGTCAGCTACGTAGATGACACCTTTGTCATCACAAAACGAAACAAGATAAAAGAGACATTTAACATCATCAACAACACCCTCACAGGCATAAAGTTCACCAAGAAGGAAGAAACCGACAACAAACTCGCATTCCTGGACGTCCAGTCAAAAGAAAGGACAACGGAGAACTACAAACCAACAAACACTGACCAAATACTTAATCAGCAACCATCCCAACACACACACAAACGAAGCTGCATCAGAACATTATTCCAACGAGCCACCACACACTGCAGCACAGATAAACTTCGGAAAACAGAGGAGAACCACCTATACAATGTATTCAAGAAGAACGGATACTCAAAAAATACAGTCCGCAGATTCCTCAAGAACAAACCACGACAGCAGACCAAACACAGCCAGAAACCCTAACTACCTTACCATATATCAAAGAAGTTTCAGAAATGACTGCCAGACTACTAAGACCCCTTGGAATCCTAGTAGCACACAAACTCACCAACACTCAAACAAAATCTGACAAACTTAAAAGACCCAGTACATCCCATGGACAAAACCAACGTCATCTACAAAATTCCATGCAAGGACTGCCACAAACACTACATAGGACAAACAGGAAGAAAGTTAGCCACCAGGATACACGAACACCAGCTAGCCACAAAAAGACACGATCCTCTCTCCCTCATAGCCCTACACACAGATGAAAAAAACCCACCAATTCGACTGGGACAACACACCTATCCTGGGACAGGCTAAGCAAAGACATGCCAGAGAATTCCTAGAGGCCTGGCACTCCAACCATAACACCATAAACAAACACACAGATCTAGATACCATCTATCAACCCCTCAGAAAACAAACAGGAAATGACATCACCACAAACCCCAGGAACCCCATCCAGGACAAACATATAAATAGAAAGCAGGAGACAGCAGCTTCGCTTCACTTGGAGGTCGCCACTGATGATGTTACCTAGCCAGGTAATGAAACGTCTGGATATCAAACCTACAGCTCAGCGAGCAAACCTACACCCTAAACCTCAATCTGAGCTACAAACCTTCACAAACGTTGCATCTCTCAGAATTTTGTGTTTTAATAAGATTCATTCTTCTAAACACCGATGGACAAAGGGCCAACCTGCTCCATCTTTCCTCATAAGTGAAAACCATCATCCCAAGAAATAGCAGAGCGAATATTCTCTGAACTGTTTCCAATACAATTACAATGAAATTCATGCTATCCACTGTGCACCACACTCTCGACTCTGATCTACAGTCCTCACTTTCTCCTACATGGAATGGGTAATGCAGTAAATCAAAATCTGGGCACAGAAGAATACGGACTTTGACAGTAACTGTGTACCATTCAATCGTTTGATTCCTGTTAACAGTTAATGGAACTGAAGAGCCATACATAACCTTTGAGGTCAAAAGGAAATGACATATAAAAAGTACAAGTTGTTTTTAAATTGTGCTGTTAATAAGCATCATGATGGCTAGGTGAAGCTGGTTTCCTGTCATGGAAACACTTAGGTAGCTGTTTCATTTGTGAAGTATGCATAATCATTAGTAATATAGTCATTCTAGTTGGTACAGTGCGAGATAATGTGGATTACAGCATATCCCTTACATAAGGAGACCAACAGTGATAACAGTTCTCTCATATGGTGTCTGCAATGCCCTGTACAGTTGGAGCAAGATTTCCCTACTTACAAACTCCATCACAATACCTTACAGAGTAACCTCGATTATCCGAATACCAATGATCCGAAAATCGGATTATCCGAAGGAGATCTTGAGGTTCCGATAGAAACATTATATTAAAGATCTGTTTCCAACAGTGATCGCGTCTTTTGTTTACAGTGATTAAACAGGCAGTCTCCAAATGACTGACCTCCCGCCCTCTCTTACTCCTCTCACTTTCCCTAGAGTTCTACAAAGGGGTGTACCCTTCCCCCAGATAATCTCTCCAACATTGTCCTGTACAGAGCAAACATGGAACCTGTCAAAAAGGTGCAGTAAAATGTTGTGTGTGTGTGTGCTTGCGCGCGCTGTTTGAGACTTACCCCACAAAGGCAGCTGCAGCAGCAGCAGTCTTGGTGTTGGTGTCCAGTCCAGCTACCCCAGAGAGGGGGCGATATTGGAGGGGAGCAGGGTGAGGGTGGGGGCGTTGTTGGGGTGCGGGCTCAGGGCGGGGTTGGGCAGGAGGGAGCGTTGTTGGCTGGGATTGGGGGGTGATGTTGAACGGGGTTGGGGGTGGGAGGGGACAGGGTTGGATTGTATTGGGGGCAGTGTTGGACAGGGTTGGGGGTAGAAGGGGGCGGAGTTGGATGGGGTAGTGGGGGCAGGCTGTTGTCAGTGTTGGGGGTGAGTGGGGCAGTGTTGGTTGGGGTTGGGGTGGGTGGGAGTGGTGTTGGGGGGGCGGTCTGTGGACGGTGTTGGGCAGCGGGCAGGAGGGCGGTGTTGAATGGGGTGGGGTGTGGGTAGGGGGTGGTGTTCGGGGAGGCAGGCTGGGGACAGTGTAGGACAGGGTTGGAGGGGGAAACGGGCTGGGGACGGTAGTGGACAGGGACGGGGGTCGGGCTGGGGGCAGTGTTGGGGGCGAGGGCTTACGCGCTGCTGCAGTCTCCTGAATGGGGAGCAGACTTTAAAAACTGAGCCCCACAGGAAAGGCATTTAATCGATTAACCGAATAATCGATTACCCGAACGAAATAGTGCCCGCCCATCTCGCTTGGATAATCGAGGTTCCCCTGTATCTGTTTATTCAGTCCCTTTCTTGGCTTAGATAATTCTGGGTCGAGTGTGGTGCTGGAAAAGTACAGCAAATCAGGTAGCATCCGAGGAGCAGGAGAATCTACGTTCTGGGCATAAGCCCTTCATCAGGAGGGAGGCTGGTGGGTCGGGGGCTGAGAGATAAATGGGTGGGGCTAGGGGGAAGGTCGCTGAGAATGCAATAGGTAGATGAAGGTGGGGGAAGAAAGTGATAGGTCGGAGAGGAGGGTGCAGCGGATGGATGGGAACAACAATAGACAGGTCAAGAGGGGATAACTGAAACAAAAGGCGATAATTGAAGCATTGCATAAAATTCTGGCCACCCTATTATAGGAAGAATAACAATTACACTAGAGAGGTTGCAAAGGAATTTTACCAGGAAGCTCTCAGGGCTGGAGGGTTGGAGCTACATGGAAATATTCCATAGTCTGGGGTTGTTTCTTTGTATCAGCAAAGTTTGAAAGGATGCAGAGTTGGAGCCTTGGGACTGGGATAAGGTGGGGGAGGGGAATATGAGGAAATTGGTGAAATCCACATTTATCCTGTGTGGTTGCAGGGTCCCAAGGCGGACGATGAGGCATTCTTCCTCCAGGTGTCTGGTGGTTAGAGTTTGGCAATGGAGGTGGCCCAGGACTTGAATTCCCTTGGTGGAGTGGGAGGGAGAGTTGAAGTGTTTAGCCACTGGGCAGTGGGGGTGGCTAGTGCAGGTGTCCCAGAGATGTTCTCTGAAATGATCCGCAAGGTGACATCCTGTCTCCCCGATGTAGAGGAGGCCACATTGGCTGCAACAGTTACATTAGATGACATTAGTAGAGTTACAGGCAAATTTCTGTTGGATGTGGAAGGATCCATGGGGCCTTTGATGTGGGTGAGGGGGAGGTGTGGGCACAAGGTTTGCACTTCCTGCTGTGGCAGGGGAAGGTGTCAGAAGTAGAGGGAGGGCTGGTGGGAGGCATGCATCTGACAAGGGAGTCACAGAGGGAATGGTCTCTCCGAAATGCTGATAGGGATGGGGAGGGAAATGTATTCCTAGTGGTGGGGTTTGTTTGTAGGTAGTGGAAGTGGCGGATGATGATGCAATGTGTACGGTTGTTGGTGGGGTGGAAGGTGAGGACCAGGGGGTCTGTCCCTGTTGCGTTGGGAGCGGTGGGGTTCAAGGGTGGAGGTGCGGGAAATGGAGGAGATGTGCTGTAGGGCATTGTTGACCATATCAGAGGGGAAATTGCAGTCTTTGGAGAAAGAGGCTATCTTTGATTTTCTATGGTGGTCATCCTGGGAGCAGATGTGGCGGAGGCATTGGGAGTAAGGGATGGCATTTTTACAGGAGGCAGGGTGGGAGGAGGTGTAGTCCAGATAGCTGTGGTAGTCTGTGGGTTTGTAGTAGATGTCAGTGGTTAGTCAGCTGCCAGAGATGGTGAGGGAGAGGCCCAGTTTGGATTCTGGACTTGTTTAAACATTAGCTATGCACTTTTACTCACACAGAAAATAATACTTAAACATTGCCTTAAAAAGAAATGATAGACTTTGCTTAAGTTTTTTGACTTGTACTCATCGGGACATTTTGCAAGAATACAAATTCAAGGGAAAAACTAAAATTTATATACTGCATTAGAGAACAGTGCTAAATGGTTGGAAGTAGACTCCAATTGATAGAGGAGATGCCTCAGAGAATGTTGTTGCTAGGTCGCCATAATCTTACTAGACAATAGCAGCTGCTCTCTCATTAGAAAAAGAAGTGACTGGTGGTGATTTAACCTGAGGGCCGCCAAACCTCAGGCAAAGGAAGAGATTGAGAAGGAGAGCCCTTCATGGTAACTTCAAACCAGTGATGGGAATTGGACCATGCTGTTGGCATCACACTGCTCCATAAACCAATGAGCTAGCCAACCGAGCTAAACTGATTCCCCTTGGAGAATGTACCCATCAACAGTTAATAGCTAGCTTGCCATGAACTGTTTCTCTCCTCACACATGCTGCCAGTATTGCCGATTTCCTCCAGCACTGTTGCTTTATATTTCAGATTTTCAGCATCTGCTGTATTTGATGTTACGTTAGAACTAAACAAAAGGCGATAATTGAAGCACTGCATAAAATTCTGGCCACCCTATTACAGGAAGAATAACAATTACTCTAGAGAGGTTGCAAAGGAATTTTACCAGGAAGCTCTCAGGGCTGGAGTTACACGGAAATATTCCATAGTCTGGGGTTGTTTCTTTGTATCAGCAAAGTTTGAAAGGGAGCCAATAAAGATGTATAAGGTGATTAGGGGCATTGATAGAGTCAGCAAGGCAATTTTTCCATCAATACAGGGCTGAATAACCAGGAGGCATAAATTTAAAATAAGTAGTAGAAGGCTAAGAGGAGAGCCAAGAAAAAGTGTCATATCTGACTCAATGATAATTCTGCTTCTCTCTCCACAGATGTTACCAGACCTGTTAAATTTGTCAAGCATTGTGTGTTTTGGCAAGCATAACGTTTTTGCTCTTACATTCGATTCCTCAGCTAATAAAGACAAGTATCCCATGTGCCTTCTTAACCACTATCTACCTGTCCTGCTACCTTCAGGAATCTGTGGATATGCACTTCTGCAAATAGCTGTATCCTGTCCACTTGGGCCAAATTGTACCTTAGCTTTAGTGAAACTGCACCTTAGCTTCATCAAACTGTACCTCAGCTTAGTAAAATTTGCTTTTTCCTTGTCTCCCAGAACTTCTATTCTTGGTTCATTCCCATCCTTTTTCCATAACTATCTTAAATCTAACTGAGTTATGGTCACAGGATATAGTCAATCTATTTGCATTTACAGAAGAATGTGCAAACTATAGGTTAAAAGGAATATGATAGAAGTTCACTAAAGCAATCAACGTTTATTTAAAAGATCAACAACTCATAATTCCAACACTATTTAGTTAACGAGCCAAAATCCGACCATTTGTTGCAAGTAGCATGGTTCATCTGGACATATAAAATGGTGACTGTGCAAGTGCAGTGAGAATATACCACAACTCACAAATTAATATAAAGAAATAAAAACTTCAATAGCTCAGTTGGGAAGTGTAACTCAAAGAACAGGTTCACCCTTGAATTACCCTGAATTTTCAGGCAGCACTACAGTTTACATCATCTCTAGCTGGACTGAAGACTAAAATAATAGCTGAAGTTCCAATACTGTTCAATACCCAGTGATCTCTATGAAGAGAAGATTAGGATGGTCTTGTACATTGAAAGGCTCCTGAGTGAGATATCAGAGTGCTGCTGTTGATACACCAAAGCAATTGGCCACACCATACCATAGACAGAAACCCTGTACTCATTTTAGAAAATCTTAGTATATTGTCTTGTTTTACAGAGTACATGACAAGGTCCAAGTAAGTTTAATTTACTGGTGTAGCATTAAAATTGAGACATTACCATCTGACTATTGCTTTCAGTACTTAGAGTTGAGTTCAGAAAATAAATACAGAATCAGTGTGGTCAAGCATCATTCCTGATGCTTAGGTGAGATAATTGAGAAAATGAACAGCACTGACTAAATTACAGCTTTGAGAAAAAGGATCAGTCAACTTACTGAACTAACAGCTTCTACATTAGCACCAGCAAGGCAGAGGTGGCGGACAACATCAAGACTCCCATTGTTCGCAGCTAAATGCAAAGGTGTTCGTCCATACTGTAAAAGAAAAACATTTAAAAGCAGGTAGGGCATTAATGCTTTTCTAAAAAAAAATGTGACTTCCACTACAATCCATTTTTTTCTGAAAGCAGAAAATGTTTCATTGTTTGCTTACTCCCTACTCACCACCTCTCTTCCACTTCTAGACATGCTTAAAGGGGAGCTGACCTTTAATTAGTCTCAAAGTCTGGGACTGGGAATTGGCAGAATAAAATCAATCAGGGCTCTCTTTATTGAGACTATCCTTACAACCTTGAATTGTATGCTACAGGCTGGCTGAGATGACCCTCAAATTTCACAAATCCACTAAAAACTCACCTGCCCAACCTTGTACAGGGTACACCAACAGTCATTATGTTCAGGGAAGGGGCACTGACATCTGTGGAATGAAACCCAGTCATTTCACAAGTAAAGGTAATGAGGCAAAGACAGGGGTAGAAAAGAATGATGCCCAATGTTGATTTATTTCCTTACATTCAACATTGAATAAGTTATGATTTGGAGATATCGGTGTTGGACTGGGGTGTACAAAGTTAAAAATCACACAACACCAGGTTATAGTCCAACAGGTTTAATTGGAAGCACACTAGCTTTCGGAGGGTCGCTCCTTCATATCACCTGATGAAGGAGCGACACTCCGAAAGCTAGTGTGCTTCCAATTAAACCTGTTGGACTATAACCTGGTGTTGTGTGATTTTTAACTTTGAATAAGTTAGGCTTATTAGAAATAGTGTGAGCGTCAAAGTGTTGTAGCAGCCAACAATATTTTGAATTTCAGAAATACTTCAGGGATATTGAAAGGTCTGTACAATATATTGCTTAATAATTAATTGAAATGCTGTTTGCAGTCTGGGATGTCTATTTTGGCAAGCATAGTTAATCCATATGGGACAAGTGCACTGGATGATACCAAGGTTGGGAAATTATAACTATCAGGAGAAACTCACTACTCAGACTATTTAAACAGCAGTAAATATGGCCAGGTCAAACTAGTGTTAAGTAGTCATTAATGTAAGATTAGGAGAAAGTGAGGACTGCAGATGCTAGAGATCAGAGTCAAAAAGTGTGGCGCTGAAAAAGCACAGTAGGTCAAGCAGCATCCGAGGAGCAGGAGGGTCGATGTTTCAGACATAAGCCCTTCATCAGGAATATAAGATTGACATTTAGAATGCAAAAAAGGGCCTAACAAATTTCTTTATGCAGAAAACAGAATAGTTTTCCAACGGCAGTGATTGAATAACATTACATTTTAAGAGAAAATTAAGCAAGAACTATAGAATGGTCAGGTCAGTAGAGACCATTTTGGATCGTAAAGAGCTAGTTGAGACAACGTGCTCAGTTAGTAACTTACATTGTAAACATTTATGGCTAGATTACTCTTCAGAATAAAACTAATCTCTAAATCACTAAAAGCATGAAAGTACGATAGTAACATCATTAGCTCAATGTTTATAACACAAAATAGCGGCAGCAAACTTTAGTTGCTATTTACTACAGGAAAGTAATTCAGTGCTTTGTATATTTAGGCATTAAAAGACATTGTAAAATGAAGATACACATACAACTTTTACAACAGCGAGGGAATAGCACATCCTACATTCATGCCTATCTCAATGACTGGACACTAAAAACAACTGTCAGAATATCTTGACAGGACAGAAGTTAGCCACTTCAGCCAAGCCAAAAATCTTTTAATCTCGGTTTTAAAACTTGAATTGACTTAACTTCAATAGATTTTTGAGACAATTCCAGATTTCCACTACCTTTTGTGTGAAGAAATATTTTTTGACATCACCACTGAAATGAGTTCTAATGTTATCAGACTGCTTGCCTGGGACTTCCTTAGCAGATGAAATGGATTCTCCCTGTGTGTGCCCATCAAATCTTTATTCTCCCATACTCAAGTGACTAGAAGTCTATGCAACCTGTAACTGATTCCTGGGATTAGGGCATTATACAATTAGGACTGACAAGGTCAATGTTTCCTAGAATTAAGATGCACATGAGGTGACTGTTAATGATTTGCTGATATTAAAGATACATAGAGAATGGGCAATGTTTAATGACTGGGATCACATATAAATAGAGTAGGAAAAGAGTTTTGTGGTGCAAGAGTGCCCCTACCTCTGGGCCAGAGGTCTAAGTTCAAATCCCACCTGTCCCTGTACTGTAACATGCCTGAACAAGATGATTAAAGATGTATACTGGGTTAGGAAACAGGCATCTGTAATGCTGCATTTTGGGAATACACCTACAAATAAGGAAAAAAAACGGTGTCTTGATTTATACTTTCAACACTATCTGTCTTGAATCCATTTAACACAACTAACAAACATGTAAAATTCCTCTGAAATCTGGCATGACGAATGGTGAGAGATTGCTTTCCTTGCAGGAGAAGTCTGAAAGTAGAGGTTACAGTTGGAGAACAAGGGGTTGGGCAATTAGAAGTGAGGTAAGGAGACATTTTCCCACTCAAAAGAGTTCTGAATCTGAGGTATTCTTTACCGCAGGGGCTGCGAATGCTCAGTTATTTTAATCTTTAAGACAGAGATCAATAGATTCATGGGATAATAATGGGATTGAAGGATATGGGAATAGCCCAGGAACATTGAGTTGAGGTAAATAATAAATCATAAACATACTCAATAGCAGAGTAGGATTGAATGGTTTGCTTTATCTCCTATTTCATTAGTTCTAAGCAGTCTTCATAATTTAATCTTGATACTATTCTGGTAGTGGGTAACATGGCAAAGTCCCTATATCCCTAATATGCAGGTTTTCACGACATAACCATCTACAAAGGAGTAGGTGCTTTCCCCTACCTGAATCAGTCTGTAGAATGTAGTAGAGTGATGATGCGTCAGATTATATAGCTAACGCACCATAATGTTTGACACATGAAAAAAATGAAAGATGCAAAACTAATAAAACATGCCTGAAGGCAAAATTACTAAACATTTCAATTCTGACCATTTGAAGCTTTGTCAGTAGTACAAAAATATCTGCATACCATTTAACAAAACTGAAATGGTTTTAAGCTATATGAAGTTGGATGATCCAAAATTTGAAAATCTCTTGATAGAAATGCATTTCGCAACAACTTTTTAAAAAGAGTACATTTTTAAATATCTCAAGGCGTTTCATAAGACAGTTAGCAAATACAAAAAGAATCATGTAAGGAGGATATCAGGATAAATTATCAAAAGCTTGGTCAAATATGTCAGTTTAGAATTGTCTTAAGGAGGACAGAGAATGAATTAAACTCAAGGGAATTCAAGTGGTGGAGTAACCAAAGTTGGGGATACACAGTGTCTCTATTTGGAAAGATGCAGAGGTTTGCAGAGTAGCATTTATCACACAACAGGTTCAGGCAAATAGCTTCTAAGTTGCTGCACACATCTAAGGGGGACCACAGTGCTGTTCAGGATTATAGAAGAACTGAAGTCCATCATTCTCTTCACCCAGTGTCTAACATGCCTGATCAAAAAATATTATCCATCCAGTAGTGGATAGGGTTTCCCTTTACTAAAGCATTGGTCACATAAAAACTTGATTAGTACAAGGGTTTCATTTGCAAGAAGCTGCAGGACTATGAATACAACAGAAAATCTGATTGTCACACAATGAATTATATGTTATTACAGAAAATCTTTAATGATGGTGTTATTACCTTATTAGTTAGATCAAGGTTGCAATTTGCATCACAGAGAGCCATAACAATAGCCAAATTGCCATCTTTGCAGGCTACATGTAGAGCTGAATTACCATGCCGATCTTGTACATCTATGAAACATCCTTGGTTTAGCAGATATTTCACCACTTCTATCTGACATCTTCGTACTGCTAGGTGCAGAGCTGTGTGACCATCCTGAAAAAAATTAAATGCAAACTTATACAGCTCTGTGAGAAAATACATTGGAATAGGAACTTGTATTTGTTGAACTTAATTTTCAGGTGCGAAACGGGTACAAAATAATACAATTTAGCATTGGGATTATCTGCACCCAATCTGTGAAAGCGCTGGTCCAACAATCAAAATCCCAGGCCTATTTTAAAATTACACTGGAAAGTTGCCTAAAATACGGACTGTGAATATCCACGTTAGGAGACTGAAATTTATTAAACAATTCTTCTGATAAATTCATTACCTCAAGAGGGGTAGGAGCAGTTGAGTTTTTCAAGATTCTTCAGCATCTACTGCCCAAATATAAATTCTTGTCCTATATAACACAAAAGTTCTTCTCTAACTCAAGAGATGTTGAGCCTCTGCAACCTTTATTTGCGCCTAAGAATGGACTCAAATCAATTTTACCCAATATAGAGTGGAACCTCCTTATGGCAAGGTCAACTCTCTTGTTGAAACATAATTCTCTTTTATGAAAGAGATGGATTTATGAAAAGTCCATACAATGGTAAACTATCCCTGTAAACCCTAGCTCTCATGCAGTTCACAATTAATGGTACACTAGATAGAAGTATGATAGCAATTGATAGAAGTATGAGAAATATATAATCCAGAAATATCCAGAAAAGAGTTTGCACGTTCTCCCCGTGTCTGCGTGGGTTTCCTCCGGGTGCTCCGGTTTCCTCCCACAGTCCAAAGATGTGCAGGTTAGGTGAATTGGCCATGCTAAATTGCCCGTAGTGTTAGGTAAGGGGTAAATGTAGGGGTATGGGTGGGTTGCGCTTCGGCGGGGCGGTGTGGACTTGTTGGGCCGAAGGGCCTGTTTCCACACTGTAAGTAATCTAATCTAACCCCAATAATAGGTGCCAGCACTTTCCCTGAAAACCTCTCCATTACAAATATTAATAAATACAGAAACATTTTAATCCATGTACCACTTGCTAAAAATGTTAGCCATCAATATTATATAATCAGATTATTTTAAAACAAAAAGGTCTTTCAAACATGTCCCAATCAAGCCTTTGTTTCTAAACTTTGTAAAAATAGGGATTTGGAAGCAAACTGCAACTAAATTATTTACAATTAGTCTAATTATTTGTCGGTTTCAACCTCTTTAACATACTGCCGAACCTTGGTGATTTAATTCATTTTCAGCCCTTGAGAGCAAAAACTATAAAGCATCCACAGTCACCAATTTTTCTTCCCAATTTGCTCCATTCGTTTTTCCTGGTTAGTAATTTTTCTCCTTCCAACCATTCCAGTTTAGGGTTTCAACTACTTCCAGACAATTATTCTTAGGTCAGTGCTTTGTTTTCTTGCCCAAGTTCCAGCCATCAGCAGCAGAAATGCTGGCAGATTTTCCATAACATAGATAGCTATTCTGCAATTAATTGAAGCACCAATATTCCTGCACATGAACATCAGCACAGAGAAGTGATTACGTTTAACACTTTGCTAGTGTGTCAACCTAAGTGAGTCACTGCTGAAACTATTTGAGCCTACTCTCTCTTTTCAATGGTGAGAATAAATCATCTAGGTTACGACTTCACAGTTTCCGACGGTTTTGTGCGTGCAAGTTGATCTGCAATGGATGGAAGTGAGCAATCTTAAAATGGAACCTCATCATATCCTCATCCAACTTCTGCTTTGCAGGAATTGAAACCAAAATTTTGCTGATCTACATGGCTCACAATTATAGAATTCTTTTGCACCTTAATATGCAAGTGTGGAGGAAGAAAAACCATATTGTCAACAGCATCAAGAATTTGGCTCAGGATCTTTTCTTTCTTGATGCTGCAGAAAGCATTGTAAGGATGTGATTTAATTCCTTCACTTGCATTTCCTCCATGGAAAAAGTAAACTTGTCCTTTTGGAACCCCAGTGGTTTGATGACCTGTACAATCTCACTGAGTGCGAAAGCTTGAAAATCCAAATGACCATTTGACAAACCAAGACTTCTGCAATTTACAAGCTGTTTCTGCTTACTTTGGCTATTGAGGTAATTAAGATCATATGCTTGCAGCCAATACAATACACAAGTCAGTGGTTGCAGAAATGTCAAACAATGTACAGCAACCAAATTTCACAAATGTTACATTAGCATTGCCAATCTTCTGAAAATCTGGCAAATGTTCACTTACTTCTTTTATTTATTTGTTCGTAGGATATAGGTGTCACTGGCTAGGGCACGTACTGGCCTTGAGGTGGTGACAGTGAGCTGCTAGTTTGAGCCACTGCGATTCATGTGGAGTGGGTACTGCGCAGGGCTATTAGGAGGGAGTTCTAGGAACTTGACCCAGCTCGTTGAAAATAGATATTTAGTGATGCAAGTAGAATAGCAGAATCAAAATGCACTCTTACAACGTAATTTATTCATTCTAAATTACAGAAGATTGCCATCCAAGTGCCATTCCACCTGCTTCTTTTTCTAATAATCTGGCTCTTGCCCTAGTGTGAAAATTATTCACTTGCATTTTCTTTGTATTGACAATTCTGTTGCTGGGATGAGAACCAGATTTAACAAAATAAACATGGATGTTTGCACGTTTGTTAGTTTCCAACAGTGTTAGCTTAAAAAGTGTTAATGTAAAAGTGCTCATTTTTCTTAAAGAAGAAATTTCAGTAGGAAGAAACCAGAATTGCACTTTAAAAACAGCCTGCAGAGAATTGCTTCTCTCTCACAGAATGATATTAAACATGGGAAATGACTCATGTGCTAATGCTACAAGTATCAAGATCAGAGCAACATGACCAATTTTGCAATACCACTTTGTGAGAACAAATGTATGCAATAAAGGGCTACTGTAGATACTGAAAAATAACATTACAATATGCTAGCAGTCAGTGCTGGCAAAGGGAATCCTTATTGGTTTTGCTGCTAAAATAATGGTCAAACATAACCAATATTCAAATCATATGGAGATGTTGGTATTGGACTGGGGTGGATAAAGTCAGAAGTCACATGACAAGTTTATTTAGGTGACTTCACCTGATGAATTGGAGATGCCGGTGTTGGACTGGGGTGTACAAAGTTAAAAATCACACAACACCAGGTTATAGTCCAACATGTTTAATTGGAAGCACACTAGCTTTCGGACGCTCCGAAGACACTCCTGATGAAGGAGGAGTGCTCCGAAAGCATGTGACTTTAAAACCTGTTGGACTACAACCTGGTGTCATGTGACGTCTGACAAATTCCAATTAACCTCCTTCACGGTTAGCTGAAAAGTGTACAGAAAAATATATCAACCACAGAATGCATACTAAGATCAAATCATCAAAAATAAATAATTAATATTACAAAGCTGGATATTCAAACATGTAATATACTCAGAACTTACTGTGTCAGTTACATCGACATCCGCATTATGTTCTATTAAACATTCCACAATTTCCACAAAGCCTCTTGCTGCTGCAGTCAGGAGGGGAGTCTCTCCTTCTTTATTTCTAATATGAACAGAGGCATTAGCTTCACAGAGTGCCTTGGCTACAGCATAGTAACCATGCCAAGATGCACAGTGTAAAGGGGTTTCTTGGTCCTAAAGAAACAAACAATAAAAAGGATTACAACTGATAAACTTTGAATAAATTAAGCACAAAAAAAGCATCAATTGATAATGAAATTAGAAAATCTACATCAGTGTTCAATAATGTAATGGCGCAATTGCATGCAACTAAGTAGACTCAGTGATGAGTACTTAGCATCATTTTCCAGCAGAATGTAGAGTCTCAAGTCAAAATTTTGAATGGGATCCCTGCAATGCAACCAGCACTCCTGACTTGTGCATGTATTACTGTACCAACTAAACAGTGACTGGAAAATGGAATAAGTTAAATGTCTAGCATAAATTCTCTATTGGATTGAGCATTGCCAATATTCCACTGAAAATCTGTCAAACCTTGTTTACGTATTGGTAGGGATCTACTATGGTGCAATGAATCAAAGTTGTAGACATGAGAGCACTTACCAACTCTGAATGGAACCAAAGTTATAATCAGATCACATCTAAATAGCAGAAATAAATAAGCATTTCAAGTATAAAACACATGGAAGGAAACAGACTAAAGCAACTGTAGCCGAGATCTTGCAGTCAGTGACCAAATGATAGCACATGTTCCTGACATTTAAGTAGGCTGCTCACAAAGATCTACCATGGATTTGCCCTTTTCTGATGTTAAATATTAACTTGGTGCCAAACTGAAGGGGATCTCTAAGCATCTCATAACAATAATGTCATTAAGCAAGATAAGCAGCCAATTGCATCGAAGTGACTTCACAAATCAGAAGATAAAATGCACTGATTATCCCATGCATGTATTCAAATTTAATACAGTAAAATAAATTAATAGAACTACACAAGATTAAAAGGTAGAATCTAAAATATTAAACTTTTTAAAAGGTATTAGAATTGTAGAAATCACCATAAAGTGATCCTAGAATTCTAGGCAGATCAGCTCACGTGGTTGAAAAGTGCTGTATCCAAGGCATCTATATCCCACAGGGAGTGTCAAAATTCTGTTTTATTTTTCAAAGGATGGAAAGAAAATAAAAGTGCACCAATCAATTCACTGAACTAGTAACTGCAATGCACAAAGTGAGGCAAGGCTCAGAAATTCAAGGCTCAATTCTGGCTCTCTGTTCAAGTAACTGATTGCAGCCAAGACCACAGAAATGGAAAAAAAAATCACCCATAATCTCCTCTCCTTACAAATTATCTATTGGCCCTTGCCAAAGTGTAAATATGTAGATATTGCATAGGGGGAGAATTACATTTGGTCTCACAAACATCTTGTTAACAATTGCCAATGGGAAACACACAAATAAACTATTTCTGAAAAGTATCGTCCTGCAGCACCATGAACAAATTAGGGAAGGAAACAACAAAGATCATTCACTCGCTTGTTTAGAGGTTATATTCACTTAGTGATAGAATGCTGTATATCCATCGGCAGGGTTCTAACATGATTGCTTGTCAAATTTTAAGTTTGCATGAATCATTGACTACAAAAAGCTGGAATAGAAACTAATTTTGTCATATTTCTATACAATGTCTTCAATCAGTTCTTTGATATTTACAGAGGTTCATTGTCGGTGGAAGTTTCACACTCTACCTGATCTACCCATGTTGGCACCTGAGCAAGATATAAGAAGTTTCCAGGATGTTCAGCATATTTCCTTGCAGAAAATTGCCACTTTAATCTTTACATGTTGCATAGTACTCAAGTCTAAGAACATCCATAAGGAATTGTGGGTGTGATAGGTTTTCCTACCAATCAATGATACAGCACAGCAATTCTTTCCTTAAGTGGTGTAGCAGCAAATACTGTATTGCACACAGAAAGATGCATATTTGCAACTGAGAGTGATCACCTTGTGTTTCACTGCCTGAAAAAGGGCGGCAGAAGTAGAAAACCTTCATCACATTTAAAACTGCCAGCCATTTGAGAAAAAACATCATTAGTAGTCAATAGATGACACAGAATTGTTACTTCAACCTCACAAACCGATAACTATGTAAACTCTACCAATCATTGTTTCTAAAGCAACCAGATTAGGAAAGATCTCTGAAAAATGATGAGTTAGCCGATCCAATTAAGCTAGTCGTTGAGACTCAAGTCAGCCTCACTGTTTCCAGTATAGTTAAAAAGAAAAAGATCCTGTTTCAGATCAACTCCTAATAGTTCATATCGTAAAGTATTACGTAATCAGTTGGCAAAAGTGTTAAAGGCAAAGCACTGCAGACTCTGGAATTTTAAACAAAGATAGAATGCTGGAATGCATAGAAATTTCAGTAGGTCGGATAGCATGTGCAGAGAGAGAGAAACAGAGTTAACGTTTTGAGCCCGACATGATTCTTCCTCAGAACTCTAAAGAAGAGTCATACTACACTTGAAACATTAATGTTGTCAACCTGCCTAGGAAAAAAAAATTGCATCTCGTCTTAAATGGGAAGCCTTTAACTTTGAACTCTTATTCAATTATGTTTATGCTTCAAAATAAGCAGACCAAGGTTCAAGTATTTCATAAACAGTCTTGTTCATGCTCTGTACAAACTGTAGCAAATTTTCCCTACTTTTATATTCCATTCACACTGCAGTTAACAACAAAATTCCATTTAGCTTCCAAATCCATTGTTGCACTTTAATACTTGTTTTGTAATTCATGTACTGTACTAGGATACTCAGATCTTTCTGTACTACAGTTCTGCAACCTCTCTTCGTGAAAATAAATATGAAGAATGGCCATTTGGCTAAAGAATTAGAGAGCTGTGGCAACCACAGAACAGTGCTCTGACAAGAATCTTCTTGAAATAAGGAATTTATGTAAACTAAATGAAAGGGATACAGTTATAAACTGTTGAATTCAATGTATTTCTGTCTACAAAGTCACACACATCTAACAAATAGGGACCATTTTAAAAAATGCATCAATAATTTTACCTTCTTCTAGAACTTGCTTGTGAACAGTAATCACCATGAATGTACTTTCAGAATACAGAGACTATTTTTCAAATTTCAATTGATTACTCAGATTTAGTTCCTTAATAATCTCTTCAGACAAGAAACGATCAGAAGAGGAGGCAAAATTGGATTATATTTTTACCATTAGTTTTATTCCAGTCCGATTCCACAGTCATCATAATCCTGAATTAAAAATCGAAAAAACTGTGGATGCTGTAAATCAGAAACAATAACAGAAGTTACTGAAAAAGTTCAGCAGGCCTGGCAACATCTGTGAAGAGAAATCAGAGTTTTGAGTCCGATGACCCTTCCTCAGTTCAGATGGTAGCTAGGAAAATGTGGGTTTATTTGCAGAAGATAGGATGGGTGGGGGGGCGGAGTAAGGAGTAAATAATAGATGGGGTTAACACCCAAAGAGAGAAGAGCAGTTGGACAGACAAAGGAGTAGGTAACGATCTGGCTAGGAGGATAATTTGATGTTAATAGAGACTGTAAGTGGTTAACAATAGATAATGTGCAATAGCGATAACAAGGCCTAGTGTTTGGGGTAGGAGGGTAGCGTTTGGGACATGGAAGAGTCTAGGCCCAAAAATTATTGAACTCAATATTGAGTCCAGAGTGCTGCAGGGTCCCCATGCAGAAAATGAGGTGTTGTTCTTCCAGCTTGCGTTAAGCTTTGCTTGAACACTGTGTCAAGCCTGAGATAGAGATGTTGGCCAGGGAACAGGATGGTGTGTTAAAGTGGCAGGTTACTGGAATCTCAGGGTCAATTTTTGCAGGCAGAATGTAGGTATTCTGTGAAGCAGTCACCCAGTCTATGCTTCGTTTTCCCAATGTAGAGGAAACCACATGTTAAACAGTGAATGCAATAGACTAAATTGTGAGAAGTACAGGTAAAGTGCTTCACCTGGACCGTATGCTTGGGCCCTTGGATACCAAGGAGGGAGGAGGTAAATGGGCAGGTGTTACACCTTCGGCAGTTGCAGGGAATGGTGCCGCAGGGCGTTGTTGGGAGTGAACGAACAATGGACCAGGGTGTCCCAGAGGGAACTGTCTCTGCAGTAGGTGGACAAGGGAGGGGAGGGGAATACGTGTCCAGTGGAAGCATCTCGCTGGAGGTGGCGGATCTTCTGGACGTTATTGCTGGTGGGATGGTAGGTAAGGACAAGGGGAATCCTACTGCTGTCATGGGAGGGAGGAGAAGGGGTGAGGGTGAAGTGTGAGAGATGGGTTGGACCTGGTTGAGGGCCCTGTCAACAATGGTGCTGGGGACTCCTTGGTTGATGAACAAGGTGGACAGTTCAGAGGCTCCCTTATCAAAGTTGGCTTTATTGGAACATATGTGACAGAGACTGAAGAACTGGGAGAATGGAATAGAGTCTTTACAGGAAGCAGGTTGTGAGGATGCATAATTCCAAGTAGCTGTGAGAGGTGGTGGATTTATAATGGATATTAGTGGCCAATCCCCAGAAATGAAAATAGAGATGTTGAGGAAGTTTTTTTGGGGGAGGAGGAGTCAGAGACAGATCAGGTGAAAGTGAGGGTAGGATGGAAATTGACAGCGAAATCGATGCATGTTTCCAATCCGCACAAGAGAGTGAAGCAGCACCAATATAATCGGAGAAAGAGTTGTAGGTGGAGTCTGGAAAGGACTGAAACAAAGAATGTTCCACCTACCCTGCATAGAGTCAGGCATAACTAGGGCCTGTGCAGGTACCCATGGTCTGACCTGAAGAAAATGACATGAGTTAAGAGATATTGTTGAGTGTGAGGACAAGCTCAGCCAAGAGGAGGAGGGTGGTGGTGGGCGGGGACGGTTCAGGCCTATGCTGCAGGAAGAAGCGGAGAGCGCTGGGACCATCCTGGTGGAGGATGGATGCATAAAGGAATTGCACTTTCATGGTCAAGAGGTAGCGGATGGAGCCTCCAAACTGAAAATTCTAAAACTGGTGTAAAGCATTAGAGGATTCGTGGATCTACATGGGCAGAGACTGGACCAGGGGAGAAAAGACCGAGTCAAGGTAGGATAAGAGTTAATGTTTCGGGTCCGGTGATCCTTCATCAGAACTGATAGTAGCTTGGAAATCGTTGGTTTATATGCAGACGATAGGATGGAGGTAAGGAGTAAACGATAGGTGGGGAAAGAGCCCAAAGAGAGGGAAGAGCAGTTGGACAGACAAAGGTGTGGATAATATCAGGCCAACATCTCTGTCTCAGGCTTGCTGCACTGTTCCAGCGAAGCTCAGCATAAGCTGGAAAAACAACACCTCATTTTCTGCTTGCAGACCCTGCAGCCTTCCAGACTCAATATCGAACTCAATAATTTTAGGGCTTGAACTCTTCCATGTCTTAGCCCCCTACCCCACGCATCAGGCCCTGTTATCACAGTCTGCCATTACATACTACTTGTTGTTAGCCACTAACTGTCTCCATCAACCCTCTTAACCGGATCGTTACTTACTCCTTTGTCTGTCCAACTGCACTTCTCTTTCTTTGGGTTCTAACCCCCACCTATCATTTACTCCTTACCCCCTCCCCCACTCCATCTTCTGCATATAAACTGAGATGTTCTGAGTTACCATCTGTTTTGAGGGAAGGTCACCAAGTTAATGCTGCTTTCTCTTCACAGATTCTGCCAGATCTGCTGAGCCTTTCCATAATCATGAATTAGCTGGTTATGTACAAGTGCCACTACAACAGATGATCCACGATACACAAATTTTTAAAGCCGATCAAATTTTACAAGTCTTACCCTGTCTTGGAGATTTGGGTTAACACCAACATTGCAGAGGTATTGTACAACTTCCACATTCCCGTAGCGGGCTGCTACGTGGAGGGCAGTTTCACCAGACTGCAGTAAAATATGAACAAAACTAACATTTCAAAAACCAGGTTGAAATTGAAATGCATGATACTATTTGGAGTTATTTGGCTTCCCTTAATAAAGCACCTATTTCACAGAGGCATTTATAGTCAGCTTTTCTGAACACAAAATATTGAAAATTCTACAATACTTAGCTATTTAAAACACTAAAGCAGATATAGAATATCTTTGGACAGTAATAATATAATAACAATCTGTAAAGACCAGAAAGAAACATAAATCGTAGGAGTGAGGGTTTCAAGGAGGGGAAACGGTAGCAGACTGTGCAGCAGCAGCAGTAAATGAAAATGCTCAATGGATCCACAAAAAAGATTTTGTAGATACCAGTGGAAATAGATCACCATCTTCAGAAAGTATATTTAAGGCCTTAGAGAGAATGGAGAGGAAAATTACACAAATGGAGGATGAATACAGAAAGTTAGGCAGGAATTTAAAAAGGGAAGTCCTTGAGGGTAGTAATATTTGGAGTACTCCCGGTGCTACGAGATAGTGAGGGTAGGAATAGGAGGATAGAACAGATGAATGCATGGCTGAGGAGCTGGTGTATGGGAGAAGGATTCATAGTTTTGGATCATTGAAATCTCTTCTGGGGTAGAAGTGACCTGTACAAGGAAGATGGATTGCACCTAAATTGGAAGGGGAGTAATACACTGGCAGGGAGATTTGCTCGAGTTGCTCCGGAGGATTTAAAATAGTAAGGAGGGGGAGTGGGACCCAGGGAGATATTGAGGAAAGCGATCAATCTGAGACTGGTACAGTTGAGAAAAGATGCAGACCAACAGTCAGGGCAGACAGGAACAAAGCAGAGAACAAGGTAGGACTGACAAATTAAACTGCATTTATTTCAATGCAAGATGCCTAACAGGGAAGGCAGATGAACTTAGGGCATGGTTAGGAACATGGAATTGGGATATCATAGCAATTACAGAGACGTGGCTCAGGGACGGACAGGACTGGCAGCTTAGTGTTCCAGGATATAAATGCTATAGGAAGGACAGAAAGGGAGGCAAGAGAGGAGGGGGAATGGCATTTTTGATAAGGGATAGCATTAGAGCTGTGCTGAGGGAGGATATTCCTGGAAATACATCCAGGGAAGTTATTCTGGTGGAATTGAGAAATAAGAAAGGGTACATCACCGAATTGGGATCATATTATAGAACCCCTAATAGTCAATGGGAAATTGAGAAACAAACTTGTCAGGAGATTTCAGTTATCTGTAAGAATAATAGGGTGGCTATGGTAGGGATTTTAACTTTCCATTCAAAGACTGGGATTGCCATAGTGTTAAGGGTTTAAATGGAGAGGAATTTGTTAACTGTTACAAGAACATTTTCTGAGTCAGTATGTGGTTATACCTACTAGAGAAGGTGCAAAACTTGACTTTCTCTTGGGAAATAAGGCAGGGCAGGTGATTGAGGTGTCACTGGGGGAGCACTTTGGGGCCAGCGACCATAATTCCATTAGTTTTAAAATAGCGATGGAAAAGGATAGACCAGATCTAACTGTTGAAGTTCTAAATTGAAGAAAGGTTTATTTTGACGGTATTAGGCAAGAACTTTCAAAAGCTAATTGGGGCAGATGTTTGCAGGTAAAGGGACGGCTGGAAAATAGGAAGCCTTCTGAAATGAGATAACGAGAATCCAGAGAAAGTATATTCCTGTTAGGGTGAAAGGAAAGGCTGGTAGGTGTAAGGAATGCTGGATGAGTAGAAAAATTGAGGGGTTGATTAAGAAAGAGAAGGAAGCATATGTCAGGTATAGACAGGATAGACCAAGTGAATCTAGATTACTTACAGTGTGGAAACAGGCCCTTTGGCCAAACAAGTCCACACCGACCCTCCGAAGAGCAACCCATCCAGACCCATTCCCCTACATCTAACACTATGGGCAATTTAGCATGGCTAATTCACCTAACCTGTACATTTTTGGACTGTGGGAGAAAACCGGAGTATCCGGAGGAAACCCACGCAGACACAGGGAGAATGTGCAAACTCCACAAAGACAGTTGCTTGAGGCGGGAATTGAACCTGGGTGTCTGGCATTGTGAGGCAGCAGTGCTAACCACTGTGCCACCGTGCCGCCCATAGAAAAGAGTATTCTTCGAAGAGTATAAGGCAGTAGGAGTATACTTAAGCGGGACATCAGGATGGCAAAAAAGGGGACATAAGAGAGCTTTGGCAAATAGGGTTAGGAGAATCAAAGGGTTTTTACAAATACATTAAGGACAAAAGAGTAACTAGGAAGAGAATAGGGCACCTCAAAGATCAGCAAAGCAGCCTTTATGTGGAGGTGCAGTAGATGGGGAAGATACTAAACCAGTACTTTGCATCAGTGTTTACTATGCAGAAGGACATGGAAGGTATAGAATATAAGGAAATAGATGGTGACACCTTGAAAAATGTCCATATAACAGAGGAGGAAATGCTGGATGTGTTGAAATGCATTAAGGTGGATAAATCCCCAGGACCTGATCAGGTGTATCCTAGAACTCTGTGAGAAGCTAGAGAAGTGATTGCTGGGCCCCTTGCTGAGATATTTGTATCATTGATAGTCACAGGTGAGGTTCCGGAAGACTGGAGGTTGGTTAACATGGTTGCATTATTTAAGAAAGGTGGTGAGTACAAGCCAGGGAACTATAGACCAGTCACCCTGACGTCGGTGGTGGGCAACTTGTTGGAGGGAACCTGAGGGATAAGATTTACACATATTTAGAAAGGCAAGGACTGATTAGGGATGGTCAGCATGGCTTTGTGCGTGGGAAATCATGTCTCTCAAACTTGATTGAGTGTTTTGAAAAAGTAACAAAGAGGATTGATGAGGGCAGAGAGGGGATGTGATCTATATGGACTTCAGTAAGACAAGTTTCCCCATGGGAAACTGGTTAGCAAGGTTAGATCTCATGGAATACAGGGAGAACTAGCCATTTGGATACAAAACTGGCTTGAAGGTCGAAGACAGATGGTGGTGGAGGAGGGTTATTTTGCCAGTCCGGAAGCCTGTGACCAGTGGTGTGCCACAAGGATCAGTGCTGGGTCCTCTACTTTTCATCATTTATATAAATGATTTGGATATGAACATAGGAGGCATATAGAAGAATCTCGATTATCCGAACTAGATGAGTGGGCAGTATTTCGTTCGGATAATTGATCATTCGGATAAGTGATTTAATGCCTCTCCTCTGGGATTGTGACGTTTCCTTTTTCCTTGCTTTACCTGCCTTGCTCGCTCTCTCTGTTTCAGGATTTGTTTATGAGTGGACACACACTTGTGTGTAAGGGACCTGATTAGATGATGATTGCATTCCCTACAGTGTGGAAACAGGACCTTCGGCCCAACACGTCCACACCAACCCTCCGAAGAGTAACCCACCCAGACCCATTCCCCTCTGACTAATGCACCTAACACTATAGGCAATTTAGCATGGCCAATTCACCTGACCTGCACATCTTTGGACTGTGGTGGAAACTGGAGCACCCGGAGGAAACCCACGCAGACATGGGAGAATGTGCAAACTCCACACAAACAGTCGCCCAAGGCTGGAATCGAACCCAGGTCCCTGGTGCTGTGAGGCAGTAGCTCTGAGCACTGAGCCACCGTGCTGACCTGCAGCATTGCTGAAACCTCCCACCTACTCCCCTGCCCGCCCCAATGGGAATGACACAACGAGCATTTGCTAAGTATGCTCCCCATTCACAAGACTAGGCAGCAGCACATCCTGCGGGAGGGGCCGCCTCCCCCTCCACCCCCCAAACAACTGCAACTTTTTCACAAGTTCCACCTTTGCCCTTTAAATGTTGGAGAGATTATCTGTGGAAGAGAGGTTTAGGGTACACCCCTGTGTAGAACTCCAGGAAAAGTGAGAGGAGAGACAGAGAGAGAGAGAGAGAGAGAGGGGGCGGGCGGTGAGTCACTTGGAGACGGTGCCTGGGCTCCCATCGATGTCCAGGACTGTTCTCAGCAGCATTGTCAGTAAGCCAAACTCACTTTTAATCATTGTAAACAAAAGACGTCATCAGTGTTGGAAACACTATGTAATGTTTTTATCGGCACTTTGAAATCTTCTTCGGATAATCTGAAATTCAGATAATTGATATGCGGCTAATTGAAATTCCTCTGAAGTTTGCAGATGACATTAAATTGGAGCTGTAGTGGACAGCGAAGGAGGTTACTTCAGATTACAACAGGATCTTGATCAGATGGGCCATTGGGCTGAGGAGTGGCAGATGGAGTTTAATTTAGATAAATGCGAGGTGCTGCATTTTGGGAAAGCAAATCAGAGCAGGATTTATACACTTAACGGTGAGGACCTCGGGTGTGTTGCTGAACAAAGAGACCTTGGAGTGCAGGTTCATAACTCCTTGACAGTGGAGTCACAGGTAGATAGATTAGTAAAGGCGGCTTTTGGTATGCTTTCCTTAATTGGTCAGAGTATTGAGTATAGGAGTTGGGAGGTCATGTTGCACTGTACAGGATGCTGTTGGAATATTGCGTGCAATTCTGGTTTCCTTCCTATTGCAAGGATATTGTGAAACTTGAAAGGGTTCAGAAGAGATTTACAAGGATGTTTCCAGGGTTGCAGGATTTGAGCTACAGGGAAAGGCTGATTAGGCTGGGGCTGTTTTCCCTGGAGCATCAAAGGCTAAGGGGTGACTTCATAGAAGTTTATAAAATCAAGAGGGACATGGATAGGATAAATAGACAAAGTCTTTTCCTCAGGATGGGGTAGTCCAGAACTAGAGGGCATAGGTTTAGGGTGAGAGGGGAAAGATATAAAAGGGACCTAAGGGGCAACTTTTTCCTGAGCTGCCAGAGGAAGTGGTTGAGGCTGGTACAATTGCAACATTCAAAAGGCATCTGGATGGGTATATCAATAGGAAGGGTTTGCAGGGATATGAGCAAAGTACTGCCAAATGAGACTAGGTTAGGTTGGGATATCTGGTTGTCATGGACCAGTTGGACTGAAAGGTCTGTTTCCATGCTGTACATCTCTATGACTCTAAAGGGAAATAAGATTTTAGTTATGGGGAGTGACTAGACGAACTGAGATTCTTATCCTTACCTTAATAAGAGATATAAATGAAGTGTTCAAAATTATGAGTAGCTTTGATATAGTGAATAACAAAAACATGCTTATATTGGCAGCTGAGTCAGAGACCAGAGAAGACAAACTTATCAATAATAATTGATGAAAGGACCAGAAGTGACACTTGCCCTGCTCACAAAGCACTGATTTAAAGGATGATGGAAGCAAATTCAATAAATAATGTTTGATAGAAAATTGGAAAATAGTTGGTGAGGGGTTATCTACAAGGTGATGGGGATATAGAAAGTATAGGGCTTGAAAGGTACACTCATTGCACCCAAATGTTAAAACTGTCTTATTCAGATTCTAAGCAGAATGCAGGAATATCTTTATCCATTAAGATCAATAATTTTCTACAACCACCCAAGCTCGATAAAAATAAAATGTTCCAAACCAATTACAACGAGGAACAATACGTACCGCCTTCATATAATCCCTTAATTGTAGAAAACATCCCAAGGCACTTTACTGAGACATTAGGAAAATAACTACAAAAGCAGATATTATTAGGAAAGGGTTATTAACTGTGTGGTTAACAGCAAAGTATTAAGGAGAGACTTAGCAGTAGAAAATAGGAGGATTAATGAAGCAATTGTAGACAACGTTAGAGCTTGGAACTGAGCGCATAGTTATCAGTAATAGGGCAAGGGAGATGGTACATAAGAGGCTGCCTCAGGAACAGATTGAAAGAAGGGTGGTTTGGAAAGTCAGAAGAGGTTAGTTTAATGAAACCGCAAAGAAATTTAAATAGACCAATGAGAAAATTTAAATTTAAGCTGCTGGGGATGTGAGTACTAATGTGCAGCTAGGATGGGGATGATGTGTAGTTAGGCTTGCTGTAAAGAATAAAAGGAACAAAGTTTTGGACAAATTAGTTTTTATGGCAGCTGGAGGATGAGTGACTTGCATGAGAAGCACTGGAAAGACTGTATCTGGAGATGACAAGTCCATGAACAAAGGTTTCAACAGTGACTGTGACTGAGGGAGTAACAAACTTGAGTGATAAGATCTTTTCTGTTGAAGATGGCACAGGGTGAAAAATATCTTGAAAGTAGAACAGAGCAATGATGTGAAGAAGAATCGGATTCATTCTAGGACAGTGACAGGGGATAGAAATGCGGTTGATGACAAGACAGATGCTGAAATTAATGGCATAATGGCCATGGGCAGAAAAGGCTGCTGCAGTGGCGCACAAGGTGGGGTCAGAATTCCCCAGGTCACCCTCTTCATCCTGCCAAACCTCAACCTGTCCCCAATTTTATATAGACCATGTGGGGCTCTTACGTGGAGCATTCTTACTGCTGATGGGTGGAGTTCAGAGAGAGGGGAGAAACCTGGCAGGTCACTGTGCTCAGGCTTTGAGTGGAAAGGACCCCTTAACCACTACGGTCTGCCCCCTGCCCATGCTTTTCCTTTAGTTAAAACTTTACTCACAACTATCTATAAAAAGTATTTGTTACTCAAGAACAGTTATTCAAATCTGAGACACAAAGTTGATAGTTTTTCTGAAATTGCATCATATATATTTTCTACTGAATTTTATGAATATACAGATTAGCCAATAAATCTCATGCTTCTCACCATCAGTTCAAATAAAAATCCAAATACTGTCATTTTGAAATAACTAATTCAGGAATGTATTTACTAATGTAATGAAGGCATCAATTTTAATCTAGTACTATTGTATAAATTTTTTTTTTGCTTACCTTATCCTGTACATTCAATGGACATTCTTTGTGGTGCAAGAATTTTAATGTTTCAGTATGGCCGTGCCTTGCTGCCCAATAAAGTGCATTTGAACCAGACTAAAAAAAATTGAGAATAATTTGTGAAGTGAACTTTATTGGTCTTGTTAAAAACATCTGAATTCTCAACTAATTCATAAATGTTCATCAAAATATGAAACCATAAATGACAACCGATTTTGTATTCACTCTTGTAGGAACTTTAGGCAAATCATTTATATATCAAAAACCCATTTCGTTTTTACACCATATTCCAGAATTAGACTTTTCTGGTACCTATAAACCTATGTAACATGTGTATATTGTCTATGATGGTTCAGTGACAATCACTACTTTGGTAGAAGTTCCAGTACAAACCTTGTCTTGCACATCAATCTTTGCTCCCTTCTGGATGAGCAAATCGAGAATCTGGATGTTTCCACAACCAGCTGCCACCATCAGGGGAGGAGTTCCATGCTGCAGAAAGATTAAACAAATTGTGAGAGACAATCTGAGAATGCAGTGGGCAATGATGATTTTAAGTCCCTTATTTTCCTTTTTATTTGACTAAGCTGAATACCTACTGTAGTACGCTTATCTTCCAGCTCAAAGTCAACTGCAGCCCTTGGACCATGTTCCGAATTTCAGCAAGTGCCTGCAGTTCAAGGGAATTTAACTCATTGTTGATAACCTGAAGTCTGAGCTTCATACACATCAGGGAGGGGCAAGTTACCTGCTCTCTTTGTTCCAGGAGACACCATTTAGTGCCAGGGATTTCAGATCTGCTCCATGGTCAGGAACAGGAGAAGGTGGCTGTATTTGAGGCAGTCATAGGGATCTCAAAGTTAACATCTCTACAACTGTCAACCGATCCTGATGTTCCTGCAGCTTGAGTAGATGACAGAAGAGATCACAACGAGGATGAACAAACTGTCCCTATTGCTGTGGTGCAAGGGAGCATTTAAGTGGAAGATACAGAGTTGCAGCAGGGGACAGTATAATTGAAGAATATATGCTATTCTCTACAGCGGAGAGTCAAAGTCCAGGTGACGATATTGTCTCTCCAGTACCAGTATTCAGGAAACTGGCTCTGGGCTGGAGAGGAACTTGCGGTGGGAATGATGGCGAGGTGGAGGGGGGGGGGGGGGAATCCAGTTGGATACCAATGATATAGATGGGACTAAGAACGGATAAGGACTAAATTAAAAAGCAGTGCCATGGACCTGGAGCAAATTGGCAAAGAGTAACTGAAAACTCAGAGTTAAATAAGTTACTCTGATTACAGATTTGTTAGAGTGTAAAAAGGCCTTGGTCTATCCTGTTTGTACTGAATCTCCAAATTGACATCATGATTTGGTGTCATCTTCCTATCTTTTCTACATAACCATTCACATTATTTCTATTGATAAAATCCTCTAACACCCCTCCTGTTCGTCGAATGAACTTGCGCCACCACAATTCCAGGCAGTGCATTTCATAACTTGAACCACTTGCTGTGAGAAAATGTTTCTTCTCAGATCATAAGGAGATAAGAAAAAGAAGTCACTTCTGATAAAAGTGGTTTGTAGTTCCCTCATCTGTGGTTACACTGTAGGACAGAGTATAAATCATGAAATAATGGGTGCTTGTAAGAGTGGTACTATAATAGTTGAAGTTTCAGTGGGGGAGCATTTTGGGAACAGCAATCATAATTCCATAACTTTCAAGGTAAGTCTGGTCCTTGAGTGAAAGTGCTAAATTAGGGGAAGGCTAATTACAACAGTGCAAGGCATGAGCTGGAAAAATTGGATTTAAGGCAGCTGTTTGAAAGTAAATCCATATTGATCATGTGGGAAGCCTGTTGACCAGGGTGTTTCTGCAAGGATGAAAGACAAGGATGACAAGATTTATGAACCCTGGATAATGAGAGATGAAAGCTTAGTTAAAAAGGAAAAGGAAGCATGCATAAAGTTAAGGAAACAGAAATCAAACAAGGCCCTTGAGGAGTACGAAGAAAGCAGAAAAGAATTTAAACAAGAAATTGGGAGGGCAAGAAGGGGCCGTTAAGACAGCAATTCTTGGCCATGTAAACCTAGTGCAATTCCTTGCTACCAACATCACAACTGCATCATACTTCAGCCTCATAGAACACCAAACCATAACAGAAACAATGATTGACTTTTTATCTCTGGTTGGGCAAGGTAAAAAGAGCAATTTTAAAAACTCCGTCACTATTCCGATGGCTATCAGCGAATTCACAGAGCATGCTTGATGACCCTCGTATGGTTCAAAATAATGTCCAGCCCATGGAGTTTGACTCCTATTGTGGCTGAGGTATACATGGGGCCTGCCTCTTCACCCTGCCCTATAGTAAAACCAACTTACATACCTCAGTTGAAGAATTCAGAAAGCTACTTGGAGAAGAAGAATTGGTCACCTAGTCATTAATAAAACAAAAGTAAGCCATTCTACTGCTTATCTTTTCGATATGGACTAATATTTGAAACAAAAGTTACATCACACGCTGAAAGTATGGACTCATTTTATCTGAATGTTAAAGTTTACTGGTGTGTTACTTGCAAAGGAAAATAAAGTGAAATTCTTCTTGCGAACTCAAATGTGTTATCCATCTCTATTTGCACTGGCAACTATCAGTATATCACAAACTTGCACGCTTCACATCCCTTCCACACCCTCTATGACCAGCCATGCCATCTATTAGTTTTTATGGCCTAAAACCCAGGATGTTCACAAAACCATCCCCACGAAAATCAGAAATGGTGCACACTGTGACAGGATGTCAGTTTAGAGTCATAGAGATGTACAGCATGGAAACAGACCCTTCGGTCCAACCTGTCCATGCCAACCAGATATCCCAACCCAATCTCGTCCCACCTGCCAGCACCCGGCCCATATCCCTCTAAACCCTTCCTATTCATTACCCATCCAAATGCCTCTTAAATGTTGCAATTGTACCAGCTTCCACCACATCCTCTGGCAGCTCATTCCATACACATACCACCCTCTGCATGAAAACGTTGCCCCTTAGGTCTCTTTTATATCTTTCCCCTCTCACCCTAAACCTATGCCCTCTAGTTCTGGACTCTCCGACCCCAGGGAAAAGACTTTGCCTATTTATTCTATCCATGCCCCTCATCATTTTGTAAACCTCTATAAGGTCACCCCTCAGCCTCCGACGCTCCAGGGAAAACAGCCCCAGCCTGTTCAGCCTCTCCCTGTAGCTCAAATCCTCCAATGCTGGCAACATCTTTGTAAATCTTTTCTGAACCCTTTCAAGTTTCACAACATCTTTCCGATAAGAAGGAGACCAGAATTGCATGCAATATTCCAACAGTGGCCTAACCAATGTCCTGTACAGCCGCAAAATGACCTCCCAATTCTTGTACTCAATATTCTGACCAATAAAGGAAAGCATACCAAACACCTTCTTCACTATCCTATCTACCTGCGACTCCACTTTCAAGGAGCTATGAACCTGCACTCCAAGGTCTCTCTGTTCAGCAACACTCCCTAGGACCTTAGCAAAAGATTTGCTTTCCCAAAATGCAGCACCTCGCATTTATCTGAATTAAACTCCATCTGCCACTTCTCAGCCCATCTGGTCCAGATCCTGTTGTAATCTGAGGTAACTCTCTTCGCTGTCCAGTACACCTCCAATTTTGATGTCATCTGCAAACTTACTAACTGTACCTCTTATGCACGCATCCAAATCATTTATGTAAATGACAAAAAGCAGTGGACCCAGCACCAATCCTTGTGGCACTCCACTGGTCATAGGCCTCCAGTCTGAAAAATAACACTCCACCACCACCCTCTGTCTTCTACCTTTGAGCCAGTTCTGTATCCAAATGGCTAGTTCTCCCTGTATTCCATGAGATCTAACCTTGCTAATCAGTCTCCCATGGGGAACCTTGTCGAATGTCTTACTGAAGTCCATATAGATCACACCTACTGCTCTGCCCTCATCAATCTTCTTTGTTACTTCTTCAAAAAACTCAATCAAGTTTGTGAGACATGATTTCCCACGCACAAAGCCATGTTGAGTATCCCGAATCAGTCCTTGCCTTTCCAAATACATGTACATCCTGTCCCTCAAGATTCCCTCCAACAACTTGCCACCAGGTCAGATGAGGTCAGGCTCACTGGTCTATAGTTCCCTGGCTTGTCTTTACCACCCTTCTTAAACAGTGGCACTACGTTTGCCAACCTCCAGTCTTCTGGCATCTCACCTGTGACTATCGACGATACAAATATCTCAGCAAGAGGCCTAGCAATTACTTCTCTAGCTTCCCAGAGTTCTCGGGTACACCTGATCAGGTCCTGAGGATTTATCCATCTTTAACCGTTTCAAGACATCCAGCACTTCCTCCTTTGTAATCTGGACATTTTGCAAGATGTCACCGTCTATTTCCCTACAGTCTATATCTTCCATATCCTTTTCCACAGTAAATACTGATGCAAAATCTTTGCAATGTTCAGCATTTTCACTATTTTGCATCAAGAATCTGGACATGAAGTCATATATAACAGTCAAGAGCCTCCAACTTCATATGTGCATGGTCACCAGGACTTTTTGTTTGTCACCATAACATTACTTAACTTTGCACAGACTATCTGTTGTTAAAACACTTGTGTATGCCTTAATTTCTTATGGACTCCATTATTCCAACTCATTGAATTGGAGGATTGAATAAGGAAAATTAGCCAATGTAAATTCCCAAGTCTTAAGTTCTAGCAAGTCATGTCCTCCCATCGCACCTGAGCTCGTTGACCAACATTGGCTCCTCATCAAGCAATATCTTGATTTTAAAATTCTCATCCTTGTTTTCAATGGCTTTGCCTCTTCTCAGCACTGTAATCTCCTCCAATCATACAAGTCTCAGAGTACTTTTCTTTTTCTGGTTTCTTGTGCATTCCCAATTATAGCTGCTCTCCAATGGTGACTCTGCCTTCAGTTGTCCAAGTCCCAAGCTCTGGAATATCCTCCTACACTCTTTTACTTGGTTTTCCACCAGAACACACTTAAAGCCCATTATTTTGACTAAGCATTTGGCCATCTGAACTCATACTTCCTTGCCTGGTTTGGTTTCATACTTTATTTTAGAATGTTCCTATGAAATGACTCATGTCACAACATTACAATACAAATGTTTGATTATGTTGTTGTTGAAGGATCACTGGCCTTGAACTGGAGGAAGTATAAGCACAGAACAACCAAGAAAAGTCATCCAATCAGAAATGGTTGTTCAACAGGAATTGTTTGGCCTGGAATTCTCAACTTTACATTTGACCTATTCACCAATTACCCTGGCCATGGTTTGACTTTAAAGAAATCATTTAAAATATCTCAAGGGCAACAGTAGTCGCTCAGACAAGAAGCGCTAATAAATTACTTTTAACATAATAAAAGATACTGTCTTACAATGTTAGACTGCAGGAATTTGGGAAAGAAACTAGTGAACAGGACGTCAAAAAGGTCACATCTCTAGATCACTCCCAATACCATGAGTTAATGAGTTCAGAAATAGGGATATAGAACAGAGACGAGACGGGAGGTCCACAGGCATTTAAGTTGTACCTGAACAGAGCAGGGACAACTGTCCTTAAGAACATAACAACTAGGGGCAGGAATAGGCCATCTGACCCTTTGAACCTGCTCTGCTATTCAGTAAGTTCATGGCTGATCTTTTTGTGGCCTCAGCTCTACTTATCCACCCTCTCACTGTAACCCTTAATTCCTTTACTGCTCAAAAAATTATTTTAGCTTTAAAAACCTTCAATGAGGAAGCCTCAACCACTTCACTGGACATGGATTTCCACAGATTCACAACCTTCTCAGTAAAGAAGTTCCTTCTCAATTCAGTCGTAAATCTAATGTTGAGGCTATGCCCTCTTGTCCTTGTTTCACCCACAAGTGAAAACATCCTCTCTACATCTATCTTATCTATTCCTTCATAATTTTTTATGTTTTTATAATATCCCCCCTCATTCTTCTAAACGAGAATGAATATAATCCCAGTTTACTCAGTCTCTCTTCATAAACCAACTCCTCAATCCAGAATCAACCTCGTGAACCTCCTCTGCACCCCTTCGACTGCCACTATATCCTTTCTCGAGTAAGGCAACCAAAATTGCACGCTGTACTCCAGGTGTAGCCTCACCAGCCCCCTATGCAGCTGCAACATAACCTCCCTGCTTTTAAATGCAGTCCCTTACAAGGAATTTTGCTTGTACTACTGGAGATGGTTTAAACTTGGTAGTCATGTAGGAACAAGGAAAGAGTATGAGAGAGCAAAAAAAAAACTCAGTATGAGGAGAAATCAGATCAAGAAGGAATGAAGAATAATCTAAATTAGATTTATTGTAGCGGTTGGTCTGCTATAACATGCATTTCGTTAACGCGAATTCGTTGTAATGCAATTGGCAAATTGGGAACACTATCTCTAAAGCGCAAACTTTTAAAATGTTCATTGTTTGTGATGCGATTACATAGCCAACACATTAACTGCTGTTTCTAAAGCCTGATTTTTCTATAATGTGAGAGTGGACAAGAATGCAACCATCGTGTTGAAGAACTACTTGTATACTGATGTGAATTCATCAATCAATTCTGGTAAAAAATGTGTGGGGTGAACTGCAACAGCAGACAGCCACATGAGAACAGATTGTAATGGAAATCTGGAAAGACAGTGAAGGAAGGAATGAACAGAGAAAAGATAGCAATGCTAAGAAAAACACACAAGTGCTGAGGACAGAAGGGTATCCTTGGGGATCGAGAGATGGCAAGGGCAGAATCTGATCAGAGCCAACAGACAAAAAAAGATGCTGTTGCTGGGTACCTGGGTCTATTCTATATACCACCAACTAATAGAAGAAACACAAATGAACAAACTTGCAAAGAAACTGCAGAGAGGTCCAAGAATTAGAATACTCATAATCCAGAACTTTAGTTATGTTAAAGTAGAGTAGGGGTTTATGAAGTATGCTCAGGAAAATGTTCTACATTTGGAGGTCTCCAGTCTGGAGAGGTAGGAGGCTTTGCTAGATTTGGTTCTCAGGAATGAGGTGGTCAAGTGGACCAAATGTTGGAAGATATATTTTTAAGAGACAGTTAGCACAATACAAGAAATAGGATGGCGATACAGGAAACAGCACAAAACAATCTAGAGTAAATATAGACAGGGTAGGGCCAACTTCAAGACGACAAGAACAGATCTGGCCCAGCAAACTAACTTAGACCTCCCTGGATAGCAAATGAATTGGAATGAATGATTAAACAGAAAAAGGGGGCACATGACAGTTGTCAGGTGGATAATATAATTCAGAACCAACATAAATACAGAAGTGTAAAACAAATAAAAACAACAGGGAACAAGTATGACTGGCAGCTGACATGAAAAGGGCAAAAATTCTCTATATCCGTATAAACAATAAAAGGGTGATAAGATGAGGAATGGGACTAAGAGTCCTAAATGTGGATTGACCTGTGGAGGCACAAGGCACAACCTAGGTAATAAATGAGCAATGCTCACTGTCTTTAACCATGATTTACTAAGAAACTGTGAAAGAGAAGGTATTAAAGACATTGGACCAGCTAAAATTTGACAACAAGGGGACGAGCTACAGAGACTAGCTGTAGTTAAACAAATCACCAGAAATGGATAAGATGCAACTGGGAATATTGAGGGGAGCAAAGGTGGAAACTGCAAAGGCAAGGATCATCTTCTAATTCACTTTAAATACAGGGATGGTACCAGAGACCTGGAGAACTGTAAACATTATACTGGGTCCTTGATTATGAACACTTGTACTTATGAATGCGATCCCATGCAAGGGTATATTAATGCTAATTTTAAAGATCAGACATGGAAAAGTTTCCTCATAATTATGAACAGCTATTTCATATTGCCCTGCATTGTGTTCTGACATGCATACACATTAACTGGCAAATGGACGCAAGTTAGAATCACAGTTTTGTTTTAATGAAACAATAATGTTCTTGCATTCTTACAAGCAATTTTTCACAGTCCAACAGACAATAACAGCATAGCAGAATCCAAAGCAGGGTGACCAAGAATATATACTTGCTGTTGTGGTTTTGTTCGCCGAGCTGGAAGTTTTTGTTGCAAACGTTTCGTCCCCTGGCTAGGCGACATCATCAGTGCTTGGGAGCCTCCTGCGACTGGGACAACACTACTATCATAGGGCAAGCCAGACAGAGAACAGCCAGGAAATTCCTAGAGGCATGGCATTCATCCACAAACTCCATCAACAAACACATCGACCTGGACCCAATATACCAACCACTACAGCGGACAGCTGAAACTGACAACCAGAAGCAGCAGGGATAGACCACTATAAACACCGGAGGAAACATCAAAGAAGCGCTTCGCAGGAGGCTCCCAAGCACTGATGATGTCGCCTAGCCAGGGGACGAAACGTTTGCAACAAAATCTTCCAGCTCAGCGAACAGAACCACAACAACGAGCACCCGAGCTACAAATCTTCGCACAAACTTTGAATATATACTTGCGCTCACCATTTCCTACAATAAGTTCCTGGGCTACTCAAATTGCCCTCAGAAATCCAAATGCTTCCTTGTGATGAAATTTATGGGGAGGAGTAAAATAGACTAATTTTAATAATAATTATGTTAAATTGAATTGAATACAAAAATGTTATGGGGACTTATTTGTTTAAAAGGAGGACTACCTGCTTACTGGCTTAACACTAAAAATCTAACAGTGAACAGTTTCCGCAGTCATTCATGTGAAATTTTCCTTGTGCTTTATGTTAATTTACCAAACAGGCTATAGCATTTTGCATAATTTGATTACTTGATAACATGAAATGACCTACAATAACTACTACAGGAATCATAAATATTTGCAATGATAGTACAAAAGATGAAATAATTTATGTAGCATCTACTGTAACATGTTGAATTTAGCCAATTAGATTTATCATCTTAGATATTCTTCCTGTTATTAAAATCATCGGATTACTTGACAATGATCATAGTCGGTACCTGTTATTCTGAGATGTAGGAAGAAAATCATTCTCAAGCCATTAAGAAAACAAACCAAATAATGTACAAAAATTACCTTGTTGGGCTGGTTAATATCATAATTGGCAAGAGATCCAAGAAGGTGCTGTAGTCCGGGAACATTATCATCATTGATGGCATGAATAATTGCTTTCATCACAAAAGAATCCTCTTCATCCTTATAAGAAGAAAAATAAAACTAGTCACTCTTGGAAACCAACCAACCATTTGCTGGTCAAAGACTACAGAACATATGGATGGAAGGAGGAAAGACTATTTCTGCTATTTTCAAAACAGCATAATTTACACCTTGATAACATCCTCTTCCAATTATTCTAATTACTCAGGAAATCCAGCTTTTAATTTTTAAATCAGTGAATTTAAAATAATGATGACAGATTCTTTCCAGTTTTAGCTCTTTGGAGTTATGCAAAATTCAACAGCTCCATAGATTGATCAGCCAGCAATTATAGTGAGCAGTATACCTTACAGAAAAAGATCTTCAATTCAATCCTGCTCTGTGTTGGCATCAGCCAGGGCAATAGTTGGCCAAACCAACTAGTCTAAGAACATCAACATGTATCTAATGCAAAATCCCAAGGTAATTCTTGAAAGCATCACTAGACAAAATAACCAACGCTATCAAAGAAGGGGATTTTAGGAAGGGCTCTCGCCGACTGGCTTCTTTCACTCTTCTAACTGCAGATTATCCTCACCAAAGTGCACATACCCAATGTCATCACTGAAAACAGCCTGCTGAATGGAATCAATACGACAGAAAAAACAAAGGGTAACTATGCCCCAAATATTCCTAGACAAGGTAACAAGCAGGAGAGATAAAGGGGAAGTAGTGGATGCTACACAATTAGATTTCCTGAAGGGAATTTTGCAGCCAGCATGTATTTATATGAACAAACACACTTAACGCCTCCAATTTCTTATCCTTAAGAAAGAAAACAGATCTTCAGCTGCCAAATGGATTGTTGTTCAGATACTTACCAAAGTGTCTTCACTCCTAGCAACGCTTATATTGCTTCGAGAAAGAAATGATCTTGATAGCCGTTGGCACAATGATATTAACCGCACCGATTGCTAAAGAAAATATATTTTAACAAAATAAGTTACATTTAAACATAAACATCCAATTCTCAAAACATTTAATGGCTTGCAATCACCTAGAAATGACACAGAATCAATAATAAATTAGACTGAATGTTTCAGGCCGTATTACATTCATGTCAGTTTTTAATCTCTTTCAGCAAACTTAAGTCGATCCAAACTATAAAGAGCATGAAAGCTGTATAATTTCATTATTCAAGGTTACCTGTATCTCTTAAAATGACAAATGTTTTCCTATATGTATAAACACTAACATTCCGGGATATGAGAACATTTTTTGTTATGAGTAGGAGAAACTGATCATTAAATGAAAGGTACTTCAGTTGTTTTATTATCTGATGTTTACGCTACTTCGCGATGATGTTCTCTCAATTAGATTTCCAACACTACTAATTGATACAATTGTTGCATCTCCAACAACACTCAGCTTGATACCATCCAGGACAAAGCAGTTTCATTAATGCCTTATTTTTCTCAACTCAAGATGCACTACAATAACTCACTAAAGCTGTTGGCAGTACCTTTCACACCTGTGACATCTTCCCCCAAGAAAGCGAATGGCAAGTGGTACATGGAAACACATTACACTACACATTCCCCTCCAAGCCATCCTAACATGAAATTATATCACTGTTCCTTCACTGTCGCGGGGCCAATATCCTGAAACTCCCTTCTGAACACCACTGTGGGTTCCCCGACACCCCAAGGACTGTAGTAGTTCCAAAGGAAGCTCACCACAGTGCAATTAGGGGTGGCAAAAAATGCTGGCCTCGTCTTATACACACATTCCATGCACAAATACCACTAATTAATGACATCATCCCACATTGGAGACTTTCATTTTTGATTTGCTCAGATTGATCCAAAGGAAAAAAAACCTGTATGTGCAGTTGCAGCTTTTACACTAACAACTCATACTAATACCCAGCAATTACAGCCCCGGTGTGTGTTTATGCATAAATACAATCAGAAACTCAATGATCATTTGATAGGTTGCAATAAAGCCATCTGGGATTTCTTCCAAGGTAATATTTTAACAACGTTACATAAATGATCATTATTCTTAATTGAGTAAGTGCTAAAAGATCTTTATTCTCCAAAAATAAAATGGTTTCCTCAATGAAAGGCTATGAGACATGGGAACAGAATTAGACTATTCAGTTACCAAGTCTGCTCTACCATTTGATCATGACTGATACGTTTCTCAAACCCATTCTCCTGCCTTCGCCTCATAACCTTGGATCTTCTTACTAATCAAAAACTTATCTATCTCTGTCTTAAAGACTCTCAATGACTTGGCCTGAGTTCGAGAGTCACCATCCTCTGGCTGAAACAATTCGTCCTCCTCTCAGTTCTAAAGGGTCATCCTTTCACTTTGACGCTGTGCCCTCAGGTCCTTTGTGCTTCAGATTTCCAAAGCCTCTCCCCATTTAAAAAATAGTCTACACCCCTATTATTCCTGCCAAAGTGTATAATCTCACACTTTCCCACATTGCATTCCACCTGCCACTTCTTTGCCCATTCTCCTAGCCTGTCCCAAATCCTTCTGTAGCCTTCCCACTTCCTCAACACCTGTCCCTCAACTTATCTTTGTGTCATCTGCAAACTTAGCAACAATGTTCTCAATTCCATCATCTAGATTGTTAATGCATAAAGTGAATAGTTGTTGTTGCAACATGGATGCCTGCAGAACTCCACTAGTCACCAGCTGCCATCCTGAAAAAGACTCTCTGTCCTGTACCAGTCATCCAATCCTTTATTCATGCAGGTTCATTGCCCCTAACACCATGGACTTTTATCTTATTTAGCAAGCTCCTATGTGGCACGATGGCTCGGTGGTTAGCACTGCTGCCTCACAGCGCCAGGGACCCGGGTTCAATTCCAGCCTCGGGTGACTGTCTGTGTGGAGTTTGCACATTCTCCCTGTATCTGCGTGGGTTTCCTCCCACAGTCCAAAGATGTGCGGGTTAGGTGAATTGGCCAGGCAAAATTACCCATAGAGTTAGGTGCATTAGTCAGAGGTAAATATGGGGAATGGGTCTGGGTGGGCTACTCTTCGGAGGGTCAGTGCGAACTAATTGGGTCGAAAGGCCTGTTTCCACACTGTAGGGAATTTAATCTAAAAAAAAACTTATCAAAAGCTTTCTGGAATTCTAAATCCACTTGCTCTCTTACTAACTTCCTCATTGCCTCCTCAAAAAGCCATGCTGACTAACCCCTATTTTACCACACATTTCCAAGTACTCCCCAATTTCATCCTTGACAACGAGCCCAAAATCTTACCAAGGACTGAGGTCAGACTAACCTTGTAAATTTCCTGTCTTCAGCCTCCCTCCCTTCTTAAACAGGGGCACTACATTAGCCATTTCCAGTCTTGTGCGACCTTCTCTGACTCTAGTGATTCCTGAAAGATCACCACCAATGATTCTACAGTCTGCTTTAGCTATTCCCTTCAGAATCCTGGGCTGTAGTCCATTTTGTCTGGGTGATTTAAACCTTTCAGTTTCCCTAGAACCTTCTCCTCAGTGATGGCCATAATACTCACCTCCACCACTTATGAAATATTATATCAATTTCCTAGCTGTGGTAGTTCACTGTTAAAGTAGATGATTGTGCCGCAAGAGTAGTTTGACATATTTCTACACTTTAAAACTGAATCCTATTTGTTGACTAGGATTGTACTTTTCCTCAGGTAAACTCCATCACAGCTCCTGGTCTTACTACTTTACTTGTCTCCCCAGTTGTTCTCTAACTCCTTGCTAAAGAGATTGGATTTGAATATCCCATTTTCTTTGGCTGTTCTTTATTTGAAACTATGAACTCTTGACTTCGAAATTAACTTGGATCATAAAAGGTTGGCGCACTCCACATTCCTAAGCCCCATGTTACGTGAAATATTTCTATCAAAAGTATCCTTGCCTTCTTTTGAAGATAGTTATGCCGCCTCAAAAGGGAACACACAATAGCTTTCACACTTCAAAACTATGAATGAAGTAAAATACCGCAGATGCTGGAAATCTGAAATAAAGAGAGAACTGGAGAAACTCAGCAGGTTTGGCAGAATCTGTGGAAAGAGAGATGAAGTTAACATTTCAAGTCCAATATGACCGTTCTTTGGAACTGAATGGGGATTCTAATGGCAGCAAAGAAGAGAGTTGGATGAAGAGTAGGTGTTAATGGTAGATGTTAAATTTTTTAAATGGATCAGTTCTACGTTGATTAGTGAGGAGAGGATGGTAAACAAAGTTGTTGAATTTCGCGCCAAGTCCTGAAGGTTGTGAAGTGTTTAATTGGAAGGCGCACTTCCTCCAAATTGTTTAGAGTTTGCTTGAGCACTTGGCCCAAGACAGGAATGTTAACATGAAAGCAAGATGATGTATTGAAATGGCAGACAGAGTGGAAGTGTTCTAGAATATGGTAATCTGTGTTCTGGGTCTGCTCTTGAATACAGCTAATATAGGAGACCAGACTGAGAGACACGCCACGTGAAAGACTGTCATGAAAAGAATGATTCTTGTGGAGTGTTGTTAGTGTAGTGGAGGAGAAGATGTGTTTGCTTGCAGCATCCTGCTGGAGACAGGAGATTCAGCAAAAGATAATTCTTTGATTGTGGAGGCTGATAGGGTTCTCCTTGTTCTCAGTTATCACCCTATCACTGTTCTGGGAGGGATGGGAAGGACCAAGAGCAGAAGTGCAGCAAATGGCTAAGATATGGCTGAGGGCCCCATTACCCACTAAGCGATGGGATCCTCGGTTGAGGAAAAGGAAGAACAGGCCCAAAGCACCCGTGTATAAGGTGGCCCAATTTGACCAAATGTGACAGAGACTGGAAAACTAAGAGAATGGAATGGAGTCCTTTTAGGTAGAGAGTATGAAAAAGTGCAGTCAAGGTAATGGTGGGTTACACTAGGTTTGTAATGAACATTGGTAGACAGCGTGTCCTCAGAAATGGAAATAGAAAAGTCAAGGAAGGGAATCAAAGTGTCAGAGATGGGCCAGGTGAAGGTGAACAAGAGGAGTTGTGTTTGAGGGTCTGAGTAGGACTGAATCAAGAAATGTTCCACAAGAACCAAGTGTGACAGTGACTCACTAAGTTCTTACAGACACACCCTTCATTTATAGCAAGGAAGATTATTTTAAAAAGTGAGAAGATGGATAGGAAAGGCTCAGCGGGATTAAAGTCCTCATTCTAAAAAAGATGCAAAAAATGTTCAATATTGTTTGTTCCCTGATAGCATAAATATCAATTTCTGAAACAACATCTCCTCCTGCCCCATAAAGACATATTTTAAATATTTTCCCTTATTCAAATTTTTATTCTTCCCCCTTCTGACCCCAAAATGATGGGCATAATAACCTGATCTAAATTCCATTATCAATTAATTTTAAATTCTGATACCTGCAAACCTTGAACTGATTACAGAAATGGCCTAATGTCGTTAAGTAAATATTGAATGCCAGTCACAATTCCACATACCTTCCATTTCCTTCGGGCTGCAAATTTTTTAAACTTTTCCATATTTACAGCTGATGCTTTTCTGCTGAGAGCCTGCTGACTGTCTTTTGGCTGAAATGTTACAAAAATAAAGTTACTAAAGGCATCAAACCTTCCATTAATTGAATATAAACACATATGTCAGCAATGTAATTCTTGCACTGTACTGACTGGGTAGAGATTGAAATCATCTTTTCATAGTCAAAATAGAAAAATTGGGGCATGGTGGACAGTGGTACAATCACCAAACTATTCCTCAATTGATTCAGCACAATCCAGGCAAGTTCCCTGCCTTTAATCTCGTAAAAATGGGCTGTGAATATGCATCTCCTGATGAGAGTCATACAGCATGGAAATAGGCCATAATCCAAAACTAAAGTAGTCCCACCTGCCTGCACTTGGCCCATATCCCTCCAAACATTTCCTATTCACGTACTTATCCAAATAAATATCTTTTATACGTTGTAATTGTACCCACATCACTCACTTCCTCTGGAAGTTCATTCCACACATGAATCACTGCATAAAAGTAAAATACGCCCAAAGTCTTTTTAAATCTTTCTCCTTTCACCTTAAAAATATATCTCAGTCTTGAAATGTCCGACCCCAAGGAAAAGACACCTGCCATTCAACTTATCTATACCCCTCATGATTTTATAAATCTCAATAAGGTCACTTCTACATTCCAGTGAAAAAGTCCCAGTTTATCCAGCCTCTCCTTATAGCTCAGCCCCGCCATTCCCGGCAATATCCTGGTAAATCTCTTCTGAACTTCGCCAGCTTAGTAATATTCTTCCTATAACAGGGTGACCAGACTGGACATAGTACTCCAGAAGAATTATGCTTAGGTTGTACAAGGCCTTTTCTGGAGTATGCAAATACATTTCTTTAAACAAGAAAAGAGCCTTAAAAGGTCTGCACATTTCTTTAATTATAACTGTATAATGAAGTTATAAAGATAGAAAAGCATACCTTGATCCATGGGTGCTGCAAACTATCTTGAATAGTCATTCTTTTCCTATTAAAGACATATTACAGAAGCAAAACATATAATTAAAAACAGTGCAGTAATCAAACACAAAAAAACCTTATTACAAATAATAACAATTGCATCTACAGCTTTCCAGACTGACTTGATGCTCCTTTCATTTGATTTACTGATGTCACTTCAAATGCAGCAATTATCATTCCTCGATGCATAAAAATGGTCTGAAAATAGGACAAAGGACAACACGATATAATTTTGCTCACCATATTTAACTATTGAAACCATTTACTTTTTTCTTCTTTCTTTATGAAGAGGATGGAGAGGTTGAAAATACCAATTTCTGTTTCTGTTTCTATAACTTGGCACGAATGCGACATGTCACTTCTAAAGATTCACATCATACAATCTCCAGATGTGAATTCAAATAGGTAGTCAGTTCAGCTGAAGTTTCTTCAGCTGTAGCTTGTGAAAATCAACAAAGTTGTGTCCAATGGCTTCAACAAAAGGTTTTAAGCATAGCAAACTAAAATGTATGAAAGTTACATATGTAAGGCGACTTAATAAGGACCCATGGTTTTGGGTAGTATATTTGCATGAAGGGAAGATTAGCTAACTAATCTAATCTAACTAGTGAATTGGGATAAAGGGAGCATTTTCAGGATGGCAACTTGCAATTGGTGGAGTGCCATAGTGCTCAGAGCTGGAGCAGATAAGAGAAAAATAGGTGGGAAGACAAGGAGTGAGGATGACACAAAGAGTCAATAGAGGGCTATGGATAAATTAAGTGCGTGGGAGAAGGCTGTGAGAGACAGGGAGAATAGAAGAGCTAAATATTATTTCAAGGGCAAAGGCTGAAGAAAGCTGCCACACAGAGGGATTTGGGAATCCTTCCGCATGAATCACATAATGCTAGTATCTAATTTCAGCAGGTAATACAGAAGGCAAATGGAAGTTGGCTGTTATTTCAAAAGGAATGGAGAATAGAGTAATCTTGATAAAACCATACAAGACACTGGCAAGACCATAGCTATTAGCAAGCTTTGAGAAGATTTGTAGCTCAGGTCGAGGTTCTGGGTGTAGGTTTGCTCACTGAGCTGGGAGGTTAATTTGCAGATGTTTCATCACCCTACTAGGTAACATCTTCAGTGGGCCTCAGGCAAAGCAGTGTACATGATTCCTGCTTTCTATTTATGTGTTTGGGTTTATTTGGGTTGGTGATATCATTTCCTGTTCTTTTTCTCAGTGGGTGGTAGATGGGGCCTAACTCGATGTGTTAGTCCCCATCTACCACCCCCTGAGAAAAAGAACAGGGAATGACATCACCACAGGAAATGATATCACCAACCCAAATAAACCCAAACACACAAATAGAAAGCAGGAATCATGTACACTGCTTTGCCTGAGGCCCACTGAAGATGTTATCTAGTTGGGTGATGAAACATCTGGAAATGAACCTCCCAGGTCAGCGAGCAAACCTACATCCAGACCATAGCTTTATCTAAGGAAAGATGTATTGGCATTAGAAATAGTACAGAGAAGGTTCACAATTACATTAATACCAGGTATGGACGGACTATCTTAGGAGAAGAGGTTAAGATTCATTGGAGTTTTGAAGAATGAGAGGAGACCTTATGAAGATTACAAGATTCTTAGAGGGCTTGACAGGCTAGATGGGGACAGTTTGATTCCCCTTGTGTGTCTAGGACTAGACGGCATAATCACATTGTAAATATCTGTCCTTTTAAGATAAAAATGAGGAGGAACTTTATTTTCTCTCTGGGCTGTGAAGTATATTCAAGGCTGAGATATACATTTTTTATTAATCAGGGATTCAAGGGTTATAGGGATAAGGCTTGAAAGCGGAGTTGAAGATCATCAGATCAATTATCACTTCTGCACCTACATCCGCAGGTCTTATGCTTCATTAATGTTTGGTAGGTTAGAAGTCATGAACATATTTCAAACAAGTATGCTGTTTTGGAAAACGTAGATAACAATGGATTCTCAGGGGAATGTAGCACGAACAGCCAAGTTTCTGATATTGAGACTGGCTCTAATGCAACGAAGGGTACGTTGGGTTCCAAGAGAGCAATTATGTTAGGGGACTCTCTAGTCCAGGGTACAGACAGACGTTTCTGTGGTCAGCAGCGAAAAATCAGAATGGTGGGTTGCTTCCTTTGTGCCAGGATCAAGGATGTCTCTGAGAGGGTGTAGAATGTTCTCAAGGGGGAGAGGGCCAGCAAGAAGTCATTGTCCACATTGGAACTAACGACATAGGAAGGGAAAAGGTTGGAATTCTCAAGGGAGATTACAGAGAGTTAGGCAGGAATTTAAAAAGGAGGTCCTCGAGAGTAGTAATATCTGGATTACCCCCGGTGCTACTTGACCTACACTTGGGAAATAAGGCAGGGCAGATGACTGAGGTGTCAGTGGGGGAGCACTTTGGGGCCAGTGACCATAATTCTATTATATTTAAAATAGTGATGGAAAAGGATAGACCAGATCTAAAAGTTAAAGTTCTAAATTGGAGAAAGGCCAATTTTGAAGGTATTAGGCAAGAATTTGGTGGGCGGCACGGTAGCACAGTGGTTAGCACTGCTGCCTCGCAGCGCCAGAGACCCGGGTTCAATTCCCGCCTCAGGCGACTGATTGTGTGGAGTTTGCACGTTCTCCCCGTGTCTGCGTGGGTTTCCTCCGGGGGCTCCGGTTTCCTCCCACAGTCCAAAGATGTGCAAGTCAGGTGAATTGGCTATGCTAAATTGCCCGTAGTGTTAGGTAAAGGGGTAAATGTAGGGGTATGGATGGGTTACGCTTCGGCGGGTCGGTGTGGACTTGTTGGGCCGAAGGGCCTGTTTCCACACTGTAAGTAATCTAATCTAATCTAAAAAAACTTTCAAAAGCTGATTGGGGGCAGATGTTTGCAGGTAAAGGGATGGCTGGAAAGTGGGAAGCCTTCAGAAATGAGATAACAAGAATCCAGAGAAAGTATATTCCTGTTAGGGTGAAAGGAAAGGCTGGTAGGGAAAGGGAATGCTGGATGACTAAAGAAATTGAGGGTTTGGTTAAGAAAAAGAAGGAAGCACATGTAAAGTATAGACGGGATAGATCGAGTGAATCCTTGGAGTATAAAGGCAGTACGAGTATACTTAAGAGGGAAATCAAGACAGCAAAAAGGGGACATGAAGTAGCTTTGGCAAATAGAGTTAAAGAGAATCCAAAAGGTTTTTACAAATACATTATGGAGAAAAGAATAACTAGGGAGAAAAGAGGGCCCCTCAAAGATGAGCAAGGCAGCCTTCGTGTGGAACCGCAGAAAATGGGGGAGATACTAAAAGAGTATTTTGTATCAGTATTTACTGTAGAAAAGGATATGAAAGATATAGAAATAGTAGCGAAATGTCCATTTAACAGAAGGAAGTTCTGGATGTCTTGAAATGCATAAAGGTGGATAAATCCCCAGGACCTGATCAGGTGTACCCTAGAACTCTGTGGGAAGCTAAAGAAGTGATTGCTGGACCTCTTGCTGAGATACTTGTATCATCGATAGTCACAGGTGAGGTGCCAGAAGACTGGAGGTTGGCTCTCTTTAAGAAGGGTAGTAAGGACAAGCCAGGGAACTACAGACCAGTGAGCCTGATGTCGGTGGTGGGCAAGTTGTTGGAGGGAGTCCTCAGGGACAGGATGTACATTTATTTGGAAAGGCAAGGACTGATTAGGGATTGTCAACGCAGCTTTGTGCATGGGGAATCATGTCTCTCAAACTTGATTGAGTTTTTTGAAGTAACAAAGAAGATTGACGAGGGCATAGTGGTAGATGTGATCTATATGGACTTCAGTAAGGCGTTCAACAATGTTCCCAATGGGAGACTGGTTAGCAAGATGAGATCTCATGGAATACAGGGAGAACTAGCCATTCGGATACAGAACTGGCTCAAAGGTAGAGGACATAGGGTGGTGGTGGAGGGTTGTTTTTCAGACTGGAGGCCTGTGACCAGTGGAGTGCCACAAGGATCGGTGCACAGTCCTCTACTTTTTGTCATTTACATAAATGATTTGGATGCAGGCATAAGTGGTACAGTTAGTAAGTTTGCAGATGACACCAAAATTGGAGATGTAGTGGACAGCGAAGAAGGGTACCACAGATTACAACAGGATCTGGACCAGATGGGTTAATGGGCTGAGAAGTGGCAGATGGAGTTTAATTCAGATAAATGAGAGGTGCTGCATTTTGGGAAAGCAAACCTTACCAGGACTTATACATTTAATGGTAAGGTCCTGGAGAGTGTTGCTGAACAAAGAGACCTTGGAGTGCAGTTCATAGCTCCTTGAAAGTGGAATTGCAGGTAGATAGGTTAGTGAAGGCGGCGTTTGGTATGATTTCCTTTATTGGTCAGAGTATTGAGTACAGGAGTTGGGAGGTCATGTTGCAGCTGTACAGGACATTGGTTAGGCCACTGTTGCAATACTGTGTGCAATTCTGGTCTCCTTCCTATCGAAAAGATGTTGTGAAACCTGAAAGGGTTCAGATAAGATTTACAAGGATGTTGCCAGGGTTGGAGGATTTGAGCTATAGGGAGAGGCTGAACAGGTTGGGGCTGTTTTCCCTGGAGCGTCGGAGGCTTATAGGGGTTTACAAAATTATGAGGGGCATGGATATGATAAATAGACAAAGTCTTTTCCCTGGGGTCGGGGAGTCCAGAACTAGAGGGCATAGGTTTAGGGTGAGAGGGGAAAGATATAAAAGAGACCTAAGGGACAACGTTTTCATGCAGAGGGTGGTGAGTGTATGGAATGAGCTGCCAGAGGAAGTGATGGAGGCTGGTACAATTCCAACATTTAAAAGGCATTTGGACGGATATATGAATGGGAAGGGTTTGGAGGGATATGGGCCAGGTGCTGGCTGGTGGGACTAGATTGGGTTGGGATATCTGGTCGGCATGGACGGGTTGGACCGAAGGGTCTGTTTCCATGCTGTACATCTCTATGACTCTATAACTCTACAAGTGAATTACAGAATTTTCACTATAATAATAGCCATAAAATATGGTACTTTATACATGGGGAAGAAACAGTCCTGTATGTAATTATGCCATCAAGAAAGCTAGTACTAAGTGATCAATAAGATTTCATTTTGCTGAAGGATTTAACTCCTTGATGTCAGATTCAGAAAGGCAGAGTTTTTACAGCACAGAAACAGGCGCTTTGGCCCATTGTGACTGCACCAGTTATCAAACATCCATCTCTTCCAATCCTATTTCCCAGCACGTGTCCCACAATCGTGTATGCTATGCCATTTCAAATACTCATCTAAATAGTTCTGAATTTTCTCAAATGGTGCGAAAAGCAGGAACCCTTGAGACAGTGGGTACTCCACAACCCCTGGGTGAAAGAAATGTTCTTCAAATCCACTGTAAAACTCCTACTTCTTAACTCAAAAGTATGCCCTCTACTTATTGACTGGTCTACTAAGGAGAAAAGTTTCTCCTTATCTGTCCTGCCTATGCTCCTCAGAACTCTGTTCACCTCAATCAGATTCCCCTCAGCCTTCTTTGCTCTAAGGAAAACAACCACAGGTTATTTAGTCTCTCTCCACTACTGAAACATTCCAGTTGAACCTTTTTTGCACTCTCTCTAGCGCAATCACATCCTTGCTGTACTGTGGTGATCAGAACTGCACAAGTACTCCAGCTGTGTTCTAACTAACGTGACATATATCTCCACAATTACGTTTTTGTTCTCATATTCAATGAATTGCCTAAGAAAGGCAAGTAATCAGATGCCTTCTTAATCACCCTATCTACCTGCCCTATTGGCTTCAAGGGCATGCACGCCAAGGTAGTTCTGATCCTCGACATTTCTTCAGGCTCTATTATTCAAAATGTACTTCCTTGCCTTGTTAGTCCTCCTGAAATACAGCACCTCTCACTTTTCAGGATTAAATTCAATTTGCCACTATTCAGCCATTATACAGTAGTCTAAAGTTCCCCTCCTCACTTTATAAGCACACTACCAATTTTCATGTCATTTGCAAACTTAATATCATAACTCCTGCATTCATGTCATGTCACACAACACCGAACCCTTTGGTACGCCATTGAACACAGGCACCCTTTGACCATCACTCTCTGCTTCCTGCCACAAAGCCAATTTTGGATTGAACTTGCCAATATGCCCTGAATCCCATGGGGTCTTACCATCTTAATGAGCCTGCCATGTAAGACCTTATCAAAAGCCCAACTATCACCTATCATGTATTCATTGATAAAATGACAGGTTCCCCAAAAAAACTGAGTTAATATTATCAATTTACCACATTTAAGTTTGAAAGGTAACTCAATAAAAACACTTTCTAAGCAAAATTTATCAGTCTTGTTTCAAATCATTGCATTTGTGACATAAATGAGATTATTATAATATTTCGATTCGTTAAAAAAAGTCACCAATCCAGAGTTATTTTTCCTCTTCTCCCAAAGTTGGCAGGTATTCATGATTTACGGAAATTGTATAATGTTAGAATTATATTAGAAACATATTAGAATTATAGACTAGACAATAGCAAATTTTGAGAAGATTTGTATCTCAGGTTGATGTTCTGGGTGTAGGCTTGCTCACTGAGCTGGAAGGTTTGTTTTCAGACGTTTTGTCACCATACTAGGCAACATCATCAGTGAGCCTCTGACTGAAGAACTGGTGGTATAGTCCGCTTGGGGGTTACACATGACCGACTCTCACTCTTATCTTTACATACGGATGAGGAAGGACACCACTTCGACTGGACAACACATCCATCCTCGGACAAGCCAAACAGAGACACAAATGAGAATTCCTAGAAGCATGGCATTCCAACCGGAACTCAATGAGCACATTGACTCCAAATCCATTTACCACCCCGTGAGAAAAAGAACAGGAAATGACATCACCATGCAAAATGAGGTCACCTCAGGAAATGGCATCACCAACCCAAGGAAACCCAAACACATAAATAGGAGGAGGGCTGTACCACCAGTGCTTCATTTGGAGGCTCACTAGTATGGTGACAAAACATCTGAAAATGAACCTTCCAGCTCAGAGAGGAAGCCTATATCGAGACTGGACCAACAGAATTTAATCATAGAAGCATGACAACTGATCTGATCATGCAACCCTCACTTAGATTCTGAAACTGAAATCAGAAGCAGAAACCTCGACTAATATTCCCTCTGAAGCCAAGAGATGTTGATGCCAAATGTAGCATGGACCTTTGCCCAACTGACATCAGGTATCTTAGAACCCAACTACGTTCCACCAGTATTGTACACTGTGTAATTAACTTAACCACAGGACCATCATACAACTTAACAATTAGCATCTTTAATACCCATAGTGTTTATTAGTTGAGAGTGTATCCACAATTTAAAGTACAATAAAGTAACTGTTTTATTTAAAGTGTATTAAAGGCATACTTAGGATCTTTCACAAGGAGCTTTCGGATAAAATCTTTTGCCAAGCCACTGGTGTTCTTGAAAAACTCTTCATCGAATTCATAATTCACAGCTGAAACATTGGCCAATGTTTCTTGTTTAGTGTCACCCAAGAAAGGTGATGCACCACTCAAGCTAATTAAAAGATAATCATGAACATTTCAGAACATTGTACATTAAAAAAACACACCACTAAAAATAAATTGCACATCCTTGTCATATAATCGCTACCACAAAGTATTGAATCCAACTACACAAAGCTTCAAATGAGAAATGATCTGCATTACTCTGTGTAAAGGTTCTGATTCTGATGTTAACATTTTAACTCTTTGTATCCCCCACAAAAATCCAAATTATTACACAATAACAAACAATGGGCATTTTTAATAAAAGGTAAAGTTGTCATAGTCTTACCAGACCATAGTGCTGCTGTCTAATTCAACAGAGATGATTGATGGTGGTTTAACCTGTGGGTCACTACATTTCAGGCAATAGGAGAGATTGAGGAGGAGAATCCTTCATGGTAATCTCAGTCGGTGCGAGAATTGAACCCACGCTGTTGGCATTGCTCTGCATTGCAAATCAGCCATCCAGCCAACTGAGCGGACATAGTATTAAAAATATTTAGGCTATTTGAAGAAATTAACTGTGCTCTCCTTAATTATGAAACCAACTGTTAGCTTTTATACGAGTAATTCAATCTGGTCTGATTCTTGTACTCCCACATCTTGCTTAGTCATTCAAAAACATTGCAACTGTTTTACATTTTGCTCCATATCTATACTGTTCCCATTACATTATGCTTCAAATCAAAACGCCAGATTTCTAAGTTCATTTGAATAAGCCAAAATTAGATAACTATGCAGTTATCAGTCATTTCTTTTAAATTATATAAACACTCCAACAGTACAGAAAAAATTATCAGAACAAAGTAAAGACGAGGACATTTGTTTGCCTTTTTATCTCTTGTTGATGATCACTTTCCTGAACGCATTTATTTCTCATTCTTTAGAGGAATACAGAGAGTTCACAATTATGAGGCATTTTGGTATCTTGCCCAAGAAACAATTCTTCATATGTCTTAGTATAGACAGCAAGTGTTGGAAAAATGCCCAACCGTGGGAAGCACCAGATGGTCACTCTTGGGCAAACATAGAACATTACAGCGCAGTACATGCCCTTTGGTCCTCAATGTTGCGCCAACCTGTGAAATGAATCTGATGCCCATCTAACCTACACCATTCCATTGTTATTCATAAGTATGTCCAATGCCCATTTAAATGCCCTAAATGTCAGCGGGTCTACTACTGTTGCAAAGTCCAGCAATAACTACAGAACAAATAATCAGCAGTGACAGCCAGTGACAAGTTCAAAAATTCAAGGCACTTAAGCCAATACTAATGTTCCAATACTCCCACTCATTCGTCATGATCAACACAAACCCAGGAAACAGACCTGTGATGGCTTTGCTCACATCAGCCACTCAGTTGCTCTAATCAGCTCAGCATTAAAAAAAAATGTACATCACAATATATTTTATTGTTTGTATATTTGTCATATAAAGTCATATTAATCTTCTGCATAATATGAAGTGTTTTTACATGCAACATTTAGAGTCATAGAGTTGTTCAGCACAGAAACAGACCCTTCAGTCTAACGCATCCATGCCAACCAATATCCTCAATTAATCTATAGTCTCATTTGCCAGCACTTGGCCCCTATCCTTCTAAATCTTTCCTATCCATACACTCATTCAGATGCCTTTTAAAAGTTGTAATTGTACCAGACGCCACCATTTCTTCTAGCAGCTCATTCCATACATGTACCACCCTCTGCGTGAAAAAGTTGCCCCTTCGGTCTCTTTTAAATCGTTCCCCTCTTACCCTAAACCTATACCCTCTAGCTCTGGACTCCCCCACACCAGGGAAAAGACCTTGTCTATTTAAATTATCCATGCCCCTCATGATTTTATGAACTTCCATAAGGTCACCCCTCAGTCTCTGATGTTTCAGGGAAAACAGCCCCAACCTATTTAGCCTCTCCCTATAGCTCAAATCCTCCAAACCTGACAACATTCTTGTAAATCTTTTCTGAACCCTTTCAAGTTTCATTACATCCTTCCTCCTGCAGGGAGATCAGAAGTGTACACAATATTCGATAAGTGGCTAACCAATGTCCTGTACAGCCACAACATGACCTCTTAACTCCTGTTCTTAATGCTCTAACCAATAAAGGCAAGCACACCAAACACCTTCTTTACTATCCTATCTACCTGTGACTCCATTTTCAAGGAACTATGAATCTGCGATTCATGGTCTCTTTGTTCAACACTGCCCAGCAACTTACCATTAAGTGTATAAGTCCTGCCCTGATTGCCTTTCCAAAATGCAGCACCTCACATTTATCTAAATTAAACTCCATCTGCCATTCCTCGACCCATTAGCCCATCTGATCAAGATCCCATTGTACTCTGAGTTAACCTCCTTCGTCGTTCATTACACCTCCAATTTTGGTTTCATCTGCAAACTTACTAACTATACCTCCAGTGTTCGCACCCAAATCATTTATATAAATAATGAAAAGTTGTGGATCCAGCATCAAGCCTTGTGACACACCACTAGTACGAGCTTCCAGTCTGAAAAGCAATCTTCCACCACCATCCTCTGACTTCTATCTTCGAGCCAGTTTATTTTTAAGGTACTTCTAAAGTTTTTTTAGACACACTGGAATAATGTTTGAGCTGTGAAAACTTTAATTGGCCTAACATCCGCCAACACATGGCTTTCAAATTCCTTATGCCTCTCTCTAAATCCAGCTCAATTCTGGTTCTACAAGTATTCTGTTCAGGTAGGAGAAAGTGAGGACTGCAGATGCTGGAGATCAGAGCTGAAAATGTGTTACTGGAAAAGCGCAGCAGGTCAGGCAGCATCCAAGGAACAGGAGAATCGACGTTTCGGGCATAAGGCCTTCTTCAGGAATGAGGAAAGTGTGTCCAGCAGGCTAAGATAAAAGGTAGGGAGGAGAAGCCTCCAGCAACAGACCTTCCTCCGAAGGACATGCAGGTCCTTGGATCCTCCATCGCCAGACCATAGCAACACGACAGTTGGAGGAAGAGCGCCTCATCTTCCGCCTAGGAACCCTCCAACCACAAGGGATGAACTCAGATTTCTCCATTTTCCTCATTTCCCCTACACCCACCTTGTCTCAGTCAAATCCCTCGAACTCAGCACCGCCTTCCTAACCTGCAATCTTCTTCCTGACCTCTCCGCCCCCACCCCACTCCAGCCTATCACCCTCACCTTGACCTCCTTCTACCTATTGCATTTCCAACGCCCCTCCCCCAAGAACCTCCTCCCTACCTTTTATCTTAGCCTGCTGGACAAACATTCCTCATTCCTGAAGAAGGGCTTATGCCCAAAACGTCGATTCTCCTGTAACTTGGATGCTGCCTGACCTGCTGCGCTTTTCCAGCAACACATTTTCAGCTCTATTCTGTTCAGGTAGTCCACTTTTCAGAGATCTTGGGCTAGTGTCTCTCTCTCTTCTCCCACATCTCCAGTGTCTTCACCTTCATCGGCTGTAACTTTGCTCCATGGACTTTCACCTCACCTTCACCATTTGTCTCTGGTCGAATTTTTGATTACCCATCCCCTTACCATAATCTCGATTCCTGCAGAGAGGCTCAATTCTATCCTCATCCCTCTATACCTTCTATATTGCAAAGTGCAATACAAATAAATATTGCTATGTAATGCAGATTCTAATCAGACATCCAATTATAAATATTCCAACATATTTCAGTAATATAGTGTATTGATTAGATTAGATTAGATTACTTACAGTGTGGAAACAGGCCCTTCGGCCCAACATGTCCACACCGACCCGCCGAAGCGCAACCCACTCATTCCCCTACATTTACCCCTTTACCTAACACTATGGGCAATTTAGCATGGCCAATTCACCTGACCTGCACATCTTTGGACTGTGGGAGGAAACCGGAGCACCCGGAGGAAACCCACGCAGTCACGGGGAGAATGTGCAAACTCCACACAGTCAGTCGCCTGAGTCGGGAATTGAACCCGGGTCTCTGGCGCTGTGAGGCAGCAGTGCTAACCACTGTGCCACCGTGCCGCCCACAAAATGCCACCGTGCCGCCCATTGCTTTCTGTTGTTAGCACAAAGGGGCCTCCAATAATGTAACTTGTATAGATTTCCATACTTCAGGTACAGAGACCAAATGGCCTTTCTACTGTGTCCTTTCTTTTTTCCAATCTTCCCTCTCTCAAAGAGCACAGTAAAAATGCATCGAGGAAAAAAAAGAGTCAATTGTAAATGGACTCCTCACCTATATCTTAACTGAAAGTAATGCTAGATCACTAACTTTGCTCTGCTACTCAAGATCTCCAGTGCTCATCTCAGTTTAAGGAATTATGGTTGCCTGAAAATTTAATTATACTACAGCATCCCTGCGGATAGAGTTCTTAAACAATTACATAAAAGGAAAAAAGTCTTCATTATTTAATCACAAGTTTGGGTGCAGCTTTTGAGAATTTCAATGATCCACACAGTTCATAAAACTATTTCTTGAAAAATAATGAATGTTATTTCAAGCTTGCAAGGCGCTAACACTATGGCATTGTCAATTGTGTTACTTGTGCTGGCAATGGAATTTTTTTTGTCAGTGTTAAAAGTGAATTGTTATAGAGGCAAAAAGAACATCTATTTAAAAATGTAATACTTACAGAATGTAGGTTATGACACCAATACTCCTGAAACACATGGAAGAACAGTGCTTATATGTTTCTGCAATTAGTTTAAAAACCACATCCAAAAGTTTATCTTATCATACAGTTTGTCTTCACTCACCACATATCAGCCTCTAGACCAAGGGGTTCGTAGTTGACGATTTCTGGAGCTTCAAAATAAAACAAAATTCAGAAGATCCAAAATTTTATGTGCTATAGTCAAAAGGATTTATTTTCCATTTTAAATTTTACATGGACTCCCATTGTTGTTATTTTCCATTTCCTAATTCAGCTGGCAGGGTTCAACCATCCTACATCAATCGATCAATATCATGTATTCTGCATCTCTCGTTCTTTCCTGCCACCCTAGCTTTTCCTTTTGATACAGCTGTCCTTTCAAGTGTTTAAAGTCAGGTCTTTTATTGAGAAATTGCAGTGGCTGTTGTCACCATTCTTTTTTAATTCATGCTTTATTTTGTTATTGAAGAATGAAATTCCAAGAAAATTTTTCCTGATAGCTATAACAGTTTAGTTCTTTTAGCAAGCTTTCCCTTCCACTTCATCGAGCACAGTCTTTGTACCTTTTTTCCCTAAAAGATGACCTGCTGTTCACTTTACTCCAAATGTGGTTTACCAAGGCTCCAATTAGGTTTATCATTTCTGCTATGCATTTGAATTTTATCCCTCCATAAATTAAACCAAATGTTTAGTTTTCTTTAAAAAATAAAAAAGGCCTTATTAATCTGTGTCACTTGTTTTAATGAAGTGAGTATCTATCTCCATATCCTTCTGCTTCCTTACTTTAATCAGAAGTTTTTTTAAATAACGGTGTACGCAGCCTCTTTGCTTCTTATCAAAATATAACATCTCACAATTAGAGTCATAGAGATGTACAGCACGGAAACAGATCCTTCGGTCCAACTCGTCCACGCCGACCAGTTATCCCAACCCAATCTAGACCCACCTGCCAGCACCCGGCCCATATCTCTCCAAGCCCTTCCAATTCATATACCCATCCAAATGCCTTTCAAATGTTGTAATTGAACCAGCCTCCACCACTTCCTTTGGTAGCTCATTCTATACACGTACCATCCTCTGCATGAAAAAGTTGCTCCTTTAGGTCCCTTTTATGTCTTTCCCCTCTCACCCTAAACCTATGCCCTCTAGTTCTGGACTCTCCAACCCAGTGAAAAGACTTTGTCTATTTATCATATCCATGCCCCTCATAATTTTGTAAACCTCTACAAGGTCACCCCCTCAGCCTCCGACACTCCAGGTATCTTGTCTACTGGCTATTGTCCATGGGCAAGTCTAAGCAGGGGTTACAGTAAGCCAGTCAACCACGGAAACCTTCTGTCCTCATACACTGTCTTTTTTTTCCTCCCAAACTTGAAGGCACGAAAGCCATGTACAATCCTCCCTCACCTATGCAAATAAAATCTGCCAACATGACACAGGTTAACCTGGAACTTTCCTAGATCACGTCTATATTGGATAGCCCACATACCAACGAAGCTATGAAGGGAGGAATTTACATAATTTATTTGAACTATATATACCAACTTTAGAAACATAAGCATTAATAGAAGAAAAGAAAATTCACACCAACTTTGATATATTCCAGAAAGCATCTGGTGAAAGGTAGAACTGGAGTCAACCTTTCCGCACTTCCAGATTGAGAGTTACACAGTAGTAAATATCTCAACCAAAACCCACAGATTCAGTTTGTTCCTTTAATCAGGAGTCAAGTGAATCACCACTTAACACTCGACACCAGCACACACTTCGATTCAAATAACATACAATTAACACCCTTGACAATATAAAAAACACTGATGCTTGAAAGTATGAAGTCTTGTTAAAAAAAGTGCTTATGTAATGTTTCTTTTTAAATTTGTGTTAGATGTTCCACTGCGCTCTCAATCTTTAATAGAAGTAAACTTTGATCCCAGTCAAACCTAACTACTGATTGGAATTAAAGGACTAAAAATGAGGGTATATGCTGTACACCCTTATTAGATTGGCTCCAACCAAGGAAGAACTTTAAGTCACTATAATTCATTAAATGCAGACTATAAACAAATTGTGTATGCTGCTCCTTTACTCTCCAGCTATTTCACCTTCCCAGAACCACATCTGTGCAATGGCAAACTGCTTGCAGGCTTCTCTGACTGACATTTTGATCAATTTACTAAAAGATTTTCTTCTTTCCCAACTTTATGTGAAGAGACGGTTTTCAGCAAATGTATAAGAGCATTAAGTAACCTCTACAGTTATTGGTGTTTCTTATTGGGATTTTAGTAAACAATGTGGATAAGTGTTTATGCTTATATCTACCTCCAAATGAAAGTATAATTCAACAAATTTGACGAAGTCACCACATGACAGACAGAAGGTACAAAAACAGGCAGATTCAGCCTGACAAATACAGGATGTATAACAGCATGTCGGAATAATAAAATGAGCACACTTTATCTCACAAATGTTTAAAAAATTCCATCTAAGACTTAATGATTGATATTAGTAAGGCTTTGCTCATATCTCTGTATCCTAGACAGCAATCAGGGAAGACAGAGCCCAGCCCTTCCGACATAAAATCCAAGTGCAACCTACCTAGATCTGCAAAGAAGAAATATAGGCATTGTTATTAAACCAATTCAGTTAAACTTCAGGTTGTAATTTTAGGTGAAATTGTTTAGATCTCTTATCAGCAGCTTCTTCTCAGTTCATGCATAATGATGACATATATTCTTCCTGCGAATACGCATGGTAAAACTATAGAATATTTTCACAAAATAAATGTACATTTATCTCCACAAAAGGTAATAGAAAATCACTGTACAACAAGTGAAAAATCCAACACTGCAAATAATCAAGCTGATTTCAGATACGTCTTAAAAGATACCTACCAACAAACTCTGGAGTTCCAAAGATGTTTTTAAATTCATTCCCAAAATCTATTTCATGAGCCAAACCAAAGTCAATAAGTTTAATCCGAGGTTTCGGTGACTTTTTATCTAGCAGCATTATATTTTCAGGCTGCAGAGAGAAAGAGTTATGGAAGGAATTCAAACATTAACTCATTTTCATTTATGAAGCAAAATACAAGCATAATAAAAAAAGACAATTAAAAATATATAAAATTAACATATTCCAAGCCTAACAGTTTATTCAAATGTGAACAGAAAAATTGAGTAGATCGTTCATCACAATTATCAACTGACTAATACTGCTTTCTAAAATAGTTTGCTTTCAAGTGCAAGACCCAATTCTTTTTTACAAGTCTCAAAAGTAATGCAATTGCTACCTTTACTTGGTTATCACATCGATCTGGTTGATAGATGTATGTAAAGGCTGCACTGAGTTATTTCTTACAGATGTCTCCACTCCTTTTATTTCTCGCACTGTACATGCTAAATGCTCCTTTGAATGCTTCAAGCAATGGCAGTAATAGCTTTCTACTATGACACTCAATCCACTATCCTCACACAAAAAAACAGACTATTTAAGCATTGGAATACATAGGGAGGGTGATATAAGTGCACTAACAAATTCAATTCTCATCCAGCATCCACAGAAAGCACCTCAAAGAACAACAAGAAAACAAAAAAAATAGTACACACAGGAATAGGCCCTTCGGCTCACCAAGCCTACGGTGGAGGCCTGTGACCAATGGAGTGCCACAAGGATCAGTGCTGGGTCCACTAGCTTTGGTCATTTATATAAATGATTTGGATGTGAGCATAAGAGGTACAGTTAGTAAGTTTGCAGATGACACCAAAATTAGAGACGCAGTGGACAGCGAAGAAGGTTACTTCAGATTACAACAGGATCTTGATCAGATGGGCCAATGGGCTGAGAAGTGGCAGATGGAGTTTAATTCAGATAAATGTGAGGAGCTGCATTTTGGGAAAGCAAATCTTAGTAGGACTTATACACTTAATTAGATTAGATTAGATTACTTACAGTGTGGAAACAGGCCCTTCGGCCCAACAAGTCCACACCGACCCACCGAAGCGCAACCCACCCATACCCCTACATTTACCCCTTTAACCTAACACTACGGGCAATTTAGCATGGCCAATTCACCTGACCTGCACATCTTTGGACTGTGGGAGGAAACCGGAGCACCCGGAGGAAACCCACGCAGACACGGGGAGAATGTGCAAACTCCACACAGTCAGTCGCCTGAGTCGGGAATTGAACCCGGGTCTCTGGCGTTGTGAGGCAGCAGTGCTAACCACTGTGCCACCGTGCCACCCTAATGGTAAGGCCCTGGTGATTGTTGCTGAACAAAGAGATCTTAGAGTGCAGGGTCATAGTTCCTTGAAAATGGAATCACAGGGAAATAGGATAGTGAAGGTGGCGTTTGGTATGCTTTCCTTTCTTGGCCAGAGTATTGAGTACAGGAGTTGGGAGGTTATGTTGCGGCTGTACAGAACATCGATTAGGCCACTTTTGGAATATTGCATGCAATTCTGGTCTCCTTCCTATTGGAAGGATGTTGTGAAACTTGAAAGGGTTCAGAAAAGATTTACAAGGATGTTGCCAGGGTTGGAGGATTTGAGCTATAGGGAGAGGTTGAACAGGCTGGGGCTGTTTTCCTCTGGAGCATCGGAGGCTGAGGGGTGACCTTATAGAGTTTTGTAAAATCATGAGAGACATGAATAGGGTAAATAGACAAAGTCTCTTCCCTGGTGTGGGGGTGTCCGGAACTAGAGGGCATAGGTTTAGGATGAGAGGGGAAAGATATAAAAGAGACCTAAGGGGCAACTTTTTCACGCAAAGGGTGGTGCGTGTATGGAATGAGCTGCCAGAGGAAGTGGTGGAGGCTAGTACAATTCCAACATTTAAAAGGCATCTGGATGGATATAAGAATAGGAAGGGTTTGTAGGGATATAAGCCGGGTGTTGGCAGATGGAACGAGATTGGGTTGGGATATCTGGTTGGCATGGACAAGTTGGACCGAAGGGTCTGTTTCCATGCTGTACATCTCTACGACTCTATGACTATGATTCAATGATGCCTTTCTAAACTTAAAAACCTTTTGCCTCTATATGATCAGTACCCCCCTATGCCCTGCCTATTCATGTATCTGACAAGATGTCTTTTAAATGTTGCAATTGTATCTCCTTCTACCACTCCTCTGTCAGTGTATTCCAGGCACTTATCACCCTCCATGTAAAAAGAAATTGCCTCATACCTCTTTTAAATTTTCTTTTTATCTCAAACCTATGTTCCCTAGTAACTGATATTTCTACCCTGGGAAAAAGACTCCAACTATCAATGTGTCTCAAACCGGTCACCCCCAACCCAGCCTCCAACATTCAAGTGAAAACAAACCAAGTTTGTCCAATTTCTCCTCATACCAATACCCTCCAAACCAGGCAATATCCCGGTAAACATGTTCTTTACCCTTACGAGAGCCTCTACATCCTTCTGTGGCTAGCTTAACCATCTTTAATCTGCTCTATTGAAAATTTCATGACATGATCGCTGTGTAGTAAAAGCAAAAGAAAAGGAAGCTGTTATAGGTTTTGAATTGTTACAGAGCTTGTGTCATGGGAGAAAATATATCCTTATTGCAGCAGTTATGAATTAATACCTCTCAAGAAACGTGCAATAATAATCTAAAGGATTAAAGTGAGCATTTCTCCTACAGTTGCGAAATATTCTTTGTCAAAGATTTATATGCATGTAAAGCATTTTACGGTTTAATTTACCAATTTTCATGTATTCCATGGAAGACCCCAAAGCTCTATCAAAAAGATTTAAAGGAGAAAACACACAAAATGCTTAAAAAAAACCATGTAAATGCACATGGTATAGATCAAATACATTAACCATGATTAAATGGCAGAATAGATTTAAATGGCTGAAGAGCCACCCGAGTAACTGTGTTGGGTTAACAAAGATTTGAAAGAAAAAGATTGATTTTTGTCCGATTATCACTCTTCATCAAGTTATTTGTTCCTGTACTATATTTTACCAAATGATGCATTGTTACAGATTATACTGATCCAATCAATATTTTGGAGGTCCAAATTTATCCCATGTTTAGTTAAGTGTTTCAGTCATTGCAGGTGAAAGCACAGTTTGGCTTGGCAGTCCTCCCCTAGGGAGAGTTAGTTTTCTTGTTGTCTGATCACTGACATAGAAGACAGAGAGTAGCCGTGGATGGGTTTTTTCTGACTGGAGATCTGTGGCCTGTGATGTTCTGCAAGGATCATTGCTGGAATCTCTGTTGTTTGTAATACATATATATAGGATTTCAAGGAGAATGCAACTGGTCCAATTAGCAACTTTTTAGACAACAAAAATTTGGGGAAGATATTGTGAGATATTGTGGAAGATTGTCAGAGGATACAATCCGTATATGGACAGGCTGGAGACTTGGGCAGAGAAATATCTGGAGTTTAATCCGAACAAATGCGAGGTGACGCATTTTGGAAAGTCGAATTCAGGAGGGAAGTATGTAGGAAACACCAGTTCCCTTAGAAGCATACAGATAAATCAAGGCATACAGGTTCACAGTTTCCTGAAAATGGCAACATAAGTGGATAAACTGATCAAGAAGATATATGGCATGTCTGCCTTCATTGGTCAGGGCACAGAGTATAAAAATTGGCAAGTCATGCTGCAGCTATACAGAACTTTAGCTCAGCTGCATTTGAAATATTGCATGCAGTTTTGACTGCCACACTTTAGTCCTTTAGATTATTACTGCACATTTCCTGGATGGTACAAATTCATAACTGTTGCAATAAGGATGTATTTTTGCCAAGATTTTGGTCAATTCAAAATCAATAACAGCATACTTCTAAAAAAAAATCTGAACTATTCTTTCCTGAAATGATTTACTATGCAGCAATGATACCATGAAAGATATCATGCAGATTAAAGATAGCCAAATAAATTTAATTCTTGAATGGTTAAACTAACCACTTCGTTCTTCCCTCAGCAATTTGTAGAGTCCAAAACAGAAATGGTGAAACACTCATTGATACTTCCTTGATGTTTGATGACAATGTATCATGTGATTAATGGAAAACCAAACATTTCCAGAGCCACTGTTCCTTATTGGTTTAGTTGATTTGGCTGCAGTTCAAAATACACAAACAAATCTGCACAATATCCTTTTAAACACACATCAGTCTAATAATGCACAAGTTCAATTCTCCAGCAACATAACCTAAAAACACACAGAACAGTGACCATTGCTCAATCACCTGCCAATCTTGCACCTGCACTTTTCTACATTGGGCTCAGTTTTCTGATGTTATCAGCTAAAATATCACAAATTGATTGATACATGAAATAAACTTCGTGAAACTTAACAATCTACAAAGTACAACTTAGAAAAACATCAGACAAATGGAGTTAAAGTTTTACAAAACTGCCCAAAATACAGCCAAGTTTTGATTGGCTCACATATAAAATGAGTAAATATAACGAAGCCAAGTAGTATTTCTTTGACATTTTAGTTATTTTAAGTAAACTTTATATTTACTTATTTTAATATAAAAAGGACCAGGTTTTGAGTTGCAAGTTGAAGTGGAAACAAGTGTCAAATTTTAAAGGTGAAGGTAGGTGTTGGGGTAATGGAATGGGTTCTTTTAGATAAGGAAAGTTTAATGAAATGTTTTGCTTGCACAGAAAGCAGGTGTGAGGATTTAGGGTTAGGAATCCCAGTTTCATGCCACTGGGATTAATGTTGGAGTCACAGTTATTTACAATATATATTAGTGACTTGGATGCTAAAAGTGTATGTAGTATAGCCAAGTTTGCAGAAGACACAAGGCTAGATGGGAAGGCAAGTGGTGAGGATGATATAAAAGAGCCTGCAGAGGGAAACAGACAGCTTAAGCAACTAGGAGAAAGTGAGGACTGCAGTTGCTGGAGATCAGAGCTTACAAATGTGTTGCTGGAAAAGCGCAGCAGGTCAGGCAGCATTAAAGGAGCAGGAGTATCGACGTTTTGGGCATAGGCCCTAAAGAAGGTGGTGTTCGGGTGGCTGTGAGGAGGGAGAGAGAGAGAGAGAGAGAGAGAGAGAGAGATAAAAAGAGAGAGAGAGAGAAAAAGAGAGAGAGAGAGAAAGAGAGAGAGAGAGAAAAAGAGAGAGAAGAGAGAGAGAATGAGGACTGAGCAGACAGATGGAAATGGTGCCCAGGAAAAGGCAATGGCAGTTAGACAAACAGAAGGATGGTGATAATATACCATGAAGAAAGAAAAGCTGATAATGGTGACCATAAATAAGTGAAAATGGGTTGATTGTGCCAAAAGCAGCTCATGTCATGACAGGGTCTGGAGTCTGGGGTGAATAAAGGACATTGAAGGTGGTATTCAGTTTCTAAAGTTATTGTAGGTAGGGCTTTAACTCATTGGGGATTTAGAAGAATGAGAAATGACCTAATCAAAACATACAAGATTCTTATGGAGCTTGACAAGGTAGATGAGGAAAGGTTAAAAACAATGACTGCAGATGCTGGAAACCAGATTCTGGATCAGTGGTGCTGGAAGAGCACAGCAATTCAGGCAGCATCCGAGGACAGGCAAAATCGACGTTTCGGGCAAAAGCCGAGGGGCTTTTGCCCGAAACGTCGATTTTGCCTGTCCTCGGATGCTGCCTGAATTACTGTGCTCTTCCAGCACCACTGATCCAGATGAGGAAAGGTTGCAATTTGTAGTCAGAGAGTCGAGGACCTCAGGACGTTATCTCAGAGAAAGGGGATGCCCAGTGGGAGCTGAGATAAGGAACAAGTTCTTCTCTCAGAGGGTAATCAATCTGTGGAATTCTTTACTACAGAAGGTTGTCAAGACTGCGTTATTATACATATCCAAGGCTAAGATCCAACACATTTTTAATTAGCAAAGGAATCAAGGTCAAGATGAAAAGGCAGGAAAGTGGAAGTGAGGATCACTGATCAGCCATGATCTCATTGAATGGTAGTACAGACTTGATAGGCTGAATAATCTACTTCTACTCCTGCATTGGTTGATCTTTCTTCAAACAGTACATCCACCCAACCCCGAATTTGAACCATTTATAGCAACACAGTTTTATGTAGTCTGAAGTTCTTGTGGGTTGGCAAACGGCAGCTGAATTTCATTTTGCCATAACATGTTCAAGTCAGATTTGTTTTTGGGTTTTGCAACTTGGAAATGTTTTATGTTAGTTGCATGGTGAATAATGAAGGTAGTTACAGAGCAAAATAGTCCATGAACAAAACTGGCAAGAGGCTTGAACAGGTTACTATTATCAAATGTGAGCAGCTAATCATTTCACGTTCTCATCGGTTAATGCAATAAACCAATTTAATTCTACAAAATGGTGAAATAGGAGGATGGAACGATTCATGTAAAAAAAATGCGTTGACCTTACATGGGATTTAAAAAGAATATAAAACTCATTAGAATTAAATATTGTTGCAAAGATCCAATAAAAACAAACAAAACTCTTTTCTCTCTGTCTCAATTAAAACCATCCAATGGAAACAACACTGAATGGTCAGTTACCACGACCAACTATGATATGTTTGACTGTAAAATGTAAAATGGAATCACTTTGAACAGAAATATTAATCTGACAATTCCAGATGCACTAACTAATATAATACAGGGATGGCAACCCTAGTTTGCATATTTCTGAATATTTAGTCATGAAATATCTCATCACATAGTACTCGACCACTTCACAAATGTAAAAGTTCGAAACTCCTGTAATTAAGTATCTTTGTTCTCCTTCTGCGCCAGCGATTATATGAACTTAAGAATGGGAATAGGTTCAAAGGGCAGAAAGGCCTATTTGTTCTGATATCCAATGGATGTTAAATGTAACAACTACATTTATTGATCTTTGTTTAGTATTCCTGGATATCTCTGCCTGCTAAAACTATCAATTACAGTCTTGAACATTTAATTTGACTTAGCAGTCATGACCTTTCAGAATACTGTTCCAGATTTTCACTGTACTTTGTGGAAGAAGTGCTTCCTGATTTCCTTCTTTTTCTCAATTCTTTCACCAGAGGAGGAGTTTCAGTTTATCTACATGCTGCCACAGATTTGAGGAAATGTATTATTTCCCCCACTCATAAAGCAGACAGATATAATTATTATAGGGATTGAGAACTAAGGGTTATAAATACAAGATTATGGCCGAGTGATTTAAAGTAAAGAGCAGGAGAATATCTTTCACAATGTCTATGGTCAGTTTGTAGAATCCACTTTCAAAATTGGCATTATTTCTGCCTTGGATGCAATGTCTAGATTAGACTGGATAGATGGATGCAGGTAAAGGAATATGGGAACAGAGCAGTCAAATATGTTTAATACTTATTCCTTATAAGTAGTAAACACAGACACAGATTATTATGGTGAACAAACGACTAAGTATATCACTTCTCTAGAAAACAAATATTGATTCTCCTTTTTCTGTTTTGAAATATGCATTATTAAACTGGCACTCCTTGGCCACTGACAGATGCAGAGGAAAACTTGCGCTATACTCCCTCAATCAAACATATTGAACAGAATGCATTGCTACACCAGTGGACCTTTACTCTTAAAAAAAGAATTCCTATGTTAAAGGCTGGTTTTCAGAAGACTGAATTCTAAATAATGAGCAGATTTATCCTGCGAGTTAAGCTAGTAAAAAATATGTTAAGACTGTCACAAACTTATTCTACTTTGATTACATTAATGAAATGATGTGACTTCCATCCCATTAGTCTGAGCTGGATTGAAACCCAGATCTGAGGTGAATACATAGAAATCTTACCATAATTGTCTAAGAATTATTTCAAGCACTATATTCCTTCATGTTAAAGTACATTATTAATGGACAAGAGCCTGGAACATGGGACTAATGGGTAGATGGCTAGATTAAAATTCAACTGTTTCTGATACTTGTGACAGACTGGAGAAAATTATCCATAGTAAAAGGTTCTGCTGATATTCATCCACTTAATACAACGAATTAAACATTTATTCTGTGGAGCTTCTCCCTCATGTGTGGAAAGTATTTTCTGAAGACTATAGCGAAAAATGTTAAAGTAAAAGATTTTGATATTCAAAGATATTTTCTGTTTTAATTGGAATTCACGAGCTTTGCTTCTTTGAGGTCTTTAAATGCAACTTTAATGCATTCCTACAACGCTACTGAGCTCATTCCTAAATAATAAACTTTAAAACCAAAGATTGGAATTGATGACAAATCTGTCTTCTTATTGTAAATAAGTAAAGTAGGGATTAATTGGGAAATTACAAAATGAGATTTTTCAGGTACACCCTGGTTCCCTGCACATCATTTGCTGGTGTGAAAATATCAACCTAGAGTAGGTGACATGAAACTACTGTGCCCTACACGGAGAGGTGTAAATCAAAAGACCAACTTTAACAAAACCATGAACCATTTACTTATAGAGTCATAGTCATAGAGATGTACAACACAGAAACAAACCCTTTGGTCCAACTCATCCATTTGGATAGGCAAGGACTGATTAGGGATAGTCAACATGGCTTTGTGTGTGGGAAATCATGTCTCACAAACTTGAACTTTTGTTTTTGAAAAAGTAACATAGAGGACTGATGAGGGCAGAGTCATAGATGTGATCTATATGGACTTCAGTAAGGCATTCAACAAGGTTCCCCATGGGAGACTAGTTAGCAAGGTTAGATTTCATGGAATACAGGGAGAGATAGCCATGTGGATACAGAACTGACTCAAAGGTAAAAGACAGAGTGTTGTGGTGGAGGGTTGTTTTTCAGACTGGAGGCCTGTGACCAGTGGAGTGCCACAAGGATTGGTGCAGGGTCCACTACTTTTTGTCATTTACATAAACGATTTGGATGTGAGCATAGGAGGTACAGTTAGTAAGTTTGCAGATGACACCAAAATTGGAGGTGTAGTGGACAGCGAAGAAGGTTGCCACAGATTACAACAGGATGTAGATCAGATAGGCCAATGGGCTGACAAGTTGCAGACGGAGTTTAATTTGGATAAATGCGAAATGCTGCATTTTGGGAAAGCAAATCTTAGCAGGACTTTTACACTTAATGGTAAAGTCCTGGGGAGCGTTTTTGAACAGAGACTTTGGAATGCAGGTTCATAGACCCGTGAAAGTGGAATTGCAGGTAGATAGGATAGTGAAGGCGGCGTTTGGTATGATTTCCTTTATTGGTCAGAGTATTGAGTACAGGAGTTGGAGGCCATGTTGCGGCTGGACAGGACATTGGTTAGGCCACTTCTGGAATACTGCGTGTAATTCTGTTCTCCTTCCTATTGGAAAGGTGTTGTTAAACTTGAAAGGGTTCAGAAAAGATTTACAAGCACGTTGCCAGGGTTGGAGGATTCGAGCTATTGGAAGAGGTTGAATAGGCTGGGACTTTTCCCTGGAGTGTTGGAGGCTGAGGGGTGACCTTATAGAAGTTTATAAAATCACAAGGGATATGGATAGGACAAAAAGACAAAGTCTTTTCTCTGGGGTCTGGGAGTCCAGAACTAGAGGACATAGGTTTAGAGTGGGAGGGGAAAGATATAAAAGAGACCTAAGGGGCAACATTTTCACTCAGAGGATTAGATTAGATTACATTACATTACAGTGTGGAAACAGGCCCTTCGGCCCAACAAGTCCACACCGACCCGCCGAAGCGCAACCCCCCCATACCCCTACATTTACCCCTTACCTAACACTACAGGCAATTTAGCATGGCCAATTCACCTGACCTGCACATCTTTGGACTGTGGGAGGAAACCAGAGCACCCGGAGGTAACCCACGCAGACACGAGGAGAACGTGCAAACTCCACACAGTCAGTCGCCTGAGGCGGGAATTGAACCTGGGTCTCCGGCGCTGTGAGGCAGCAGTGCTAACCACTGTGCCACCGTGGATGGAATGAGCTGCCAGAGGAAGTGGTGGAGGCTAGAACAATTCCAACATTTCAAAGGCATCTGGATGGATATATGAAAAGGAAGGGTTTGGAGGGAAATGGGCTGGGTGCTGGCAGGTGGGACTAGATTGGTTTGGGATATCTGGTCAGCATGGACAAGTTGGACTGAAGGGTCTGTTTCCATGCTGTGCATCTCTATCACTCTATGCTGACCAGATATCCTAACTTGATCTCGTCCCATTTGCCAGCACTTGACCCATACTTCTATAATGTTTTGAAATATAAAGTACAGAAAATTAGACTTCACAAAATATTTACAATTTTACAATTGGTTGATTTTTCTGCCAACCTTTAATCAATTGAGAATCTAAAATAAATACCTTACTTATCTAACATATTGTATCTCAATAAAAGAATGCAAATGACTCTTTGCAATGCCAGCCTGACCACACAGTTTGTCATAAACATTGTGTAAAATTAATACTGTTCACTTGTTCCATATTAAAAAGCTATATCAAAAGTTCATCAGCTTCAGATGTAAATTTTACCTTGAGGTCAAAATGGGCAATGCACTTGGAATGTAGATAGTAAACGCCATTGAGAATCTGTTTGAGAAATTCAGTGGCCTCCTCTTCTGTCAAGGACTCTTTCTCAGCCAGAAAATCAAACAATTCTCCTCCAGACACACTACAGTGTATAGAAGATAAATAACTTTGGTAGGATAGTTGTAAACATATCAAACAAATTGCTCCAATGTGTATCAATTTCAACGTAAAATACGTCAAACGCCCGATCTAAACCATGCAATAACATTAATTGCCATTTACCATGTGTGACGCTGGAATATTTAATAACACAGACTAATAGCAAATATAGTAGATTTACATCATATCATTTGACCTTTCAACATTTAGCTTTTCACTTTCTACTGAAATATTGAAATTGCATAAATTAATTTTAAAAATCTTAATTGAGAAAAGCTCTGAACAGCCTGCAGTCACCTTCTGGCAACTAGTTTTATTTGCAGTGCACAACATACTTGTTTTATTATCTATGAGAAGCAGAATGCAACTGGGAGAGGGGTCCAAGAAAAAATGAAATTGCTTTCAGGTTGTGCTAAATAGAAAATGCTCTGTCCAGGGAAAAAAAAAATGCAGTGGAATTCCCTAGGATTTTATCCTGGCACTCCCGAACACAAACTGAATTATTTAGAATAACATGTTTGTCATAGGTTAATATTAAATTGATAATGCAGTGTTTAATTGGTAAATAGGGAGTCCAAATAATAACAATTATCTTCACAGACAGACTTAGACTAGTTATTTCTATACAACGAGTTTTACATATGCATTTTAATATGAATGAAAGGTAAAGCCCCACCTGTTAACTGTGGGCAACAGATCACAGCAACAACAGGTTAAAATAAAAGTGTTTTAGAAATAATCATGGATTGCACAAAGAGCATTTGGTCACGATATTTGTTTGGTCATGTACTGAAGTGTAACTGGACTCCATTTATCATGTCAGAATAAGTTATAAAGATATGAGGAGTATGACATGCAACTTTTGTGATGCTCTCTCAAAACATAGAACATAGAACTGTATAGCACAGTACAGGCCTTTCAGCCCTCGATGTTGTGCCAACCTTTAATCCTATTCTAAGATCAGACTAACCTACATACCCTTCATTGTACTATCTTCCATGTGCCTATCCAAGACTCACTTAAACGTCCTTCGTGTATCTGACTCTATGACCATTGCTGGCAGTGCATTCCATGCACCCACCATTCTCTATGTAAAGAATCTTCCTCTGAAATCTCCACTAAACCTTCCTCCAAACACTTTAAAATTATGCTCCCTATGATAGCCATTTTAGCCACGGGAAAAACTCTTTGATAATCCACTCTATCTATGCCTCTCAATACCCTGGCAAGACACCTCTCATCCTTCTTCGGTCCAATGAGAAAAGCCCCAGTTCCCTCAAGCTTTCTTCATAAGACATGCCCTCCAGTCCAGGCAGGATTCTGGTAATTCTCCTTTGCACCCTCTCCAAAGCTTCCACATCCTTCCTATAATGAGGCAACCACAACTGAACACAATACAGAGGAACCTCGATTATCTGAATATCGGGTCTCGATGGAAACATGTCTTTGATGTAATGTTTCTAACAGTGATCGCGTGTTTTGTTTACAGTGATTAAACAGGCACCGTCTCCAAATGACTGACCTCCCACCCCCTCTCTCTCTCTCTCCACACTTTCCCTGGAGTTCTACAGAGGGGTGTACCCTAAACTCACCACACCCCCCTTCCCCATATAATCTGACCAACATTGTCCTGAACAGGGCAAATATGGAACCTGTCAAAAAATTGCAGTAAAAAGGTGTGTGTGGGGCTGTGGCTCTGTGTCTGTGCGCTATTTGGAGACTTACCCCACAAAGGCAGCAGCAGCAGCAATCTGGTTGCTGGTCTCCAGTCCGGCTGCCCCAGAGAGGGGGAGGGCGGTGTTGGGGGTGGCTGGGAGATGTTGGATGGGGTTGTGGGGCAGGGGGGAGCTGTTGGACGGGGTTAGGTATTGGGGATGGGGTTGGGTGCGGGGGGAGGTGTTGGAGGGGGTTGGGGGCAGGGGGGAGATGTTGACGGGGTTGGGGGGTGGGGAGGTATTGGGATGGGGTTGGGGCAGGGTGTGGTGTGGGACGGGGTTGGGGGGAGGTATTGGGGATGGGATTGAGGGCAGGGGGCGGTGGCTCTTGCACTGTCTCCTGAACGGGGAGCAGACTTTAAAAACTCCCAACCCCAGAGGAAAGGCATTTAATCAATTAACCGAATAATCGATTATGCAAACGAAATAGTGCCCGCCCATCTCATTTGGATAATTGAGGTTTCCCTGTATTCCAAGTGTGGTCTAACCAGGACTCTACAGAGCCGCAGCACAACCTCACGGCTTTGAAACTCAACCTCCCTGCTAATGAAAGCCAACAACACCATACACCTTCTTCACAACCCCATCAACCTAGGTGGCAACTTTGAGGAATCTATGGTCATGGGCCATGAATCATGCCTTTAATCCTATATTCTGCACTTAAATTCATCCTTCCAAAGTGAATTGCTTCACATTTCTCTAGATTGAACTCCATCTGCCACTTTTCAGCCCAGTTCTGCATCCTATCAATGTCCCACTGCAACCTAGAACAGCCCTCCACACTATCCATCACTCCCCCAAGCTCCGTGCCATTGGAAAACTTGCTAACCAACCCTTTCACTTCCTCATCCAAGTCATTTATAAAAATTACAAAGGGCAGAGGTCCCAGAACCGATCCCCGTGGAACACCAATCAATTCATGGCCGCCATCAGTCTCTTAATTCCAGATGTGAATTCAAACTCCACCATCTGCTGTGGCAGGATTCAAACCAAGTCCTCAGAACAGTATCTGGTCTCTCGATTAACAATTGAATGGTATTATCATGAGGCCAGCACCTCCTCGACTTCTGCACAATGCGACTAACTTGTGCAGGATGACACATCTCAGGTTTTGCCTTCATGTTATCAATGACCTTCTTGTTAAAACATGGATGACTTTTCACCTTTTTACAATTCATCTCCCTCTAAGGAGTGTACTTTGTTTGAGAGGTAGTTAGCATCGCCACTGTACTCAACTGTCCTGCCCTTTAAGTTAATTTGCCCAGTTCATTCCAGGGCCAACTCCTTCCTCAGGCCACTATAACAATCTTTGTCCAACAGTAAAATTCTCGTAAGTGACTGTCTTCACTCTTTCAATCTGAATTTGAAACTCTAGCATGTTGTAGTCACTCCTTCCAAGAGAATCATTAACTACAAGTCCATTTATCAGCCCTTCCTCATTACATAATACCAAATCTAAAGTACTCAGTTCTCTGGTTGCTCCATGGCAATGTTGCTCTAAGAAACAATCTCTTGTACACTGATTGAATTGTTCTTCAAGGTTAATCTTGCCAAGTGTTCACCCAATCAATATGCATCTTCAAACCACCCATAATCACGCTTCTGCCTCTCTCAAAACCTCTTATTTCCTGGTTTATACTGCATACTACTTTGTTGGGGGGGTGGTGGAAATTACTGCTACCAAGGGGTTTCTTCTCTTGCTTTTTCATTTCTATCCAGACTCTTTCATCATTCTGGCCCCTGTGCCATATCATTTCTTAATACAGTCTTGATGTCATTCTTAACCAGTAGAGCAGCTGCACCTCCTGCTCCTTCTTGTCAATCCTTTCAGAATACTGAGCACCTTTAGATATTTAACTCCCCAGTCCTGATCTTCCAGTAATCCCCATCAGGTCATACCTATTTGTCTCTGTACTGTCAGCTCATCAATGTATTCCAAACACTCTGTACATTTAGGTACAAGGCTTTTAAATAAGTTCCACTGATTTGTTTTTCTCTCTTTTAATATTTTCTTGTGCATTACGCTTTCCACACTCTCCATCTTATTTATTAATCCCTGATAATACTGAGCCTCATCTCTATCATTTACTCCAAATTACAAATTACATTTTGAACTTTTATGATTTCTTCCCTCACCCTGGTCATTAGAGTGGCCCTGCCTGTTTATCCTCTTAACCTCTACTACCTGCTCACTTTCTCACCTGTTGCTTTGGTTCCCAGCCTCCTGCATATTAGTTTAAATCCACCCGAGTACACTATTAAACCTCTCCATCAGAATGTTAGTGCCCCTCCGGTTAAGATACAACTTGTCATTTTAGTAGAGATCCCTCCTGCCCTGGAAGAGATCCCAATGATCCCTAAATATGAAACCCAACCCCATGGACCAGCTCTTTAGCCATATTTTAAGCGATACTATTTTCCTATTCCTGCCTCGCTTCCACATGGCATGGGGCCTAATCCAGAGATTACAACCATGAAGACCCTGAACTTCAACTCAGGGCCAGCTCCCTGAACTCTCCTTGCAGAACTTTGGTACCAATGACATAGGCAGGAAGCGTGACAATGTGTACTAGGGCCTCTGGCTGTTTACCCTTCCCCTTGGTATGTCTTGAACATACTTAGAGACACCATTGACCCTAGCACCAGTGACCTTTCTTCTGAAGAAATGTATAATCTGCTTTCTCACCACAGATACTGCCAGACCTACTGAGCTTTTACAGCAGTTTCATGTAATGATTGATTATTGTTTAAAATCTTTGCCACATAGATTTGAAAAAAAATTCTGAATTTAAATTCTCAGGAAATATCTAAATATTTGGTTGTCCAACAACCACAGTAAATGTCCAATTATTTCTTTTTCAGTCCATGAACATCAACTTCCTTTTTTCAAACCATGAACTAAAAAGTTTTTTCCTCTTTTTTCATTTCAGTCCAATTACAGAAGATTGTTCACACACACACAAAGCATTACTTTGACAAAGAATACCAGCAACATTATAAATAATTAGAATGAATTGAAAAAAGAAATGTTTACCGAAGGGAAATTCTACGTTAAGGAGCCTAAACTTAAAAGGAAGATCCCAAGTACTTTCACGTCGAAGGACTGAGGAAAGAAATGGTGCAATCTGATGCAAAGATGATTTAGTAACAATTGACACACTAAAGAAGCAGGATTGGTACCTGTTAATGTGAAATTGAAGGTCATGGACATATTAACTGTAATCTTTGGTATTTTGTGGGCCACGCTAAAAGAACTAAGCTTTTTTAAAATAAGGAAAAATGCAGTGTTGAATAAAGTCTAATAGAATAAATCAAAAATGGTCTCTGGATTTAATTAGCTTGATTGATTACATGTTGTTTTTCCCCTCGCAATTTTCTTGTAAATTTACCTTTATACTTTTTACAACAGCTTAATTTCTAAGGGAAGATCAAGACATGAGCAGTCTGGTTGCATAAATTTCAGTTTACTTATTCGTGTGGGGAATTAACACAGCACTCTGTGGGATCGTGTTCAATAACAACAGAGGTTGGTCAGTGGCTAAAATAGCCTCTTGACTGAGCATCCACAATAGCACAGTTTGAGGTGGCGAAGGAATCCAAAGTACAGGTTGCCAGTAGCCTCTTTTAGGACAGTTTTTACATACATTAAAATTTTAGCATTATGGTGTCACATTGTTGTATCTATTGTACACAAGTTTGTGTGACATCTGTCCTGAGGAAGCAGGAGATAGTTCAAGCACTTGCTAAATGCTGGCTGTTACTCCTGATGGGATTAGAATGTCTGTCTGGTCTGAGCTTGTGCAATTAAGAGAGGTTTGTTTTTAAAGTTAGTAATGTTAGTAAAAAAAATACTAGACTTATATGATCTAAATAAGTGAGAAATTATACATGTACTAAATAGAAGTATACAGGATACTAAAGTGATCTCCTGCAGCTGGGTTGTGAGGTTTTATTGACTATTGCAGGTTTTGACAGTTCTTAGGCATTCACTCATGCAGTTTCACAGAAGCGCTGTTTTGATAGTAAGTTTTTTAAAGAGGGGATAGCTGCCCTATATTTTCCCTATATAGCTGTACTTACAAAGTACAATTCCGGACATTAGTACAAGATGGCAGACCCAGGTAGTGTACCAGGAAATTTCAGACATAAAGGACAGCAGACTGTAGGAACATACTAATGGGGAAAATTGATGTTCTGCAACTTAGTCAGGTCCAGAGAGACTGTTGCTACGGGCTAATTAATATAATAATCTTTCCAAGTGAGTTATGGAGATGCAATGGCGGGGTGACATTGTTCAGAGGAGGTTACAGTATTAACACTTATTCAAGGGTAGCCTTTGATACAGAAACAGGTTCAAACACTGCTTTTAGCGTGGTGTCGATAAGAATTGAAAGGTGTAAAGAAATATTAATGGGTCGGAAGGGACACTTAATTTAGTTTATCTAGTAAGACAACTGCAAAAATGCGGTTTTATGAATGTTTGAATGGAAACGCAGTATAGTAAACATAGAACGCTTGTGAGTGAGTTAGTAAAGAGAATCATAGAGGAATCAGAGTAATCCAAGATGGAGGATGGGAAAAAAATTGTGGCTGTAAAAGCTGTTCCTTTTTTGGAGGTATTTTTGGTGTTGGAGCTGATTTCCTCAAATTCCAGAAGCAGCAATTACTGTTTTATAAACTATTGCATTGGTTTGGAACTTTGGGGGAAAAAAATCAAAACAACAGCACTTTAAAAAAGAGAAGAGGACATACAAAAGGCAGAGACCACATGGTCAGTGAAAGAAATCTACACTATTGTCTGACACAGTGGTGAATCTGCACAGTTACTGCTTTTGTTGCTTGAGTTCAAGTATTTTGGGACATTAGAGTGCATCAAGGAAATTTAACAAACAGTGAAATTCATAGCTGACCTGGGAGGAACCTGTGTGGGAGAGCTCACAGCACAGGAACAGGTAAGTGCATACATTTTAAGTGTAACTTTGCTGTAAATCTACAGTAGTGAATAGGATTGGGTTTTTTGTGATTATGTGTTTTAGGAAGATCTTTTTAATTTAATCTTGATTAAATTAAAAAAATATATATATATATAACATAGGTGCTAAGTTATTCTGGAGCAATGTTTTTTTAGAGCAATTAGACCATGCTATTTTCTAGGTCTGCAGATTGTGAAGGAGCAAAGATGGCTTTTAGTAGAGTGATGTGCTCTTCCTGTCAGATGTCGGAGTTTAGGGAGAGTTTCCATGTTACTGATAATTATGTCTGCAGGAAGCATCTTTGGTTGCGAATCCTATTAAATCACATGGATCGGGTGAAGCTGCAGTTAGAGGTAATAAGGAATTTACAAGAGCTGGGGTATGATAGATAGCAGTTATAGAAAGTGAAGAAAACCACAGATACAGTCAGGTAGCTGGGGCAGGTAATACAGGAATCTCCTGTGGCTATCCCCATCTCAAACAAGTATGCTGTTTTGGAAAATGTCGGGGGTGATAGATTCTCAGGGGAATGTAAAAAGAACAACCAAGTTTCTGGTACTGAAAATGGCTTTAATATAATGAGAGGTACCTCAAGTTCCAAGTGATCGATTGTGATAGGGGATTCTCAAGCCAGAGGCACAGACAGGCATTTCTGCGGCTGGCAATGAAAAATCAGAATGGTGTGTTGCCTCCCTGGTGCCAGGATCAAGGATATCTTGGAGAGGGTGCAGAACATACGCAATGGGAGCGGGATCAGCAAGAGGTTGTTGTACACATTTGAACTAATGACATAGGAAGGGAAAAGAATGAGATTCTGAAGGGAGAATATAGAAAGTTTAACAAAAAATTTAAAAAGGAGGTCCTCGAGTGTAGTAATATCTAGATTACTCCCAGTGCTACCAGATAGTGCAGGCAGGAATAGGAGGATACACCAGATGAATGCGTGGCAGAGGAGCTGGTACAGGGGAGAAGGGGTCACATTTTTGGATCATTGTAATCTCTTCTGGGGTAGAATAGACCTATACAAGAAGGAAGATTGCATCTGAATTGGAAGGGGACTAATATACTGGCAGGGAGATTTGTGAGTGCTGCGTGAGAAGATTTAAACGAGTAAGATGAGGAAAGATCAATCTGAGACTGGTACAGTGGGAAAAGGAGTGAGTCAAACAGTCAGGGCAGGCAGGAACAAAGCAGAGAACAAGGTATGACTGATAATTAAACTGCATTTTTAGTAATTCAAGAGGCATATCAGGAAAGACAGATGAACTCAGGACATGGGACTGGGATATCATAGCAATTACAGAGATGTGGCTCAGGGATGGACAGGACTGGCCGCTTCATGTTCCAGCATATAAATGCTACAGGAAGGGTTAAAAAAAAAGGGGGTGGGATGGGCAAGAAAGAAGGGGCAGTGGCGTTTTTGATAAGAGATAACATTACAGCTGTACTTGGGGAGGATATCCCTGCGAATACATCTAGAGAAGTTAGTTGTGTGGAACTGAGAAGTAAGAAAGGGATGATCCCCTTGCTGGGATTGTATTATAGATTCCTCCAATAGTCAGTGGGAAATTGGGAAACAAATTTTCAAGGCAACCCTAGTTATCTGTAAGAATAATAGGGTGATTTTAACTATCCAAACATGGACTGGGATTTCTGTAGTGTTAAGGGTTTAGATGGAGAGGAATTTGTTAAGTGTGTACAAGAAAATTTTCTGATTCAGTATGCGGCTTACCTACTAGAGAAGGTGCAAAACTTGACCTACTCTTGGAAAATAAGGCAGGGCAGGAGACTGATGTGTCACTGGGGGAGCACTTTGGGGCCAGCAACCATAATTTTATTAGTTTTAAAATAGTGATGGAAAGGATAGATCAGATCAAAAGCGGAAGTTCTAAATTAGAGGAAGGCCAATTTTTATGATATTAGGCAAGAACGTTCGAAAGGAGAAAGTGAGGACTGCAGATGCTGGAGATCAGAGCTGAAAATGTGTAGCTGGAAAAGCACAGCAGGTCAGGCAGCATCCAAGGAGCAGGAGAATCGACGTTTCCGGCATGAGCCCTTCGTCAGGAATGAGGAGAGTGTGCCAAGCAGGCTATGGTAAAAGGTAGGGAGGAGGGACTTGGGGGAGGGGTGTTGGAAATGCGATTGGTGGAAGGAGGTTAAGGTGAGGGTGATAGGCCAGAGTGGGGGTGGGGACGGAGAGGTCAGGAAGAAGATTGCAGGTTAGGAAGGTGGTGCTGAGTTCGAGGGTTGGGACTGAGACAAGGTGGGGGGAGGGGAAATGAGGAAACTGGAGAAATCTGAGTTCATCCCATGTGGTTGGAGGGTTCCTAGCGGAAGATGAGGTGCTCTTCCTCCAGCCGTCGTGTTGCTATGGTCTGGTGATGGAGGAGTCCAAGGACCTGCATGTCCTTGGTGGAGTGGGAGGGGGAGTTGAAGTTCCGCAACTACACTGGCACCACCCCCCACCTTTTCCTCCGCTACATCGATGACTGTATCGGCGCTGCCTCGCGCTCCCACGAGGAGGTTGAACAGTTCATCCACTTTACCAACACCTTCCACCCCGACCTCAAATTTACCTGGACCGTCTCAGACTCCTCCCTCCCTTTCCTCGACCTCTCCAGTTCTATCTCGGGCGACCGAATCAACATTTACTATAAACCGACCGACTCCCACAGCTACCAAGACTACACCTCCTCCCACCCTGACCCCTGTAAAAACGCCATCCCATATTCTCAATTCCTTCGTCTCTGCCGCATCTGCTCCCAGGAGGACCAGTTCCAATACCGAACAACCCAGATGGCCTCCTTCTTCAAAGACCGCAATTTCCCCCCAGACATGATCGACGATGCTCTCCACCGCATCTCCTCCACTTCCCGCTCCTCTGCCCTTGAGCCCTGCCCCTCCAATCGCCACCAGGACAGAACCCCACTGGTCCTCACCTACTACCCCACCAACCTCCATATATATCGTATCACCCGTCTTCCTTTCTGCCACCTCCAAACGGACCCCACCACCAGGGATATATTTCCCTCCCCTCCCCTATCAGCGTTCTGAAAAGACCACTCCCTCCGTGACTCCCTTGTCAGGTCCACACCCCCCACCAACCCAACCTCCACTCCCGGCACCTTCCCTTGCAACCGCAAGAAATGCAAAACTTGTGCCCACACCTCCCCCCTTACTTCCCTCCAAGGCCCCAAGGAATACTTCCGTATCCGCCACAAATTTACCTGCACCTCCACACATTTCATTTACTGCATCCGCTGCACCCGATGTGGCCTCCTCTATATTGGGGAGACAGGCTGCCTACTTGCGGAACGTTTCAGAGAACACCTCTGGGACACCCGGACCAACCAACCCAACCACCCCATGGCTCAACACTTCAACTCCCCCTCCCACTCCACTAAGGACATGCAGGTCCTTGGACTCCTCCATCGCCAGACCATAGCAACACGACAGCTGGAGGAAGAGCGCCTCATCTTCCGCCTAGGAACCCTCCAACCACACGGGATGAACTCCAATTTCCTCATTTCCCCTCCCCCCACCTTGTCTCAGTCCCAACCCTCGAACTCAGCACCACCTTCCTAACCTGCAATCTTCTTCCTGACCTCTCCGCCCCCACCCCCACTCCGGTCTATCACCCTCACCTTAACCTCCTTCCACCTATCGCATTTACAACGCCCCTCCCCCAAATCCCTCCTCCCTACCTTTTATCTTAGCCTGCTTGGCACACTCTCCTCATTCCTGAAGAAGGGCTTATGCCCAAAACGTCGATTCTCCTGCTCCTTGGATGCTGCCTGAAGAACTTTGAAAAGTTGGTTGGGGGCAGATGTCATAGAGTCAGAGATGCACAGCTTGGAAACAGACCATTCGGTCCAACTCGTCCATGTCGACCAGATATCCCAACCCAATCTAATCCCACTGCCAGCACCTGGCCTACATCCCTCCAAACCTTTCCTATACATATACCTTTCCAGATGCCTTATATTTGCAGGTAAAGGGATGGCTGGAAAAAGGGAAGCCTTCAAAAATGATTGGTGCGAACCAAGGATTGGCGAAGGAAATGGTCCATGTAGAAGGCACAGAGGGATGGATAGGGGAAGATGTTCTTGGTGGTGGGGTCTAATTGGAGTTGGAGGAGATGTTTAAGGATGATACATTAGATGTAGAGACTGGTGGGGTGGTAGGTGAGGACAATGGGGACCTGACTTCATTATGTTTGAGGGGAGGGGCGGTTAGAGCAGTGGATTGTGGAATGGAGGTGGTGCGGTAGAGGGCTGTCTGGATGACAGGGGGAGGAAAAGCATGTTGTTCAAAATAGGTAGGTATCTGTGATGCTTGGGAGTGGAATGTCTCCTCATTTGAGCAGATGCAGCAGAGGAATTGGGAGAACGGGATGGAGTTCATGCAGGATACTGGGTTGAAGGAGGTGTAGTCCAGATAATTATAGGAGTCTGTGGGTTTATACATTTTGAAAAATGTCCATATTATGGAGGTGATGGTGCTGGATGTTTTAAAATGCAAAAAAGTGGATAAATCCTTAGGACTTGATCAGGTGCACCCTTGACCTTTGTGGGAAGCTAGGGAAGTGATTTCTGGGCCCCTTGCTGAGATATTTGGATCACTGATAGTCACAGGTGAGGTGCCATAAGACTGAGGTTGGCTACTGTGGTGCCATTACTTAAGAAACGTAGTAAGGAAAAGCCAGGGAACTATAGACTGGCGAGCCTGAAATTGGTGGTGGGCAAGTTGTTGGAGGAAATCCTGAGGGACAGGGTTTACATGTATTTGGAAAGGCAAAGAATGATTAAGGATAGTCAACATAGCTTTGTGCGTGGGAAATCATGCCTCACTAATTTGATTGAGTTTTTGAAGAAGTAATGAAGAGCACTGATGAGGGAAGAGCAATGGATGTGACCTATATGGACTTCAGTAAGGCTGGAGTGGCAGATGAAGTTTAACTTAGATAAATGGGAGGTGCTGCATTTTGGAAAGGCAAACCAGGGCAGGACGTATACAGTTAATGGCAGTTTCCTCGAGAATGTTGCTGAACCAAGAGACCTGAGTTGCAGGTTAATAGTTATTTAAAAGCAGAGTCGCAGTTGACAGGATAGTAAAGGCGGCATGTTTGCCTTTATTGGTCAGTGCACCGCGTAAAGGAGTTTGGAGGTCATGTTGCAGCTGTACAGGATGTTGATTAGGCCACTATTAGAATATTGGATGTAATTCTGGTCTCTCTGCTATAGGAAGGATGTTATGAAACTTGAAAGGGTTCAAAAAAATATTTACAAGGATGTTGAAAGAGATGGAGGGTTTGAGCCATAAGGAGAGGTTTAATAGGCTGGGGCTTTTTCCCCTGGAGTGTCTGAGGCTGAGGGGGTGACCTTATAGAGGTTTATAAAATCATAAGGGGCATGGATAGGGTGAATAGTCAAGGCCGTTTTCCCAGGGTTGGGGAGTACCAAACTAGATGGCATAGGCATAAGGTGAGAGGGGATAGATTTGAAAGGGACCTAAGGGGCAACTTTTTCATACAGAGGGTGATGCGTGTATGGAATGAGCTACCAGAGGAAGTGGTGGAGGCTGGTACAATTACAACATTTAAAAGGCATCTAGCTGGGTATATGAATAGGAAGGGTTTAGAGGGATATGGGCCAAATGCTGGCAAATGGGACTAGATGAATTATGATATCTGGTCGGCATGAATGAGTTTGACTGAAGGGTCTGTTTCCATGCTGTAGACTTTGATAAGACTGTGGCATTTAGTGTCACATAGATGCATTCTGCCATTCTTCTGTTTTTATTCTGTATTGTGAAGTTTTCGTTTCTCTATCAACATATAGTATACCTGTATAGCAAAAATGATGTGAGGAAAAACATTTGCATTTAATGCAAGTTTAGGATCTGAAATACCCTCAGGTCTTTCTGAGAGTGTGGTGGAGGTAAGCTCATTCGTAGCATTTAGAAAGGAACTAGATAGTTAGCTAAAAAAGGAAAAAAGTGTCCTATTAAGGGGAGCATGATGCCAAGTTAGATGTCCATTTGGAGAGCCAGCACTGACAGAATGGGGCAAATAGTCTTTTGTGCTGTAGGAATTCTGCAATTCATTTTGAGAATCAATCCAGTAGAGAATCTTACAGATTTAGAAACCATTTCATTTCCTATTTTGAGCTGTTAACGTGCTCCTGTCATTGCGAATTATACAAAGGGCCAGGAGGAGATATAAAAGTTTAACCATACTGATCAGTGTTTCAGTGAGACTGTTACTCACCTGAACATAGAAACTCAATTATATGTATCATTGAAGAAAACTATACAATTTACATAAATAGTAAGACGAACAAGAAGAAAAGCAGCACGTCGAGATAAAGTGCATTATCTAATTTACAGCAACTGCTTCAGAACTCCATAAACTCATTACAACAGTTGTTCCCTATAGATATGGTACATGATGAATTTTTGAAACATGTTGAGAGAGATATTGCCATAATATCATAGAGGTGTACAGCACAGAAACAGACCCTTAGATTGAACTCGTCCATGCCGACCAGATATCCTAAACTAATCTTCTCTCATTTGCCAGCACCCGACCCATATCCCTCCAAACCCTTCCTATTCATATACACATCCAGATGTCTTTTAAATGTTATAAATGTACTAGCCTCCACTACTTCCCCTGGCAGCTTATTCCATACATGCACCACTCTCTACGTGAAAAAAGTTGCCCCTTAGGTCCCTTCTATATCTTTCCCCCCCTCACCCTAAACCTATGCCCTCTAGTTGTGCACTCCCTCACCCCAAGGAAAAGACATTGTCTATTCGTCCTATCCATGACCCTCATGGTTTTATAAACCTCTAGAAGGTCACCCCTCAGCCTCTTAACGCTCCAGGAAAAACAGTCCCAGCCAATCAGCCTCTCCCTGTAGCTCAAGCCCTTCCACCCTGGCAACATCCTTGTAAATCTTTTCTGAACCTGTCAAGTCTCACAACATTCTTCCACGTGGAGGGAGACCAGAATTGCACATTATATTCCAAAAAGTGGCCTAACCAATGTCCTGTACTGCTGCAATATGACCTCCTAACTCCTATAACTCCATGCACTGACCAATAAAGAAAAGCATATCAAATGCCATCTTCACTATCCTATCTACCTACGACTCCACTTTGAAAGTACTCAGAACCTGTACTCCAAGGTCTCTTTGTTCAGCAACACTCCCCATAACCTTACCATTAAGTGTACAAGCCCTGTCCTGATTTTCCTTTCCAAAATGCAGCACCTCACATTTGTCTAAATGAAACTCCTCGACCCACTGGCCCCTCTGATCAGGATCCCGTTGTACTCCGAGGTAACCTTCTTTGCTGTCTGTGCACCTCCAATTTTGGTGTTATCTGCAATTATACATCCAGTGTTCACATCCAAATCATTTATATAAATGACGGAAAGCAGTGGACTGAGCACCAATCCTCGTGGCACACCACTGGTAACAAGCACCAGTCTGAAAGGCAACCCTCCATCACCACCACTCTCTGTCTTCTACCTTCGAGCCAGTTCTGTATCTAAATGGCTAGTTCGACATGTACTCCATGAGGTCTAACCTTGCTATCCAGTCTACCATTAGGAACCTTGTCAAATGCCTGACTGAAGTCCATACAGATCATGCGCACTACTCTGCCTCATCAATCCTCTGTTATCTCTTCAGAAAAAACTCAAATAAGTGAGTCATGATTTCCTATGCGGAGAAAGTGAGGGCTGCAGATGCTGGAGATCAGAGCTGAAAATGTGTTGCTGGAAAAGCGCAGGTCAGGCAGCATCCAGGGAACAGGAGAATCGACGTTTCGGGCATAAGCCCTTCTTCAGGAATGAGGAAGGTTTGTCCAGCAGGCTAAGATAAAAGGTAGGGAGGAGGGACTTGGGGGAGGGGCGTCGGAAATGTGATAGGTGGAAAGAGGTCAAGGTGAGGGTGATAGGTCAGACTGGGGTGGGGGCGGAGAGGTCGGGAAGAAGATTGGAGGGAGGTGAGGGGGGAGGTGTGGGCGCGCCTTGGAGAGAGGTGAGGGGGGAGGTGTGGGCGCCCCCTCACCTCCCTCCAAGGCCCCAAAGGAAACTTCCATATCCGCCACAGATTCACCTGCACCTCCACACATATCATCTATTGCATCCTCTGCACCCGATGTGGCCTCCTCTATATTGGGGAGACAGGCCGGCTACTTGCGGAGCGTTTCAGAGAACACCTCTGGGACACCCGGACCAACCAACCCAACCACCCTGTAGCTTAACATTTCAATTCCCCCTCCCACTCCACCAAGGATATGCAGGTCTTTGGACTCCTCCATCGTCAGACCACAACAAAACGACGGTTGGAGGAAGAACGCCTCATCTTCCGGCTAGGAACCCTCCAACCACAAGGGATGAACTCGGATTTCACCAGTTTCCTCATTTCCCCTCCCCCCACCCTGTCTCAGTCAAATCCATCAAATTCAGCACCGCCTTCCTAACCTGCAATCTTCTTCCCGACCTCTCCGCCCCCACCCCAGTCTGACCTATCACCCTCACCTTGACCTCTTTCCACCTATCACATTTCCGACGCCCCTCCCCCAAGTCCCTCCTCCCTACCTTTTATCTTAGCCTGCTGGACAAACTTTCCTCATTCCTGAAGAAGGGCTTATGCCCGAAACGTCGATTCTCCTGTTCCCTGGATGCTGCCTGACCTGCTGCGCTTTTCCAGCAACACATGATTTCCTATGCACAAAGCCATGTTGACTATTCCTGATCAGTCCTTGCCTTTTCAAATACATGAAAATCGCGTCCATCAGGATTCCCTCCAACAACATGTCCACCACCGATGTCAGGCTCACCAGTCTATAGTTCCCTGACTTTTTATTACCACTTTTCTTAAATAGGGGCACTACATTACCCAACCTCCAGTCTTTCTGCACCATACCTGTGACTATTGATTAGATTAGATTAGATTACTTACAGTGTGGAAACAGGCCCTTCGGCCCAACAAGTCCACACCGACCCGCCGAAGCGTAACCCACCCATACCCCTACATTTACCCCTTTAACACTACGGGCAATTTAGCATGGCCAATTCACCTGACTTGCACATCTTTGGACTGTGGGAGGAAACCGGAGCACCCGGAGGAAAGCCACGCAGACACGGGGAGAACATGCAAACTCCACACAGTCAGTTGCCTGAGGCGGGAATTGAACCCGGGTCTCTGGCGCTGCGAGGCAGCAGTGCTAACCACTGTGCCACCGTGCCGCCCACGGTGGCACAGTGGCACAGTGGTTATAAATATGTCAGCAAGGCGCCCAACAATCACTTCCCTAGCTTTCCACAGAGTTCAAGGGTACACCTGATCAGGTCCTGGCGATTTATCCACCTTTATGCATTTTAAAACATCTAGAATGTACTCCTCTGTAAAATGGACATTTTTCAAGATGTCACTATTTATTTCCCCACATTCTATATCTTTCATGTCCTCCTTCACAGTAAACACGAATGCAAAACACTCATTTAGTATCTCCCCCATCTCCTGGTGTTCCACAAATAAGCTGTCTTGCTGATCATTCTTTCCCTAGTTATCCTTTTGTCATGAACGTATTTACAAAATCCCTTTGGATTATCCTTAACTCTATTTGCTGAAGCTATCTCACGTCCCTTTTTTGCTCTCCTGACTTCTCTCTTGTGTATACTCCTACTGCTTTTATACTCCAAGGATTCATTCAATCTCTGCTGTCTATACCTGACATATGCCTCCTCCTTTTTCTTAATCAAAACCTCAATTTCTCTAGTCGTCCAGCATTCCCTACACCTACCAGCCTTGCCTTTCACCATAACAGAAATGTACTGTCTCTACACTCTCGATATCTCATTTTTGAAGGTTTCCCATTTTCCAGCCATCCCTTTACCTGCAAACATTCACCCTCAACCAACTTTTGAAAGTTCCTGCCTAATACCGTCAAAATTAGCCTTCCTCCAATTTAGAACTTTAACTTTTAGATCTGGCCTATCCCTTTCCATCACTATTTTAAAACTAATGGAATTATGGTCACTGGCTCCAAAGTGTCCCCCCCACTGACATCTCAGTCACCTGCCCTGCCTTACCTCCCAAGAGTAGGTCAAGTTTTGCACCTTCTCTACTTGGTATATACACATACTGAATCAGAAAATCTTCTTTTACACACTTATACCCCTCTCCATCTAAACCCTTAACACAATGGCAATCCCAGTTTATGTTTAGTAAGTTAAAATCTCTTACCATAACCACCCTATTATTCTTAAAGACAACTGAGACCTCCTTAAATTTCCTCAATTTCCCACTGACTACTGGGGGTGTCTATAGTACAATCTCAAAAATGTGATCATCCCTTATTTCTCAGTTCCACCCCCAATGGCTAGCTCTCAAAAAGAGAGGAGGCAAATAAGATTCTACTTTATTGTGCATAAACAGAAAAATCAAGTTCTCTATAAAGGAAGCTGATTTTATTTCAGTTCTTTATAATCCATTTCCTTTTACTGAATCAACAAAGGAACGGAAATTATTGCAGGCAGATGCTCACAATGCAGACAGGTACTATTGAATGTTATTGATTACTTTTGTGGTTTAAAGTTAATTTTATTTACAGTGGTTTGTGAAGAAGGTTACAATTATCTTCCATTGCTAGTGTATATGCACTGAAAACAATATTTATAATGTTTGTAGGTTGCTTACAAAGTAGTCCAAAGCCAAGTGGAAATTCCTGAATGTTTATTTGAAATATCACAACCTTAATGTACGTCAAGGAAGCATGCCTAGCAGAGTATGCTCAATGCTTCACATTTACTGCCCCTTCCTCTTGTGGTAAAGGAATAGGCTCCTTCAGAACACCAAGCTGTTCCACAATTTGCACATTTTACATTAATTAGCTCAGACGAATTACAATTCACAGTGCATGGAAAATGCATTGGTCCACGCAAGTGGAAAATGATTTCCAGCACACTTTCACACTGAAGGCAGACAACATAAAGATGCAAAGATTTACTTACAGTTCAAGAATAAGGATCACATCGGTTTTGTTCTCGTAAACATCATGCAGAGTTATGATGTTTGGATGCTGAATCTCCTTTAAGATGTTGACTTCTCTCTCGATATCTTCACGGCTTACTCCTCGGCGGCTTGACTTTGAGCGGCGTTTTTTGATAAACTTCGCTGCATATCCCATTCCAGAGCTTTTCTCTGTGCATTTTTTCACTATTGCAAATTGTCCACTGGAAATAAAAGTTGAGTTATAATGTGAAGGTAAATAAAACGGAAAGAACTATAAACACTGTGGATCAAACACATTTGTCAGCGAAAAAAGAAAAGTCCTATGTAATGCTGCACAAGCAATAAGAGTTTTAATTGGTTCGGGGAGATGCTCCAACCTTTGTCTCACTTAGGTTCTTCCCGGTCTTCTGCAGGTTAACAGTTCAAAAAGTGAACAATTATTTCTTTAACATCCCAGCATTTTAGTAGTAGATGGCTGAGCAGGCGAAACCTACATTCACTGACTGACCTACTATTACAGCAATAAAGCTAGAGTATACTTGAAAATGTATGAGTTGCTTTAATCCTGTAAAATAGGTATGAAACCCCTTTTCTTAAATCTTATCTCCTTATATTCAGCTGGAAAAGCGGAGGGACAAAGTTCAAATCAACAATGTATTCAAACTCTTCCCTGATCTCATTATCTCCCACTCAGGTCCTGCCACTCATGTTAACACGAAAGTGTTTTGTAAAGACCAGTAGCTTATTTAAAACAAGTCATTTGCTTGAACTATAACACAGGCAATCAATAAACATCTCTGGAGGATGAGCTCTCTCACTCAGTGCTAGGACTGCTATTTCACCCAGATGAGGTGAGTTATGTGCAATGCAGGAAGGACCTATTGATCAATTAATATTTTGTGGTGATTGCATGTTTCAAATAATTAGACACAAAACGCAAAATACTGCAGAGGTGATGGAAATAAAACAAAAACACCCAAGATGTCAGAACGATCAACCACTTTAAATTTTGGGAATGAAGTATCTGAAAAATGGGACATATTAGTGAAACTGGGCTAAAAAAAGAACAAAGGCGAGTAGGAAAGATGGAAGTACAGCACAAAAGATAGCAAAGAAAATAGAATGATATGTAAACTGCTTTGATCAAAGATAGAAGGTGGTTAAAGACAACAGAGGGAATCGTGATAGAAATAAAGGATACAAGACAAAACGTGAGAATAGTGCAAAAAGGCCAGGGCCCAGTTACATGAAAAACTGTTTGGAAACAAAGGAACTGCTCAACAGAAAAAGACCAAGCCAATCAGACGGTACAAAGAGTATTGCAAGAACAACCGCAACTACATCTGCAGCAAGTGAACCTCCATTGCAACAAATGCAGCAGCAATGATTACCGGAAGAAATTTAACATGCATGTGAATGAATCAATACTAACTGCTTCCACTAGTGCTCTAGGGAGTCCCTTTCACTGAAATCTTGTTCCCCTGGATTAATTTTGAGTTTAGATCACCCCTTTCCAAGCAGAGGCAGCATTTCCAGATTCTACTCCTCGCAACAAGGTGAAATAACTGGTAGGAAAAAAACTCACGAGTCAACACTGAGCGTCTAGCACAGGCTCCAACAGAGAATCCTCACCCCAGTCACTCATCTTCTCCCTCCTCCACCCAGAATGTTGCCACACATTTCACATCTGCCTCTCACATCGTCAAAGCATCTATAAATTTGCAAAATGAAAGCCGAGAAAAGATTAAAGGGCAGTGGCAGCATGAATACAAAACTGCCAAGGGATAGGCAGCATAAGAAACAGGCAAGAACATAAGACGCCTGGATATTTGGATTTTCCTACCTTTAATGACAAAATTAAATTTGGGCATGTTTATCAATTGGTGGTTAAAGATCTTATACTTTGATTTATTCTATGGAGAATCATTAATAGAATTATGCTTTTCTCCCATTTTGCGACATGCAAGACAATGCTGCAAGGTATTGGGTACGAGAAAGATCAGTGTTTGGGTCCTTGCAACTCACTAGATTTGGACAGGTTAGGAGAATGGACAAAGAAGTGGCACATGGAGTACAATGTAGGAAAATGTGAGGTCATGCACTTTGGTAAGAACAACAGAGGCGCAGATTATTTTCTCAATGGGGAGAAAGTTCAGAAGTCTGAAGTGCAAAGAGACTTGGGACTTCTAGTCCAGGATTCTCTCAAGGTAAACCTGCAGGTTGAATTGGTAGTTAAGGCGGCAAATGTTATGATGACATTTATTTTATATTTTCTTCACCAAATTTAAAGGGCAGAACTAGTGGAATTCCGTAGACGGAGATAACAGACAATAAGAAGAAAATTCTTTTGCCTCAGACAAGCTAGTTAATTGCCAAAAACTCCATTCATCACCTGAGCAAGGCAGCGTTATTGGTATTATAATGAGCTGATAATGATCTAACAGTGAGAAACAGAAAGTGACAAGGCCCTGCCCAAACTGAAGCATTGAGGTGGTGACATCCTTATGATTTGGAAATTGAAAATTAGGCACAAATCAACCAGTGAACAGCACAAATTTTGTGGCATAGAGAAAGTATTAGAAGGGATTTCAACATTAGAGATGTGACATAAATGTAATTAAACACTGCACGGCATTTCATAGAGACATTTTAAAACGATAGCAGTTGCACAGGAGTTATTAAGGTCAGGAGGCAAGTTTTAAGGAATTTTAAAAAAGGAAAGTGAGGATTAAAAAAAGTGGAGAGATGTAGGGTGGGTATTCCACAGCTTGCAGCGTGGGCAACAGAAGGCATGGTTTCTAACAGTGGAGCAATGAAAATTAAGAGAAACACAGCCTGTCAAGGCGGAGCGGCCTACAAAAATAGGTCACTCGACATTTTTCTTTAAATTTAAATAAAATTACATTTGAAGAACAATGTGGAGTGACTATTTTTGTAGCAATGTAACAATTAGGTGATGCAACAAGAATTGAAGGAGTTGTAGGAACAGAAAGCCAAAGGATGCTTCAAGGAAAAATCTCAATGCCCTGAGGTGGGTGCTGAAGAGATGAATCCCAATGGTATCAGGTACAAAGAACTTAAGTTTTCTGGACAGATTATAGAAGCCAGGGTTAAGATGAGATCTGGTAGAAGTTTTCAAAATCATGGATGGCTTAAATGAAGTAAACAAAGCCAAACTGTTCCCAGTGACAGAAGCTGGTCACTAGAAATCACAGATTTATGGTTGCTGTCCAAATCACCAAGGATGACATTTGCAGATTAAAACACATTTCGAGAGAGAAGGGGAGAAAATAACCTAGAGCTTTGGCAAAGACCAGAAGAATGTGATTAATTGGAAAAGCTGCACCAAGGAGTTAGCATCCAGGTGACACAGGAATATCCTTCTATGATATCCAGTTCTACAATTTTCATTAAATTACAGGTAGAATCCTTCACTTAGGTGTGGAATTATCAAAAATATTAAACAGAAATGATGACAAGATGCTAGTAGGAAAATGAGATGCTGCTGCCTGATTTTATGCTGGACTTCATCATCTTTGTCCTTGATATTTTGTTACAAAGAGTGCAGAAAAATGACAATCTGACAAGCAGAAGGCATCTTAGGCTCACACTTGTGGGAAAAGCAATCATTTTGCAAATATGATTTGGAGAACTTTGGATCCAGACTTTCAGAGTTCCTTGTGCGCCCTCATCCACGCACTTTCCATGTAGGCGACTTCTCCTGCCTTCCGAAGATACACAAAGCCAATACACCAGGACGTCCCATCATATCAGGCAATAGGACCCTGTGTGAGAACTTCTTTGGCTATGTCGAAGGCATCTTGAAACCCACTGTACTAGGGACCCCCAGCCTTTGTCGTGACACTATAGATTTCTTACAGAAACCGAGCACCCACGGACTAGTCGAACCGGGAATATTCCTCATCACAATGGAAGTGTCAGCACTCTACACCAGCATCCCCCACAATGACAGTATCGCGGCAACAGCCTCAGTACTCAATACGAGCAACTGCCCATCTCTGAGCACCGTCCTGAAAATCATCCGCTTCATCCTCGATCACAACGTCTTCACCTTTGACAACCAGTTCTTCATCCAGACACATGGAACAGCCATGGGGACCAAATTTGCAACCCAATATGCTAATATATTCATGTACAGGTCCGAACAAGACGACTTCTCTACGTCGGGCCTCCAACCAACACTGTACACACCTCCCCCACTACATACATACATACACCCACCATTTGTGGTGTGAATTTGTACTTGTTGAATTACATTTTACTTTGGTCAAAACCTCCAACCAACACTATACTTTTTCTTCCTCTGGACCCATGGAGAGGAGTAATTGAAAAAACTGCACAGTGATATCAACAAGTTTCATTCCACCATCAAACTCACCATGGACTCCTCTCTACTATCTTGGACACATGTATCTCCATCAAGGATGGGCACCTCAACACCTCACTCTACCGCAAACCCACGGATAACCTCACAATGCTACACTTCTTCAGCTTCTACCTGAAACACATTAAAACAGCCATCCCCTATGGAGAAACCCTACTCATATACAGGATGTGTTCAGATGAGGAGGAACGTGACGGGCACTTGGAAGTACTCAGGAATGCCCTCATAAGAACGGAGTACGATGCTCAACTCATCGACTGCCAGTTCCAACTTGCCATAGCGAGGAACCGTAATGACCTCCTCAGGAGACAGGCATGAGCTGCAACCGACAGGGTACCCTTCATTGTTCAGTACTTCCCAGGAGCCAAAAAACTAAGCCATGTTCTTCGCAGCCTGCAACACATTGTCAATGAGGATGAGCACCTCGCCAAGACGTTCCCCACACCTCCACTTCTTGCCTTTAAACAACCACCAAACCTCAAACACAATTGTTTGGAGCAAACTGTCCTGCTTTCAGGACAATACCATATAACCTTGTCATGGTAGATGCTGCAAGACGTGTCAGAATGTCGACATGGATACCACCATTACACGTGAGGATACCTCCCACCATGTATGTGGCAGGTACTCATGCGACCCAGTCAACGTTGTCTATCTCATGAGGCATGGTACATTGGCGAGACCATGCAGAGGCTACGGCAACACTGTACAACAATCACAGGACAGGGGTGTTCCCTCCCAGGTGGAGAACACTTCAGCAGTCCAGTACATTCGACCTCGGACTTTCGGGTGACCGTCCTCCAAGGCAGACTTTGGGACAGGCAACAATGAAACGTGGCTGAGCAGAGGCTGACAAGCAAGTTCAAGTACCCATGGGGATGGCCTCAACCGTGACCTTGGATTCATGTCACATCACAGGTGACCCCATTGCACTATACACACAAATAGACAGACATATTCACACAGACCCTCTCTCATACGGTCACACATACACTTAAACACACATACCCTCTCACATGCAGACAGACCTTAACCTCACACTTTCTAACATTATCTAAGTTGACATGGAGAATGTAACTTGTTAGAACAGTTTTGCGATTTACATCTGAAAGAACTGAAACCAACATGGTCATTCTAAAAGATGAGAGACTTAACAAACAATCCAGGTCTTTTTCAATGTATCATTTCAGTTACATCACACTGTAAATCTTTGCTATAAATTGTGTGTCTTACAACTTTACACTCCACAACCACCTGAAGGAGCAGCGCTCCGAAAGCTAGTGCTTCCAAATAAACCTGTTGGATTATAACCTGATGTTGTGTGACTTTTAACTTTGTACACCCCAGTCCAACACCGGTGTCTCCACATCTAAGCTGACAAAACACTGTTCATTAGAGTCATAGAGATGTACAGCATGGAAATAGACCCTTCAGTCCAACTCGTCCATACCGCCCATATCCCTCTAAACCCGTCCTACTCATATACCCATCCAGATGCCTTTTAAATGCTGTAATTGCACCAGCCTCCACCACTTCCTCTGGCAGCTCATTCCATACATGCACCACCCTCTGCGTGAAAATGTTGCCCCTTAGTTCCCTTTTAAATCTTACCCCCCTCACTCTAAACCTATGCCCTCTAGTTCTAGACTCACCCACTCCAGGGAAAAGACCTTGTTTATTTACGCTATCAATGCCCCTCATGATTTTATAAACTTTTAGAAGGTCACCCCTCATCCTCCAACACTGCAGGGAAAATAGCCCTAGCCTACTCAGCCTCTCCCTATAGCTCAAATCCTCCAACTCTAGCAAAATCCTTGTAAATCTTTTCTTAACTCTTTCATGTTTCGCAACATCTTTCCAATAGGAGGGAGTCCAGAATTGTATGCATTATTCTAAAAGAGGCCTAACTAATGTCCTGTATAGCTGCAACATGACCTCCCAACACCTACACTCAATGTTTCGACCAATAAAGGAAAGCATACCAAACATCACCTTCACTATTCTATACACCTGCGCCTCTTCTTTCAAGGAACTATGAACCTGCACTCCAAGATCTCTTTGTTCAGCAGCAGTCCCTAGGACCTTACTATTAAGTGTATACGTCCTGCTTTGATTTGCTTTCCCAAAACGCAGCGCCTCGCATTTATCTAAATTAAACTCCATCTGCCACTCTTCGGCTTATTGGCCCATCTGATCAAGATCCCGTTGCACTCTGACATAACCTTCTTCATTGTCCACTACACCTCCAATTTTGGTGTCATCTGCAAACTTACTAACTACACTTATGTTCACAACCAAATCATTTATGTAATTGACAAAAACCAGTGGAGTTCTGAGAGAGGTGGCTGTGGAAATAGCAGAGGCATTGGTTGAGATCTTTCAAGAGTCACTGGAGTCAGGAAAGGTCCCGGATGATTGGAAGATGGCTGTTGTAACCCCCTTGTTCAAGAAAGGATCAAGGCAAAAGATGGAAAATTATAGGCCAATTATCCTAACCTTGGTTGTTGGTAAAATTCTAGAATCCATCATTAAGGATGAGGTTTCTAAATTCTTGGAAGAGCAGAGTCTGATTAGAACAAGTCAACATGGATTTAGTAAAGGGAGGTCATGCCTGACAAACCTGTTGGAATTTTTTGAAGAGGTAACAAGTAGGTTAGACCAGGGAAACCCAGTGGACGTGGTCTATCTAGACTTTCAAAAGGCCTTTGATAAGGTGCCACACGGGAGGCTGAGCAAGGTGAGGGCCCATGGTGTTCGAGGTGAGCTGCTGGGATGGATTGAGGATTGGCTGTCTAACAGAAGGCAGAGAGTTGGGATAAAAGGTTCTTTTTCAGAATGGCAGCCGGTGACAAGCAGTGTCCTGCAGGGTTCGGTGCTGGGGCCACAGCTGTTCGCATTATATATTAATGATTTGGATGAGGGAACCGGGGGCATTCTAGTGAAGTTTGCCGATGATACGAAGTTAGGTGGACAGGCAGGTAGTACTGAGGAAGTGGGGAGGCTACAGAAGGATCTAGACAGGTTGGGAGAGTGGTCCAGGAAATGGCTGATGGAATTTAACGTGAGCAAGTGCGAGGTCTTGCACTTTGGCAAAAAGAATAAAAGCATAGACTACTTTCTAAATGGTGAGAAAATTAATAAAGCCAAAGCACAAAGGGATCTGGGAGTGCTAGTCGAGGATTCTCTAAAGGTAAACATGCAGGTTGAGTCCGTGATTAAGAAAGCGAATGCAATGTTGTCTCTTATCTCAAGAGGGTTGGAATATAAAAGCAGAGATGTACTACTAAGACTTTATAAAGCTCTGGTTAGGCCCCATTTGGAGTACTGTGTCCAGTTTTGGTCCCCACACCTCAGGAAGGACATACTGGCACTGGAACGTGTCCAGCGGAGATTCACACGGATGATCCCTGGAATGACAGGTCTAACATATGAGGAACGGCTGAGGATACTGGGATTGTATTCGTTGGAGTTTAGAAGATTAAGGGGAGACTTAATAGAGACGTACAAAATAATACATGGCTTGGAAAAGGTGGATGCTAGGAAATTGTTTCCGTTAGACGAGGAGACTAGGACCCGTGGACACAGCCTTAGAATTAGAGGGGGTCATTTCAGAACAGAAATGTGGAGACATTTCTTCAGCCAGAGAGTGGTGGGCCTGTGGAATTCATTGCCACGGAGTGCAGTGGAAGCCGGGACGCTAAATGTCTTCAAGGCCGAGATTGATAGATTCTTGTTGTCTAGAGGAATTAAGGGCTACGGGGAGAACGCTGGTAAGTGGAGCTGAAATGCGCATCAGCCATGATTGAATGGCGGAGTGGACTCGATGGGCCGAATGGCCTTACTTCCACTCCTATGTCTTATGATCCTCATGGCGCACTGTTGGTCACAGCCTTCAGTCTGACAAGCAACCCTCCACCACCACCACCCTCTGTCTTCTACCTTTGAGCCAGTTCTGTATCCAAATGGCTAGCTCTTCCTGTATTTCATGTGATCTAACCTTGCTAACCAGTCTATCTTGAGGAACCTTGTCAAACACCTTACTGAAGTCCACATAGATCATGTCCACTGCTCTGTCCTTATGAATCCTCTTCGATGCTTCTTCAAAAACTCCAATCTAGTTGGTAAGACATGTTGACTATCCCTAATCACTCCTTGCCTTTCCAAATACATATAAATCCTGTCCCTCCAGTTTCCCCCCAACAATTTGCCCCACCACCGATGTTAGACTCACTGACCTATAGTTCCTACACATTGAGTGTAGGTGTTGGGAGGTTATGTTGCAGCTATACAGGACATTAGTTAGGCCTCTTTTAAAAAAATTCATTCACAGAATGAGGGCATCATTGGTCAAGCCATGATTTATTGCCCATCCTTAATTGACCAGAGGGCAGTTAAGAGTCAACCACATTGCTGTGGGTCTGGTGTCACACATAGGCCAGACCAGGTAAGGTTAGCAGTTTCCTTCCCTAAAGGACATTAATGAACCAGATGGATTCTTCCAACAATCAACAATGGATTCACGATCATCAATACAGTCTTACTTGCAGATTTTACTGAGTTCAAATTACATCATCTGCCATGGCGGGGTTCGAACCCGGGTCCCCAGAGCATTACCTGGGTGTCTGGATTAACAGCCTAGCGATAATACCGCTAGGCCGACTTCCCATTTCTTAAACAGTGGCACCATGTTTGCCAAACTCCAGTCTTCTGACACCTCACCTGTGACTATTAATGATACAAATATCTCAGCAAGATGTCCAACAATCACTTCCTTAGCTTCTCACAGGGGATTTATCCACCTTTATACGTTTGAAGACATCCAGCACCTCCTCCTCTGTAATATGGACATTTCTCAAGACGTCACCATCTATTTCCTCCATGTCTTTCTCCACAGTAAACACTGATGCACACTCATTTAGTATCTCCCCGTCTCCTGCGGTTTCACACGTTGGCCGCCTTGCTGATCTTAAAGGGGTCCTATTCTCTCCCTAGTTACCCCTTTCGCCCTTAATGTATATGTAAAGTCCCTTTCAATTCTCCTCAACCTTATTTGCCAAAGCTATCTCTTGTCCCCTTTTTGCTCTCCTGATTTCCCTCTTGCGTATACTCCTGCCTTTAAACTCTAAGGATTCACTCTATCTCTGCGTCTATATCTGGCATATGCTTCCTTCGTTTTCTTAACTAACCCCTCAATTTCTCTAGTCATCCAGCATTCCCTCCACCTACCAGCCTTTCCTTCCATCCTTACAGGAATATACTGTCTCTGGACTCTCGTAATCTTATTTCTGAAGGCTTTTCATTTTCCAGCTGCTGTTTACCTGCAAAATCTGCCCCCACTCAGCTTTTGAAAGTTCTTGCCTAATACCATCAAAATTGGCCTTCCTCCAATTTAGAACGTCAACTTTTAGACCCGGTCTATCATTTTCTATCACTTTTAAAATTAATAGAATTATGATCACTGGCCCCAAAATGCTCCCCCACCGACACATCAGTCACTTACCCTGCCTTATTTCCTAAGAGTATGTCAGGTTTGGCACCTTCTCTAGAGGGTACATCCACATACAGAATCAGAAAATGTTCTTGTATATACTTACCAAATTCCTCTCCATCTAAACCCTGAATATTACGGCAGTCCCTGTCTATGTTTGAAAATCCTCTAGCATACCCACCCTATTATTCTTACAGTCAACTTACAAATTTGTGTTTCAATTTCTCACTGACTATTAGGGGGTCTATAATGCAATTCCTTTCTTATTTCTCAGTTCCACCCAAATAACGTCCTTTGACATTTCCTGGCCAATATCCTCCTTAAGTACAACCATAATGTTATTCCTGATCAAAAATGCTGCTTCCCCTCCTCTCTTGCCCCTTTTCTATCGTTCCTGTAGCATTTGTATCCTGGAACATTAAGCTGCCAGCCCTTTCCATCCCTGAGCCATGTCTCTGTAATTGCTATGATATCCCAGTCCCATGTTTAAATTGAGTTTTAATATTTCAAAGATTCCTAGAACAAGCCAGTATAAACATCACCCTTAGGCAATCTGCTGAGTGACTGAATACTGACTGAGTCTACTAATGACATCTAATCGCTGTTTGCCAAATGTTAGTATCCTGTCATACTGTTACTATAAATCAAAACTAAACTATTTTACTGGCCTTAAAAGTGCGTTTCAAGCATCGAGTGGGCACGAAGAGCATTATTTAAATGTATATTTCTTTGTGGTAACAGCCGTGGTCATTGGGACAGAGCTTTGATAATTAACTATTAACAATTTTCAGCAAGGCTCTCCATGGAGAACACAACATTTTCAGCAAAATATTGTGTGGTGTAGAAATGGCATAACTCACTTGTACTATCATTTTCTGGAATCTTAACAACAGGTTAAGATCTAGCTTTAGCACTTTTTTAAAAAAGAAAATTCAGGCCGAGAGCATGAATAAAGAATTAAGACAGAGCTAACCTATTATACCTACACCATTATAAAAAGATTATAAAAAACTTATTATTTTGCTGGTCTGTTTACAAACAACATTGGATATTCTCCAGTCAATCGATGATTTGGTGTCTAACTTTCACACTTATCCTTATTCGTTTGTTCAAAAAAAAAAAGGGAGTAGGGATAATCCTAGGAATTACACTCCAGTCAGTCTTATATCTGTGGTGGGCAAACTATTGGAGAGGATTTTGAGGGACAGGATTTATTATTACTTGGAAATTCACAGTTTGATTAGAGATAGTCAACATGGCTTTGAGAGGTCATGCCTCACAAGGCTTATTGAATTCTTTGAGGATGTGACAAAACACATTGACGAAGGTAGAGCAGTGGATGCAGTGTACATGGATTTTAGCAAGGTGTTTGATAAGGTTCCCCATGGTAAGCTCATTCAGAAAGTAAGGAGGCATGGGATACAGGGAAATTTGACTGTCTGGATACAGAATTGGCTGGCTCATAGAAGACAAAGGGTGGTAGTAGATGGAAAGTATTCAGCCTGGAGCTCGGTGACCAGTGGTGTTCCACAGGGAGCTGATCTGGGAGCTCTGATGTTTGTGATTTTTATAAATGACTTGGATGACGAAGTGGAAGGGTGGGTTAGTAAGTTTGGCGATGACACGAAGGTTGGAGTTGTGAATACTGTGGAGGGCTGTTGTAGGTTGCAAAGGAACATTGACAGGATGCAGAGTTGGGCTGATAAGTGGCAGATGGTGTTCAGCCTGGAAAACTGAGAAGTGATTCATTTTGGAAGGTCAAATTTGAATGCAGATTACAGGATTAAAGGCAGAATTCTTGGCAATGTGGAGGAACAGAGGGATCTTGGGTCCACGGTCCTTAAGTTCCTCAAAGTTGGCACCCAAGTTGATAGGGTTTCTAAGAAGGCATATGATGTGTTGGCTTTCATTAGCAGGGGGATTGAGTTTAACAACCGCGAGGTTATGCTGCGACTCTACAGAGGCCTGGTTAGACCACACGTGGAATATTGTGTTCAGTTCTGGTTGCCTCATTATAGGAAGGATGTGGAAGCTTTAGAGAGGGTGCAGAGGAAATTTACTAGGATGCTGCCTGGACTGGAGGGCATGTCTTATGAAGAAAGGTTGAGGGAGCTGGGGCTTTTCTCATTGGAGCGAAGAAGATGAGAGGTGTACAAGATGATGACAGACATAGGTAGAGTGAATAGTCAGAGACTTTTTCCCAGGACAGAAATGGATATCACAAGGGGGGCATAATTTTAAGGTGATTGGAGGAAGGTTTAGGGGAGATGTCAGAGGTCGTTTTTTTACACAGAGTGGTGAGTGCATGGATCGTACTGCCAGCAGTGATAGTAGAGTCAGATACATTAGGAACATTTAAGCGAGTCTCGGATAGGCACAGGGATGATAGTAAAATGAAGGGTTTATAGATTAATGGCGGCTACATACAAACTTACACAAATTCTTAGTTCGTGGGTGGTATTCAGGAAAAGCCTGGTCTGTTGTGATGGTGAACAACAACCAGGGCAGCAATGCTGGTAATAGACTCCAAGTCACAGGGAAGTGTTAGGAATATCAGGTTTTGTAAACAGTTGTACTTTAAACAGTGTACTTAGATGGAAAGTAGATCACTGTCAAAAGGCAAATTAATATTTCTATTTGTATACAAGGTCTTTATGATTCATGTTGTCAAGGAGTTGGGTTTTAGAAAGGAAGCAATCCAGAGGAAGCAATTATAGAATCAGGTTGCCATTACAACTCTCAAACACAATCAGTCTGCAAGAATCTGGGAGACAGACAAAGGCAGCCATTCTCTATTTTTACCATGCAGAATGAAGGTGGATGCTCATGCTCAGATTCAGGAGACCAAGTTAATGAGGTTTTAAACTAGGCCAGAACATTTGCCTAGCTTTAACTGGAGTGAGGTATCTCCGGGGCAAAAGATAATCTTTTATGTCAGTTCAGGCATTAGTAGTTATCCAACTAGGAAAGGAAGTAGTTCTGGATGTAAGTTTGCTCGCTGAGCTGGAAGGCTCATTTTCAGATGTTTCATCACCATACTAGGTAACATCTTCAGTGAACCTCCGGTGAAGCACTTCTGTTAGTGACCTGCTTTCTATTTATGTGTTTAGGTTTACTTGGGTTGGTGACATTTCCTGTGGTGACACCATTTTGTGTTCTTTTTCTCAGACGGTGGTAATGGGGTCCAAGTCAACGTCTTTGTTGATAGAGTTCCCATTGGAATGCCATGCTTCCAGGAATTCTCGTGTATGTCTCTGCTTGGCTTGTCCTAGGATGGATGTGTTGTCCCAGTCGATGTGGTGTCATTCCTCATCTGTATGTAAGGATACCAGTGATAGTGGGTCTTTCTGTGGCTAGTTCATGTATCCTGGCGGCTAGTTTTCTGACAGCTTGTCCAATGTAGTGTTTGTTACAGTTTTTGCAAGATATTTTGTAAATGACATGAGTTTTACTTGTGGTCTGTATAGGATCTTTCAAGTTCATCAGCTGCTGTCTTAGTGTGTTGGTGGGTTTGTGGGCTCCAATGATGCCAAGGGGTCTGAGTAGTCTGTCAGTCATTTCTGAGATGTCTTTGATATGGGGAGAGTGGCTCGGGTTTCTGGACATGTTTGGTCTGTTTGTTTGGGTTTGTTGCTGAGAAAAATCAGCAGACTGTGTTCATTGGGTACCCATTCTTTTTGAATATGTTGTATATGTGATTTTCCTCTGCTCTTTGTAGTTCCTCTGTGCTGCAGTGTGTGATGGCTCATTGAAATAATGTTCTAATGCAGCTTCGTTTGTGGGTGTTGGGATGATTGCTTCTGTAGTTCAATATTTGATCCATATGCGTTGCCTTCCTGTAGACACTGGTTTGAAGTTCCCCATTGGCTGTTCACTGTACTGTGACATCTAGAAATGGCAGTTTGTTGTTGTTCAGAAATGACTGCCAGACTACTCAGAACTCTTGGCATCATGGTAGCCCACAAACCCACCAACACACTAAAACAGCAGCTAATAAATTTGAAAACAAGCAAAACTAATGTCATTTACAAAATACCTTGCAAGACCTGTAACAAACACTACATTGGACAAACAGGCAGAAAACTCGCCACCGGATACAAGAGCATCAATTAGCCACAAAAAAACATGACCCACGCTCACTAGTATCCCTACATACAGATGAGAAGGGCACCACTTTGACTGGGACAACACATCCATCCTAGGACAAGCCAAACAGAGACATGCATGAGAATTCACAGAAGCATGGCATTCCAATGGGAACTCTATCAGTGAGCACATTGACATGGACCCCATTTACTGCACTCTGAGAAAAGGAACAGGAAATGACATCACAGGAAATGTCGTCGCCAACCCAAGGAAACCTAAACACATAAATAGAAAGCAGATCACGAACACCAGTGCTTCACCAGAGGCTCACTGATGATATTACCTACTAGGGTGACAAAATGTCTGAAAACGAACCTCCCAGTTTAGCGGGTAAACCTACATCCAGAATCTCAACTTGAGCTACAAATCTTCTGAAAATTCACGAAGAAAAAAGTCATTGAAAATTCAGAATAACTTTGAACTAGTTCCTGAAGAATGAAGCATCCATTTAAGGGACAGAGTCAAGTTTAGAGAAAAATTTTTGGGTCAGTTTACAAAAGTTAAATGGGAGACTTTTACTGTAGCTTAGAACATATGTTGTCTGCAGAATAATAGTTAGATACTGTTGCTTTTGGATGACATTACAATTTTAAAAAATTGTCACATGATCCTACTCATCAGCCACTTTGAATTAAAATAACTTTCTAAAAATTATTGGTCTCCACAGGGATCCTAATTAATTCAATTTGCAATAATTACAGCACAGATCCTCAACAGGTCTGGTATTTGCCCGCATTTCAGATTAATGAATATTTTCAGATATTCCAAACGTTATCCATACAATATGTTGCTTCATACTTCCTTAACATGGTTAAAAAAATGGCAAGTAATGTATTTTATGACAACCGAACAGTTGCTGTGTAAGCATTATATCCAGTGAATGTCTGAATCAACATGAATACCAACCTCCAAAAGTGACACGACATTATAGTTGAACAATGATTACATGGTGGAGCAGTGTCTGAGAAAGTCTGTCTGCAAAGTTCCAATGCCTCTTTTGCATGCAACGCAATTTTAAAACATTTTATTTACTGTTAGGTTAACAATATCAATAGCTGTTATACAGATGATATTATGCAATAAATGTATTTAAAAATAGTTTATTTGCGCAATGTTAGAGCCATGATCAGGAAACTGGTGCCCTGACCATTGCCATTCTATATGTGCATGCTAATAATGAAAGAGAAACGTCATGCAGTGAAGGCAAATGAATAAGGTAAATATGAACGGCAAGTTGAACAGCAGGTAGGTGGCTCAGAAGGGATATTTGGGTCAGGATCGATTTGGGTCAGTCAAGTGATAGAGTTGAGCTGGGAGAATAGGATTCCTTCATGGGAAGCCATGACATGTGCATGCTATTAGAGATTCACAGTACACTTATCAGCATTATAACAGACTATAATGTATCATCCAGTGGTCAACTTCAGCTACTGAATGAAAAATAAATTTACAACTGCCTACAGTCCTTATTAGAATCTCTTCAAGTTAGAATTTTCTGGATTACCATGTTGGAATATATTAAGGATGGATAAATGTTTGCAGACATGAAGAAAAGCAACTGCTGCTGGTGTCTGACTGAGCAGACAGGATTAACCGGAACGCCACACCCTGTTTTTGTTCACCAATTCAGGCTAATTTTCATCACACTGTAGCTGTAGAACAATGTAAAGATAAAAAGGAAATATTTCAGTCTCCATTTCACAAGCGAGACTTGCAAAAGAAGCAAATATATTTGTTGCAGACCAACTGATTTCATCAACAACCAGTAACCAAACTCAGTATACATTGCAAAATGTGAGGCTCTTGTGACACAGTGGTATCTTCCTCTGAGCCAGGATACCTACATTCAAGTCCAGCCTGTTTCAGAGGTGTACCACAACATATAGACTGATTAAAAATATCTGCACTACAGAATTGGAAAGACCGCATATCAAGTAGCCCAGATATAGTTGGCTACTGCTTTACATAGAATTAGGTTTTACTGCTACATGGACTCAAGTACAGGGATGCAGGAGTATAAGGAAAAGTGTACAAAGTTGCCATTTTCCAACACCATATTAGGTACAAAGTGGAAAAAAGGAGGTTAAAAGTTCAACGTTACAGTCCTTAAGTGCTTCGTCATGGGCCTGGATCCAGGTCCTCCACCGTTATGCCGAACCCATCACCAGCATGAAGCAGTTGGCTAGCCTAAGATCCCTTCACTGCAGTGCATCGCCACTCTTCGGTGCCATTGATTCTCAACCGATGCTGCTGCCATGATACTGCGCTGGGCCGGTCTCGGCAACACAACTGCCACTGAAGCTGCTGGGTCTGACAGTAGGCATGGGCCCAAACTCACCTCCCTCCACCACTGCTGGCAGGACAAACCAGGCTCCTTCTGCTGCCATGGCAACTGGGAACAAACCTTGCCTCCGACACACCGGACACCTTGATGTTGTCCGTGCTCTCCATAGAAGGTAAGTAGGTCAAAGTAAAAAAAATAAGTAGAGAAGGAACAAACAGTAAAAGAGGATGGAGCAGTCAAGCTTTAGGCTCCTGGGCTCAGGCACCCACAGGCTGTGCTGCTACTCTGCCACCATCTTGAATGGCTTCAACAAGAGTCTACGCTGGGCCTCAACTCACCGCCCTGATGTCATCCAAAGACGAGAAGTAAATAGTAAAACAAGAATGTGAAAAATAAAGAAACGGATGAGTTCCAGCTCATGGAGGTCTACTCCACCATCATCTTGAAATCCAGTACTTTAAAATGGGAAACAGTCAGGAGGCCTTGTGCACAACACACGTTATCAACAGAGCCAACTGCAATTAGTGTTTTGAAACAAAATTTGAATGTATTAACCCTGATATGGAAGGTATCATCAACATCATTTTCATTACCATTCTCTAACAGCTCATTAGCTTCAGAATCAGCTGACAGTGGTGCCAGAAATCCATCTTGAAAATTAGCAAACAGGATCTCGGAGCAGTATCATCATCCTGGAATTCAACATTGTAATTATTTTTTATGCACTAGCCTTGAGACAATGTTGGCAGCATGCCATAGCTAAGTTCAAAATTCTCTTCATGTGAGGCCATACAAACTTTTCAGAAATGGTCAGTACCAAGCAACCAGAATAGTCAAGCCCAGGTGACTGACTTACCCTACCACCATTACCTATAAGTACAGAAGTCAAATGCAAGTCAAGTAAAAAGCTCTGTATAGATTGGAGGATTGAACTTGGCTCAGTTCCATTCTTTGCAGTGTATACACAGTGATGCAGCAAACTAATAAAAAAGATATCAGTTTGCACTCTTAACTCTACTAACAAATTGACAATGCCTTTTAGCAAAGAATATATTTTATATCATAGTAAACCTAAAGACAACCTAAAGATTCACAAAGTTAGGTGCCTTTGAATAGCCCAATAACGAAGGTTAGATATGGGAACCATCACTAAGATGAAAGATATGTTAAGAGAATTGTACCTACTAGAGAAGGTGCTAAACTTGACCTACTCTTGGGAAATAAGGCAGGGCAGGTGACTGAGGTGTCAGTGGGGGAACACTTTGGGGCCAGCGACCATAATTCTATTCGATTTAAAATAGTGATGGAAAAGGATAGACCAGATCTAAAAGTTGAAGTTCTAAATTGGAGAAAGGCCAATTTTGACGGTATTAGGCAAGAACTTTCAAAAGCTGATTCGAGGCAGATGTTCGCAGATAAAGGGACGGCTGGAAAATGGGAAGCCTTCAGAAATGCGATAACAAGAATCCACAGAAAGTATATTCCTGTCAGGGTGAAAGGGAAGGCTGGTAGGTATAGGGAATGCCGGATGACTAAAGAAATTGAGGGTTTGGTTAAGAAAAAGAAGGAAGCATATGTCAGGTACAGACAGGATAGATCGAGTGAATCCTTAGAAGAGTATAAAGGCAGCAGGAGTATACTTAAGAGGGAAATCAGGAGGGCAAAACGGGGACATGAGATAGCTTTGACAAGTAGAATTAAGGAGAATCCAAAGGGGTTTTACAAATATATTAAGGACAAAAGGGTAACTAGGGAGAGAATAGGACCCCTTCAAGTTCAGCAAGGCGGCCAATGTGTGAAACCACAGATGGGGGAGATACTAAATGAGTATTTTGCATCAGTGTTTACTGTGGAGAAAGACATGGAAGATTTAGAATGTGAGGAAATAGATGGTGATGTCTTGAAAAATGTCCATATTACAGAGGAGGAGGTGCTGGATGTCTTCAAACACATAAAGGTGGATAAATCCCCTGTGAGAAGCTAAGGAAGTGATTGTTGGACCTCTTGCTGAGATATTTGTATCATTGATAGTCACAGGAGAGGTGTCAGAAGGCTGGAGGTTGGCAAACGTGGTGCCAGTGTTTAAGAAGGGCGGTAAAGACAAGCCAGGGAACTACAGACCAGTGAGCCTGACCTCGGTGGTGGGCAAGTTGTTGGAGAGAATCCTGAGGGACAGGATGTACATGTATTTGGAAAGGCAAGGACTGATTAGGGATAGTCAACATGGCTTTGTGCATGGGAAATCATGTCTCACAAACTTGATTGAGTTTTTTGAAGAAATAACAAAGAGGATTGATGTGGGCAGAGCAGTAGATGTGATCTATATGGACTTCAATAAGGTGTTCGACAAGATTCCCCCTGGGAGACTGATTAGCAGGGTTAGATCTCATGGAATAGAGGGAGAACTAGCCATTTGGATACAGAACTGGCTCAAAGGTAGAAGACAGAGGATGGTGATGGAGGGTTGTTTTTCAGACTGGAGGCCTGTGACGAGTGGATCAGTGCTGGGCCTTCTACTTTTTGTCATTTACATAAATGATTTGGATGTGAGCATAAGAGGTACAGTTAGTAAGTTTGCAGATGACACCAAATTGGAGGTGTAGTGGACAGCAAAGAGGGTTACCTCAGATTACAACAGGATCTGGACCAGATGGGCAAATGGGCTGAGAAGTGGCAGATGGAGTTTAACTCAGATAAATGCAAGGTTATATTAGATTAGATTACATTACAGTGTGGAAACAGGCCCTTCGGCCCAACAAGTCCACACCGACCTGCCAAAGCGTAACCCACCCATACCCCTACATTTACCCCTTACCTAACACTATGGGCAATTTAGCACGGCCAATTCACCTGACCTGCACATCTTTGGACTGTGGAAGGAAACCGGAGCACCCGGAGGAAACCCACGCAGACACGGGGAGAACGTGCAAACTCCACACAGTCAGTCGCCTGAGGCGAGAATTGAACCCAGGCCTCTGGCACTGAGGCAGCAGTGCTAACCAATGTGCCATCGTGCCACCCATTTTGGGAAAGCAATTCTTAGCAGGACTTGTACACTTAATGGTAAGGTCCTAGGGAGTGTTGCTGAACAAAGAGACCTTGGAGTGCAGGTTCATAGCTCCTTGAAAGTGGAGTCGCAGATAGATAGGATAGTGAAGGCGGCGTTTGGTCTGCTTTATTTTATTGGTCAGAGTACTCAATACTCAAGAGTTGGGAGGTCATGTTGCGGCTGTACAAGACATTGGTTAGGCCACTGTTGGAATATTGCGAGCAATTCTGGTCTCCTTCCTATCGGAAAGATGTTGTGAAACTTGAAAGGGTTCAGAAAAGATTTACAAGGATGTTGTCAGGTTTGGAGGGTTTGAGCTATAGGGAGAGACTAAATAGGTTGGGGCTGTTTTCCCTGAAACATCAGAGACCTTATGGAAGTTCATAAAATCATGAGGGGCATGGATAGGATAAATAGGCAAAGTCTTTTCCCTGTGGTTGGGGAGTCCAGAACTAGAGGGCATAGGTTTAGGGTGAGAGGGGAAAGATATAAAAGAGATCTAAGGGGCAACTTTTTCACGCAGAGGGTGGTACGTGTATGGAATGAGCTGCCAGAGGATGTGGTGGAGGCTGGTACAATTACAACATTGAAGAGGCATTTGGATGGTTATATGAATAGGAAGGGTTTGGAGGGATATGGACCAGGCGCTGGCAGGTGGGATTAGATTGGGTTGGGATATCTGGTCGGCATGGATGGGTTGGACCGAAGGGTCTGTTTCCCTGTTGTACATCTCTGTGACTCTATTTCTGCTCCATTTTTCCATGTTGGTGCTACAAAGTGCCAGTGATTGGGTGTTGAATGAAGAGGCTGCCCTCCAAGATTCAATAAACCTTTCAAAAGTCACTAAAAATATATGAAGTAGAGGTCAGTTAGCGCAGTTGGCTGGATTGCTTGTTTAATGCCATCAACATGGGTTCAATTCCTACACCAGCTGAGATTATCACGAAAGTCCCATCTTCTCAACTTCATGCCCTACCTGTGATTTGGTTAAACCACCACCCATTATCTCTCTCTCTCTCTCTCTCTCTCTCTCTCTCTCTCTCTCTGAGAGAGTAGCCTCATGGAACTCTGGCAACTTTATCTTTTTTAAAAAATGACTGGTACCAAAGATCAAGATGCTTTGAATTATGGGGTGTAGGTTTGCTCGCTGAGCTGTAGGTTTGATATCCAGATATTTCATTACCTGGCTAGGTAACATCAGTGGCGGCCTCCAAGTGAAGCAAAGCTGTTGTCTCCTGCTTTCTATTTATATCTTTCTCCTGGATGGGGTTCCTGGGGTTTGTGGTGATGTCATTTCATGTTCGTTTTCTGAGGGGTTGATAGATGGCATCTAGATCTATGTGTTTGTTTATGGCGTTGTGGTTGGAGTGCCAGGCCTCTAGGAATTCTCTGGCAGTCTCTGCTTAGCCATTCCTGAAGAAGGGCCTGTGCCCGAAACGTCGAATCTCCTGTTCCCTGGATGCTGCCTGACCTGCTGTGCTGTTCCAGCAATAAAGTTTCAACTCTGCTTAGCCGGTCCCAGGATAGATGCATTGACCCAGTCGAAATGGGGTTTTCTTTTCATCCATGTGTATTTTTTAAAATTATGCTGTTATAGTTCACTATTTCAATATTTCTCAAAAATGAAGAATATTTCATAAAAATTTTAGTTGTGAAGCATAATGGTTTTCCTCTATGAAGTCTTAGCTTGTACAAGTCTTATTGGGGGGAAAAAGTGACAATATTCGGGATTTTAAGCCAGATATTATTTTTATATGAAGATCTTATGCATGTAGTGAAATCAAATTTTAATTCCCATATGCACAGGAATGATGTTATACAATGTAGCTTTATTTCTGTCTTAATTTTAGGTTTTACTGCAATCTCCTTCCAAAATAAATCACTTCCAATATAACCTACAGGATTAATACAACATATTAAGTTTTAACAGATATGTTAACTTTTCATCGACTAAAAATCATAAATTCTATAGATTTTGTTTTGGTATTTATAATCCACTACTGTTCCACCTTACCATGGTACTAAGTTGGACTTCACATTCACCTTCAACAGCTTTCTCTTTTAAAAGTTGCAGCATAAAATACCTGGGTTCAATTACCATAGTCCAACAGGTTAGTCATATCTACTCACCTACTCGCTCAGTGTGAATCCAGGGCAGCTGGATTCTACAAACATTCTCTAACAAATTTACACTCTTCAGTATTGCTCAGTAATGACAATTAATTTTCACAGCACTACAGATACTGCCAGAACTACTGAGTTTTTCCAGCAATTTCTGTTGTTGTTTTTGTTCGATTTCCAACATCCCCCACTGTTCTTTTGGTTGTTTATTAATTAATTATCCTTTCTTTTTTGGTGGAGGGGGTTGCTGCTAGTCAAAGGTGCCAGTTCTTAGAAGGAATCTGATGGAATCATAACAGAATAAGCATTAAAATAAAGCAATTCTGGTTTAGCCCTCCCTCACAAATTCATTCTCTCCATAAACCTTCCAGCTTTCGTACACAAGGCTTTTGATCTCTATAATGAATCCCAGTGCATCCTTCAGCTAGGGAGTTGGGATGCTTTAAGAGCCCAGCACTAGGACAAAAAAAAACAAGAAAATAGCCACATTATCAAATTAAATAAAACAAAATTGTGGATGCTGGAGATCTGAAACAAACGAAAACAGAAATTGCTGGAGAAACTCAGCAGGTCTGGCATTATTTGTGGAGAGAAAACTGAGTTAACATTATTAAGTTCAATGACTCCTCTTTAGGAGTGAACTCAAAAGGTTAACCTCGTTCTTTCTCCAGTTAATCTTAATATAAACTGTTTTCTTTCCACAAATGCTGCCAGACCTGCTGAGTTTCTCTAGCATTTTCTGTTATTGTTTAATACCAATACAACTGCTTGCTAATCAAAGGATTGTGAAACCTGAATTTCAATGTTCCAGGACTAAATCAGTGAAGTGGATATTTGTAGATGGAGTGATAATCAAATGAGGTTAAGGGGGTGATCTTATAGACATCACTAAAATCATGATGGTAATAGAACAAGTTGAAAAGCAGGTGCCTTTTCCTTAGAGTGAGGGATTTCAAGACTAAGGGGCATATTTTTAAGGTGAGAGGAGAAAGATTTAAAAAAGGCAGGGGCAACAATTTTTAGAGTGGTTTGTGTGTATAACAGATGTCCAGAGGAAGTGGTGGATGCAAGTACAGTTACAACGTTTAAAAGACATTTGGATAAATACATGAATAAGAAATGCTTGGAGGGATATAGGTCAAGTGTAGGCAGGTGGGACTAGCTTAGCTTGGACTTATGGTCAGCATGGACTGTTTGGAGTGAAGGGTCTGTTTCTGTGCTGTATGACTATGACTCTAAAATGACCTGTTTCAACAAGATATTCACACCCTGCTCTTTGCTAACATTAGTAGTTGATGTGCATTGACCAAAAGTCCAGCTTATGTCATATCATGGTAGGAAAAGACACTTGCACGGATGTAATTATGATGAAACTTAGTCTGTAAGTTAGCTGAAACATCCTCAAAATATTAGCTCAAAAGGAAAATGCCTATAAACCTGACAAAATACTTTAAAATGATGATTATGAATTTGTCCTGAATATCTAGGGCAGGAGTTTACTTTTGTTTGATCTCTCCTCTTTTACTATTTCAAACTCATTCCACTTTTTAACCTCTCATTTGGAACCTTTTCTCCTTTTACAAGGATTGGTGATTAAAGGTTGTAGGGAGAAGAATAAATTAACAAATATTCCTCTTTCTACAGGAATTCTCAAATGTTTTGACATTTTCTCGGTCTGCATATTCATAGGGATCAATACCATCTGCAATTCCACACAAATAATCATAACATTTTTAGAAAGCAGGTCTCAACGGTAACAAGAGATTATTCTCAAGGGCATCATAGCTGAATCCAGTCCTATCAGGAGGCATTCACAAACCTGCATTAAAGCGGAATTTTGATTTTGCTGTATGGCGGAGCAGACTCAATGGGCTGAATCGCTTATTTCTGCTCCTACGTTTAATGGCGTTATGGCACAGAGGTCACCAAATGGTGGAGAAAGTTCGACAGTTTGAATGGCCTACTCCGTTCCTAGTTTAGTGTTGAAACTGGAAACATGGATGAGTCTTGGTTTTTGGTCTGTGTAGCTTTCTCTTTCGTCTCAAACTCTTTGCCTGAAGCCAGGTCCTTGGTGATTATTCGTCACTTCGCAGCAAAGTATCACGACTCGTTATGTCAAGCAGGCCAACGAGGCAGAGGCAGAGTCAGTCACAGTCAGAGTCTCAGATGAAACGGAGATTGAAACAAGTGCATTTGACATTCAGCTGATCCATGCAGTCATCATCTAGTCAAACTGAGCTGACCAAACCAGCTTTAAGCTTTGTAGCTTAAAGTGCATAAAGCAACAACCACTGGAAGAAATCAAACCTTAATTCAGGACAACTGGCAATCAAAAAGATAAATGTGTTGGACATTTTGTAATGTATGCTATACCTTAATAAATGAAGACTGGTCCAGTCTGACCACTCTTTGTTAAATGATATTTCCCCTTTCAATCTGTAATGAAGTCTGTTTTGATCAACTAATAACAGAAAAAGAATCTTGCATTTAGCAAAAATCTTACAGGGTACTTTTAATTGGTTCTTTCTCTCGTAAATTGCATGTCAATTTGCAATCACATTTGTGCGCAGCAAAACACAAAACTTGTTTTAACCCCACTTTCCTTAAATATTTTTGCAGTAAATACAGAACCAAAACATTTAGAACTGAAATAGACACTGTAGCTTCAACACTACAAATAGAGGCAGTTCAGTTACATAAACAGAATCAGATGCAAGATAATGATTTTCTGTCATCCATGGGTAGAGGATTTCAGTTTTCAATCCCCTTTTTAAACAACAAGGAATTTGGATTGCAGTTATAGAGTCATAGCATTATACAGTATGAAGTAGGCCATTTGGCCCAAGTCATTTGGCCCAGTTTGGTCTAAACTGAACAGTCCCATTTGTCTGCATTTGGCCTATGTACCTCTAAATCTTTCCTATTCATGTACCTGTCCAAGTTTTGTTTTTAAAAAATGTTGCAATTGTACCCCCCCCCCCCTCAACACTGCCTCTTGTAGCTCCTTCCATATACAAACCATCCTGTGTGAGAAAAGGTACCCCCTCAGGTCCTTTTTAAATCTTTCCCTTCTCACCTTAAACCTATGCCCTCTAGTTCTGGAATCCCCTACCCAAGGAAAAAGATCTCGGTTTTTCATATTATCTATTCCCCCTATGATTTTATAAAGCTCATTAAAGGTCACCTCTCAGCCTGATGAACTAGTCTATTGAGAATGCTATAGGCTAAGGTACAAGTAAATAAAATGGTATTAATAAATTGTCTAAATGCATCTGCTTAGGTAGGTAATTACCGACTGCACGATACACACACACAATCTTAATAGCAATGTTACTTGACCAGTAATTAGCTCAAGACAGGAGTTTAAATTTTAACCATGGTATGAGAGCTTAAATTCCATGAATTAAATAAAATTGAGCACAGAAAACTCATACAAGTATTGATGACAATTAAAATACTATAGCATTGTAAAAACAAATTTGGCTCACTATCATTCTTTAAGGAAGGCAATCTGCTATCCCAATGTGGTCTGGCCCAAACAGGACTCCAACCCACAGTCTGCATTCATGTGACGCTACACCCACAATGATGTGACTGACTTTTAACTGCCTCAACAAGCTGCCAAACCAGTCATACCAACGCTCAAAAATAAAGCCAATCTAGCCTTATCAAACTAGGCATTGATCATGTCAAAAGCACGTATTTCCCAGTCTTCCTTTATTAGTATCTGAGGCCATCTGTCAAAATTGGGAAAGCACAGACTAGTCAGATAACAGCCTGACAACCTCAATTCATCATACCATACAATATGATTAATTCATGATCATCCTTAGATATATCCTACCCTACTGGCAGGCCAAACCTGAAACATTGTCACAGTGGTGTACAGTCAGAAATGCGAGGGCCTGAAAACTCTCACTGTATCTGGACCACATGCAGTCTAATGGTACAAAGGCAAACATGAATAAGAAAAGTACCTGCTGACTCCTGTCAGTTGATAAATTAATAATACACTTCCAGTGTGAAAATACTATTTGGAAAAAAAACATTGAGGGTAGCAAGACTATTGAATGAAACCAAGTCTGGGTCAGAAGTGGAGGAGGAGGAGGAAGAAGAAATTTATTGTCCATCAGCAAGAGTGGCTCCAGAATACCATTACTGATTGAACTGGCCGACTCATGCAAACATAACTAACAAGATCGGCAGAGACGGTGAAGACCAAATATTAATAAAAATTTGAGCTTGTCCGCGCCAAACTATCTATAGCAGGTGTAACTGCCCTTGAAGTAATGGTATTAAGACACGCTACAGTGGAAATGAGGTTCCAAAATCCCAATGAAGGCACCCTCCACTCAGCCAAGTGGTACTGCCACTCTGGTAAATGGGATAGATTCAAAAAAGAGAGCTGGTAGTTTAAAACTAGACGTCTATGAGGCACTCTGAGTCAACTGCAGCAAAAGATAATTTCACCATGAAATGTAATGTCATGGTCCAATATATGTCTGATTCTAGTCATTGCCATCAGGGAGGAGACCAACTGTTGTTCAGTAACGAGTGTAGGACAACATATTAGCAGCACCAGGGTATTGCTAGGTACTTGAAATGTACTTGTAAATAATTCTTCCCTATTTTATACCGCAGAGATGATATTCTCCAAGTGACTAGATGAGTTCAGCTCGAACAAAACTTAAGATTGTCCACATAATCCAGGGCAAATTAGCTTGCTTTATTATCACTCAAACCACCACTGGTGCACCATGAACAGAGTGTGCCATCTAATGAGATGCACTGTAATAATTCACCAAGATTTCTCAGGCAGATCCGCCCAAGCTGACTTTTAATATAGAGAAGGGCAAAGGCAGCAGGGTCAAGGGAACACCACCACCTGCAGGTTCAACTTCATGTTACACACTCCCCTGAATAAAAATACATTGCCAGCCCTCCTTACCTTGGAGTCAAACTTCAGAAACAGAATTCCTGACAGCATTTTGAGAATACCTTCAGCATCCAGAATGAAAGAAGGGAAAGAGAGCAGAATCCCAAAAACTATGCTCTTCTATTTCAAAATATCTGTTCTACAGCATCACTGCCTAACTAATGATAGCACTAAGTGCTGAAGGGTATTAAAATCTTATTAGGGACCTCACTCTTAAGATAGGAAATGGCAATAACAAATAAATGCAATAGATTACAGCCAGGTTTCAATAGTTAACAACCTATCACAGGTGCTGAGAGATGTTGAGCAGTTGAAAAATTATTTGTAGAGAAAGAAGTCACAAATGCAAAGGTACTCGAAAGTACTGGATGATAATTTGAATAGAAATGATGTAAAGGGATACAGGTTTAAGGCGGGAGATTAGCACCAGGTAACAGTACCCATGCAGGTGCAGTGGGCCAAATGGTCTCCTTCTGCATCATAATGATTCTGTGTTGTATGGGCCAGGAAAGGGGAAGTGGAGAAACAGAACTTCCCGAAAAGTTAGAAATATCGTAATCCTACCGGCAAACAAAGGGTGCGTGACCGCCATCCTGAACAGAACGCAATACATTGAAAAAGCAAATACACTACTTGCAGATACAGATACCTACCAACAGGGGGTGATCGACTTGACTCCACAGCTAGAAACCGTATTACAGCACCCTTGAGGAACCTTCACACGACAGATTAAATTAATAAGACAGGCCTCCAAAGAATGAAACCTGAAGGATGCAACACACCCAGTTTATATGGATTACCGGGTCCCCCTCAAACCCATAGTCTCACTTTCCGGTACACCGACATACAGAATAGCAAAAGGAACTGCAACACAAACTGAAACACCTAGCAGAAGACTCAAACCACTCCATCCACTCCCCTCAGGAATTCCTTAACATTAAAGACACCAAGGTAGAGGATAACGAGGCCATGGTTTCCTTTGAGAGGACGGCCCTATTCACATCAATAAACATCACCATAGCCAAAGAAACACTGGCCCTATTGCTAGACAAACCAAGGCCACAAACACCTGACAGCACCAACTCCATCAGCAAGGACAACATCCTCAAACAATGATTTGGAGACACTGGTATTGGGCTGGGGTGTACAAACTTAAAAATCACACAACACCAGGTTATAGTCAGGTGATGAACTGATGAAGGCGCAGCGCTCCCCAAGTTAGTGCTTCCAATTAAACCTGTTGGACTATAACCTGGTGTTGTGTGATTTTTAACTTAATCTTCAAACTAGTAGACTTGTGCCTCACAACCTACTTCATCTTCAACAACAAGACCTACAAACAAATCAACCAGATGCCTATGGGATCACCAATATCAGGACTCTTAGCAGAGAGGTTATGCAGAGGTTAGAACGAATAGCCCTTCCCACGATTCAGCCCAAGTCTGGGTCCGCTATGTGGATAATACGTTTGTCATCACGAAACGCAACAAATTAGAAGAAACCTATAAACACATAAACAACATCCTTACCAGTATAAAGTTCACCAAAGAGGAAGAGAACAACAATAGACTTCCCTTCCTAGATGTCACAGTGGAATGCAAAGCCAATGAAGAGTGACAGACCAGCATCTACATGAAAACCACACACACTGACTAGATACTCAACTACAGGAGTAATCATTCCAACACCAACAAACTGAGCTGCATCAGGACGGTATTTAAACGAGCCACAACGCACTGCAGCACCCAGGAACTAAGAGAAGCTGGGGAAAACAATCTGTACAACGTATTCAGGAACAATGGGTACCCGATATGGGCAGTCCGCCGATTCCAATATATAAGGGTTTCCTCCGGGTGCTCCGGTTTCCTCCCACAGTCCAAAGATGTCCAGGTTAGGTGAATTGGCCATGCTAAATTGCCCATAGTGTTAGGTGGATTAGTCAGGGGTAAATATAGGGGAACGGGTCTGGGTGGGTTGCTCTTCGGAGGGTCGGTGTGGCCTTGTTGGGCCGAAGGGCCTGTTTCCACACTGTAGGGAACTAATCTAATCTAAAACAGACCTAAACAAGAACACACAACATGCCCAGAGCCTCTAGCCACCCTTCCATGCACCAAAGACATCTCTGAGATGATGACCAGACGACTCCAGCCCTGAGGCATCATGGTAGCCCACAAACCTACATCACACTGAGACAGCTCCTGATGAATTTAAAGGACCCTGTTGCAACAACCAGCAGAGAAAATATTATAAAAAAAACTCTGCAAGGACTGTGGCTAACATTACTTAGGACAAATGGGCAGAAAACTAGCCGCCAGGATACATGAACACCAACTAGCCACCAAAACACATGCCCAACTATCACGAGTATCCATACACTCAGACAAAGGAGGTCACCTGTTCAACTGGGACAATACATCCATCCTGGGATAGGCTAAACAAAGACACACACGGGAATTCCTAGAGACCTGGTATTCAAACCGGAACTCCATTAACAAACATATTGATTTGCACCCCATTGACTAAGTTCTCAGAAAAAGAACCGGAAGTGATATCACCCACCAGAACAGACCAAGACAGATAAATAGGAAGCAGGACAGAACACTAGCGCTACATCAGTATGATGTTACCTTGCATGTTGATAAAACGTCTGAGAACAAATTTACCAGCTCAGCCAGCAAACTTAGAATCAGAATATATAGAAATATACAGAAACATAGAAATAAATAGAACTGTACGTGTGTGTAAAACTCCATCCAAATCAAAAACTTGTGTCAAAATAAACCATGTAAACTTTAAATTCTGTGTTGCAAACTATGCTATTCACTAATGTATGAATTAAATAATGTCAACAGCTCAGAACAAACTTATTTGCTATTAATTGCTTCAGATCACCCAGATCATCTCTTTTGGATGACCGATGAGCTACTCAAGTGATTTCAATTGAAAATTGGTTGGTGTCATGGGTATTTAGGACTAGGGGATGACTAAACACCAAGCCAAAGGACAGCAAAATGAAATATTTTTGCTTCAATCCGGCTGCAGAAAGGGAGATCCACGTAGTGTAGTTAACACAATGTAGATACAGCAAGTCTACAGAATAGAGAAGTGAAATAATAAAAGCCTGACATGAAACTACTCAAAGGTTGCTGTGGGTTGAAAGCTGTTATTACTGTGGGGGTGTGTTTATTTTGAAATCAAAATGCACTTACAATGGAATATTCACTGCACAGCAGAATGGAACACAAAGAACCATTCTGATTGAGTTGATTAAAAAAATCTGAAGAACTGATTCTTCTGTGATCAAATCAACATTTCTTTAAAAAATTGGCAAATAGCAAGGGTCTTAAAAAAGTTTGTAGCCTTGATTGAATCAGAAAAATGTCTACTGACAAAGTTAGAAGTTTTTGGGCTCTGCCCAACAATTACCACACACAAGAAAAATCTTTTAGCAGACGTCTTAAATGAAAACATTCAATTTTCTATGATTCAAGGTCAACACAGAAGCAGAGCAGGCTGTATGAGGCATAAAAACCAGACGATGTTGTGCATGTACCAAATGCATAGGCTTTTGATGGTCAGTTTATCTGCAAAACATGAATTTTGACCTTGGAACTGAGCATGATGCAGTTGGGCTCAGTGGTTAGCACTGCTGCCTCACAGCACCAGGGACCCTGCTTGGGGGACCGACTGTGTGGAGTTTGCACATTCTCCCAGTGTCTGTGTGGATTTCCTCTGGGTGCTCCAGTTTCCTCCCACAGTCTAAAGCTGTGCAGGTCAGGTACATTGGCTATGCTAAATTGCCTGTAATATCCAGGAATGTACAGGCTTGGTGGATTAGTCATGGTAAATGAAACCCCCTGTTGATCAAATATCTACTTAGCCTGGACTGAACTCAATGACTCAGCTATTTTATCTCAGGAAAAGAATTCCACAGAGAAAACACTGGAGGAATGAAAGAGGCACTCAATTCCATCTGAAAAGCAAGACCTTAAATTTTGTCTTTGTCTCTTCTACAAAAGGAAACATTGTCTCAGAATTCACCCCATTAAGTCCCCTTAGAACATAACAGAGAACATAGAACAGCAGAGCACAGGAACAGGCCCTTCAGCTCACCATGTCTGTGCTGACTATGATGCCATTCTAAACTAATTCCATCTGCTTGCACATGGTCTGTATCCCGCTAATGTGATTGCATCAATACCTCTTAAACATTGCTATTATATCTACTTCTGCCATCTCCAGTGGCAGCACATTTCAGACATCCACTATCCTCTTTAAACTTTCCCCTTCCACTTTAAACCTCTGCCCCTCAGTATTTTATATTTCCACCCTGGGAAAAAGACTTTGATTATCCATTCTATCCATGTCTTTCAATTTTATCTATTTCCATCAGGTCACCCCCTCAGCCTCTGATGCTCCAGCAAAAAGCCATCCATGTCGTATGCCTTCGTTATCACCGTACCCACTTGTGTGGGCACTTCCAGCCAAAGTAGACTTGACCTCAAGGTCTCTTTATATATTAATCTGTCCAAAGGTCCTGTCATTTACTGTATATTTTCCTCTTGCCTTTCACCTTCCAAAATACATCACTTCACACTTGTCAAGATTAAACTCCATCTGTCATTTCTCTGCTGAACTTTCCAACTGATATATATCTTGCTTCATCCTTTGATAACCTTCTTTAATTGGCACAAGTCCACCAACTTTCTTGTCATCTGCAGTCAGAAGAACAGCCCTAAGAAATTATCCTCTGTCTTCTATGCACAAGCAAATTTTATACGCAATTTGCCAACTCATCATGGATACCATACTACTTGATCTTCTGGACCTGCCTATCATGGGAGACCTTGTGAAATGCTTTAGTAAAGTCCATGTATATATACAACAACCACTGACCTACCCTCATCAATCATTGCTGTCACTTCCTCAAAAAACCCAAATCAAGTTTGAGACACAAGACCTGCCCTGCAAAATACCACAATGGTGGTATCAGGATCTGACATATTTCAATAGGATCACTTCTTATTTCTTTAAAATCCAAGGTAAAATCGCAACCAGTTCAAGCTTTCTCTGTGACAGAAGTCCTCTAGTTGTGAAGAGTCTCTGATAACCTTCCAATGTAATTATATCTTTTGTTTAAAATGATAACCAAAATTAGACACGGTGCTGCTGATGTAATCTCAGGAGAGCCCTGTACAGGGGCATTAAAGTTTCCCTACTTTGATGTTCCAAACTTCCTGTAATAAACACCAACATTCAATTTGTGAACCTAAGCATTTGCTATTAGTTGGCACTAACTTTGTTGTGCTTAGGCGATTTAGTGCTGCAAAGGCAGTGCTTTTACCTCTTGGTTCAGAAGGTCTGGTTTCAAATCCTACTTCAAGATATGAAGGCTTTGCAGGGTCCACCATTTTGAAAAAGGGTGATTTACATAGTAAAAATTGTGCTTCATGTCCCAGGACTCCCAGGTCTTTCTCTATCTCAGAGTTCTGTAATCTCTCATTATTTAAATTTAAATTTTCTAGTCTTCCTATTTGCTCTATTATATCCCATCTACCAAATATTTGCCTGTTCACTTAAACTATCTTTATCCCTTTGCAGACTCTCCACATACATTTGAAAACTTACTTCTTTGTAACCTATCTTGGGTTCATCAGCAAATTGTGTTATATTTAGTCCCCATTTTCAAGTCAATGACATAGACTGCAAATAGTTGAGGGTCCAGCACTAATCCCGAACACTCCTCTCTCTATTGTTGCCATTTCAAGTTACATTTATCCGTACACTTTGCTGCTTATTATGTAACTAAACTTTTATCCTTGTTAATGTGTTACCCCACACCATGACTACTTTTTTCTCATAAGTGCTGTTGTGTTAAAAATTACTAAAGGAAACCTCACCTGTTAATTTCTCAGAAAACTGTAGTATGTTAGCTAAATACCACTTCCCCTTCACAAAATCACATTATTCTTACCTGATTGCCTAAGTAGCTTGCTATCATTTCCTTAATAATCCAAATTTTGCAACTTCCCCATGATAGATGTTCGCAAACTGAGTAATAAACCACAGACTTAAAAACACAAAATAAATGGGTACATTTAAAGAGATTTAAAAACACAAAACCTAGCTCAACATTAGGTGAAGGAAAACAGTAAAGTGAGTGATGAGGAATCTGGCACGTCCTTTGGAGCTTAAAGGCTCTTTAGTTGCAAACTTACAACAGTGTGTCAGTCACTGCAGCTAGGCAACAGATTTGATTATGCCATGATTTACCATTTATGTAACTGACTCAAGTCAATAGTTTCATTTGCTAAAGACTTGTTCTATACTAAGATTTTACAAAGAAAAGCTGCACAAATTTATTTTTACTAATTGAAAATCTTCCAGCTGGTGGTCAAAAGTGATTTAAAGTGTTCTTTTGCTATCCCCTTAATAAAATTTTGATTTCTCCCCATTAGCTTTCTTCAAAATTATCATGAATGGTCAATATTAATCATGTTTAAAATCAGCAAACAATTTTTCTGTCAACCAGAAGTACAGCTGAAGCTTTCCCAAGGTCAAATAGGATTTTCTGCAGCTTTACATAAACCAATGCAAATCTACTGGACATGGAAAACTAAGCGTTTCCCAGACAACCACTTGTTCAGAAAAACATGCAAAAAAAACCCGACAATTGTGTTTACTCACTGAGGTCAAATTACAGGGTCAGGTGCATGAGGAGAAAATTAGGAAAAGTCCTTCCTAACTTTTTTTTTTAAAACACCTAATTGTCCCAGGAAGACCCAACAATGGTAAAGCCCATTTTAGTTTTATGTTGCGGAAATTGCTACGTAATAGTTTGGGATGTTTTGAAAGATCCGAAAACACAAAATTCTGCATTTTGTTTGTCCCCAACATTTGTTACTAGAATTACTAAAAATTTAAGCACATTTTGATTCAGGTTACTAATTTAACCCCCATAATTCAAGTTTCATTCTCTTCCAAGCCAGTTAAATATCTGTAATTGGTTCAAGCTATAAATGCGTGCAAGTCAACTAAATTCAAGAGTCCAAGCATTACATAAAATTTTAATATTTGCCTTTATTTAAAATTCTCCTTTTCTTGATGGCCAAATCAGTGTGACAAAATGTTCGTACAGACTTTGCAGAGCTATTAAACAGGTTCTATCTAGAGTGCATAATTTATGCATGGATGTCAAAACTTCCTTGATCTCTTTGTTGAATACAAAAAACAAATCAACCATCAGGAGATGAAGACTTCTCTGATCGGGCCAGCATTTATGAACCAATTACCCTCAAGGAAGTGGTGGTGAGCCGCTTTCTTGAACTGCTCAGTCCATTTGCTGCAGGTACATCCCCAATGTTGTAATGGAGGACGTTCCAGGATTTTGACTCAGTGACACTGAAGGAACGGCAATATATTTCTAAGTTAGAATAGCCAATGACTTGGAGAGGAATTTGCAGTGGATGGTGTTCCCTCTACCTATCCTTGCCCTTCTATATCGTATTGACTCTGGACTTAGTCCCTTACTATATTCGTTATGCACTCACGACTGTGGGGTCAAATTCAGCTCGAATGCGTTTACAAATTTGTTGATGACACCACAATAACAAGACCAAATACAAGAAAGAAATAGGAATGCTTAGTAGTATAGTGAAAAGATAACAATCTCTCCCCCAATGTCAGCAAAAGGAAGGAGCTGGTTATTGACTTCAAGAAGCAGAGTGGAGGACATGCCCCTGTCTATACCAATTATGCTGAGGTAGAGATGGTTGACAGCTTCAAGCTCCTATACGTAAATATCAGAAAAAAAATCTGTCCTGGTCCATCCACATCAATGCTACAGTCAAGAAAGAACAACAAGGCTGCTACTCCCTCAGAAGGCTAAGGGAAATTTGGAATGCTCACAATGACCGTTACCAATTTTTATAACTGAACCAGAGAAAGCTTCCTCCACAGCTTGGTATGGCAACTGCTCTGCCCAAGACCGCAAGAAATTACAGAAAACTATGAACACAGCCCAGTTCATCACGAAACAAGCCTTCTTTCCATTGATTCTCTCTACATTTCCCACTGCCTTGAGAAAGCAGCCAACACAATCAAGGACCCATCAAACCCCAGTTATATACTTGTCCACCCTCTTCCATTGGGCAGAAGAACAAAAATGTTTGAAACCACATACCAAAAGATTTAAGGACAGCTTCTTTCCTGTTGTTATCAGACTTATGAACATACCTCTCATATTAGAGCTGATCTTTCTCTGCACCTGTAACACTATATTCTGTACTGTTCTATGACCCTGATGTACTTAGGTAAGGCACGATTTGCCTGGATAGCATACAAAATTATACTTTTCACTGTATCACAGCACACAGAGCCATTAAGACATACAGCACAGAAACAGACAATTCGATCCAACTTGTCCATGCCAACCATACATGCTGAATAAATCTAGCCCCATTTGCCAGCATTTGGTCCATATTCCTCTAAAGCCTCCTATTTATATACCTATGCAAGTGCCTTTTAAGTGTTGTAATTGTACCAACCTCCACCACTTTCTCTGGTAGCTCATTCCATACAGACATCACCCTCTGCGTGAAAACTATGCCCTTTATGTCCCTTTTAAATCTTTCTCCTCTCACCTTAAACCTATGCCGTCTAGTTTTGCGCAATTTCATCAACAGATGTCTAAGGAAAGACAATGGAATGAGGACATGCTGCAACCCAAAGGACTAGCCACACTACCATACATCAAGAGCATTTCCGAACTGACAGCCAGACTATTGCGACCACTAGGACTCATAACAGCACACAAACCAACAGCCACTCTCAGACAACAACTCACCAGAACGAAGGACCCAACACCCAGCATGAGCAAAACCAATGTGGTGTACAAAATCCCATGCAAGGACTGCACAAAACACTACATAGGACAAACAGGAAGACAGCTAACGATCCGCATCCATGAACACCAACTAGCCACGAAACGACATGACCAGCTATCCTTAGTAGCCACACACGCAGATGACAAGCAACATGAATTCGACTGGGACAACACTACTATTATAGAACAAGCCAAACAGAGAACAGCCCAGCCAGGGAATTCCGAGAGGCATGGCACTCATCCACAGATTCAATCAATAAGCACATCGACCTGGACCCAATATACCGAACACTGCAGTGGACAGCTGGAACTGACAACCGGAAGCGGCAGATTCAAACCACTACAAATGTCGGAGGAAAGATCACAGAAGCGCTTCACAGGAGACTCCCAAGCACTGAGGATGTCACCTAGATAGGGGACGAAACGTCTGCAACACAAATTCCCACCTCGGCGAACAGAATCACAACAACATCAAAGAACATTCCCTTTATCCCTTCTCTTAGTCTCACACCTCCAAGTCAATCTATATCATGATTACCACGATTTCACATGCATTATTTTTGTTATAATTTCTTGTGCAGAACTTTACTAAGAACCATCTCTGACTTCTCTCTTTCTTTTCTCGGCATCTCGGTTTCTATTTCTGAGGATAGGTTGGCCACCAATTACCCACTACAAACCCGACTCCCAGTTACCTAGACTACACATCTTTACACCCCGCTTTTCTGTGATGACACCATTCCATTCTCCTACTTCCTCAATCTACATCACATCTGATGATGTTAACTTCTACAGTGGGCATCAGAAATGTCCACCTTCTTCCTCAACCGATGATTGCCCACCACCGTGGTTGACAGGCCCTTAGACAACTTTGACCCATTTCCCACATCTTTGTCCTCACCCCTTAGTTGTTTCCCTCCCACAACACTGAGGGGTTGCCCTGGTCTGCACTTTCCACCCCACCAGCATCCACATCCAAAGGATCATAAGCGAACAATTTTGCAACATCCAGTGAGACGCCACTACAAAATACATGCTTCCTGGCCCTATCAGCATTTTGCAGGGACCATTCCCTCTGGGACAGCCTGGTCCACTCCTTCTCCACTCCAAACACCACACCCTCAACACTTTTCCATCCAATTGCAGAAGATGTAACACCTGCCCACTTACTTCCTCCCTCCTCACTATCCAAGGCTCCAGATACATGTTCAAGGATGAAGCAGTGATTTACCTTCACTTCATTCAATCTTGTCTGCTGTAATCACCATTCACAATATAGTGTCATCTACACTGGAGAGATGAAACTCCAGACTCGGTGACTGCTTTGCAGAATATTTACTTTTTATTTGCAAAAAATGACCTGGAGCTTCCAGTTGCCTGCCACTTCAACATAGCAGCTTGCTCCCTGGTCAGTATCTCTGTCTTCAGCTTGCTGCAGTGTTCCAGCAAAGCTCAGCACAAGCTGGAACAACAGCACCTCATTTGCTGCTTGGGAGCCCTGCAGCCTCAGAACTCACTATTGAATTCAATAATTCTTTGTCCTTTATTAAAGTGAAGAATGACCATTACCACAGCACATTATTATTGTTATTATTATCACCACAATCAAAAGGAACAGAGAATCAATTTAATCCACCCTTATGAACTGGACTTTCGACGTTCAGAATTTTGTTTCTTCCTTCAACATCTTCTCAACCATAATACAGGTGGGTCAAACTGCCGATTTTATATCCGTTTCATTCACGTGCATTGTTTAAGATGCATAGAGATAAATTTACCATCCTTTCTTTTCTTCCATTTGCAGAAGTTAAATTTGTTTACAATAAATAGTTATTATTTGGTACCAACTGAACCTGGTGGGCATTGTTTTTGCCTGACTGACTGCTATTCAAGACAAATTGATCATCTTAGTGGTTTAAAAGAGTTTTTACACATTTGTGACAGCTTGTGGAATAGTGGGCCTCGATTATCAGTGCACTCTTCCCAGTTATGACAGATAGAAAGTGGCAAAAGAAACAGCCAAACAGACTTTGGTGATGGGAATGGATGGCTGTACTTAAAAGAACCAGTATAGAAACAATCATTAAATTGTACAAAGCTTGTGGGTCTGTGCAGGTAATATGATTAGCCAATTCCATTTAATTGTTAACCATATCATTAAGGTAATTAAAGTGTAAATAAGGAAACAACCTCCCTACCGTACGATGATTGGAAGAAAACCTCCAAAAAGCTTTCCACTAGTAGGATCAAAACAAGGGCAAGGTAAGTTTTACTTTTTTCCTTCAAAAAACACATTTCAAAATGTCAGAGTGCAATGCGTACACCAAAACTGAAAATACTGAACACTTCCCTAGGATTAGTCATTAAAGTTAGGGGAAAACAGAAATGGGCAGAGATATAATTATAGTATGTAAACTGTACGCACAGGTATAATCAATCACTCCTCAATGTCTTGCAAAGAGAAAGCAAGTACTTAGAAAGCCAACCAACTGCACACACTTGAAGGAAAAAACACACAAATAATAGCCATTATTCAAATGTGGGTTTCATTACCTGCAATATCTACTTCCCACCCCTCACCTACACAGCCCAGTCATCTTTAAATGTGAATTGTATTTTGCTTAGCTACACTTATAATTTTTAAATACTGGATTGTCAGGTACACAATACAAACAGGTCTCTATATTTTTCTTTCAATCGTTGTAATCAGTTTGTCAGTGTTAATACTGGAAATAACAACCTCAACAGAATAGTTGATCATTCATTCTGGAAAGATACTGAATAAACTTTTAACACCTCATCCTCTAAACTAATTGTAAGTGATCACCATCGATAGAGTCATAAAAAATTCACCTCATATATGAGGAAAATGTAACTTCAATATATGCAATGTGACATTCAGAAAGGTTATTAAAGCTGTTCTGAATTTTGTACCCATTATATTGTACCTTTCATGCTAGATTATCCAACCCAGAATATAGAGTTATAGAGCCACATAGCATAGAAACAGACACTTCAGTCAGACTTGTCCATGCTGACCAGACATCCCATCCGATATTGTTCCATTTACCAACATTTGGCCCATATCACTCTAAACCCTTCCCATTCATACACTCATCCAGATGCCTTTTAAATGCTGCAATTGTACTAGCCTCCACCAATTCCTCTGGTAGCTCATTCCAAGCACACACCATCCTCTATGTGAAAAAGAGACCCCTCAGGTACTTTCTAAATCCTTCCCCTCTCACCTTAAACGTATGCCCTCTAGTTTTGATGCATGTTAAAAAAACAAATCTGTAAAATGGTGAAAAACAGTACATTTTATTTCATTCAAATCAAAATTAGGACATATTAATTACTACAACTAAACTAATAATAAAGAACATTAAATTAACTTCCAATATAAATTGTGCCAGGTTGTAAGAAAACAGCAAAGTCAAATCTTTCTCTCTGATCATTCCTCATTCCTCTCTGACCTCATTTTGTCCATGTGACCCACTTACTGTTCTCTCAATCATGTTTTCCTAAAATACTGATCACCCAATTTCACCTGGTTGACCCTGTGCAAGCTGGCATTGCAAATGCTTCAGTCTCTCCCTTAACATTTGTAGTCATCTCCCCTTCCTCAAAACAAATCTTACCCTTTGGCACTTCCATTCTTGTGAAATCTCCAATTTCCCTTTCCTCCCCAAAGCCTTTGAAAGTGTTGTCACCTCCCAAACCAGTTTCCGTATTTCCAAGAACTCCATTTTTTAATCCCTCCAATCTGGCTTCTGTCCCTGTCTGAGTACTAAAACATCTCTTACCAAGGTCACAAATGACATCCTTCAGCACTTTGTCAAAGGTAAACTTTTTCCCCTCATCTTCCTCAGCATAGCTTCCATCCAGCTGGTTGACTCTTTCCTCGACTAGTTCCATTCTTAATTACCTTTTTGTAGCCAGGCACTCCCCTGCAATGGCTTCTCTTCCTGCTCCTGCAATATGGCCTAGGGTGTTCCCCTATAAGACATAGGAGCAGAAATTAGGCCATTCAGCCCATTGAGTCTGCTCTGCCATTCAACCACATCTCATAAGTTTCTCAACCCCATTCTCCCGCTTTCTCCCCATAACCCTTGATACTCAAGAACGTATCTATCTCAGATTTAAATATACTTAATTACCTGGCCTCCACAGCCTTCTGTGGCAATGACTTCCATAGATTGACCACTCTCTGGCTGAGACGTTTCTCCTTAATTCTGTTCTAAAAGGTCTTGCCTTTACTCTAAGGCTATGCCCTTGGATCCTAGTCTCTCTTACCAATGGAAGCATCTTCCCAACATCTACTCTGTCCAGGCCATTCAATATACTGCATGTTTCTTATATTCCTCATTTACATGCTGTATCTTGATGTCACCTCAAGACACAGCATTAGTTTTCACACAGCTCTATGTCTCTCCACATATACTGCCAGACCTGCTGAATATGTGTAGCAATTATTTTTGTTTCAACTGTGTCTCACCATCACCTCTCTTATTTCTCTACAGTTGCTGAATTATCCAACATTCTGTACACTGTGAGCAGAAATTTCCTCTAATTATTTATCGGGAGCACTGAAGCCATTAATTTCAGTTCCTTATTGACTTCATACCACTTTCTCATAAGAGTCAGAAATTAAACCAGTCAGGCTACAACATCGGTGTCACCTCTGATCACAAACTAATCTTTTGACCGGATATTTATATGATTTTTAAAACTGCCTCCTTCAATCTCCTTAATATTGCCTCACTTCTCCCCTGTCTCAGCTCATCTACTGCAAAACCCCTCATTCTTGCCTTTGTTACCTTGAGACTACCATTCCCATGGTTACTCTCCTGCATTCCTTCCTCTGCAAATCGAAGATGATACAACACTCTGCTGCCTATGTTTTAACTATCAATATATCCTATTTTCCTCTCACCCAAAGGCCAACTGAGGCTCCTGACTGAGTATCAAATTGATTTTAAAATTCTCACTATTGTTTTCAAATCCCTCCACAGCTGTGTCCCCCCATAACTGCAATCTCCTGCAGCCCACAACTCTCCAAGATTTCTACATTCCTTTGATTCTGACATTTTGCACATTCCCAAATATAGCCGCTCCAATACTGGTGGCCAAGCCTTTAGTTTCTTGTGCCCTAAGCTTTTTTCCTACACCTCTCTGCCTCTCCATTTCCTATCCTCCTTTAAAATACTTAAAACATTCCTCTTTGACCAAACTTTAGTCATCTGGTTAAATACCTTCTTGTGTGACTGTGTCACATTTCGTCTTGCGAAGAACTTTTGAAGGTTTCATTACATTAAAGGCACTACACAAACACTACAAATTCTAAAAACATTTGTTGGTCAAACAGTGTTTGGCCTTCTGAGACACTTGTGTTGTGATTTGTAAATTAACTAGTGCTGATTTCACTGAGGCGGGCAATTTTATGCTAATTTTCTTCCTATTTTCTAAAAGCTTCAGAACAGTGACATATGGATTCAAAACTGATTGGTATGGCAGAAAGAAGAGTAATTGTAAATGACTGTTTATTCGAATGGCGAGCAATAATTTTCTCTGGGGTTAATGTTATGTGTAATGCACTCAGACACATATTTCTGACTTCTATTTTGTATACAAAACATAATTTTGAAGTTTGCAGATGATACATGATTTAGAAATGTAGAAAGCAGTAAATACATTAACAGACCTCAGGGGACACAGACTGGGGTAATGGACAGCCACATGGCAAATTAAATTGAACAGAGAAGTACAAAGTGGGTCTTTTAAATAAAAGGCAAAGTAATTACACAGTACCACTTTAAACAGAACTGCATGATCAGAGACTTGGAACAGGGAGACATCATTATTGACAAACAACTAGAAATTAAATGCAATTTTGATTTTCCACTGCTCTCAAGTCAAAGACAAATTTGCACAGGACATGACTCAACTAGGCCTTAAGCCCCAGCATTACTGGTAACACAAAGAAGTGTGTGGGTGTGAAGAGGAAGCTCCCCTTTTATGACTCCATAATTATTGCTGTTTTGTTTTAATCACTGACTGGCTACTGCTGAATAATGAAGGAATTGAGGAAACATGTGGTGTTTTTGATGCTGCTGGTGATCCAGTCATAGAGCATGGAAACACATCCTTCAGACCAGCTCGGGTGGGCAACCAGACCTCCCAATCTGACCTAGTCCCATTTGCCAGTGTTTGGCCCATACCCATGCTGATGAGAACCTCAATAAGACTCTATTGGCTCAGAACTATTGCTGGATCATACTGTCCTGACACGTCCACAACATAACACGGTCTGTTGCGAGTCCACCAGTTATCACAATGGGTGGCTTTACAGTATCTTTCCAAATTTAAAAAAATCTACTCAATTAAAAGACTGACTACATCAACCCAGAAGTGAGAATGTGGTCAAACATCAGGAGGGAGAGGGAGATTGAATGGGTGGATGAAACAATGAATCTTAATTAATGATTGTTGATCATCCCTAAACACCTTCTGTAGATTCCTAGAGCACGGAGACCCCTGGTATTCAGTACATACAAGGAATTTATACTGAACTTAAAAAAAACATGAACTCAGTCTTAATAAGATTATGTTCAATTTTGAGCACGGCACCACAGGAAATATATCATAGCCTGAAAAGAAATGTAAAAAGAGTTTACTCAAACGCTGCTGGGATACAAGATTTCAGTCATGTGGGAGATACTAGATAAACCGTTTTCTTTAGAGTAAAGAGCAGCTTTGAGACACACTCAAAATCATAAACGGTTATGCCAAAGTAAATGTGAAAGGACTTTCTGTGTCAGAAGGATGAGTAACTAGAGCACTCAGATTTAAGGCAATGACAGAAGAACCAAGTTCATAGGAAATGCTTTCTTCTTAAACACAGGGATCTAAAATACAGTGTCACAAAGCCTTGTGGACTTGGATTTAATAACAACTTCCAGCGATAAATTAAGGCAATAATTGAATGAAAACATCATTACATCTAAATCAGTAGAGTTGGGAGTGTAATAATTACATAACCCTACGTTCCAAAGAGCTGGCATTAGCATGATGATCCTAATGACCTGCTACTATATTCTGCTATATCCCTATGACTTTATGCACAAACCTTAATTGATTGCCCTACCCTTTCTTCTGTTGGTGCTAGCAAGCATCCTGGAAATAGAAGTAATTTCTCCTCCCTTTGCACAATTAATGTCCTTTTATAATTATTGCAATTTACTTACTAACTAACTCACTGCTTAATCCAACTTAGCAAGTTTGTTGCTCATGCAACGTAAAAACTGTAAATTTAGGAAAATGGGAGAATCATTTAACAGTCATAGCTGACTGCCTCTGTTTGATTTCAAGTATCTTTGGACATTAGCTGGAAATGTGTTGCTGGAAAAGCGCAGCAGGTCAGGCAGCATCCAGGGAACAGGAGAATCGACGTTTCAGGCATAAGCCCTTCTTCAGGAATGGGGAAAGTTTGTCCAGCAGGCTAAGATAAAAGGTAGGGAGGAGGGACTTGGGGGGAGGGGCGTCGGAAATGTGATAGGTGGAAAGAGGTCAAGGTGAGGGTGATAGGTCAGACTGGGGTGGGGGTGGAGAGGTATCTCAGGTTAGGAACATAGTTTATCTAAGAAAAGTAAACAAACGTGATATTCACAGCAGACCTTAGAGAAACCTGAGGGGGAACTCACAGCAGGAAAGCAGTTAAGTATCTAGTTTTAAAGTGTAACTTACTGATTTTTCTCTTGTAAATCTAAATAGCGAGTAAAGTGTTTTTTTTATTATGTTTTTATTGATGTCTGTCTCTTGATTAAACTTTAAAAAATATAAGCACAAAGTTATCCTGGAGCAGTATTTTTAGAGCAGTAAGACTGTGCTATTTTCTGGGTCTGTAGATTGTTAAGCTGCAAAGATGGCCTGAAGTACAGTGATGTGCTCTTCCTGTCAGATGTGGAAGATTAGAGAGAGTTTCCATGTTAATGATGATTATGTCTGTAGGAAGTGTATTTGTTTGCAAATCCTAATCGGATCGCATGGATTGGTTGGAGCAGCAGTTAGAGGGAATAAAGAATTTACAGGAGCTAAGGGGTTTGAAGGATGGCAGTTGCAGGATGGGAGAAAAACTGAAGATACAGTCAGGTAGATAGGTTACTTCCAGGAAAAGGAGGAGAGGGAGGCAGGTAGGGCAGGAGTCTCCTGTGACTATCCCAATCTTGAACAAGCATGCTGTTTTGGAAAATGTAAGGACTGGTAGACTGTCAGGGGAATGTAGCATTGGCAGCTAGATTCCTGGTACCAAGGATGCCTCTGATGTAACGAGGGGTACGTCAGGTTCAAAGTGATCGACTGTGATAGAGGAGTCTCAAGTCAGAGACAGACATAGACGTTTCTGAAGCCGACAACAAGACATAAGAATGGTGTTGCCTCCCAGTTGCCAGGATCTAGAACATCAGAGAGGATGCAGAGTATTCTCAAAGGGGAGCGGGACCAGCAGGAGGTCATTGTACACATGGAACTAATGACATAGGAAAACAAACAGATGAGATTCTGTGGAGAGAATATAGGAAATTAGGCAGGAATTTAGAAAAGGTGGTCCTCAGGGATAGTAATATCTGGATTACTCCTGGTGACATGAGCTAGTGAGGGTAGGAATAGGAGGATAGGGCAGACGAATGCAGGGCTGAGAAACTGGCGTGGGGGAAGACATTTTTGGATCATTGGAATCTCTTCTGGGGTAGAACGGACCTGTATAAGGATGCATAGCATCTGAATTGGAAAGGGACTAATATGATGGGGTGATTTGCAACAGCTGCTCAGGAGGATGTAAAACTTATAAGGGGTGCACGCAAGGGACCCACGAGGATACTGAGGAAGAGTTCAGGCTGAGACTGGTACAGTTGGGAAAGGGAGCAACTCAAACAAACAAACAGTCAAGGCAGGCAGGGACAAAGCAGAGAATGAGGTAGAACTGAAAAATTGAACTGCATTTATTTCAATGCAAGAGGCCCAACAAGTAAGGCAGATTAACTCAGGGCATGGTTGGGAAAAGGGATTGGGATGTCATAGTGATTACAGAGACTTGGCTCAGGGATGGACAGGACTGGCAGCTTAATGTTCCAGCCTATAGATGCTAGAGGAAGGATAGAAAAGGGGGCAAGAGAGGAAGGGGAGTGGCATTTTTGATTAGGGATAACATTGTGGCTGTACTTAGGGAGGATATTCTAGATTATATTAGATTCCCTACAGTGTGGAAATGAGCCCTTCGGTCCAACAAGTCCACACCGAACCTCTGAAGAGTAACCCACCCAGACCCATTTCCCTCTGACTAATGAACCTAACATTATGGGCAATTTAGCATGGCCAATTTACCTGACCTGCACATCTTTGGACTGTGGGAGGAAACCAGAGCACCCAGAGAAAACCCACACAGACACGGGGAGAATGTGCAAACAGTCGAGGAATTGGACCTGGGACCATGGTGCCGTGAGGCAGCAGTGCCAACCACTGAGCCACCGTGCCACCCAGAAGTTGAAACACAAAGCCCAAACACAAACGCAGCGAGCAGGCGCCACTGGGATTTGAACCCAGGATCTCCTGTTTACTAGACAGGCACTTTAACCAATTAAGTGACAGTGCCACACAACAAGTGCCTAAAAGAAACATTCTTCTTCGCGTTTTACTCTGGTAGGTTCCATTTAAATTTCAGTTGAGAAGCCACAACACGGAGATGGCCGGGAATCGAACCCGGGTCAACTGCTTGGAAGGCAGCTATGTTCACCACTATACCATCATCACTCTGCCTGGGAATATGTCCAGGGAAGTTATAAGAAAGAGATGATCATCCTATTGGGATTGTACTACAGAGCCCCCAGTAGTCAGCAGGAAATTGAGAAACAATTTTCTAAGGAGGCCTCAGTTATCTGTAAGAATAATAGGGTGGTTATGGTAAGGGATCTTGATTTTCCAATCATAAACTGAGACTGCCATAGTGTCCATGGCTTGGATAGACAGGAATTTGTTAGGTGTGTATAAGAAAACTTTCTGATTCAGTATATGAATGTGTCCACTAGAGAAGGTGAAAACCTGGTAAAAACAATGACTGCAGATGCTTGAAACCAGATTCTGGATTAGTGGTGCTGGAAGAGAAAACCTGACCTACTCTTGGAAAATAAGGCAGGGCAAGTGACTGAGCTGTAAGGGGGGCGGAGGAACATTTTGGAGCCAGCGACCATAATTATTAGTTTAAAAATAGTGATAGAAAAGGATAGACTGGATCAAAAAGTTAAAGTTCTAAATTGAAGAAAGGTCAATTTTAATGGCAAGAACTTTCAGAAGTTGACTGGGTGTGGATGTTTGCAGGTAAATGGTGACTGGAAAATGGGAAGTCTTCAAAAAAAATGAGATAAAAAGAACCCAGAGATAGTATCTTCCTGTTAGGGTGAAAAAACAAGGCTGGTAGGTGCAGAGAAAGCTGGATGACATGAGAAATTGAGGTTTTGGTTAAGAAAAAGAAGGAAGTGTGTGTCAGGTATAGACAGCAGAGATCGAGTGAATCCTTAGAAGAGTACAAAGGCAGTAGGAGCATACTTAACAGGGAAATCCTGACGGCAAAAGGGGACACGAGATAGCTTTGGTAAATAGGGTTAAGGAGAATCCAAAGGGATTCTGCAAATACCTTAAGGACAAAAGGTAACCAGGGAGAGAATAGGGCCCCACAAGGATCAGCAACACGGCCTGTGTGTGGAAGAACAGGAGATACTAAACGGAGTATTTTTGCATCAGTGTTTACTGTGGAGAAGGATATGGAAGATAAAAGAATGTGAGGAAATAAACAGCTAAATCTTGAAAGATGTCCATATTACAGAGGTGGTGGTGCTGCTAGATGTCTCAAAATGCATAAAGATGGATAAATCCCCAGGACCTGATCAGGTGTATCTAGATATCTGTGGGAAGCACAAGTAGTGATTGTTCAGCCCCTTGCTGACATTTTTGTATTATCAACAGCCAGAGGTGAGGTGTCGGAAGGTGGAGGTTGGCTAACATGGTGGTGCTGAAAATGTGTTGCTGGAAAAGCGCAGCAGGTCAGGCAGCATCCAAGGAACAGGAGAATCGACGTTTCGGGCATAAGCCCTTCTTCAGGAAGGTGGTGAAGCAAAGCCAGGGAACTATAGACCAGTAAACCTCACATCAGTAGTGGAAAAGTTGTGGGGGAATCCTGAGGGATAAGATTTACATGTATTTGGAAAGGCAAGGTCAGATTAAGGATAGTTGACATGGTTTTGTGTGTGGGAAATTGTATCTCACTAACTTGATTGAGTTTTTTGAAGTAACGAAGAGAGATTGAAGAGAGCAGAGTGGTGGATGTGATCTATCTAGACTTCAGTAACATGTTAGACAAGCTTCCCCACAGTAGACTGGTTAGCAAGTTTAGATCACATGGAATATAGAGTGAACTAGCCATTTGGACACAGAACTGGCTCAAAGGTAGAAGACAGAGGGTGGCGGTGAGGGTTGCTATTTTAAGAATGTGGCCTGTGACCAAAGGCGTGCTACAAGCATTGGTGCTGTATCCACTACTTTTCATCATTTATATAAATGATTTGGATGTGAACATAGGAGGTATAGTTACTAAGTTTGCAGATGACACCAAAATTGGAGGTGTTGCGGACAGTGAAGAAGGTTACCTCAGACTACAACAGGACCGTCATCAGATGGACCAGTAGGCCGAGAGGTGGCAGTTGGAATTTAACTTCGATAAATGAGGTACCACATTTTGGGAAGACAAATTATAACAGGACTTATACACTTAATGGTAAGGTCCTGGGGAGTGTTGCACAACAAAGAGACCTTGGAGTATAGGTTCACCGTTCCTTCAAAGTGGAGTCAGAGGCAGATAGGATACTGAAGAAGGTGTTTCATATACTTTGTTGGTCAGAGCATTGAGTAAAGGAGGTGGCTGGTCATGTTACAACTGTACAGAACATTGGTTAGATTACTTTTGGGGTACTGCTTGCAATTCTGGTCTCCCTGCTATAGGAAGGGTGTTGTGAAATGTGAAAGGGTTCAGAAAATATTTACAAGGATGTTGCCAGGGTTGGAGGATTTGAACTATAATTAGGGAGAGGCTGAATGGGCTATGGCTGTTTTCCCTGGAATATCGGAGGCTGAGGGTGACCTTTTACAGGTTTATAAATTCATGAGGGGCATGGATAGGGTAAGTAGACAAAATCTTTTTCCTGGGGTAGGGGAGTCTAAAACTAGAGGGCATAGGTTTAAAGTGAGAAGGGTAAGATTTAAAATGGGCCTTTTTAAAAAGGGCAATTTTTTCACGCAGAGGAATGAGCTGCCAGAAAAAATGGTGGAGGCTGGTACAATTACAACATTTAAAAGGCATCTGGATGGGAATAGGAATAGAAAGAGTTTAGAGGGATAAGGGCCAAGTGCTGGCAAATGGGACTAGATTTATTTAGGATATCTGGCCGATATGGACAAGTTGGACCGAAGGGTCTGCTTTTATGACTCTGTGTTGTCAAATTATTGCTGACAGAAGATGATGGGCAGGGATCAAGGTGAAAAGAATGAGAAAGGATCCCCCTTGATATTTGTTGCTACAGCTTCAAAAAGTTATGGGGGTTTGATGATCCAGAGCCATTTTTCTGCAGGATTTCTGCCTAATATTGTTTCTTCACCATATTTACCTAAAGTTTGAGCCACGGATCTTTCTGGACTAAAAACAAAGTACTGGAAAAAGGAAAAGTCAGATCTGGCAACATACATGGACAGAGAAAGTTAACAAAGTTCGACATGACTTTTCTTCTGTTGCTCATTCATCAGCTGAACCGAGCTGTCCACACTTTCATGGTAATATTCTCATTTTGTAATTTTGTGTCATATTTGCCATTAAGGTTAGTTTCAGAATTTATTTCAAACTGAGATTTTGTCCCATTCGAAGCTTTAGATCCCTTTGTTCAAATAAAGGAGGCTCATTTGAAAATAATATACTCCATATATAACTTTCAATGTAGTCATAGATGAAACAAAGGGACAGATGGCTCACAGTGACTCATAGCCTGTGATACTTTCCTCTTTATTAGGAAATATCTTGGCTCTACAGTAACTATGCAAATGCATAGCTCAAAGTCACTGCAGTCTATGGGTCCAAAAGAGTTAATGTGGAGGCATGCCATAAGCACTGCCAATATAATATTGTCATATGATGTGTGAGCAATGTGCAACTCAGGATCTTGAAAGAGTGAGATTTAACATCTGGTCATCTCCTGGTCTCTGTAATAATGTCCACCAATATATCAAGTAACTATTTACTCTTACATATCATGCAATTAGTAGTTTATTGCAACAGCTTCTGCCAGTTAGACCAGCAAATGTCACCACCCTCAGCCACACCAGAGTGAGCAGGCGTGGAGATCTCTGGACTTTAAGAGGATGGTGACAAGAAATGCACCACACAGTGAGGTACAGACTGTTTAGATGCCTTATACAACATGCTGACAGCAGTGGAAGTCTAAAGATTATTCAGCATGTTCAGACCCAGCTTTAAGATAACTGTCCCTGCAGACAGTTAGCCGCAGAAGAGAGCTGAACATTTAAACATAAACCTAACAGCAGGCAAGTGCAGGAAGTTTGGTGAGAGAGTAAAATAAGAGCAGTTGAGGTGCAGCTCATCAGGAGGAAATGATGAGCATTTTGGCCATTGGAAGATTCCAAAAGAGGTACAGGAATAAGTTTCAATTATATAAGGGAGTCAGAGGCAGGGGAGTTCAAAGATCAAGGAGTACTGTAGGGTAACAAAACAAATTAACAAAAGGAATTTTATATCAATTTGGCAATGAGATGGCATTAAATAGTACTGAGAATTGGTGTGCATATTGTTTGCAGTTATTACTGGAGGAGAAAAAAAACAGCCTATTCAGAACTGAACTGTAATTAACCCCTGGCTCTAGGCAATTACTACATTTGACTTAGGAGAAAACATGTAGTCAGCATACTGCAACTATACTATTTCACTGACTGTAAAAAAAACCTTCAGCACATTTAAAAACTAAGTATGAACTGGATTTTGAGAGCATATTATTAAAGTTGGAAAAAATATTGGATCTTACATTTGATCAAATTAACCCTTAAAGTTGAAGACAAAGCAGTTTTTTTGATAGTTTGCCATACAGCACATTCTCATTTAAGTTAGAGAGGTGCTTTCCCCCCCTCTTCTCCACATTGCTCTAAGTGCAAACAATGGTCTTTGGCTACAACTACTTTACAGATGCCCAATTAGGCCAATATATCTAAAGCCAGTGTTCAAATTCAGTCCAGACTGCCAAGATAAATACACACCAAGTTGGGTATTTCAACTGAGTTGTTTCAACCTAGTCCTTGCTGAATATAAGTTGACAGCGCACACAGCAAATTGTACAACTGTCAGTCTTACTCAGAGATCAATGGATGAATATAAAAATTTGAAGTGGCATAATGAGGTGTCCTACATTTTGAACTGAACCACAGTGATATTTCAATTTGCAACCTCCAGTTAGTCTGACCCAAGAGCATTTGATAGCAAAAACTCGATGTTCCCATACTCCACATCCACTCTTTGCCTTGATTTGAACTCAAAGAACAAAAGAAAAAGGAGCAGAAGAACACTCAGCCCCTTGAGCCCGTTCTGTCATTCAATAAGATGACAGCTGAGCATTGGCTTCAACTCTCCTTCCCAGTCCTCTCCCAATATTCCAGAATTCCCTGAGTGTCAATATGATCTTCACCTCAAATGCATTCAATGATACAGCATCCAAACACTCCAAATAGAGAATTCCAAAGTGATTCAACAAAAACCCTTCCAAAACCTTTTGAAAAGTCTCATCACAGCCCTCAATGAATGATCCCATTTCTTCAGACTGTACCTCACTTTCCTACATACACCATGTGGTGGAAACAACTAAGTGTCTACCCAGTCAATCCCTTAAAGAATATTGTATGTTTCAGTAAGATTCTCTCTCATTCTTCTAAACTAAAAAAAGATTATAAATCCAATTTACTAAGCCTCTCATCATGGAGAACCTTTTCATCACAGGAACCAATCCAATCAACTTGATTCCTAAAGTATAGGCAGGAGGTCAGTACATCGATTCCAACTAAGCTTTTCTCATTAACAGTTCACAGCAGCTACAGGCGAATAAAATGACCGAATTGTATTTTAATTCTTGTCCTACCAGACCAGACACTGAGAATGTTTGAAAAACGAAGTCATGTACCTAGCATTTTGTGAAGTTACTAAGATGATGAGACAAGTGTGCAGAATTTTATGACTTAGGAACACTATTTTTGATATTGATCAGATGATCCTCATCCCAAGACAAGGCCAATACGTGAAATTGAAAACTTATTTTCTTTTCCTAATCTCTAGCTCTGACGTAATGACTTAGGAAGCCACATCACAAAAGTGCAATGAAAAGTATTCACCAAAAATAGCATGGTGAAAGGGAAACTTCTGAGAATTAAAATATGGAGCTTTTCAATAAAAATTGGACTCTAGATGAATAGTCAAGACCCCCAGTGGGAGCTCCAAGGATTGTTGTACAAAAAAAAATTGTTAAACAAAAATAACATTAATTCAAATCCAAAGGTTGAAAATAAGACCCTAAGAAATAGGAATAGGAGCAGGCTATTGAAGCCCCTTCAGTCAGTTCCACCAATCAACTGGATCACGACCACTCCGACATTCCTCATGTCAACTTTCCTACATTTTCCCTGTAACCCTCGATTCCCCAACTGATTAGAATCTATCTCAGCCTCAAATACACACAAGGACTCTACCCCCACAGCTCTCTGTGGCAAGAGGTTACAAAGACTCAACCTGCTGAGATGAAATCCCTCATTTTCATTACAAAGCAGCACTTTCCAAACTAAAGACCCTATAGTACAAAGTAGAAAAAAAATAAAAATGAAGGAAGGACATAGACGGATTCTGTCGTGAACATAGTATATTGCAAGACGCAACACTTTTGGAAATATCCGGCCTCAGCAAAGACCAACTGTTTGAGAAGACCAAGTTAAGAACAATTTTCTAAGCAATTTATAACTCTGATATTAAAAGTAGTTATTCCCTGCTTCAAATGGCCCGATTCTAATTGTTTTGATTTCATGGTCAGTTATTAAGTTTGGTATGTGTGTTCAGTGTCAGGGGTTCCATCCGAAATACTGTTTTGTATCGGGCATGATGTAGGGTCACATGAACTGGAGCAGCCTCTTCTGCTCTCCAACCTTTCGGATCCTGCCAACCCTTTGTCTTGCTATCTCTCTAGCTCTCAGAAAACTTGCAATTCATTTCCCATCCTGACTCTTGCTGCCCAACTTCAGAGCAATTGTTGAGGAGAGGGAAAGGGTGAGCAGGAGAAGTAGGGAGTGGTAAATTCAGCCAGCAACCAGTTGGGGAGAAGTTGCTCAGGAAGCAGGAGCTTTGCTGAGCACGAGTACTGGTGACTGAGAGAAGCGGCAACCAGGAGAGGAAAGGCAAAAATGAACAAGACAGTTATATGTAGAGGGGAATGGGAATATAATTGAATTTTTCTACTGATTGTTCAGGCATTTTTGTTTATGTTAATAATCCTGGATGTTGACTGGCTATATAGAATGGCTGATCATGTTTTTCAAGTAAGTGTAGCAAGACGTCATGAGCAAGATGGCTGCCGCCTTGACGGATTGGGAGGGGTGGTAGCCATTATTCTGTGGTCAACTGCAAAATACAAACAAGTTAGTTTCTGGAAAACCGCCTATCAAGGTACAGGCTATAAACTGCGCACATTTAACAAAAAAAATCTCTGAAACAAAAATTAGAATAAAACTTAGAAGCCTCCCTCTGGAAATATTTTATGAACACTTCTAAAATGTACAGTCTCCTTTCTATTTACTTTGTAAGTAAAGTCATCATCTCCTACCTACTTCTGAATTAGTATAGAAACTGATCGGTGACATTTAAAGGAGTTCAGTGAATTGAAAATATACTCAAAAATTTGCAAGATGTACAGAAATTAGGATTTCTGCACCCTACACATATCAAATAGGCTGCACAATCTGGAATTGGGTGAGAACAAAATTCAAGTCTATTAATACTTTGCTGCTTTCTCAAAAATCTAATTTCTTCAGGATTAAGCATTTAATAGGAGACACTGAGGACTGCAGATGCTGGAGATCAGAGTCAAAAAGTGTGGCACTGGAAAATCACAGCCGGTCAGGCAGCATCTGAGGAGCGGGACAATCAATGTTTGCAGTATAAGCTCAGTTTCCTGATGAAGATCTTATGCCTGAAATGTCGATTCTCCTGCTCCTCTGATGCTGCCTGACTGGCTGTGCTTTCCCAGTGCGATACATTTTGATACTGATTATCTCAGTGTCGGAAGAATTATAATATATTCTCTCAAAAGCTAGTAGCCATGGGACTGAGGACATGATGAGATTTGAATTTTGTTTCAGCTGAGGTCAGGGTCACTTGGAGCCCAGGAATAGCCTGGAATGCAATTAGCAATACGGACATAAAATATAACAAAGAACTGCAAATGCTGGAAATCTGAAGCAAAAGTGCAGGCACGTCTGTTGCCATGCACCATCTAGCAGAATTGCCCGGGAAAGTTAATTTTATTGATTAAAAGTTTATAAATGATGCCAGGCACATTTTAATAATAATAATATCTAGTTGTCAGACAATTCTGTTTCTTAGCAAGAGTATCTGTATAAGGATATCATGAAATTCAAGTTTACACATTGTAATTTGTAGATACTAATATGAAGTTGAGAACTGAAACAATTAAGGAATCTGTATTATGTAGAATGCTTACCTCTGACAAATTGCTAGAATTTTTAATGATCAAGCCAGCAGCATGAAATAAAACCTATGCTGTTTATTACAAACATTATCAATCATTCGCTCTCAGTAATTCATGGATAAACTTAATACATAAGCAACATGTAGTTAATTCAGCAGGTCTGGCAGCATCTGTGAAAGGAAAATAGACTTCGCATTTCGAGTCCAGTGACCTTTCTTGGCAGTTCTGATGAAGGATCACTGGACTCTAAATGTTAACTATTTCTCTGCACAGAGCTGCCAGACCTGCTGAGTTTCTCCAGCAGTTTTTGTTTAAGATTTTTAGCATACATAGTTTTTTGTATTTATTTAATTCTATCATTAATACATTTTGTATCAGAACAGGAGGCAGGTATTTATCACATTTCTAAACTGAATTCATTGCACTACTTTGGAATAATACATAAAAAGGATATCATCTGAATGTTGGGTTTTATACATCAGGCTATCTTATATTTTCTTATCTTACATTTTCCAGGCCATGTTTGATGTTAATAACTTAAACATACCAAATGCTCTATCAATTTCTGGTTCAATGATAAGAAGCATAATTGAAAATAGAAAATGAAAACACCCACTGTATTTCCTTCTATCTGGCAAGGAATTTTCAAGTCTCTGCTTTTAGTCTCTTTACAGTGTGAGTGAGATCAGGAACCCACTTCAGGAATGAATAAATCCCAGCAACCCTTTCTGCCATTATAGAAGCCTATTCAGTGTTGATGAGCTATTCATCCACAAGGGTCTTAAGAATAGTCCTGTTTTTTTACCCAATCACCTGCTTGTGGCCCTTTTCAACAGAGATCACAGCCTCCTTTTTCCAATATCATAATTCTGTAATTATGTGATCATCAACTGTGATTGAGAGAAGGATTTAACAATTTACCCGTTTCTAGCTCAGGGTGATGAAGTCAACTGTAATGTACCAAAAGCTGTCTTGGTCTAGGTCAACTGACTTAGCACAACAAATGCAAATTGTGCACAATGTTCCACATTGTGCATTCATCAGAAAGCCAATCTGGTTTTAATTAAAACTGGGATACCATTTATGCATATTTCATACAGAACAAATTGAAAATAACAGGTCATATTTCTAGTATTGCTGAAAATGAAACTGAAAAATAATTTTTCAAATTGCTGACTGAAAAGCATTAAATGGCCTACTATTGATATATAGAGTCATAGAGATGTACAGCACGGAAACAGACCCTTCAGTCCAACTCGTCCAAGTCGACCAGATATCCCAACCCAATCTAGTCCCATCTGCCAGTACCCGGCCCATGATGCAGGCCAGTGAATAACTGAAACTACTGAGCATTTAGTCAGACTGGAAGAGAAGGGTGCATGTATTCATTTATCCATGCTAACAATGTCAGCACGAGGGCTCTTGCGGTGCAGCAGTAATGTCCCAATTTTAAGCCAAAAGACCCAGCTTTCAAGTCCTATCAGCTCCCAAGGTGTATCATATGATGTTATGTCTGAACAGGTTGACTGAAAACATCTACAACGTTAGCAGGGAAATTGAGACCCTCTTATTAGGTTGACAGGTTCTTATTGGAACCTTTATCTTCCAAACAAGCATTGGCAGATGGCAACAGTATCACAGAATAAGTGACCCGGCAACCTATGCTAAGACTGCTCATGAGCCATGTTGAAAAATGCACTCAACAAGATATTTGGGAGCTGTGGTGTATTTTGGCGTCACATCCAATGGAGTCCGATATTAACTCCAGGATCACATGATTTTATTTAGCTTTTCTTTTTGCATAAATGGTTTTGTTATAGACTTGGAGAATTTGTAAAAGCAATGCAAGAGTTACTTGCCTGTTCGACATAAAAATAATAAAACCCAAACCAACTGCAAGCAATGCTTCCATTACGAACTCATTTTCTCTTTCACTACTTCCTTGTTCCAGTTGATCATTTGCACCTATAGGAGCATTACCCTTAGCCCAGAACTGAGGCTAATAATAGTGCTTGAATTGCAGTCCTGACTGAGATTTACTGACTCTGTACTGAAATGAGCATGGACTTTTTCCAGTTTACATGGATTTAATACAATAGGAGCAGCAAACTTCTTCTAGTCAGGCTATCTCAAATAAGCTAAAATTTGCTGCAGTTCTTTTCACCCATTACCCATTTCATCCTTCAACTGCCACAAGGGAAAGACTTTAAGGCCGAAATAGAGCTTCCTTCTACTAAACATTTCTTGTGAATTAAGTTTCATCTACTGAGCTGTAAAATACAGTTCGTGCAATATCATCAAGTATTACAAAATAATCATAAGAATCCTGATATTATTCTGAAGATTATTTTGGAGAATCGAGTAGTGAAACTGAACGAGTAAAACCCAAAAGTCAACTTGGCTTGTCAAAAATCTGTGAACAGAAAAGACTTGACAGCAATTAAACATGACTTCCAGGCTTTGTTTCTCTAAGCTGGGCCAGGATAGGATGTGCAGTAGCATAGCTCAATATCTGTTGTACAAGATAACAGATAAATGTAAAACAGACAGATAATGTTAATATTGTCAATGAAAATGAATAAAGTGTTGAAAATTTTTAATAAATACTCAGCACACTGTAGAGGAAGAGGCCGTGAGTCAGATGGGCCAAGGAAGTTAACAATGAATCAGGAAAAGGACTCACTAAAACTGGTGCAAGTTATTAAGCAATAACGAATAAAAGCAAGACACAAATGGAGAATAAATGCTTTTCATTGCAGTTTTAGGTAAGGATATTGCAAAAAGGTTCTAATTATGATCTTTCAAAACATTTCTCACAATTTAAGAGCCGTTCTTTTCAAAACTGCGCATTACTCCACCGCTTAAGACAGGTGAAAGAGGGAAGTCAGTGAACTACAGACCTGTTATTACTTGGAGTCAGGAAATTACTGGAGTCTCTAACTAAAGACGGACTGACTGAACGTTTTGAAAATATTTCACAGATCAGAATGCTAACAGGGGCAGATTAATGTAAATCGCAATGAACTGTAAGGCCACAAAGAATATCAGAATTGTTACAGTGCGGAAACAAGCCATTCAGCCCATCATGTCTGAATCAGCTCTCCAGATGAACATTATAATTCAGCACCATTCTCCTGCTTTTTCCCTAACCTTACACAATGTTTCTATTCAAACAATACCCTCTTGAATGACTTGATTCAAACTGCCTCTACACCAATTCCAGATGTACATTCCAGATCCTCACTAGTTTACATTTGAACAGGTTCTTTCTTATATCATACCAGCTTCATTTGCAAGACACTTGAAATTTGTACACTCTTGTACTAATTCCTTTTAGGAGTGGAACAGTTTCTCCCTATCCAATCTGTCCAGACTCAGAATTTTGAAAATTCCCATTAAATTTCTTCATAGTCTTCGCGTCTTCACAGAAAACAGTCCCAGCTTCTCCAAACCACCCTCATTCCTGAAGTTTCTTATTCCCGGAAACATTTTTATCAACCACTCTGCACTCTATCCAATACTTTCACATCTTCCCTAAAGTATGGTGTCAGCTCTCTACACACATTAAAGCAGCTGAGGTCTAAACTGTGTTTAATACAAGCTCAACACTATCTGTTTGTTCTTGTACTCTATGCTCATATGATAAAAGCCAAGGATATTGAATAATTTAGTAAATGCTCTCTCAGTCTGTCCTGTCTACTTATGCACACACACGCCACCTCTGTGCTCCTGCATTCCCTTTAGAGTCGTAACCCTTTTTGAATGTTATCTCTCCACATTATTTCTGTCAAATGCAATCGCCTTGTATTTCGCCACACTGGACTTCATCTGGCACATATCAGCACACCCCACCAATATGTCAATAACCTCCTGATGCTTTCCTCCTCAGTTTTAATACTTCCAGTTCTATGCCATCCACAAACTTTGAAACTGTCCTCTACACATCAAGATCGAGATTATTATTATAGCAAAGATCTCAATATTGACCAATGGGGATCTTCACTACATCCAAACCTACCCCAAAACATATTAATTAAGCATTACACTGTTTCATATCATTCTGTCAATTTTGTATCCATGTTACAACGGAGCCTTTTATTCCATGATCTCTAACTTTGTTCAAGTCTAATCACGTGGCACTGTATCAAATGCTTTTTGGAATTCTATTCACACCACATCAACAGAATTACTTTCATCAACCCATACTTCACTTCAAATACTCCAGTTAGTTAAACACAATTTTCCTCTCATAAATCCATGCTGGCTCTCCTTGAATTATCCCACCTTTGTCCATTTGACTAATTTCTGACCTGAATTACTCTTTCCAGACATTTCTCCACTTCTGTAATTTTTACTACATTTTTGAGAAAAGGCATAATATTTGCAATTCTCCAGTCCTCTGGCATCTTCTGAGAATCTAAGGAAGGCTGAAATAATATGACCAGTGTCGCTGCAATTTGCAGTCTCACTTCCTCGTTCCCCTTCATACTTATGTCATTAGCATCAATATGGACTGTCATCCTCTTTGAAGGTGACCGACAAGTTGACATCCAGGAATTGCATGGCTACAGTCACGTCATGCATAGACACATTTGAGAACGTATTTGTAGTTTCATGGCGACAAATAACCTATCTATGCAGCTATTTTCGCACTGCCCACTACTGAGGAAAGTACGTCTTCTTTCATGGCCTGACTAAGTTGTGCATCTATGGTATTCATCTTCACAATGACAGGTGCCAAAGGTTCAGCATGCTGACTCAAGGTCACGAGCTGTTACTGCCATCAATTTCTGCTTCTGCTTCCTTATAAACTGTGACTCACTGGGTGAAAATACAGCTGTGTTAAGCACATCAACTGAGGCGAGAGGATTTCAACCTCTTTGTGTATCCACACCCTGCGATGCTGCAGCCTCAGAAGGAATTCAATCCTCTGAAGCAAGTTATTTTAACTTCCGAGGCCCCCTCTCCTATATTAATAAAAGTTCTAGAAACTCTCTGTAATGCAAAGAGTAACTTGATTCCAAACATTAATGTTGCAATAGAAGCCAACAGCTCAACATTCACCACACTGCTAATGGTTGATAGTAGGAGAAAAAAAATGGAAAAATACATAAGCTTGAATGACTTTTTTTTAACCTGACCACAATGTCATAAATCCATAAGACCATAAGACCATAAGACAAAGAGCATAAGTAGGCCAGTAAGCTGCTCCACCATGAGATAATGTCTGATCTAAGTTTTGCTTTCTACCTTATCCCCTTAATCTTCAATTTCCTTACTGATTAAAAATCTGTCTTTCACAGTCTTGAATATATTTAACCAGTCTTGACAGTCCTCTACAGTATTCTAATTGGCAACAGTCAGAAATCCTCTGTCTCAAAATGGGTGACTCTTTCCTCTGAAGTTACGACCTTCGATCCTAGACTCTCCTAAAGGGGGAAAATGACCCTTCTGAATCTACCCTGTCAAGTCCCCTAGGAATATTATATGCTTTAATAAGGTGTCCTCTTATTCTTGTAAATACCAATCAGTACAGGCATAAACTGCTCAACCTCTCCCAATAGGAAAATCTCTCCGAATTCAGAATCAACCTAATGAACCTTCTCTGGACTGCTTCCAATACCTGTAGATCTTTCTTGTTTTAAGTGGATAAAAACTATTCACCGTATTCAGGTGCAGTCCTGACGATTGTCTTATGAAATATAGTTTTAAAACTTCACTCTTTGAAACAAAGTTCACCGTTCCACTTGCTTTCCCTATTACCTAAACTTGTAAGCTAGCTTTTTGTGATTCCAAGAGGACTGACCTATAATCTCTCTGTGCTGCTGCTTTCTGCAGGCCTTCTCCATTTAGATACTATTCAGTTGTTCCATTCTTCCTGCCAAAGTGCTTAATTTCACATTTTCCCATATTACATTCCACCTGCAAACTTTTGTCCACACACTTCACCTATTTACACTCCTCTGTAGACTGTGTCATCCTGACTACTTACCTTCCCACTTATTTTTGTGTCAGCAGCAAACTTGGCGATAGTATATTTCTTCTGTCATCTAAGAAATTGATACACATCATAAATAATTGTGGCCACAGCATCGATCCCTGTGGCACTCCACGAGTTACAAGTTGTCATCCTGAATTGATTAATTAGCCAATCCTCTATCTATGCTTAAGCAGAAAAATGAAGACGGGGAATTAAGATCCACGCTGGTGTTATCACCCTGCATCACAAACCAACTGCCCAAGCAACTGGGCTAACTGACCCCATGCTCATATATAATCACAGAATCCTTACAAGGTGGAAGCTCATTGAGTCCACACTGACTGTCCGGAGAGGATCCCATTCACCCCATCCTATGCCTGTAACCCTACATTTCCCATGGGCAATCCACCTATCCTGCACATCTTTGGACTGTGGGAAGCAACTGAAGCATCTGGAGGAAACCAACGCAGACATGGGAAGAATGTACAAACACTACACAGACAGTTGCTCGAGGGTGGAATCAAACCCAGGTCCCTGGCACGTTGTGAGGCAGCAGTGCTAACCACTGAGCCATCCTAGCAATATGTTCTTACAACAGCAAAATAATGCGGCTGCTGGATACCTGAAAAACAAAATGCTGAAGACACCCTGCAGGTCAGGCAGCATCTGAGAGGAGAAATAACTTTTCAAGTCGGTATGATTCTTTTTTAGAACTGAAATGTGTTGGAATATGTTTTATTTTAACATACGTTTGATAGAGGCAGACAAAATGGGCTGTTAATGGTGAAGAGAAAGAGAAATAGAGATGTAAGATGTGTGTAAATGACAGCGTGAAAGGAAACATAGGCTCTTTCAAGAAATCTCATGCACAGTAGTTTATCAAATGCCTGAGAATCCAAATATATTACATCTACTGGTTCTTCTCCCTACTTACTTGTTATCTGCTTAAAGAATTGTAATAATTGTCAAGCTTGATTTCCCCTGCATGACACCATGTTGACTTTGCTTGATTTTAGCTGAAAATGTGTTGCTGGAAAAGCGCAGCAGGTCAGGCAGCATCCAAGGAACAGGAGAATCGACGTTTCGGGCATAAGCCCTTCTTCAGGTCTTATGCCCGAAACGTCGATTCTCCTGTTCCTTGGATGCTGCCTGACCTGCTGCGCTTTTCCAGCAATACATTTTCAGCTCTGATCTCCAGCATCTGCAGCCCTCACTTTCTCCTTTGCTTGATTTTACTATGAATTTCAAAATGCTCTCCTATTACATCCTTTATAATGGACTCTAACATTTTACAAATAAAAGATGTTAAGCTAACTGGCCTATAATTACTTGTTTTTGTCTCCCTTCCTTTTTGAATAAGTGTACACTGATGGTTTTCTAATCCCTGAGACTTCATCGCCCTAGTACTTTTTATCTAGTAATAATTACTGTCTTTATTTGCCCACCATTTCATCCCCATTTTAGCCCTTTGATTACTCAATAATTACAGAATGCTATTAATGTTTTCTACTGTGAAGATGGATGCAAAATATTTATTCAACTCCTCTCCCATTTGCAGTTTACAATTACTATCTCTGCAGTCCCTTTTCTACAAAAAGGCCTATGATCATTTTGATCTCTCTTTTCCTTTTTTATACAATTAAAGAAGCTCTTAGTGTCCATTTCACATTACTTGCTAGTTTGCCTCCAACTTATTTTTTGTGTCATCTTTTATTAGCGTTTAAAACTATCTTCATCAAATTATATTTCTTTTCTTTGAATTTGGTACTGTTCTCAACTTCCACGGTTAAGGATAGTTGGTTTATCACCTTCCTAGAGTACACATACACACACCTTCTCCAGTATTTTGTTTTTAATTTGATGGCCTTGTCAAAGTCTTTCAGTAAAAAGCTGCAAACATAAAAACAATACATTAAAAATCTGTGAAACACAGTATTACTTTTCAACTCAAGGTAAATCATGAACTTTTCCAGAAAGGTTTCTTTCAACAATTCAACTGCAAAGAAAAATCATATCCATTAATCATTGACTCCTTTTGCCACACAATTAATTCTCTTGTGATTCTGCAAAACTTGAGTACAGCTTCTGTAAGTTGAAACAAATGGGCATGCAGAAATCCCAGTGTGATGGAAACTGGTAATGGTGAGGCATTAAGCTTCTTAAACTATTTGATCTCGGAGCTACTACCACTAAGCACATAGTAAAACCATGAGTTAGACTCTGTCCATTTTATTGCACTAACCTTTTGAAATTAAAAAAAAATCTAGATATTAACTATACTAGCTGGAAGCACAAGTGGCCAAAATCCTCAACCCAGAGTCTCTTACCACTTCAAGACAGAAATCTTAAACCACTGCCCAATAGGAACACTGATCTTATGCTTAGCCATCTGCCAGGTGCAGACATATCTGTCCATGACAGTATCAGTAAGAATGACCACCGCACAATCCTTGTGGAGACAAAGTTCTGCCTTCACGCTGAGAACCTATATCATGATGTGTGGCACTATCACCATGCTAAATGGGACAGACTTCAAACAGGTCTAGCAAGACTAGGCATCCATAAGGCACCGTGGGCCATCAAAAGCAGCAGAATTATACACGCAGCACAATCTGTAACCCCATGGCCTGGCGTATCCCCAACTCAACAATCATCAACAAGCCAAGGGATCAACCCTGGTTCAACAGACTGTGCAGGTGAGCGTGCTAGGTGCAGCACCAGACATACCTGAAGATGAGGTGTCAACCTGGTGAAGCCATCAAACAGGATTACTTGTATGCCAAGCAGCATAGGCAGCAAGCATTAGACAGAGCTAAGAGATCCCACAACCAACAGGTCAGGTCGAAGCTCTGCAGTCCTGCCCCATTCTGTTGTGAATGGTGGTGGACAACTAAACAACTCACTAGAGTGGAAACTCCACAAATCTCCCCATCCTCAGTGGTCATCCCCAGCATTAAAAATACCAGTCTTTAGCCAATTTGAGTCACTTCACGTGATATCAAGAAATGGTTGGAAACACTGGATACTGTACTGTAAAGACTATGGCTCTGACAACATTCTGATGTACTCCAGAACTTGCTGCTCCCCTAGCCAAGCTGTTCCAGTACAGTTACAACACTGGCATCTACCCAACAATGGGGAAAATTGCCAAAGTATGTCATGTACATAAAAAGCAGGACAGATCCAACCCAGCCAAATACTGCCCCAGTCTACTCTCGATCATCAGTAAAGTAACAGTAGGTACCATCAATAACACTATCAACCAGCACCTGCACAGCAATAACCTGCTCAGTGACACCCACTTTGGGTTCTGCTAGGGCCACTTGGCTCCCGACCTCATTACAGTGATGGTTCAAAAATGAACAAAAGAGCGGAGTTCCAGAGGTGACGGAAGAGTGACAGCCCTTGACATCAAAGCTGCATTCGACCAAGTCAGGCATTAAAGAGCCCTAGCAAAATTGGAACCAATGGGAATCAGGAGCAAACACCACTTATTGGAGTCATATCTGACACACAGGAAGATGGTCATGGTTATTGGAGGTCAGTCATCTCAGCTCCAGGACTTCTGTGTAAGAGTTCCTAAGGATCTCAACCATCTTCAGCTGCTTCATTAACAAGCTTCCCTCCATCGTAAGGTCAGAAGTGGGGGGTGTTCGCTGATGATTGCACAATGTTCAGCACCATTTGCGACTCCTCAGTCAATGAAGCAGTCCATGTTCAAATGCAACAAGATTTGGACAATATCCAGGTTTGGGCTGACGACTGGCAAGTCACATTTGCGCCACACAAATGCCAGGCTATGTCCACCACCAATAAGTGGCTATCTAACCACCACCCCTTCACATTCAGTGGTGTTACCTTCACGGAATTCCCCACTACCAACAACCTTGGGATTATCATTGACCAGAAACTCAACTAATCTCACCACATAAAAACAGCAACTACAAGTTCAAGTTAGAGGCTAAGAATACTGTGGCAAGTGACACACCTCCTGGCTCCCTAAAGCCTGTCCAACATCTACAAGGCACAAGTCAGGAGAGTGATGGAATATTCCCCATTTGCCTGGATGAGTACAGCTTCAACAACACTCAAGAAGCTTGACCATTCAGGACAAAGCAGCCCACTTGACTGGCACTACATCCACAAGCATTCACTCCCTCCACCACCAACACTCAGTAGCTCCAGTGAGTACTATCTACAAGATGCACTGCAGAAATTCACCAAAGATCCTCAGAGAGCAACTTCCAAACCCATAATCTCTTCCATCTAGATGGATAACAGCAGCAGATACATGGGAATACCACCACCTTCAATTTTCCCCTCCAAGCCACTCACCATTTTGACTTGGAAATATATTACTATTCCTTCCTTCATTGAGAATATGCATTAGCAGATAATTCAAAAGACACATCAGCATCTTCCTTTGCAAGTAGGCAGCACTTTACAATGGACAGGACAAACCATATTCAAACTGCATTGTGCACCACATGAAGGAACCTTTTGCTCAACAGTAACAGTTATAAAAAGGAATACACTGTAACAGAATTACTAAGGATAGAGTTAAAGCTAATCTGTGCTTCAGTCTATGGAAACAAGCCAAAAATAGTGTTCAATACAACAATCAACAGAAGCGTAACAGATAAAATGCTACAAAGCCATTTTAAATCTGATACACAAAGGAAATAAAAATTGATGAACATGGGCACAACAGTCAGGAGATCAAGAGAGTATACAAGAGATTTACTAAGATGATGCTATACATGAAATGCTTTATTTGTGGAAAAATGAGAGAATGTGGATTATAATTTAAGATATTAGGATTTTTTGTTTAAAAAATGTAGGGTGCTGCAAAGAAATCAACATCCTACCAGAAACCAAGTATAAACAAAATATATAACAGCCTTTTAAAAGGGGAAGTGGATAATTATTTGAAAAGGAAAACTTTCAAAAGATCATGGGGAAAGGGAACAATCGAACAACTCTTCCATAATTAGCTTAGGTGCAAAATGCCAAATGGCCTCTTTCAATGGTGTATTGTGCTTCCAATACTTTGGGAGATTTATCTATGCTGAAGTTGTGTTAGAAAAGATCAATTTAGTGAACAGGTTTTAATCTAGGGCAAATGTAATCAAGGACTATTAGTGCAAAAGAGAGGGATTTCAGTTAATTATTTCTGTGTTACAATCTTGAAAAAGAAACAGGAAAGAACAGATGATCAAAGTAGATTACAACAACACAATGAAAAAGAATGGAAGAGTAGTAAAAAAGTGGACCCATTTTAAACTTTGATTAGCGAATAAGTATTTCAATGATCATCATTAATAAATATAGTTCAAAGTCTAATAATATACTGGAGGTGGACCTTAATGGCATGTACACCTGCTCTAAAGCTGAGCTGCTGTCTTGGTTACCAAGCCAGGAAAAGCTATAGGAAATCCAGAGAGACTCTTCAAGGAGCAAATTTTCTGAGTGGGGCCATGAGCTGTCCTCTGCGTTCATCTAGTTTGAAACATTGATGCCTACGTTCCCTGTAAAACATTCCAAAGCCTTATGACAACCTGACGAAGGAACAGTGCACCAAAAACTAGTGCTTCCAAATAAGCATGTTGGACTATAACCTGGTGTTGTGAGATTTTTAATTTTGTCCACCCTAGTCCAAAACAGCACCACCTCTTCATGGCTTCCTTCTCCTGGCATTGGCCCAATTGTTTCTCCCTAAACTTTGACTTCATTTCTTGTTAACCATAAACGTCTTTCCACATGAGATAGATGAGCTGTTGACCAGCATTAAAATGAGATGCAAAAATCAAGGTCTGCTAGACCTCTGACAAAGATCCCTATATGGGATTGGCATCCATTCCCAATTTAAGCCAAAAACAGCCCTGAAGAAATGGCAATGCTTTCTCAGCATGATTTCCAAGAGACAGTTTAATGCTCCAGATAGAGAGAATTAGCTTTTGGAGAATGTAAAGTGTGCTTGTGTTATTGCATGACCAAAGTACCAACATACAGATCCATGTGAGGGAAACAGGTGATGGGTTATTAATTTCGTTTAGGGAAATGTGATGCTTGGAAATAATACTGAAACTGGTCTGGCTGTGGATTGCAATGGGAGCATTTTAGTCATGGGATGATGTAGGTATAGTAAAACCCTTAGTGAGCCGAATGGATAACTGTGTTAGTGACTAAGGGGGTTGCTGTAAGCAAAGAGACAATGCACTCAATAGGTATGAAAGTGAGGGGAGAATGGAAGTATCTACTTAGGAAAAAAAAGGTTCCACTACAACGGCTGCATTTAAAAACATAACTGAAATGGACATGGGTGTCACTGGTAACACCAACATTTATTACACATTCTTAACTGCTTTAGAAGATGGCAGTGAGCCACTTTTTTGAACTGCTGCTCTGTGTAATGAAAGCATTGCCACAACTTTATTAGGTAGGAAGTTCCCAGATTCTAAACCAACCATGTTCAATGGCAGCTTGTATTCAAGTCAGGATAGGGAGTGACTTCAACACGAACTCAGAGATGGCAGCATTCCCATGAACCTTCTGTCCTCATCATTCTAACTGGTTGAAGTCACAAGTTTGAAAGTTGTTGCCAAAGAGGCTTTGGCCAATTGCTAAAGTGAATCTTGTAAATGATATAGACTGCAGTCACAATGCTCGTATACTGAATGCTTAAGGGGGTAGACACATTGCCGATCAAGCAAGCAAAACCTTTCCTGGATGGTGTCAAGCTTTTTGAATGTTGCCAGCGCTGAATTTTGCCAGACAAGTGGAGAATATTCCACAACACATCTGACTTATGCTTTTTTGCAGAAAATAAAACCTTGTGGAGTGAGGTGATGAGTTATTTGCTGTGGAATACAGAACCTCTAATGTTCACTTATGCAGATATTGATGTTGCTAGTTCAATTTCTGCCCATGGGTGATACCTCAGCCTGTTAATGTGGCAGGTTCAATACTGTAGTGGCATTAAATCTTAAGGGAGGTGGTTAGGTTTTGTTAAAGATGTTAATTCCATGGCACTTGTGTTGGTGTGAATGTTACTTGTCACAAATAGCCTGAACATTGTAACACAGGAGCATGGATTGCTTCGTTATCTGAAGGATTGCAAATGAAACTGAATGGGTATTGTGCCTTTAAATAGTAAAACCTCTTAATGCTCTTCTCATATTTTGTCTCCGGAGACAGTCTTGAACTTTGGGCCCAAGCAGCTAATGGCAAGGCCCTCAATAGCAGAGCTACTTAAGATCAGAGACACTGAACTAATCAGAACCACAAGAGTCCAAATTTCACAGAAGGCCATCAGGTCAAAGGATTGACAGATTTAGTGAGGGGACAAAGAAACAGTTTTCGAATAGAAGTATTGCTCAACAAGGAGACACAGGTGTATTAACACACATCATGGGTAAACAGTGCAAGGCCAGTGTGAGTAAGCGTATAGTCAGAGCTTAGGAGACAAGATGAAGGACATGGAAGATGGAACATGGCAGACCAAACAGGTTTGAGAGAACAGTTAAGTTTGGATACCAAAGGCATGAATAACAATTTCAGCAGACGAGCTGAGGCAGAGGTAACACCAGGCAAGATTGTAGAGTTAGAGAAAAGATATACTTAGCAATGGTACAGGTATCTGGCCAGAAGCCTGGATCAACTATGACACCAAGTGAATAGTTGATTTCAGCTTCAGGCAGTTGCCAGGAAGTGGAATGGAGTTGGTGACTAGAGAATAGTGTTAGTCTTGGAGATCTTGGTCAGCCCAAGAGAACATTTGTCTTCATAAAGTACTGGATATCAGACAAGCAGTTTGACAATCTAGAGACAGTGGAGAAGCTGATAGATGACTATCTAGTATTGATGCTGTCAGCATACCTGTGTAAAATTACATTGCATTTTTGGATATCTTCTAGGGATAGCATACAGATGAGAATTAGGGTCGAACCAGGGATTGGAGAGCAAGGAGGAAAGCCCTTATCGACAGTGGGGCCATGTTAAAGATAATGTGGTGAACTGATGTCAAGACTCAAGAAAGCCAAAGTTATGCTTTTTACTAGTTTATTTTTGTGCAATTATCACTGTGAAATTATCAGCAAACATCCTCATTTCTGATATTTTGATCAAGGAAAGGCATTAATAATGCAGCTGAAATTGACTGGGCCTAGGACACTATGAGGAAATCCTGCAGTCAAGTCTTGGGTCTGAAGCCTCCAACAAGCACAACCATCTTCATTCGTACTACAAATGACTCCAGATCATTCAGTGACAAGCATTTCACACCCACCCCTACTGACTTCAACTACACTAGAGCTCCTCGACACAACTCAGCCAACCGCCGTCTCTCCTCACTTCACAAATTCATCTCCTTTGGCCATGTTTCAATCAAGGTTGCACTGAACTCTGGATTGGAGTGATTCTGACAGAATTCAAACTTAATACTGGCCACTTCTTTATGGAAGTACTGAGAGTATCATTATCGAGAACAACTTTCATCATTTTACAGACAATTGCAAATAGACTAATAGGGCAGTAATTGGCTGAATTGCATTTGTACTGCTTAGAGTGAACAGGATATACCTGGACAACTTCCCATTTTGTTGGGTAATTGCCAAGATTGTTGAATATCGAGAACAGCTTGGATGGAGGCACAGCTGTTTCTGGAACACAAGTTGTCAGCCCTACAACAGGGATTTTATCATGGGTCATCCCCTTGCTGTAATCACCGCACTGGGCCATTTCTTAACCATATGTGGTGCGAATGAAATTCATTAGAGATTGGCATCTGTGATTGTGGGGACCTCAGAAGGAGGTCATGCTGCCTATATTTCGAGAAGGATTGACATTCAGCCAATAATGATTTGTATAAGAAGTACCAAGCCTTGATCCCACTGCCAAGTAAATTCTTTACAAGAACTGTGGGTTAGAATATTAAATTAGTAACGTAGTGTTTTTGAAGTTAACAAGATTCTCGAAATAGCTGCAATGCTTATTTCAACCTTTGTTATGTAAAGAAACAAGCAAATACAAATAGAATAATGTGACAGTAAATTAAATTCAAGGCTGCATGCGGTTATTTCATAACACAGCAGATGTGTCATGCAAAGGCATGCTTAAAAAAAACAAAAATAAAGTCATTCTGCTCCAGAATTGCAGCACTTAGCACCAATAAAATTAGGTGTCTCCATCCATAGGATTATGACAACTGTGGCAAAGTACAATTTATATTGTAGGTAAATTTTAAGAAGTCTTTTATGTCAATTCAAGATCAGTTTGAACACTAGTATTATGACAAGCATGGCAGCCAATTCTATTGTGATAAAAAGCTACTAAACTTAAATGGGAGTCATAGGATTCAGGCTTACAGTAGCAAAAGCTTTACCCTAGGATAAAAGGAAATGTAAAAGTGTGGACTTCTACAGCACATTGTAGCAAAGTGCCTACAGTAGTGTGTATGTGGGAAACTAAAGATGTTGTTAGTTCTAAAACTCTGCCTGTTTGTCTCACATCAGTAGCAGCAACAATATTATCATATATTACTTAAAGTGGTAGCTGTTCACTTAGGCAAATTATTTTTCAATAATCTGTTACAGTGGAAGCCCATTGTGGATGCTGGGATTTAAAAAGTGAGTGTTACAGCTGTACTGTGATAATAACAAAATACCTATTTCTTTCCTATTTTTACACCAGCAAAATTAAGTTACAAATAATTTTTTTGCACTCAAACAAATTTGCGGTATATTGAAATGTGTTATATAACTGGCAGTTTTAAGTAGGGGGTAAACAAGGGAGAAGAATACTGGTAGATTGTAGTGCAATTGGATTTTCAAAACATATCTGATAAGAATGTTGGATAATTTATCAACCATTGAGAAATAGGTGGTGAGATAAAGGTGGTGAGATAGAGTTGAAACAAAAAGATAAAAATGAGAGAGGAACTCAGGAGATCTATGGAAAATGGATGAAGAAGAGATCGACCTGGCTATCTTTAGGTTACATGTGAAAGCTAATGCTCTGTCTCAGATGATATCATCATACAGTAGGAAGACGAAGAATAGGGTGACTTCTCATTGGATATCCAAGGCAAATAGTGCAGAAGCAGGAGAAGAAATCATTACAAAGAAGTGCCTGGCTACAAGATGGTAGATAAGAATGGAACTACGCAAGGAAAGCTGGATGGAAGCTATATCGAGAAAGATGTCATTTGTGATCTTGGTAAGAGATGTGTTAGTAGGCAGGCATAGAAAAAAAACAGATTGGAGGGATTCAAAAATGGAGGAGTTCTTGGAAACATGGGAACAGTTTGGGAGGCAATAACACTTTCAAAGGCTTTGGAGAGGCAAGTGAAATTAAACAGTTGACAAAAATGGAGGTGCCAAGGGGTAAGATTTGTTTTGAGGAAGGGGTGATGGCTGCAAATTTTAAATGGTGAAGGTAAGCATTTGCAGTATCAGCTCAGATGGGGAGGGTGTGCAATCAAGTGAAATTTGGTATCAGCAGTTTCAGGGAAATGTAAATCGAGGGAACAGGAAGTGGGTCATGTGGACAAGATGAGGTCAAAGAGAGATGAGGAATGATAAAACAGAAAGATGTGACTGTTGTTTTCTTACAACTTGGCACAATTTATACTGGAACCTAATTTAATTGTCTTGTCATTATTATGGTTGCAATAATTAATATATCCTGAACTGGATTTGAATGAAATAAAATGCAGTATTGTTTGTCATGTAACCACTTTAAAGATATTTTTGACATGAATCAAAACTAAAGGGCATAGGGTTAAGGTGAGATGGGAAAGATTTAAAAAGGATCCGAGGGGAACATTTTCACAGAGACAACGGTGGAACGAGCTGCCAGTGGAAGTGGTGGATGCAGGTACAACTACAACATTTTAAAGGCATCTGGATGGTATATGAATAGGAAGGAATAGGGGCCCAATGCTGGCAAATGACAGTAGGTCAGATTAGGACGGATGATCGACACAGATGAGTTATTCTGAAGGGTCTGTTTCTGTGCTCCATGACAAGAAGCTATTATTAATTAGGGTTAATGGATTTGGAACTAATACACGAGCACGAAATGAAGACTGGTTAGATTAATTTGACAGGGTATGAAAATAAGACAGAATAGTAAAGAAGAACACCAAGGTTCACAAAATACTTCAAGAGACAGACTGCAATTGTACAGAGAATAATGAGTTAATAGGTGAAATTGGAGTTAAGGAGAAAGTAGCAAAACCTAAATCAGGATTACGATGTATGAAATACAGTAAATAAGACTGGGTGAGTTAAAGGAGCAGATTGCATTGATGTGGCATTAACCGAGACCTGACTTAAGGAATGGCAATACTGTATTTCAAATATTCCTGGGTACAGCGTGTTCAAGAAAGGAGGATGTGTGTCAGGTATTGGTTAAAGGGTGAAATGCTGGAGGAAGAGGTTATCCTTGACAATTCAAGAACAAAATCAACTTAGTTACAGCTAAGGAAAAAGAAGGGTGCAATTATATTGTTCATTGTCATGTGCAGACTACCAACTGGTGGGAAGAATGCAACAGAACAAATCTGCAGAGACATACAGAATTCCCAACCTTATTGAGTGCCTAGGATAGGAGACTTTGATTACCCAAACATTGACTGGGAGCCTGTCAGTTTAAGAGACAGCAAGGGGTAATGCTCCTAGATTGTGCTCAGGAGAATTCCCGATAAGTGTGGGTCCAGTCCATCAAGAAAGGATGTATTATTCGACATGGTACTCAGAAATGAAATGGGCTGAGTAGATCAGGTATATATCAGTGAAGAAACACTTAAGAAACAGTAATTATTGTGTCACAAGAATAAATGATGGTGGAAAATGATAATGGTCAATCCAGAGTAAGAAAGAAAAGTCACTTGACATAGAACAGACGTCAACAAGACAAAAGCAGAGCTGAGCTGAAAGAACAGAATGAATGTCTGGCAGGAAAGTTCTACAATTGAGCACTGGACTACCCTCAAAATGAGGAGATGGTTTGGGTAAACTAAAGATATATCCCCTCAAAAAGGGGAAGACAAACAAATCCAAAGCTTCATGGATGACAAATAAGATAGAAATTAAAAGAAAAAGTATGCTTATGAGAGATGTCATGTACAAAATTCAACTGAGAACTAAGAGGAACACAAAAGGTTCATAATGGAGTGGAAAAACATATTAGAGAAACAAAGTAATTGTGGGGAACAATTAGTCACCAACATAAAGGTTATCCCAGAGACTTTGATAATTACATCAGTAGTAAAATAGTGGTAAAAGGAGGAGTAGGGTCCATTAGACACCAAAAAGGGGATTTACGAAATGGAGACAGGAGCATGGTATAGGCGTTAAATGAATACCTTGCATCTGTCTTGACCAAGGAGGTGGATGTTATGCAGGCCACGGTGACAAAGTAGGAAGCTATATTAGAATCTGTGACTAGAATGGTTCAGTATCGATGAGGAGGAAGCATTTTGGTACTTAAAAGTTGAAAAAAACACGACTGGATGAAATGCATCCAAAGATATTAAAGGAAGTGAGAGTGAAAATTTTGGGGGCACTGGCAATCATCTTTCAGTCTTCCCTTGACTGTTAAGGGACAAGGACAAATTGCTATAGAAGAATTGAAAACAATTAGTCCGAGGAAAGAAGGAGTTGAAGCTACATAAATAAAACTGTTCTAACATCTCCTTGATAAATGGCTGCCTTATGCCATAAGGGCAGGTTTTCTGGGCTGTAGGTAAAAACAATGACTGCAGATGCTGGAAACCAGATTCTGGATTAGTGGTGCTGGAAGAGCACAGCAGTTCAGGCAGCATCCAAGGAGCTTCGAAATCGACGTTTCGGGCAAAAGCCCTTTTCTGGGCTACTGATCCTCAATAATCAACCATTTTTCATTGTGCCAGGTAGACTCCAGCCAGCAGAGTTTTCCCTTAGATTCCTATTGACTCCAGTTTAGTGAGAGCTCCTTAATGCTGCACTCTGTCAAATGCTGCCTTGATATCAAGGGCAAACATCTTTACTTCCCCTATGCTCCAATGATGAATTCAGAATTATATTGTAATGCATGTGTGTGTGTATATATTTATATATATATCTATCTATCTCAGAGTGCTACATCAGTCACTATTATACAACCCACATGCTATGAATCAACATATCTCATCATGTACTGTTCTGTGAAAATACTTTTGAAGACAGCTGTAGCATTTTGCATCTAAAGATTGCGACTATTTCTGAATTTTGATTGTCTTAATCAATGTGCATAAATACAGGAATACAGAGGTAGTGGTTACCAAGTTAAAACCTGTAGATTTCAGAGGCTTTCAACAAGACATTGAAAGACAGGACCCTTGGCAGGTGTACAAAATTCTGTAATCTCTAGTTAAATGTGCCAAAGATCACATTTATTCTATAAACACTACAGCAAACTTGAAAAAGTAACATTACGTTGCAGCTCCATTTGCTTTCTGCACACCAAATCTGATGTTACCCAGTCTCACCCATGGACTTTTAATTTCTTGACAGAAATGTCAGTGTCCATTCTGTGTCAGGTTCAAAATAAAATATGTATGAGATTTTTTAAAAATGCTATCACAGCTTTACAATTCAGCAGTGTATGTAAAAACTGCAGTATGAAACTTAACCTAAATGTTGGGGTGTCTCTTTGCCTGAATCATAGTGACGTGAAAAAAGTCCATATTTGTAAATAAAAACTGTCTTGATGCAAACATCACATATGTATTTGTCAATTGGCAGCTAATACAAGGTGCGCAAACAGAATAGCTTAGTCAATAGTGTCTTTACAATGCAGCATTTGTCATTATATTACACAGAACTACAGAAATCTCACATTAGTTCTTGTTTCAGAAATTTCTTAAGCTTTAGCTTTTCATTAAATTAAGCCACAGCACTCATCCACAAAAAGTGTGAAAGCCTTGAATTATTTGCAATCCTCAAATCCTGACAAAGAATCAATGACCATTCAGTGGCAATCGGTGTGGGCTGAATTCTAATTATATTTGAATAAGTATGCATAAACACAGGAATGCAGAGGTAATGGTTAGCAAGTTAACTACTGCAGATTCATAAATATATGTTCAATTTCATTTGAGCTGTCAACAATAGCAAATTGTTGGCTACTGAAACAAAACAAAAGAATTCATAATTGGGAGTGTTAAATCTGATTAATAGATAATGAATTTCCACAAGAACATGTGATTTTTAAAAATGTAATCAAAAACATTCATTTACTTTATGGAGCAGCTACATAGAAACAAACAACAGTTAACTGGCCTTGCGCCAGGTATTGCTGCTCTCTCCATTGAGGCTGCTTGACTTTGAGTATTTCTAGCATTTTCTATTTATCTTGCAGATTTCCAGAATCCACATGAGCTTTTATGTACTGTTTAATATATAATCTTATAGAGGCATAACAGTAATCTTTGAGCTTAAATACTTTTATAGTACTCAACACTTAAGGAAGCTTTGGCTAAACAGGTTTCACTAATGTAATAAAAGCAAAATACTGCAGATGAAGAAAACAGGAAGTAAAAACAGAAAACTCTAGAAATGATCATGAGGTCAAACAGAATCTATGCAGAAAAAGAAAGATGTAGCATTTCATGTTAATAATCTTTTAGAAGGGCTAGGTCTGCATAGGACAGAGGGAAGCAGTGATTATGTTGCAAAAGAAATGGTGATTCAAAAGAAGGCAATAATGGAACAAACAGATAATCAGTAAGTAGATTCAAAGGAAGTGTAATTTTTTGCAGAATAGCCAACAAAAACAAAATGGGGACAATAATTACAAATTTGATGTTAATGCAGAAAGACAGTTTATTTTCCCAGTAGAAATACATAATGCTGCTTCTTGCATTTGTGATGAGCGTTGTTACGGCAGAGGACGGTGCAGGGGGCTGAGGTTGCTGTGGGGAGTGGTATTTTGTTTTGCAGAACCAATAATTGGTACTATTGGTTCAAGTTAAATGCTACTGTGAATGCTGTACAGGTTAACAAATTAACAGTATAAGACCGAAGGAAGTGGTCAAAATAAAAAAAAATTAGATACACATCAAGTAGGATGGCAAGCATAATTCTTGAGCAAGAACAGATGGTCTCTTGTTCTATTAGTAATAAAGTCTCACTTCCACAAATTTATCTTCAAGTGAGCAGTTTATATTAAAAATCAAAACACAGATTGTTCTTAAAGTCCTGGTGCTTGACAAAAACAGTGTTCACAAAACAATTTAGCTTCAAAAGAAGCTTCTACATCTGTTTCATTATATCACCCAAGATACAGTAATGAATTTCTGTACAATTTACATCACTCCTTTAAAGACAAATACATTAAATATAGTTTAAATTTCCCCTCAGAGTGCTTATGTACACTCCACTCAAAGAAATCAAATGGATTGTTAACCTGAACACCTTTATCTCTTTACTGCTCAATCAGCAGATCATTTACAAATCAAACGGTTGGATTGATAACATACAGTTTAATTCTGGCTAAAATTAAAACAAAATAAGATCAAAGGTAAATGGTTCAGATTTTGTTTTCTCGTCCTTATCAAGGCCAACATATAACATTGAGAATAGTCTGCATCTTAGTACTCAGCATATGGTCACAGGAGGAACAACATTTACCAAAGTATAAATGTTAAAAACTACAACAGATTTTTGGAATTTGTCACATTAAAGTACATGTTCACTTGCTTTCAATATTAAAATTAAATAAAAGCTTGGACTTTATCTTGAGACACTTCAAGAGACACTTCATCACAGAAAAGACAGTGGAAATCTGGAACTCCTTCCTCAAAAAGCTGAGGTGAACTGACAATATCAAACTGAGACTGACTGACTCTGGCTAGATGGGTATTAACAATCAAACCAACTGAATGCCAGAAGAGTCAAGAGCTAAATGACCTTCATCTTTGCTAAAACCTCTGAGTTTGGAAGGCAAGTATAACACTGTCACAGGAGTTGCACCAATCCAAAACAGGATCTTGGTTTCATTGCAGAAGTGGTGAGCACAAGATTAACATACGCCGTGCAGGGAAGGACTAATTATGGGATGTAAAAGCAGGAACTGATTGTTCCCCATCCACTGCACTCTGGAAGTAGGTAAATAAGCAGTCACGATATCAGCAAAATAATCTTAAAAGTATTGGTTTAGTACTTCATTATACCACATTTTTAAGAAAGAGCAATTTTAGGAGGCAGAGTCCAAAGAAGCAACAATGGTTAGGTTGGGCAGGACTGCCAAAATGATCTTCCGGCAGGTATTTTAATCAGGAGAGGTGGAGAGTGAGTAGGAATGGACAAGTGGGGTTGCACCCATAAGCAGGGAGCAATGAGTTCCTCAAATGGCCCTATAAAGAATATTAAAGCATGGAAGGCTGTAGGCTTCTCTACAGTCATTCCTTTGATAAGTCAGCTGCAATCAATATATAAAATTACCTGCAACCCATATTAAGTTGATGTAAATCAAACAGCCTTTTGTACATTCAGGTCAATGAAACAACCACCCTTGGAATTCTAGATGAGAATTTACTGCCTAAATTCTAATTAAAACAAGGCAAGCTGATCAAACTATGTAAAACCTTTCTCCCAGGGGAGTTTCTGTGGAGACATTTAAATGAAAGTTGGCATCTCTGTTCACTTAAAAAAAGGCTTGATTTATAATTTGTACCTCAATGCAGAAGTCTTGATTTAATTTAAAGCTATCTAAACAAAGAATTTAATCTATACTGAGATAAAACCAGCTTGACCAACCTGACAAAATCCTTCTCATTAATATCTAAGCACCAATATTCAAACTGGAAGATCTATTACACAGATAATTAAACATAAGAATCAGAGAGATTATTTCAGTGGACTCCATCCACATTCTTTTATCACCAACCCTGGCTAGGTACTGTCTTAGAGGCACTTGAGCAGATGGTGTATATTCAGGCAGTCTTGCTCTTGGATCCAGTGCTAAGTCGAAGCTCCACGTGATCTCATGCTTCAGATTTAAAAAAGGCCAAAGAAACCACGAGTTCATCACCTACTATCACCCCACTCTCTCCCATATCCTCAAATCTCTTAATTTATTAACTTGGGAATTCCAATTACTGCTTCCCTGTTGAAAACCACTTGAGATAAAAAACTTGAGGAAGGAAACAGTACAAAACGTACGATGTGGATGTCTCAAATTCAAAGAGTAATAATGATCTGGTGGTACCAGTGACCACCTTCAGATGCTTTATCAATGACTTTCCACTGTAACATGGTCAGAAATAAGCATGTTCACTGACTGCAATGTTCAGTTTTTAAAAATTGCTTGACAGAATCTGGGTAGTATTAGCCAGGACCACCAATAATTGTACTTAAGGTGGCGGTAGTGAGCCGAATTCTTGAGTTACTGCAGACCATGAGAAGATAGGAACATTCACAGTGCTAACATGGTACATCATGAGTAAAGCTCGTACATCAGTTGGAGCAGCAGTGGGAGAGGAACAGAGCGGTTTGAACTTGGGGGTGAACAACAGTAGCAGAGCTTCCAGATAAGAAGCAGGGCCCAGATGGAGCGGCTGCAGGAGTGGAATGGAGCAGAATCCAGAGGCAGAACTCTACCTGATGTCAGGGTTCAAAAAGTGTCACAGGGCAAGACGATTGCCCACTTGTAAACCGACTTTCGAGAGCGAGTGAGCGATGCCAGGAAGAAGACACAGACAGTAAAGTGTTTGTTTTTGTGCTTTGTAGTTTGTGCTTCGTAGTTTGGCACAAATACTGAGACAGAGTGAAAACTCTGATCTGGCGGGTAGTGGGTAAGGTTAAGTGATTGGTTCCTATAGCTCAGCCCTGTGGAATGCTCCTTCTGCAATATATGGGAAATCAGGGACATTTCCAGTTTCCATGGTGACCACGTAAGCAGGAAGTGTGCTTAGCTGCAGTTCCTGATTGATCACATGAAGCAATGAAGCTACAGATGGACTCACTATGGAGCATTCATGATGAAGACATAATGGATAGCACATCTACTGAGCTGGTCACACCACAAGGGCTACACAGACAGGAAAGCATCTGATGAGAACACCAGAAAGACTAGCAAGTATAGGCAGGAAGTGCAGGAGTCCTCTGTGACAATTCCCTCTCAAACAGATATACCATTTTGGACACATTTGTTTTTTTTGGGGGGGGGGGGGGCCGGAGGAGGTGGTGGGATGGCCTCTCAGGGTAAAACAGCCAAGTTTATGGCACCACAGTTGACTCTTTTCCACAACAATAGGAGGAAAAAAGACAGGGAGACCTTTAGTGAGAGGGGACCCAATTGTGTGGGTTGTATGAGAAACTAACAGGTAGTTCTGTGGCAGCAAACAAGTGATATATTACTTCCCTGGGTGCCAGTGTCAGGGATGTCTCAGAATGGCTACAGAGCATTCTGAAAGGGGAAGGGTGAATAGCAGTAGTCATGGTACATGTTGGTACTGATAACATGGGTTAAAGAAAAAAGGTCCTGTAAGAGAAATTGAGAGAGATGGGAAGTAGATTAATGAGGAAGAGTACCAAAATTGTAACCTCCAGATTACTTCCAGTGTCACGTGCTAAGTGTAGGAATGGGAAGATAAGATTAAATGAATGTATGGCTTGGATGGAGGGCTTCAGATTTTTGGATCATTGGGCCAGCTTCTGGGTTAGGTGGGATCTGTACAAGCTGGACAGGTTGCACCTGAACCGAAATGTGTCCAATATCCTTGCTGGGATGTTTTAAGATGATTTGGTAGAGGAAAATGCACAGAGTAGATGTAAAGTCAGGAGCAAGGTCCAATCAGATATCAAAGTAATGCTAAGACAGCCCAGTAGGCAGAGAAGACACGGGAAGATAAGGCACATGGTAGGTCCAGAAAGCTAAAAAAACATTTATTTTAACGTAAGTAGCTCGATCATTCTGTAAAAATACAATATTGTTGCAATCACTGAGACACAGTTGAAGAAAAACACAGGATTAGCTGTTCAACCATTCCAGGTATAGAAGTTTCAGATGCGATGTGTATGGGATTGGTTAGAGGAAGTGACGTAAGAGAGGTGGGGCATTGCATTATTGATAAAAGGAATCCATCACTGCAATAATGAGGGAGGATGTCCAAGGTCTTCATATGAGGCCATCTGGATAGAGCTTAGAAATTAAAAAAAGGCAATTACTTTGCTGGCATTATACTACAGCCTCCCAACAGTTGGAGGGAGACAGAGATGCAGATATGTAGAGAACTCACAAAGATGAGAGAGGAACGTGCTTATAGTTGTCGGAGATTTCAACTTTGCTAAAGTTAACAGGGATCCCCTTAGGATGAAACAGGGGTGCATACAGGAGAGCTTTTTGTGTCAATATTAAGATAATCCTACCAGAAAATGAATCTGGTCAAGTGGTTGAAGATTTAGTGGGGGAGCATTTTGGGGACAGTGACCATAACTATAATTTTTAAAGTCTTTATGAAAAGGAATAAGGATGCTTCGTAAGTTAACAGTCAAATTCAAATACATTATACAGGATCTGGCAAACATAGACTGGCAGCAGCTACGTATGGATAATTCTACATTTGGAAAGTGGGAATCTTTTAAAAGTAGTATAGTAGAATTCAACATGTTCCTCTAAGAGTGACAAGTAAGGGCAGCAAGTCCAGGGAACCAAGGATGTCAAGAGATATTGTGAGATTGAAAAAGTATAGAAAGGAAGCGTATGTCAGATACAACACAGTAAAAGCGAGGGAGGCACTTTAAAAGAAAGAAGTAGGAGGTTGCTTTAAAAAAAAGGTATTAAGAGGGCAAAGGGAGGGCCATGAAATATCTTTGGCAGATACGATCGAGGAAACTTCAAGGACTTTTTCTAAGTATATTCAGAATTAGAGGATTACAGGGAAAGACTGAGACATATTAGAGACCAAAAGGGTAATCTATACATTGAGCCAGAGGACATGGGTAAGGTCTTAAATAAATACTTACTTGTATTCACAAGGAAGAAAAATATCATAGCTGAGGATTTCAAATTGCAAGGCTCTAGAACATGTTAAGATTAATAACAAGGAGGTATTTGATGTTTTAGCGAGTGTAAAGGTGCATAAATCACCAGAGCCTGATGAAATGCATCCAGGTTGCTCGGGGAGGTAAGGGTATTCAGGAGATCTGCCGGGGCCATGGTGGAGATATTTAATACCTTGCTGGCTATAGATGAAATGTCAGATGACTGGACAATAGCTAAGGTGGTCTCTTTGTTCAATAAGGGAAGCAGAGATAGGCCAGGTAATTACAGATCAGTTACACTAACATCACTGGTTGGGCAATTATTAGAACAAATTCTGAACGACAAGATTAATCAACACTTGGAAAGGCAGGGATTGATCAAAAATACTAAGAACAGATTGGTTAGGGGGAGATGCTGTCTGAGAAATTTAACTGAGTTTTTTGAAAAGGTGATTAAGTGATTGGGGTAGTCCATTTGACATGGTTTGCATGGACTTCAGTAAGGTTTATGACAAGGTCTCACATGGAAAGGTGTTCCAAAAAAGATAAGAGCCCATGGGATCCACGGCTAGTAAGCAAACTAGAACCAAAATTGACCAGCAAACAGGAGGCAAATCGTGGTGGTGAAGGAATGTTTTTCCCATTGGAAGCTAGTGACCAGCATTGTACCACAGATTGCTGTTTATGTACATTTGCATGTGAATGTAAAAACGGTATAAGTACTAAGTTTGCAGATGACAGGAAAATTAGTGATGTTGATAGCGAGGAGACGACCCTTAGGCTATAATCCAATATTGATCCGCTGATAAATTTGATGGAGCAATTATAGATAGAATATAATCCATCTACAATGCGAAGGAATGCATTTGGCAGGTCTAATATGGGACGGATATACACAAAAAGCAATAGGTCCTGACTGAAGTACTGAGAAACAAAGGGACCCTGATGTACAAATCCATAGATCCCTGGGAGTTGTCAGCACAGGTAGACCGGGTGGTGAGCATGGCATACGGGATGCTTATCTGCATTAGCCAGGGCACAGAATATAGGAGCAAGGAATTCTTGTTACAACTTTAAAAAACACTGGTTAGGCCACAGCTGGAGGAGTTGTGTGCATAATTCTGGAGAGGGTGCACAGGAGATTCTCCAAGATGTTGCCTCGGAGGAAAGGTCTCAGTTATGAGGAGGGACTGAATAGGCTGGGTTTGTTTTCCTTGAAGTAGAGCAGGCTGAAGGAATCTTTGATTGAGAGTTATCGACAGAGTAGAAAATTTGAAAATCTTTTTTCCTATGGCAGACATGTCTAAGACCAGATGGCAGAAGTTTAAGGTGAGGAGTAAGTGATCTATAGGAGATCTGAGAATTTCTTTTTCACCTAGATGATGGTAGAAATATGCCCGAGTAGATGGTGAAGGCTGATACTGTCAATGTTTAAGCAGCATCTCGATATGCATTTAAAATACCAGGGCATAGTAGGCTATAGACCATGTATAAACGGAATTAGTGCTGTTTGGAATTTATTAGTTAGCATAGTTATGGCAATAGAATGGCCTATTTCTATGCTTAATGATTCTATGACTGCATAAACAGCATAGTTCAAGGAAACAGCTTACTACCATCTTCTCTAGGGAAATTAAGATAGGCAAAAGAATTCTGGCAATGCCAGCTACACCGACAAATAATTGTGCTAACCAAGTCCTAATGAAAATGGGGAGTAAACAAGTTTATCTCCTTCATGAAAATTTCATTTGGTTTTGCACCCATTACCTTTGGGTAGGCCACAGTTTGGAGGTTGTAGGGGTGAAAGAGTTCCAGACTGTCACTACCATTTGCAAGGAAGGAAGGAACAACACTGCAAAATGGTTAATATTATGATGTCGTCCTCTTTGACAGAAATGTCCTAGAAGAACATTTTGTTTACCCAGTTAAAATCCCTGCACTGTTTTCAGCATCCCAATTAGATCACTCCACAAATTTCTAAATTCAAGAGACTGCCTGAGTTGTGTAACACTGTCTGATAATTTAACCCTATACACTCTAAACGAGGGTGAATGTGCACTGCACACTTCAAGGCTGGAAAATGCTCAAGTTCAGGCAGCGTCTGTGAAGAGCAGAAGGAAGTTAATGATTCAGAACAGAATCTGGTGAAATTTCATCAAAATTAAATCTCAACTCTCACTTACTCTCCATGAGCGCTGCTTCTTGACCCTTGTATTTCCAGAATGCTTTAGATTTCTATCATGTACATGATTTTGCTTTTGCAAACATCTTTTCTGAAGCTGTTGCCCAGATCTGAAGACAGGATTCCAGATGGAGGCTGACTAAGACTCTGCGTAACTGGTGCATTATTTTCACTCTTTTATATTTCAATTTCCTTTTGACAAAGGCCAACACTTCACTAGAATTTTTGACTGCTTCAGATTCTTATCCACCCATTATTGGATCAAGGCTCAAGTTAAAGACCTAAAATGATGGAAGAAATGCACTTCTGTCACAAGGCTAGGAATGAGACTGTTAGTTGATAATTTACATATCCCCCAATAGTGAAGCAGACAGCCTTAGGTGACAGCATGAATGTAAAAACACTTCAGCTTCGACGCACCTAAGATTCCACACACTTGGCCAAGCCCCCAGTCACTATTCTTAATATCAAAACCAAATATGAAAATTGGTTGTAGAGAAAGGTCAATGGAATGGGCCAGACAGCTGTCAGAATATTAATGAACCAAATGGCTTTTTGTACAGAAAGGTTCCTTAAATCCATGATCACATGTTTAGTGTGTATTCTGTTTTATATGAGAACTAGATTCACACTTATGTAATAAAGCGCGGAATAAATAAGTCTCTAATTGACCACGAGCTAGAGTGCTAGACATTTGATAATACACAAAGTTCTGTTCGGAAATTTACAGCAAAGTGTGGGAATTTGTGATGAGCAGAAAATAAAAGTATTCAATAATATATGGTAATTAGATGCTAACTCTGAAGATAGAAAGAAGAGAGAAAGAAAGAAGAGAAAGAAGGCAGAGGCTTACTGAACATTTCCTTTCCCTACTCTCACCAAAATGTTATGTGACTCATTCCAGAAAGACAACGGCTGTTACCTCTGGAATAGTCTTCTTACGTCTACGGTATGTACAATGTATAGGGACTGATGCAAAAAGGTTAATTCTGCCCAATCAATCTAATTTACTCCTTAATTTATCGACCCTGCTAAGGTATCATCTAGTGTGCACTGGCAACCCAAATGACTGTTCTGCGTGCATAATACTTAACACCAGGTTTTGACTGTATAACATCCCAGTCACATTTGAATTCTATCCTCAGTCAATATCCACACAATGATTCTTGAAGCAAAATCTACTGGACAGACTCTGTTCAATTCTCCTCCCAATCCTATCAAAACAGAGATAACACAGAGGCCACTTGCACTATTCATAAAACTGTCTCAGCTGAGACTAGCCAACAGAATTTAACATAGTTTGAGAAGCAGGTTTAGTTGCATGGAAAATAATGGAAGACATTAAAGGCTGAGGGGAGGTCTCGGCAGAGGTTATTAATAAGTTTCCAGAGAAAGGACCAGGACAGAGAGTATGAAAAGGCTGAGGAATGTAACTTCAGGCACAGCATATAAGGAGACAAAAATGAGTAAAGGGGCTGTCAACAGACAGAAAGTTTCGTATTTCAATGTATGCAGTATACAAAACAAGGTAAATTACTTGATAGTGCAGATTGGAATTGGCAGGTATGTTGTGGGTATCACAGAGACATAGCTGCAAGGGGGTGAGGGTTGGGAACTAAATATCCAAGGTTATGCACTCAATCAAAAGGACAAGCAGCTGGAGAGATGGGGTGAGGTTGCCTTGTTACTAAGAAATTAAATTAAATTGATAGCAAGAAGTGATTTGGACAATAGACTTGGAAAGCATAGAATCTGTATGGGTAGAGTTGGGGAACCAAAAAGGAAAACAAAACTAATGAGAATTATGTACCTCCTGGCAGTAGTCAGGATGTGGGTTGGAAAATAAACCAGGAGATAGGAATGGCATGGAAGAAAGGCAATATTACAATAATCATGAAGGGACTTCAATATGTAGGTGGACTGGGAAAATAAGATGCAATAGCCCATGGTGTTAGGGGCAAGGTACTGGCACGAATAGATGAGTGGTTGACTAGCAAAAGGCGAAGTGTCAGGATAAAGGGATGCCATTTTTAAGGATGGCAGCCATTTATTAGTAGAGTTGAAGGGGTCCACAGCTGGGACTACAACTATTCCAGTTATACATTAGTGATCTGGATGAAGGAACTGAGGTTACTGTTTCATTTGAAGATGACACAAAAATAGGTGAAGAGGCAGGTAGTGCTGAGGAAGTGGGGAGGCAGCAGAAGATCAGGGACAAGTTAGGAGACTGGGCAAAGAAGTGGCATATTGAATATAATTTGGGAAAAACAAAGTGTGAGGTTATGCACTTTGATAGGAAGAAAAGTGGCGGAGACTATTTTCTAATGGGGAAAGGCTTTGGAGATATGAAGCACAAAGGGCCTTAGTAGTCCTAGTTCAGGATTTTCTTAAGGTTGATAGAACAAAGATAAGTGCAGCACAGAATAGGCCCTTTGGCCCACAATGTTGTACAGAGGTTTAATTCTAATGTAAAATAAAATAACTTAACCTACGCACCCCTCAATTCACTGCTCTCCATGTGCATGTCCAGCAGTCGCTTAAATGTCCCTAATGATTCTGCTTCCACCACTACCGCTGGCAACACATTCCATGCATTCACAACTCTCTGTGTAAAGAACCTTCTTCTGATGTCCCTCTATACCTTTCTCCTAATATCTTAAAACTATGACCCCTCATGCCAATCAATCCTGTCTTGTTGTGCAAGTTCAGTTGACAGTTAGGAAGGCAATTGAAATGTTAGCATTCATTTCAAGAGGGCGAGATTACAAGAGCAGAGATGTACTGCTGAATTTGTATAAGGCTCTGGTCAGACCACATTCGAAATATTTTGAGCAGTTTTGGGACCTGTATCTAAGGAAGAATGCGCAACACTGGAGGGGTCCACAGGAGATCTACAAGAACAATTCCAGAGATGAAGGGCTTGTCATTTGAACAGCAGTTGAGGTCTCTGAGGTCTGTCCTCAATGGAGTTTAGAAAGGTGAGGGGGGAATCTTACAGAAACTTACAGAATATGGAAAGGCCTGGATAGAGTGGACATGGAGATGATGTTTCCATTAGTAGATGAGATGAGGACCTGGGGGCACATAGTGAAGGAACGACCCTCCAGAACTGAGAGGAGGAGGGATTTTTTTCAGCTGAGCGTGGTAAATCTGTGGAACTCATTGCCACAGCAGGCTGTGGAGGTCAAGTCATTGAGTGTATTTAAGATAGAGATAGATAGGTTCTTGATTAGTAAGCGAGTCAAGGGTTACCGAGAGAAGGCAGGAGGGTGCAGTTAAGAAACATATCAACCGTGATTTAATGATGGAGTAGACTCACTGTACTGAATGGCCTAATTCCATTCCTATATCTTATGGTCTTGTAGAATCTTCCTGATCTGCACACCGCTAGTACTGCAGATTTGAATAATTCATAAAAGCCATTATTTTGGAAATATGAATTGTAACCTTGGATGATTATCAAATTTAGCTCTCATACTGCCCAAAACAGAGCACTGAAGTCCAATTATAAGGAGTGATAATATTTACACTACTGAGTTTTACCTGTAATCCTGTAATTTCTCTTAAGTACCAATACAGCTCCCTTTTAAAATGAGTGGTAAAGTAAAGTATTTCAGATTCTGACAACTCACTCTGTTTACATCACAGAAACAGACCATCCAATGTGAAATTTCTCATCTTCCCCCCCTCACGTTAAAAATCATTGGGGGAGAAAGCACCCTATGATTACTGGATTTTGAAAGAGAAAAAGTTCTCTCTATCTGCTCTAGTCAAAACCTCTTATCATCTTGAATACACCCACCAAGTTAATCCTCAACCTTCCCAGTTCCAAGACGAACTGTTCTAACCTTGATTTGGAGATGCTGGTGTTGGACTGGGGTGTACAAAAATTTAAAAATCACACAACACCAGGTTATAATCCAACAGGTTTAATTGTAAGCACATTAGCTTTCGGAGTGTTGCTCCTTCATCACCTGATGAAAGGGCGATGCTCCGAAAGCTAGTGTGTTTCCAGTTAAACCTGTTGGACTATAACTTGGTGTTGTGTGATTTTTAACTTTGTTCTAACCTTCTCAGCCTGTCCTCACAAATTAAGTTTCTCATTCTTTGCAACATCCTGCAATCTCCTCTGTACCCCTAATGCAAAGACGAGGAGGAATTTCTCATTTCCCAAAGAGCAGTCATCTGTGTAACTCTTTGCCTCAGAAGGCTACAGTATATACACTGGGTCATTAGTGTATTTAAGGCGGAGATAGATAGCTTTTTAATCACTAAGGGAATCAAGGGTTTGGGGAAAAAAGCAAGTAAATCAAGTTAAGAATTATAATACCAACAGTTATCTCAATGTATGATGCAGCACACTTCATAGGCCGACTCCTGTTCCTACATTTTATGATCTTACAATCTAAACCCACTACATCTGTCCAAATGTGTGGTGCCTAGAGTTGTCTTCAATACTCCACCCAATAACTGATCGGAGATTTATAAAATTCTACTTTGGCTTTTTTGTTATTACATAATTTATTCAAATAATTCAAGCTCTTCTGAAGTTGAGAACAGTGTGAAACACAAAAGGAAGTAGATGAGGAAGTGTCACCTATTTTTAATCTTCCAGAGAGATTAAAGCATATCATGCTTTACAACCAAGCCTAATACACTCAAATCTTTGGTCCAGTTACAATTTGTTGCCGTGCTCAAATGCAGCAACACGTGAACAACATCCAAACGGTAGAATTAGTGATGTGACATTCAGACATCACAGGTACTAGCAGCGGTTATTCCTGCAAACTGCTGGAAGTTGAGCAGCTCTCCCTGTCTGGCAGGAGAGATAGCATGATCCAGAAGATCACTCTCTCAGGACAAGTCTCAGCTGAGAACCTTCATCATTGGAAGATCCAGAGATCATTGCTGGATTATGATTGTGAGCAGAATTTAGAAGATTATCAGTTGAGCTGAGCTGAAATTGGTGGAGAAATAATGTGGCATGGTGGCTCAGTGGTTAGCACTGCTGCCTCTCAGCACCAGGGACCCAGGTTCGATTCCTGCCTTGGGTGGCTGACTGTTTGGAGTTTGCACATTCTCCCAGTGTCTGCATGGATTTCCTCCCGGTGCTCTGGTTTCCTCCCACAATCCAAAGATGTGCAGGTTAGGTGAATTGCCCATGCTAAATTGCCCATAATCAGTGTGAATATGGGAATGGGTCTGGATGGGTTACTCTTTGGAGAGTCGGTATGGACTTGTTGGGCCGACGGGTCTGTTTCCATACTGTAGGTGATCTAATCTTTATGCTGACTTCGGCCCAATGCCAATTCAGAAACCAGCCAGCCAGTGCCATGGCCTCTGCTAGTTCCCAGGCCTCAGGTCAGGGGGTCTGCAATACAGTCAGGGTGAATGGGAAGAAAGTGGAGGAAGGATCACTGTGTGCCAAAGTAGCTGTAAGTGACAATGTGAGCCACTGATCCCAAAAGCACAGTAAGGTCTCATCTTCGAGCAAAAAAACTGAAATGGAGGGGTGTCCAGAAGGAGGACAAGCTGAAGCAGAGGGAAAGGTAATCAGTGCAGAGAAATAATTGCAGTTCCTCTGGCCTGGATATTCTGCTACAAGGAGGTCACTTCACCATCTCCAAAGTTAAGGAGGTGGTCAGCTGGCGCCAATTATAGCAGACACTATGTGCAAAAACGCTCCAAGACTAATTAACGTGTGGTTAAGAGTGAGCAGCTGGCTATCCTGCAGCAGCTCCTACAACTGCTGGCTCATCCAAGCCAATCACTCTGGCCGCTGACTCCAACTCCATCATTGATGTAGATGGAAATCTGAAAGGGCTGAAAGCAAACTGGATGCCATGCCGAGATTCCTTATGGAAACGGTTAAAGTTGCCAAGCCTCATGACATCGTCAGCACCCGTTCTGACAGAGCGCAGCGTGGATACAACTGGTTGCAGCCACACAAGTCTGTCTGCTTAAAGCTAGATTACCTGTTTGCGTCATGCATCTTCTTGGTCAAACAGGTACTCTTCGCTAACCACTGCCTCCTACAGGATGACCAGCATGCCGGCAAGGGAACTTTGAAGCATGAATGTGAAACTCTTGACGCTGGAAAACACGGAGGTGCTCAAAAAGGATTACACAGGTTGGAGAAGACCCTTATTTTGAGTCTCCAGTGGACAGGTGGGAAATAGTCAAAGGGATTACTAAGACGTTCTTTATCCTCAAAGATGTTCACAAGGCAAGAGACAGGTGGGGTAAACTGTCCAAACTCCAAAAAAGCAGTCAGAACCTACTCCTGCTGCAGATGCTTGGAGTCTACGTCACAGAGGAAGGAAGAAGGCACAGTAACATCATCTCAGTCTAACACCCTGAGGATCAGCAAATCCTTTTATGTCAGGCTGTGTGACACAAAGCCCACAGAAAGCACAGCCTCCCAGTTGACCCTGTCCTCTATCACAGACGTCTTAGACGACAGCACATGGAAGAGGCTTTTGCAGTCTTCATTCAGCTGTGAAATTGGTCACCAATTTCTAATTTCCTCCATTTTCCCCTTCTTGTAGATGACAGTGATGAAAGCCATTGTCTCTACATGAGCTGTCCAAGGTCCTCAAGTCCTTAGAAAAGAATGAAACTCCTGGAAGTGTCAGCTTACCGGCCGAGTTGTATTCAGCTCTGTGGGACATGATTGGCCAGGATCTGGTGGAGTTGTATTACAGTATACCTCTGTCAGGTAGCATGTGCGAATCCAGGAGGAAAGCTTTCATCACTGTCATCTACAAGAAGGGGAAAATGGAGGAAATTAGAAATTGGTGACCAATTTCACAGCTGAATGAGGACTGCAAAATCCTGCCCAAGGTCATCGCCAACTGGGTCAGGTCTGATCTGGATAGGAAACTCGCAACTGAATCTGACAATTCTGCATCAATATCATTAGTGCAGTCTCGATCAACTGTTGGGAATCAGAAAGCATCCCGATCAGATTTGGAGTCAGGCAAGGCTGCCCAATCTCTGCTGCTTTGTCCACCAGGAAGGGCACGAGCCTGAGAGGGATGACTATTCCAAGCAGTGGACGGCTGGAGCTCAAAACCTCCCTGTACACAGATGAGAGTGTCATTTTCTGCTTGGTGCAGACTCATGAGCATCCGCGATCAGTTTGAACTGGCCTCAGAAGCCAAAGGTGAATCAAGGCAAGAGTGAGGCCATTTCTTTGGGAAGCAAGCCAACCAATCCGTAATCCCTGTCACCATCAGGGCAGATTAACCGAAGGTGACGGGAATATGGTTCGAAAGGTCAGGGCACGTGCAAAATCTTCAGAGGTGCACAAGACCAAGGTGAGGCAGAAATTGGTCTCTTCGGAACATCGCTCACTCTCCATTGTGGGTAAAAACCGGTCGTCAGGTGAGAGGCACTCTCTCTGTTGTTATAGATGGCACAGTTCCCATTTCCCGATCCTGGACCATTGCAGTCACCTGAACCATCTACACTTAATCTGGAGGTGGTCCAGGTCTGCAGGAACCCTACCTGCAAAACTCTGAAGGGGGGGGGGGGGGGGGCTAACATTCCCAAGGCCACCCTCATCCTGATGGCCACCTTTGTGTGTGACTGTATCAAGCCGTGCACAGACTCTCAGGTACACAAAAACCAAACTTTATGAAGGATGGGGCTGGTCTCGTTGCCACAGAATGCTCCAAGTAGTTGGACCATGCTGTATCACCTGTCCTTTCTAGAGAAATTTGCAAAGAGACACACCTTCAACCACAAGTCCATCAGGAAGTGGTCAGCACGTAATATCCTTGAGACCCGGTGGAAAAAGGAGGGGGTATTTCCTGAGCAGACTGTTAAAGTCATCTGGCAGATGCCTCATCACCAGAACTATCCAACTAGCACCAAGACATCGTTTGGTTGGTGGCAAGAAGGGCATTACCTGTGAGATCCTTCATTGTGTGAGAATGTGTGTGAGAGAAAGAGTGAGTGTGTGAGAGAGAGAGTGAGTGTGAGAGAGAGAGAGTGAGTGTGAGAGAGAGAGTGAGTGTGAGAGAGAGAGAGTGAGTGTGAGAGAGAGAGTGTGAGTGTGAGAGAGAGAGAGAGAGAGAGAGAGAGAGTGAGAGAGAGAGAGAGAGTGAGAGAGAGAGAGAGAGAGAGTGAGAGAGAGAGAGAGAGAGAGTGAGAGAGAGAGAGAGAGTGAGAGAGAGAGTGAGAGTGAGAGAGAGAGTGAGAGAGAGAGAGTGAGAGAGTGAGAGAGAGAGGGTGTGAGAGAGAGAGTGAGTGTGAGAGAGAGAGTGTGAGAGAGTGAGAGTGTGAGTGTGAGAGAGAGAGTGTGAGTGTGAGTGTGTGTGAGAGAGAGAGTTAGAGAGAGATGTGACTTTGCAAAGAAAGTCTGAAGAGGGATGCAGTGACTCATGTTGAGCTTCCTCTCGAGTAGCGTCATGACACAAGTCAGTGTTCTACAGCCTATTTCCGGGAGACAAACATTGACTGCGCCTGAGGACCATCAACTTGGTGATAGAAGTTCTTCGGTCTGCCCGAAACTTGTTGGTCTTCCCAGGTAACGAGATGAACTTGAACAAATGTTGCAGACGAGCACATTCCAAGGTCCAGGACTATGTGCTGAGGGATACATTAAAACTTGGGCCAGCTACAGCCAAGGCACAGTAGGGAAAGACCACTGCGTAAGGTCTTTCTGCCTAAGTTAAATGGAGGTCCATTGAGTTATCGGACTGTCCCAGTACCTCAAATGTATATAAACACTATCTCGCAAAAGTAACAAATACCTGGGTTTGTTTGCTGAAAAGTGTCAACTCCAACATTTGTTTCTTTGTACAGAACTGAACTGCATTAGTAACTGTACGTAAAGATATTTTTATGATTGAAGACTTAAAAACAGAGAGCATCCAACCTCATGACATTCATTGGTATCATCAATGATTCATCAAGGAACAAAATCCTGGAGGGTTTCCATTGATCAGAAAATTATGGAGCAGCTCATTAAAAGTAACAGCTAAAACAGAAGGTCAGAGGTCTGGTATTCTACAACTATGGAAGCACCTCCTGACTTCCCACAGTCTCTCCACCAAGGTCATAGCATGTCGGAACAGAAATAGGCCATTACACCCATCACGTCTGCTCTGTCATTCAATGAGACCATTGCTGATGAGATAATCTTAAACTCCAGTCTCTTGCCTTTTTCCTCATAATGCTTGATTCCTTTCCTGCTTAAAATATGTCTGTCTTTGCTTTGAATATTCTTAACAACCCACCCTCTAAAAGGCCATCCAGATTAAAACACTATTTTAATTATCCCTACTCCCAAAACCTCAAAAGTTTCTTTAACAGCACTTTCAACCACCTATAAGGTCAAGATCAACAGATGCATGGATCCATGAATTTTACGTTTCCCTATAAATCAACAAATATAACATCTAGACTTGGACAGTTAATTAGCATCTCTTCTTCACTGCTCGACGAAACATCTGAAACTCTCTACATTATGGGACTGCAACAGTTCAAAACAGCAGCTTACCATTACGTTCTTAAGGGCACTCAAAGATAGGGTGATAAATGATGGCTTCCTAGTGATGCCCACATAAGATTACTAATGTTAAAAGACTGCACAAATTCACTTAAACTTCTACTAAAAGGATCACAGTGCAAGGGATATGTTACTCTGAATCTATTGTTTCAACTAACTCATATGATAACATGGCTAATCCTTCACTTTAACAAAAGTGTTAATTGTTCAAGCAATTAAAATTAGTAATCTGTATTCCTTAAGCCCCACTTGTCTCCTTCAATTTCTGCATGACAAAGTTTTAACAAAATAATATAAATATCACGTCTTTCTCACATGAATGCAAAGTAAGATGAATGCCTGCATGTTCCAAGTTCACATGTGTAACACTGCCACTGAGAAAGTTGCAGATCAAAAATTACAAGCAACGTTCAGAATGTCAAAAACTAGGTTTAGAATTAGAATCCCCACACTGTAGAAATAGGCCCGTTAACCCAACATGTCCACACCAACCCTCCAAAACATAACCCTCCCAGACCTATTCCCCTATCCTATATTTGCCCCTGACTAATGCACCTAACCTACACATCCCTCTGGGCAATTTACAGCATGACCTAAGCTGCACATCTTTGGACTGTGGGAGGAAACAGGAGCAGAGGAAACCCACGCTGACATGAGGAGAATGTTTGTGTGGAATTTGCACAGTCGCCGGGGGCTGGAATCAAACCTGGGTCCCTGGCGCTGTGAGGCAGAAGTGCTAGCCACTGAGTCACTGTGCCGGCCCCCACTGAGCCACCATGCCACCCCTATCAATCAATTTGCAAGCAAATATTTTGAATAATTCTTCATCATTCTAAATCTATTAACTGGTTTGGTGCTCTTCATTCAACATGGACTACCTATTATTTCCAAATAACTCAGTCAGTTCAATGAATAAAATCATGCATCTGTCAAAGGTTACATAAACATCAGTTGTCTTTTTAATATTCACATAGAAATGGCAAAATACCAAATACTGAAGAGCTTTCAGTCAAGTTTCCTCCTTCCCAGTGGAAATTGATGCCTTCAATAGAAGAGGATGTGTCAACATGGATACATGTTATTCTTTGGAGCTCCACCCATTTCGCTTTACTTAATAAGTCAGCATGCATTATCAGAGGAGAAAGTGAGGGCTGCAGATGCTGGAGATCAGAGCTGAAAATGTGTTGCTGGAAAAGCGCAGCAGGTCAGGCAGCATCCAAGGAACAGGAGAATCGACGTTTCGGGCATAAGCCCTTCTTCAGGAATGCATGCATTATCAGCCAATTTAACTAGAATGCTGCTGTTTAGGTATAGTACAAGGGTACAAAAGGTAATTCAACTGCAATGTGCCAAAACATTTTAGGTCAATAACATTAAATGTGATTATAGGTGAGCATAAGAGGTATAGTTAGTAAGTTTGTAGATGACACCAAAATTGAAGGTGTAGTGGACAGCGAAGAGGGTTACCTCAGATTACAACGGGATCTTGATCAGATGGGCCAATGGGCTGAGAAGTTGCAGATGGAGTTTAAATTAGATAAATGTGAGGTGCTGCATTTTGGGAAAGCAAGTCTTAGCAGGACTTATTACACTTAATGGTAAGGTCCTAGGGAGTGTTGCTGAACAGAGAGATCTTGGAGTGCAGATTCATAGCTCCTTGAAAGTGGAGTCACAGATAGATAGGATAGTGAAGGCGGCGTTTGGTATACTTTCCTTTATCAGGCAGAGTATTGAGTACAGGAGTTGGGAGGTCTTGTTGCAGCTGTACAGGACATTGGTTAGGCCACTGCTGGAATATTGCGTGCAATTCTGGTCTCCTTCCTATCGGAAAGATGTTGTGAAACTTGAAAGTGTTCAGAAGAGATTTACAAGGATGTTGCCAGGGTTGGAGGATTTGAGTTATAGAAGAGATTGAATAGGCTAGGGCTGTTTCCCCTGGAGTGTCAGAGGCTGAGGGGTGATCCTATAGAGGTTTATCAAATCAAGAGAGACATGGATAGGATAAATAGACAGTCTTTTCCTTAGGGTGGAGGAGTCCAGAACTAGGTGAGAGGAGAAAGATTTTTATAAATTTAGTTTCACTATTTGTTTGCTCCAATAATGTCACCACCACCTTTAGAAAACAACTAAGCACGAAAAGGAAACCTCACCCACTTTTAATCTGACAAGGATCATAGAAGAACAGAGGTGTTAGGTAATGCCTCTACTCTCAGGAAAGATAAACATAGCTTAAACCCAACAACCTACTCAATAACATAATTTATTCATATTACAGTTTAAAAAAAAACTATGAGCTTCCAAACAAGCTGTACAATGCTAAGAGATTTGTATGTACCAGATTATGTATTCAAAATAAATTTGGTTGATGTGCTCACCACTATTAATGGTCAAATCTACAGGAAATTTAAGCAAACAGCAGATGGACACTCAAGCTCAAATCTAAAAATTACTGTTGGAGTTAGACCACTCCGTATTTAGTCTCCCTCTCTGACTCAACACCTGCTTACAACAATTCAATGCTAAGTAAACTTGCTACAAAGTTAAATATTGTACATTCCCGTTTCAGTACCCATTCAATGATGTGATAGTAAAGCAAATTTTTAAAAATCATTTTCTCCATTTAATCAAATATTTCTATTGTACGTACCTGAATTGTCACAGGCTTCATCCAATTTGTACTTTCATGTTAGACCCTGTTAATTATCAACCTGTTTAAAGATTTAGCTGATCAGTTCCTTGCCTTGTTCACTCAGATCCAAAATGTTCGGTTCCCTTTGATGTGATGTTATCAACTCATATTTTTATCAAATTCTGCATTGCAAATTCAAAATCCAATCGCAGACACTATCCAATGTACCAACTGAAATAATGGTGCTGCAGTTTATTCCTACCTAGCTTTCTTGGTTGCATGGAATTTGGTTTATGTATACAAAAAGAAGTTCTCAGAAAATTGAATATACCAAATTGAATATACTTTTACCTTTAACAGCTGCACCTATGGATAAGGTTTTGATTAACCATAATAGCTGTTGGAGGTTGCCACAAAACTGTAATAGTATCCTAAAAAAAATTGTTGCTTTCCATACGATAATGACATGAAGAACTTTAGAAATATTCCAGCACAGTTAATAAAGTGGCAGCCACAACACACTGCACATTCTCAAAAGCAGTTTCCTGAGGCAGCAATCAGTAAATGTCTTCCTCTCTGTTCACTGCTGGGGTCAGATGGAACTGCTTCAGGTATTTCCTCAGAAGCCTGTACACACACAATGTCCTTATGGACACCTTAGACGTAGCGTGACCAACACTCCAAATGACATCTGTCTCAGAACTTTTCTGCTTGGGAATTTGTATTGTACTCCTGCTCGTACGCAATCCAATCTGGCACAATGCACGTGCACAGACATAGTAAGAAAGGAGCAGAGTATTACTGGCCAGTTTCAACCTAAGTTGGTGAGGCCAAGGTGTGGGGTTAGTGCCTGACACAGGCCAAAGGGAGCAAGGCCTTTATATAGGAAAGCCCAGGATCTGGATAGGGTTTGGATCCGGGGAGGGCTTTCCAGCAGGCTTATCTTCCTTGCCTTGCCTCGACACTGCCTCCTACATCTGTTACTGCAGGCCAAGGAGCACCCACTACCACCTCCAGCCCTACTCCTCATCACTCCCAATCCCAAATCCTCCCTAGGCTCAACAGCTACTCTCCATGTACTCTTCCCACTTGGACGGTCCCTGTTAGTATATACCACGCCTGCCAATCCTCTACCCAATATAAAATACAATGATAACAGTTTAAGTGGTGATTTACCTCACTGTGGTTTAGTGAAACCTTGCTCAGTGGAAACTGGCTGACATGTTAGCTTACCAAACTGTGAAAGTTGTATTCCAAAATTAATTTACTGGTTGTATGAATGCAAGTTCTTCTACTTTAGTTAGCTTGACTTAATTTTTGATTACATAAGGAAACTTTAGATCGTAGGAGCAAAGTAGCACAGACACAATATGCGAAATTACCTCTTCCATACAGTAAACAAACTATGATTCTTTAAAAACAACGTATGTCAGAGCAGAAGTAGGCAATTCAGCCCAACATTTTGCTGCACCATTCAATGAGATCATGGTTGATCTGATCATCTTTTTGTGTTTTTCCATAACTGTTGATTTCTTTACTGATTAAATCTGTCGAGTGCAGCCTTGAATACTTAATAACCCAGCTCAACAGCCCTTTGTGATACATATTTCCACAGATTCATTACCTCAAAGAAATTCCTCATCTATCTTAAAACGTTTGACCCCTTATTCTGAGATTGCGCCCTCTGGTCCAAGACTCTCCCACAACAGAAACAATCTTTCCACATCTACCCCAAGAATCTTGTATGTTTAAATCAAGACTTCTCTCATTCTTCTGTATTCCAAATAACATAGGGCCAATCTACTCAAACCCTCTTGAAAAGATAGTCTCTCTATACCTGATATAAGCCAATGCGCCTTCGCTGAACCACCTGAAATAAAAGGCCCAAAACTGTTTACAGTATTCCATCTGTGGCTGTATTAGTGCCTTGTGTAATTTTAGCAAAACTTCCCTATTTTCATACTCCATTCTCTTTGAAATAAAGACAACATTCCCCATTTGCCTTCCCTATTACCTACTGAACATGGATACAAGCTTTTTGAGATTCAGAGACGAAGGCTCCCAAATCCCTCTGTTCTGTAGCTTCCTACAGTCTTTCTCCATTTAAGTAATATTCAGCTCCTCTATTCTATGATATTCAACATGAATTCCTTTTATTTTCATGACTGCGAAGAAATTTAAATATGGAATACTAAGCTATTATTTTAGATTCAGCATAACATTGCAAAGGATGTTGCATTTTTTAAAATTAAACTACATATTTGCTGAACAGGCTATTGGAGAATTTATTCAGCTCCACGGCTTATCCTCTCTTGAAGGAACTAATTGTTGCTACATATGGTTTCACAGATACTGGTGACCATTTATTATCTTTTATTCATTCATGGGATTCGAGTGTCGCTGGTTAGCCCAGCATTTATTTCTCATCCTTAATTGCCCAGAGGGCAGTTAAGAGTCAACTACATTGCTGTGGGTTTGGAGTCACATGTAGGCCAGAACAGGTAAGGACAATAGTTTCCTTCCATAAAGGACATTAATGAATCAGATGGTTTTTCTGACAATTGACAATGGTTTAATGGTCATCATTAGACTCTATTTATACAGTACAAGATATTCAATCAAAGATGCCCTTCAATCATGTGCAATCTAAGCTTCAGGTGGTGTCACGACACACTTTAGAACTTTAAGCAGGAAATGTGGAGGTATTTTCCCCTGTCGAGCTCTGAAACACTGTATTGCAGAGCCATTAATACAGCATGAATCATTAGGGTTCTTGTGGCACAGTGATAGTATCCCCACCTCCGAGTCAGAGATGTATAATAGCATCCCTGAGCAGATTAATCAAAATGTATGTACAGGACGAATCATGGCTTTGTACCATTCCAGGTTGCATGCTGAACCATTATAGGAACCCCATCTGTTTGATCCAACCATTGGAGCAACTTAAAAGAATGACCAGTGGTTCACAGATATAATTTGTAATTGAAGCACTGAAGACCTTTTAATAGTGCACTCTGTAACCCACTGTACTAACATGCACATATTGGAACTTCAATTATCTGCAGAACTCAGACCACAACAATTTTCATTGGAGGTCATGATTTTGTTTTGTTTAAGCAAGTTAAATTGATATTTTTCAGTAATTGAATTCTTCCCTAGCAAAATAATTATCTGGATGAGTAACTGAGCTAACAAATACTCCATTCACTCAAGATACCAACCTTAAATAAGTAATAATTAGGTTACAAATTGGTGACCCTCCAGTCTGAATCAGTGCTCATCTGTGAACAATGCATCCTACTCCATATGTCCCTTAGCCAGATTAATTATTCAATTACTACAGAATACGATAGTAATTAGGGTGTTTGAAACTCTCATTGAAAGGCAGATACTTAGACCAATAATCTGCTAAAATACCCACATGGAATACAACAATAAATATAGAAGAGCCAGGCGATCTGATGGGTAAGAGTGGGGGAACTCCAAATTTTAACCCCTGTTCTGTCCTGTCTCAGGTGTTATATTGGAAGTAGACAACTAAATTTGTCTGAGCCGAGTTTACTTTATAGTCAAAGGGGAGTATGGAAGGGACTGGATAGGAGAAAAGTGGATAGAAGTCCCAGAATAGTTCAGTTCTCTCTTTTAACTACCTTTTAAGGGAAAATGGCCACTGACATGGTCATGGACCAAAAAAGGTGAAACAGATTAAGAGAAGTAATGGATCTATCAGACAGCCGTAAGAAAAATACATTTTTAAAATGTGGAATACAATTTGAGCAAAAACGTCTTTAGCATCTGAAAACATCCTTTTACTAATTTCAAATTTAAGAATTAAGAAGGGGCATCCACTGGAGTGCAAATGGGTGGCAATTACCTGGAACGCTGATAGGAAAACTCGCAATTAACATCCTTACACTTGATAAAATTTCTGAAAAAAAAACCCCAAAGAAATGCAGATGCTGGAAATCAGAAATTGCTAAAAAACTGAGCAGATCTAGCAGCATCTATGGAGAGAAAGTAGAATTAACTTTGCAGATCCAGTGACTCTGCTATCTCTCCACAGATCTGCACAGTTTTTCCAGCAATTTCGGGTTTTGTTTCCAATAACAGTTTTGGTTTGACAACTCTTTTTGGTGAGCTGGCCAGTAAGAATAGAATACAAAAAAGGTCCAAGATTCAGGACTGTTGTAATTATTTTCTAGAATTCAATACCTTGTCATATCAAAGATGCATTTTTATTGAAGATGATCACAATCAAAAGTGTAGACATCTAAAGTTAATTTCTCAAAGTTGCTAGTCCTATACTGAAGTATTCTGCTTTACAATTGTGTAGTCAAAGCAGAACATTTCCTCATGAAGATTTGAAATTCATTCAACAAAAGCTCATTGTAAAAAAAGCATGTTACTCAGATAGGTATCACAATTAAGTGGTGGAAATTAGGAGGAAGAAACAAAACAACAATGGTTAGAAAAAACCAGAGCATGTCCACACTTCAATGTTGCCAAGTCGGAAAATAATTTGGACACAGCAAGGATCCACAAACAGCAAAGAGATAAATGGTCAGATAATGTATTTTAATGACGTTGGTCAAAGGATAAATATTGGCCAGTATACTAATCCCCCACCTCTCTTTCAATAGGTGTAAATCAGTTTTTACATTCCCTTGAGGGATCTTGGATTAATTGCAGGAACTAAAACTCATAACTATTTTAATATACAGAATAGCCCCTGAGGAACTGAAAAACAAAGCAGGTTCAGGTGACAGACAGATGTCCAAAGAGAATCAAAGTAATAATCAAATCTATTCCAATAGGTAGAAATGTTGCTTGTTTCTCTTTAAGGAAATTGTAAAATTCTGTTTAAGGAAATCTTTAAAACTGAAACATAATTCATAAGGTCAGAGGTGATTTATTCCTGGCAATCTGAGAGGTCACAATGATGCCAGGCCATTATTGTTCCCGTGATCGGTTAACCAGAACTTAATGAGCATCAACTTATTCCCATTACTCAAAGATAAAAACAAATTGATGAACGAGGTTTCCAACCAAATATTTTCCAAGCAAATGTTGCTTGTAACATGTTTATAAATAGTCAGCAACAATTTGTTTTCCTCTCATCTCTCAAGCAGAATATTTCCGGAATGAAATGAACTTTGAAATGATAGACGGTGTCTAGATATGATATTAGTCTCACCTGGCTTTATCTCAACTATAATTCAATAGCTTTATTGAAGAAAGGTTGGAGTGGAATCTTCTGAGCTCTACTTTTGCACATCATTGTACAGCTCTTTTAAACAGACTTACTATTACATAAACCTTTCCTCTCTGTCAATTTACTCCCTCATGCCTCTTTTACATTCAAGAGGGAGCTGGATGCGGCCCTTGCCACTAAAGAGTTCAAGGGGTATGAAGAGAAAGCAGGACTGGGATACTGAAATCGCATGATCAGCTATGATCATATTGAATAGTGGTGCAGGCTCCAAGATATTACCTGTATTTCTGTTGTTATGTTTATTTTCCTTAAGACACCATAACTTAGGGCATGGATTCATTGGTAATAACAATCCTTTTATGTGATATAGGATAAAGAGGGCTTGCATTTATATAGCATCTTTCATGGCCACAGGCCACCCAGGCTGCTTTTCAACCAGCAAAGTACTTCTAAAGTCTAGTCGCTATTATGATATAGACAGCGATTTGTATACAAGCTCCCAAAAAGAATGTGATCATAACCAGATAATCTGCTTTGTGATAAATATTATCAGGATATTGGGAATCACTCCACTGCTCTTCAAGTTTTTCTAAAATTATTTATTTATTGGATATGGACATTGCTGGCTGGCCAACATTTACTGTACAGCTCTAATTTACCCAGAGGATAAATAAGAGTTAACCACATTGCTGTGGGTCTGGAGTCATATGTAGGCAAACAGCAGGTAAGGATGGCAATTTTCCTTTTATAAAGACATTAGTGAAGGAAATGGGTTTTTAATGTCAACTGACAGTGGTTACATGTATGCCTTTAGAGTCATAGAGATGTACAGCACGGAAACAGATCCTTCGGTCCAACCCATCCATGGCGACAAGATATTCCAACCCAATCTAGTCCCACCTGCCAGCAGCCAGCCCATATCCCTCCAAACCCTTCCAATTCATATACTCATCCAGATGCCTTTTAAATGTTACAATTGTCCTAGCCTCCACCACTTCCTCTGGCAGCTCATTCCATACACGTATCACCCTTTGTATGAAAAAGTTGCCCCTTAGGTCTCTTTTATATCTTTCCTCTCTCATCCTAAACCTATGCCCTTTAATTCTGGACTCCTCCACCCCAGGGAAAAGACTTTCTATTTATCTATCCATGCCCCTCATGATTTTGTAAACCCGAAAGTCATCCAAATGTTTATTAAATTTCACTATATGCCATGGTGGCATTTGAACCCATAGTACCAGAATATTACCCTAGGGTTCTGGATTACTAGTCCAATAATACGGCTATTATGCTATGGGATCTATAAACATCTACCTGCCAGGACAAACAGGATCTCAGTTTAATGTTTCATTTTAAAAAGACACCTTTGACAGTGTAGCATTCCTTCAGCACAACATTGGTTTGTCAGCCCAGATTTAATCTCGAGCACAGTTCTAGAGTCTCTAGAATGTCACAAATGCATAACCTTCTCACTTGAGGGGAATGTCCAACCTATTGTGCTACAGCTGACACAAAGAATTAGTTTGACTCTATAAATGTGGAGTAGAAACTAATGTGTTGAAATAAATAGGTATTTATTCAGTAATTCATTTACACAAAACTATCAGAGAATTTAAATTTCTGTTATGGGTCTGGAGAAAACACAGTATTTCATTAACAAACTTGACAACAACTTCTAACAACGACTTGTGAACAAGTCTGAAATCTAGCTACTGTATCATGAACTTGGAGAAATTTATTTGCACATTCAATAAAAATGTTTTTAAATGTACTTAAAATAAGGATGTGGTTTTTTCTTCCTTTTCACTCTGACTTCTTTTGACATCTTGCTTAGCCAAGGCAAATAGTAGGCAGTTCAAGAGCTCTTTTGATCTGATATCTCCCATTAGGAGTTACATAGTGACTTTTCCTCCTTATCTGGAAGGGCTTTGCCTTAATTTTAGTCCTCCCTACAAGAAATTGATTTGAGATCAAACACTCACTGTGGTTAAACCACCAACAAATAAAAACCACAGACGCAAACGCCCTGTTTTTTATAAAATTCATTACTTTACATAAAAATTAAATCTCCTATTAAAGTATGTTTCAACTCATTGTAAACCCATAGAAAAAGTCACCTTCAGATTATGTTTGTAATAAAACTTCAGAGCTATTTTTACCTAAGCAGAATGGGAATACAACTGTCTCCATCATATTTTGCATTGGACTGTAATTCTCATTGGGTGATGCATAGCCACGAAGCAGGATACATGTACATTGCAAGGGAGTGTAGGCAGGAGAGGGTGTCTTTCTCTTCTGAACATCTCCCAATAATTAATGTACTCCCCTGACAGCTGCCTCCTCTGATTTGAACTTACAGTACTGGTGACTTATTCTGCCACACTACATTAGCCTTCTTCCTCCAGGGTTTCCAGTTCCAGATATCTGAAGGAAAAGGTTATGCAGTGCACAAAATATCACCATAATGTGAAACCTACGCTGGAGCATATCACTGCAAAAACTCCTATTGCGAAACATACATAGGAAGCCAGCAGAAAGGCTTATTTTCTGAAGATTAATATTTGAAATCTGTCTATAAATTGAGACACCTTCCCAATCACCCACTGTTCCTTACATCAAATGACATTATGTTAGAACACAAATGCACAAGCACAGATTCATGGATGAGTGTTATGACAATGTGATGAAAGGTGTGTGAAATATATTATCATTTAACAAATTTAAAAGAAAGAAATACGGATGTATGTTAGTGCCATAAAAGGATTTTTTTTAAAAAGCAAAAGCCAGAACATCATTCTGGAACAGCGACCTCAATGCACCAGTTCCAAAAACACACACAACTGCAATCAAGGACTTGGAAGAACCCCTCGAGTATTTATGGAATAAGATGCATACAATTTTATATTTATGATAGGCAGTATAAATAGATTAAGCCATTAGTTTTTTGTTGTCAGTTCAGAAAACACCAGTGTTTTTGTTGAGAACAATTGAGAGTTGAGTTCAGAAGCAAGCTTTAATTCAGATGAAATCAGTCACTGCAGCAGCATTTTTCTAGTTTGTGATGTTTTTCACACCAAGAGAGTTTGCAGACAGTTAGAATTTAACAAGTTTGGGCCATCAGATTTGGAGAGGGATCACAAAATATTCTCTACATTTCAACAGAGAAACTGGAAAGAGTCAGTTAATTGGAATTTATAGCGTTGAGATAGGATTGAATTTCTTTGGACTGGAGTCTCAACAGCAGATAGTGTTGGAAAACAGGGTTTAACTTAGTTTAATGTTTATTAAGATTTTAAACATAATATGTGCACAGCTTTTTTTCTCTTTTGCATAATAAATGCATGTTCTATAGTTAAAAAAGTATGTAGCATCATGTGACTATGTTTCAGATAGGAACTACAGTCAACAACAAAAAAATTAAACATATGATCTATCAAGCCAGATTTCATCCTGAACTGTCAAGTATCAGCATCAACTCGAGTCATTAGAAACAAGCTTGAACCCAATTCTGTCACGAAGGCTCAACATGAAGAAACCAGAGAAGTGCCCAGTTCAATTTCAATTTACTACTTAGATTACATTTATCAAATCACTGAGAAAAACAAAAAGCTTCTGAAAACCTTGAAAGATCTCAGTTTAAAAATAATAAGGTTCAGCCATTCAACACCTGAAGATTTATTTCAAACATGGACTCCAATTTGAAGAAACTAACCGTAGTACAAATCAAATACAAGGTTAGACCTATCAGACACAGCACTAAACTGACTCGCTTGCAGCTTAGGCTGAGGATGCTGAAACCATTATATTTCATACAAGACTTCTAATCACAGGCTTCACCTTTCAGTTGAAGTGACCTGAGCTTTAGATAAAATCGCAGTCACCGTAATCCTAACCAGTGCAAAACAATTCCTCCTTGATAGACGTTAAAATGCATTTCATGTAACCAAGTAAATTACAGTGAACTAAACAAAATATAGTATTTGAAAATGTGTTGCTGGAATGAAGAAGGGCTTATGCCCGAAACGTTGATTCTCCTGTTCCCTGGATGCTGCCTGACCTGCTGCTCTTTTCCAGCAACACATTTTCAGCTCTGATCTCCAGCATCTGCAGACCTCACTTTCTCCCCAAAATATAGTATTTGTAAGTTGACAAGCAACAGCACATATAGACCATAACAATAACTTGTACATTATTGAACATAAAAAGACACTATGTTTTTCAGGAGCATTATCAAACTAAATTTGACAACGAGTCACATATACTGGGCCAGACAAACAGAAGCTTATTTTTAAGAGGCATTTTATGGAAGAAACAGGAGAAAAAAAGAGACAGAGCGATAAGGAGGAAATTTCAGAGCTGAGAGTCTGCATGGAGGCAAGAGGGAAGAGGAGTCATTGCAAATCGATTCTTTATCTGGCTATGCTAAATAAAATAATTTGAATCAGGCAAGATCAGTTCCATCTATCTGGATGACAGCGGATAAGTACTAGAAGAAGTTCAGCCATGGAAAAGGCTGTAGACAGGCCATAAAGATGAGAAGGGAAAGTTTACTTCCCTCACAGTCACAAAGGAACACAAACTGAAATTGCTGGAAAAACTCAGCAGGTCTCGCAACTGTGGAGAGAAAGCAGAGCTAATGTTTCAGATCCAATGATCCTTCTTCAGAACTGAAGACCTGCTGAGTTTTTCCAGTAATTTCTGATTTTCCAGTATCCACAGTTCTTTCTTTTTTGTTTACAGCCATACAGGATGCTGCTTGTGATTTTAATAAGGGATATTTTGGTGTTCTGCCAGTAGAACAAACCAATCCGGAGAGATTCCAATATGGAACCCTGTGGAAAATAGGTACTGATTTGGTAGGCTACAACACATTCAATTGCTCCAATAAGATACTGGAGATGGAGCTTGCAAGGACAGAGAGGTCAAAGATTGGCTTTTTAAGGAAAGGGTGATGACGGCAGATTTGAAAGATGGACACAGTTACGGTGAAGAGCAAACCATTAGCAATATCAAACCATTACTTTCCTGTTTCCCAGACTGAGTGCTGAACAATTGAGTTGGATTAGGGTTGAGGGAGCAAAAGGTGGGTTTTCTGACTAAGATTAGTTTGGGATACAGAGGGAATATAGGTAAACAAATAAAAAAAAGTATCAGAGTTGGAACAGAGGGAAACCAAAGGGCAAGTAAGATTCAGAGGAAAGAAAAAAGGTGGCAGTAGTAAAGGAATCAGACACTGTCAACCTTAGTCACAAATAAGTCCACAATCACCTCAAAGTTCATGTTGGAGGTGAGGATGAAGGGGATAGTGGAGAAGGGTCTTCTGAAGATAGAATATATTAGGAAAAAAGCTAGGAGTTAAATTGACAATTCTGATTGATCACAGAATGATGCAGACTTTTAACAGGATGTTATGAGGGTAGAACACTGAATCAGTGGGGTTCACACTTCTGGACCAATTTTTTGTGTGCATTTTATGCAATGTTACTCCTTGTAGTAACATGCATTAGAGAAAATGCATTATTACATACTATTTAAATTCAAGCTATTTTCACAGATTACCAGGCTTGAATCAAACCCTACAAATATCTTTTAAATGCCAATACAGAATTTAAACCCCTTAACAATGATAACAAAACATTGAACCCCATTATATTCAAAGCTAATTAGAACCTACCAAGAGGGGAAAAACAACTACAAATATGTTAGGTCGGCAGAAATATCATCACCATCGGTTTATCTACATGACAAAATAGCTGAACTGAATGGGAACGATAATAAAGCTACATACCATGTGCAACACCCATGGCTTGGCCCTTATCAAACCCTTAGCAACTGCCACTATCTTAAGTGGAACAATCCGATGCTAGCTGATTCGTTGGAAATTTAACCGAAAAAAAAGTCTTCTGTCTGAACGTCTGGGTCGAGGGGGAATTAAATCAGTCCCAATTCCTGCCCCATACCTTCACCTCCTGACAAAATGGATCCATCACCTGGCAGAGCACCGTAAATGGAAACGTTCTTGACCATTGTTCCAGCCACCTCGTTACAAACACCAGATTCCTTGATCCGCATCTGTGAAATTCCAACCACTCACCTCCCCAAATCCTCGCCGATTTCGTAGTAATCGTCCACATTTTCCTGCTTGAACACGGTCATGGTAACTGGTTACTGCATCCCGGCGCACAATCAGCCCGATAAAAGGTAACCAATTTCAGCATCCAACAGGGCGACCCTCCCCAATTCCTAGCCACACAAAGTGCATTCCAGCCTGTGCAGGGAAAAAAAAGTTCAAAAATGACTCTTTTGCACCAAAAAAACGATTGCTATTTGGGTTAATAAATGGGCGTTCCTGAACATTTTTTTTTGAAAAATCTGATTGTTACATTGCTTTATTCGGTATATAGTACAACACAAACAACGTAATCAGCAACATTGCTCGTGATACACAATTAAGGATTGATTCTATTTATCTTCAAAATAACACAGGGAAATGAACAAAAAAAATCACGTCTATTGTAACCGTGAACAAAGTCAGCGCCACTCAATCTTTGCAAAGGGCTGGTTGGTGATTCCTCACCAATGCAGACAGACCAACACCAGAGCTGGAAAATCAACAGCATAGATTCACCAACAACCATACATAGATTATTTTTTTAAAAACAAAACAAAATAACCGGCAAGATTCATTCTCCCAAAACAAGCCTTTTTATTCGGTCTACAGTTATATCTGAATTCAAACCAAAATTATCTATATTTATATGTATTTAAATAAAAATGCACACTTGGTAAATTAAAACCGACAATACGAGAGAGAGAACTCGCTGTCAAATGTTTAAGGTCTTCTTCCGGTTACTTGAGGAAAGCTGTGAAGGTTGGTGACTACTTGGAGCTGGGGGGGGGGGGGGGTTCTGTACCTCAGGAAAGCACACAGTGTGCTCGAGCCTCGGCCTTGCGCCCAAAGTCAACCCGGACCGCAATCCGAGCACATTAACCCAACTACAGCCTGCACTCCACAGCGGGAGCAACCCTACCACCCTAAAACACAACATTCCCCTCCCCAGGGCTGGAGGGCGGTGTTTAAAAATAAAAGATGGAAGTTTACAGCTGTGCTTCCCCCCCCCCGGAACTGGCGCGGTCAGCTCCCAGGGAACAGCTCCAGCTTTCCGTCACCAAGTGGAGCTGCCCCTGGTTACCGGAGCGGCCCAGCCAATAACAACAACAGGCTGCTGCAACTCTCACTGACTCCCTCACAAGGCTCACTACTCAGACACTCACACATCACCGCTCTCTCCTCATCTACAGGCTTCATATTGACACCACGCGCAGAACAACACCACGTCTTTGCTCCTACTCACAATTCCTTCTGCAAACTAGTCAGCAACCGTTGAAAACCGGACAAGGTGTGAGCTCCCTAGGTGTGAGTGGCGCACAGCAAAGACCTCACTGCTTCCCTCTCACTGTGGCGTTTGCACATTTCCTCTTTCGACGTATGCTTCGTTCTCTCAGGAACGCTTACTTTTTTTCTGATTTCTACCTTTTGCTTCCCTCTCCGCCAAGGAGCATTTACTTTGCTGTTAGTCTCTTCCAAACGTCAAATCCACCACCACTCGCAGAAATGGGAACAATCTACGGGAATTTCAGAAGTCAGCTGATTGACAGATTCCTGATTGTTTCAATGGCACATAATAGCAGAAATTACTGTCAGCGATATTATGTACAGATGCTTGTACTCCTAGATTCCCCTTTGCGGCACTCAAAAGGGAATTAAGTGGAGTCGCATTTCCAAAATTATACCTTTTGCCTTTAATATGAACACAAAAGCATTAGTCTTCTCATTATCGGGGCAAAGGAGAAGGAAAAATCAAATGTGAAAAGACTCAGCTGGAGGAGGGACCTGAAAAGGGATGTGACCTAGCGAATTGAAATCAAAGATTAATAGGTGAGCAAAGGGAGGAATTCAAAAAGGAACTGATTAGGTACAAACTGGACACATTCCCACAAGGTGATACCTAAGGTATCCATAGCTGGGAACACACGTATGAGTAAAGATACAGGCCCATACCTCCTATGAAGTAACAACCGTTATTGGATTGTTGCTTCACATAAACTTTTCAAGGCATGGTGCAGTTCTGCCTTTCTTGTCAGGCCTTCTGAGTCCAACTTTGAATCATAGAATCCAGGCAGTGCAAAAAGAGGCCATTCAACCTATCAAGGTAATTTCCCTGGGGTAGGGGAGTCCAGAACTAGAGGGCACAGATTTAGGGCGAGAGGGGAAACATTTAAAAGAGACCTGTGAGCAACATCTTCATGCAAAGGGTGATGCGTATATGGAATGAGCTGCCAGAGGAACTCATGGAGGCTGGTACAATTACAACATTTAAAAGGTAGTTGGATGGGTATATGAATAGGAAGGCTTTAGAGGGATATGGGTCAAGTGCTGGCAAATGGGACTGGATTAGTTTGGGATATCTGGTTAGCATGGACAAATTGGACCGAAGGGTTTGTTCCGTGCTGTACATCTCTATGACTCGAAGTCTGCGCTGACCCACCAAAGAGCACCCCATCCCCATAACCCCACATGGAGATTTTGTCATGAGTAACCTTCAAATTCCTGGACACTATGGGCATTTTTTATCAATGGCCAATGTACTTGACCTGTTGGACCTTTGGAAAAAACTGGAACTTCCAGAGGAAACCCACATATGTGGAGAGAATGTGAAAACTCCTTATAGATAGTTGCCAGGAGCTGGAATCAAACCCAGGTTCCTAGTGCTGTGTGGCAGCAGTGCTAACCACTGTACCCCTGTCCAAAAACCTCTCCAGAAACACAGAATGCAACACATAACTAAGTGTGAACCTGGCCATTTTACAATACTAGCTGCCATAAGTAAGTCTAAATGTCCAGTGTGAATATTAATAAATACTGAATGGGTAAATGGAGAAGGTGGTGGGTTGGGCAGGTGGGTATGGATGAGGTTGTTCATTAGCGAGGTGGATGATGGGACGGATAAGTGGGTGGGTAGGCCAGGGAGTAGTTGGACTGGGATGAGTAATCTGTTAGTTAGGTGTAGTCAGGTCTGGTCATGGGTTTGATCAGAAAGATAGTTGAAGGGTCGGAAGGTAGTCAGGGATTCAGAGTTTTGTTGGAGTTTGAGTGGAGAGTTCAGGGTCATTGATTTTGAGGATAGGTTTTTGGTTATTCTGGAGTTGGAGTAGGTTTTAATCTGTCTAACATTTCATGTGAAATTCTCTGTAAACAGGGAATTGTATGGAGGGTCCCAGAGAACAGAAGAGCTATCCATCAGAAAGAAGGTTAACTTTCCCAGACAACTCCTATAGAGGTCAGTGCCGTAGGACTTCAGTGAGGTCGTGATGGTTATCTGGGTTGTGGATCTGGTCTCCAACACTCTGAAAATGTGAAGATCCAGGAAGTAGAAATTAAACTGAAACAGAAAAAGGAAGCTTTATAATCAAGCAAGGTGCATAGTCAAGCACATTTATTTATAATCTTCAGCTCCTTCTGTGATGTCCTTGGGCTTACATGATTGATCTCTATGAAACATAACTATCTTGCTATGTCTTAGGTGTGACTCCAGAAATAATAATCATCTTGCAAAGTATCACATTCAAAATAATGTTTAAAAATAATTTTAGATTCCTTTCTATGCTACTTGTTAATCTAGACTCAGACACTCTCTTTGCCTCACATTTCCTTTTCCAGTTCTTCTTTTTTTGTTTTCAGCTTCTAGTTGTCAGGTTTAAATTTCCTGGCCTTAATCATCTCCAGCTGTTTCATCAGTTACTTTTGTCTCACCATACTGTCAGAGGTGGAGATGTTCACAGATGATTACACAGTGTTCAGCACCATTTGCGACTCCTCAGATACTGAACAATTCAATATCCAAGTGCATGTAGTAAGATTGTGAACAATATCCAGGCTTGGGCTGATAAATGGCAGGTAACATTTGTGCCACACAAGTGCCATGAAATGATCATCTCAAACAAGACAGAATCTAACCATTGTCTCTTGATATTTAATGGTATTACCATGTCTGAATCCCCCATTAATAGCATCCTGAGGGTTAGCATTGACCAGAAACTCAACTAGACTAGCCATATAAATATTGTAACTACAACAGCAGGTCAAAGACTAGGAATTCTGCAGTCAGTAACCCATTTTCCCATTGCCTATCTGCCATCTACAAGGCACAAAGCAGGAATCAGATGGAATATTGGCTGAATGCAGCTCCAACAAAGCTAAGAAACTTGACATCATCCAGGACAAAGCAGCCCATTCCATCACCTACAAGACTGTAAGATATAGGAACAGATATTAACCATTCAGCTCTTAGAGTCTGCTCCACCATTCAATGAGATCATGGCTGATCTGATATCTCTCAATCCCATTTTCCTGCTTAATCTCCAAAAGCCTTGGCCTCCTCACTGGTTAAAAATCAGTCTATCCCAGCTTTGAATACACCTAACAACTCAGCATCATCAAGCCTCTGTGTAAAGAATTTCACAGGTTGACTACTTTCTGGAAGAAAAAAAGAATCTTCTTCATTTCTGTGCTGAGTGATTCCTTACTCTAAGATTATGCCTTTGGCCCAGGATTGTCCCACAAGAAGAAACAACCTCCCTGCATCTACTCTTTAAAGTCCTCTAAGAAATGTATATATTTCCTAAAGATCTCCTCTCATGCTTCTAAATTCCAATGAGTATAAGATGAGCCTTCTTAATCTCTCCTAATAAGAAAATCCTTCCACACCCAGGATTTTGAATGTTCTCTGGACTGCTTCCAATGATGGTATAATTTTTCTTAGGTAAGAAGACAAAACTATTGGCAATATCCTCATTGTGGTCAGATTACTGCCTTATATAGTTTTAGCAAGACCCTCCTATTTTTATACTCCATTTCCACTGAACTTTCAAAAGTTGATTGGGGCAGATGTTCACAGGCAAAGGGATGGCTAGAAAATGGGAAGCCTTCAGAAATGAGATAATGGAATATCTCATTCGGAATATCTCCTTTCAACCTAACAGGAATATACTTCCTGTTAGGTTGAAAGGAAAGGCTGGTAGGTGTGGGGAATGCTGGATGAGTAGAGAAATTGAGGGTTTGGTTCAGAAAAAGAAGGAAGCATATGTCAGGTATAGAGAGGATAGATCGAGTGAACCCTTAGAAGAGTATAAAGGCAGTAAGAGTATACTTAAGAGGGAAATCAGGAGGGCAAAAAGGGGACATGAGATGGTTTTGGCAAATAGGGTTAAAGAGAGTCCAAAGGGTTTTTACAAATACATTAAGGACAAAAGGGTAACTCGGGAGAGAATAGTGCCCCTCAAAGATCAGCAAGGTGGCCTTTGTATGGAGTCACAGGAAGTGGGGAAGACACTAAACAAGTATTTTGCATCAGTGTTTACTGTGGAGAAGGACATGGAAGATATAGAATGTAAGAAAATAGATGGTGACATCTTGAAAAATGTCTATATTGTAGAGGAGGAAGTGCTGGATATCTTGAAATGCATAAAGGTGGCTAAAACCCCAGGTGTACCCTAGAACTCTGTGGGAAGCCAGGGAATTGATTGCTGGGCCCCTTGCTGAGATATTTGTATCATTGATAGTCACAGGTGAGGTGTCGGAAGACTGGAGGTTGGCTAACATGGTACCACTATTTAAGAAAGGTGGTAAGGATAAGCCAGAGAGCTATAGACCGGTGAGCCTGACGTCGGTGGTGGGCAAGTTGTTGGAGAGAATTCTGAGGGACAGGATTTACATGTATTTGGAAAGGCAAGGTCGAGAGTATGGCACTGGAAAAGTATAGCAGGTCAGGCAACATCCGAGGAGCAGGGAATCGATGAGTTGGGCATAAGTCCTTCATCAGGAATGGCTTATGCTGCCTGATTGCTGTGCTTTTCCAGCACCACACACTCAAACCTGATCTCGAGCATCTGCAGTCCTCACTTTCTCCACATGGGAAATCATGTCTCACGAAATTGATTTAAGTTTTTTGAAGAAGTAACAAAGAGGATTGAAGAGGGCAGAGCAGTGGACGTGATCTATATGGACTTCAATAAGGTGTTTGACAAGGTTCCCCATGGGAGCCTGGTTAGCAAGGTTAGCTCTCATGGAATACAGGGAGAACTAGCCACTTGGATACAGAACTGGCTCAAAGGTAGAAATAGAGGGTGGTGGTGGAGGGTTGTTTTTCAGACTGGGGGCCTGTGAGCAGTGGAGTGCTACAAGAATTACTGCTGGGTTCTCTACTTTTTGTCATTTATATAAATGATTTGGATGTGAACATAGGAGGTATAGCTAGTAAGTTTGCAGATGACTCCAAAATTGGAGGTGTAGTGGACAGCGAAGAAGATTAACTCAGATTACAATTGGATTTTGATCAGATGGGCCAATGGTCTAAGAAGTGGCAGATGGAGTTTAATTTAGATAAATGTGAGGTGCTGCATTTTGGGAAAGCAGGACTTATACTCTTAATGGTAAGGTCCTAGGGAGTGTTGCTGAACAAAGAGACCTTGGAGTCCAGGTTCATAGTTCCTTGAAAGTGGAGTCGCAGGTAGATAGGATAGTGAAGAAGGAGTTTGGTATGCTTTCCTTTATTGGTCAGAGTATTGAGTACAGGAGTTGGGAGGTCATGTTGTGGCGGTACAAGATGTTTATTAGGCCACTATTGGAATATTGCATTCAATTCTGATCTCCCTGCTATAGAAAGAATGTTGTGAAACTTGAAAGGGTTCAGAAAAGATTTTATAAGGATGTTGCCAGGGATGGAGGATTTGAGCTATAGGGAGAGGCTAAATATGCTGGGGCTGTTTACCCTGGAGCTGAGGGGTGACTTTATACATGTTAATAAAATCATGAGGGGCATGGATAGGATAAATAGACAAAGTCTTTTCCCTGGAGTGGGGGAGTTCTGATCTGGAGGGCATAGTTTTAGGGTGAGAGAGGAAAGATATAAACGAGACCTAAGGGGTAACTTTTTCACACAGAGGGTGGTGCGTGTATGAAATGAGTTGCCAGAGAACGTGGAAGAGGTTGGTACAATTGCAACTTTTAAAAGGCATCTGGATGGGGATATGAATAGGAAGGGTTTAGAGGGATATGGGCCAAGAGCTGGCAAATGGGAATAGATTAGATTGGGATATCTTGTCAGCATGGACAAGTTGTACTGAAGGGTTTGTTTCCCTGTTGTACATCTCTATGGCTCTATGACTCCACAACTTTAAATAAGGCCATTATTCCATTTGACTTCCGTTTCACACACTGAATTTGTATGCTAGCATTTTGTGATTCATGCACAAGGACTCTCAAAGCCGTCTGCTCTGCAATTTACTGCTGTATTTCCCCAATTAAAGAATATTCAGCTGTTCTATTACTTGTACCAACGTGCGCAACCTCACAGTTTGCCACTTTCTTGACCACCCATGTAGTCTGTATTTCCTCTGTAGGTTTAGTGTGACATCCTCACTGTGTGCTTTCACCTTTGTTTCGCCCTTCACCACTGACACACCCATCCTCAATAATGGGGCGAGTCCAGCATATCAGTGCAAAAGATAAGGCTGAAGTTTTTGCATTCATCTTCAGCCAGAATTGCTGAGTGAATGATCCATCTTGGCCTCTTCTAAAGTTCCTAGCATCACAAATGCAACCTTCAACCAATTCAATTTATCCTACTTGATATCGAAAAACTGGAGACATTGGACACTGCAAAGGCTGACAGAATTCCAGCAGTAGTATTGAAGTCTTGTGGTATGGATATTGGCACACCCTTTGTCAAGATGTTCTAATCCAGCTACAACACTGCCATCTATCCAACAATGTGGAAAATTGCCTATTATTTCACAAATCCCAGCTGGCCAATTACACTCTATCAGTTCTATTCTTGATCATCAACAGTGTGATGTAAAGGGAATTGACAGTGCTATCACGTGACACTTGAGAAGGACTAATGTGCTCACTGATGCTAATTCAGGTTCTACCAGGACCACTCAGCTCCTGTTCTCATTACAGTCTTGGTTCAAGCATGGACAAAAGAGCTGGTCTCTGGAGGTTAGGTGAGAGTGATAACCCTTGACATTAAGGCAGTGTTTGGCCACATATGGAGTCAAGAAGCTCTCGGAAGGTAATAGGCATAAGGGGGAAACTGTTTTTTGAACTTATGCATAACAGAAAGAAAGGTGGTTGTTGGAGGTGAAAGATTTCAGGCCCAGAACATCATTGCAGGAGTTCCTCAGGGTAGTGACCTAGGCCCAGCCATCTTTACTAATTCATCAATTTCCTCAACTGCATCATAAAGTAAGAAGTAGGAATGTTCAATTGCACAATGTTCAGCACAATTAATGACAACTCAGATGCAGTGTGTGTCCATATATAATCAATATATAAGAGGCAACAAATATTTGTGGCACCTAAGTGCCAGGCAATGACTATCTCCAGCAAGAGAGATTCTAACTATCGACCTTGTCCAAATGTATTAGTATTGCTCATTCCCCTACTGTGAATATCCCAGGATTTACCATTGACCAGAAACAGAATTGGACTCGCCATATAAGTTCTATGAAAGGCCAGGGATTCAGCAGCAGTTAACTCATCTTCTGTCACCCCAAAGTCTATACACCACCAACAAAGCACGAGTCAGGAGTGTGATGGAATACTCTCCATTTGCCTGGATAAGCGCAGGTCCAACAAAACTCAACACCATCCCCGAGAAAGCAACCCACTTAATTGGCACGCCATGCACCACATTGAACATCACCACTGATACACAGTGGCAGGAATGAGTGCCATCGACAATATTTACTGGAGTAACTTATCATGTGTCCTTGGGCACAACTTTCCAAACCCATGACATGAGAGACAAAACAGCAAATGAATGGTAACACCAGCACCTGCAATCTTCCTTCTGAGCCACACACCATCCAGACTTAGAACGACATCACCATTCCTTTGCCATCGCTGGGCCAAAATTTTGGAACGCCCTTCCTATCAACATTGCAGGTGTCTCTATACCCTAAGCACCTCAGAGGTTTAAGAAGGTACTACATTTTCAAGTAAAATTAAGGATAGATAATAAATGCTCACCTAGCCAGTGACAGCCACATTTCATGAATGAATCACAAAAATGAAATTAGGAATACATAAGGAGACTTTTTGTGGAGGTGGAGGATGTGGTTGAGGACTTGTTGGGTATTTTGAATCTATTTTCAGCAAAGGGGACAATGCTGGCAAAATCACAGTAATGTAAAAAGTAGTGGAGAAATTGAATTGTATAACAATAAAGAGAAAGTATTCAAAAGACTGGCAACATTCAAGATAGAAAATTCTTTCTTGAAAACCACTTGATGAAGGAGCAGCACTCCGAAAGCTAGTGCTTCCAAATAAGCCTGTTGGACTATAACTTGGTGTTGTGTGATTTTTAACTGTGTATATCAAGGTTCTTCTGAGTCCCGATGAGCAGCAGCAACTTCAGTTCAGTGCATTGCCGGTCTGTGTACTGGAAGGTCTGGCCCAAAATCACACAAGATTTTGATAAAATACAGATAAAAGGGAACCGTTTCTAGTGGCGGATGATCATTAAATAGAGGACAAAGATTTAAGATAATTGCCAAAAGAACCTCAGGCAATCTATGGTTGAAAATAATGATTAGCATAATGAGTTGTTGCGCTCGGATATGCACTGCTTGAAGAGATAATAAGTTTCAAAGGGATTTTGGTAAATATTTTGCTTGCCTATGAGGAAAAGGGATCTGGGAGAATAGGGAGCCTACCTGATTGAACACCCTATACCCCACAAAGTACTTAGCAAGCAGAAAGGATCCCCCCAACCCCCTATCAATTATAACCTTTACACTCCACCTCACCAGCAAATATTTGACTCCCATTCATCTCTATATTTGCTCAATTTCCATGGCCACTGCTCCCCATGTTGGTTTTGGAGCTGAAGGCCTGCATGCCCTCTGGTTCGATGACACCTCTTGGAGGTGAGATTATTAACCCCACCTCCTACACTGAGACAAAGGCGTGGGATGAATTGTGGGTGGCAAAAAAACACTCCAGCTGACAAGCCAAACTTTCAAACCCACCTTCCCCTGTGGTCACACTCACTGGGGGCTAAATTTCCTCCAGCCCTCAGAACTCCAACTGCAGGAAGTTAATGAACTAATAGTCATCGATCCTATTGGACTTCTGAAAATGGCTTTGATAGTGTTGCTACCAACTTTCTGACCAGCTGAAAGAGCCAATGCTACAACAAACTATTTCAGACTATTGACCTTATTACAAACAACACAATGGATCAATACGGGTCCAGAATGGTGTTTAGCAGGAGCTTAATCCTTCCTTCTTCAGAATGGAAGGAGTTCTGGCTGCTAAGATGCTCCCTTAATACCAAACAATCAACCAGTCAGAATTTTTTTTAATATTGCAAAAGTATACTTGATTCATAAAAAAACTATAAATACATAGAAAATGTCATAAAATCTATATTGTCTTTGCAGAGAGAAAAAAAACGCATTGGAATTTGACATTCCTCAAAGCTTCCCTGCAGTTGCAAAACAAAGGCAATTTCTAATTATGTAGGAAACTATTAACATTCATTTTCAGGTAATGGGGGGATCTGAGAGCTGAACAGAACTTAAATGATCGTCTGTCCTAAGCTTTAGTGCATCCCTCAGCACGTAGTCCTAGACCTTGCAATGTGCCAGTCTGCAACACTCTGTTGGGGTCACCTCTTCACACTGGAATACCAGTAGATTTCAGAAAGACCAAAGAGCATCTTGCACCAGGTTTATGGTGATCCAGGCACCGTCAATGTTTGTCTTGGTCTGCATTCTGCGTAACAGCCCTTACGGCACAGAGTCCTGTGTCATGTAGCTGCTCGGAATAAACCTCTGCATCTCTCTCCAGATCTTCTTTATAAGAAGGAGGTTTGCAACAGTCCCCTCACCAGTGCAGCCACTTTGAGGTGGCGCACAGAAGCCAGGCATGCATGAAAGATCTGACTGGCAGTGCCCTTCTCATCGCCAACTAAGCAACGTGCTGACTTTGGCAGTCTGCTCAGGGCACAACTTGACAGGATTGCCCTCTCCTTTTCTCACAGGGTCTCAAGAGCGATACATTGTTTTTCTTTGCAAACTTTTCCATAATGGATAGCTGATATGAAACAGTTCAACTACTTGGAACATTCTACAGCAACAAGGCTCGACCCATCCTTTGTAACACTGGGGACAGGTAGAATTTCAGTACACAGTGACACTTGGTATTTCCGTACTGAGGGTCTACGCACAGCTTTAGGCAGCCACACGCAAAGGTGGCCATCAGGATGAGGGTGATGTTGGGTCCTTTTATTTAATGAAATCCCTACAGTGTGGAAACAGGCCCTTTGGTCCAACAAGTTCACACTGACCCTCCGAAGAGTAGGCCACCTAGACCTATTCGCCTACTACTTTACATTTACCCAGACTAATGCACCTAACCTACACATCCTTGAGCACTATGGGCAATTTAGCATGGCCAACTCACCTAACCTGCACATCTTTGGATTGTGGGAGGAAACCGGACCACCCAGAGGAAACCCACACAGATACGGGGAGAATGTGCAAATTCCACACAGACGGTCGCCTGAGGCAGGAATTGAACCCAGGTTCCTGGTGCTGTGAGGCAGCAGTACTAACCACTGAGCCACTGTGCCACCCCTTATCTATGGTTTTGTATGGTATCCCTGCAAACAGATGTCCAAATGAAGTGGATGATGGCTCGCGTGACTGCAGCAGCACAGATTTGAGGAATAGACCAGACCTGCACCATCTATAATGACAGAGAGAGTACCTTACACCTGATGACCAGGTTTTTACCTGCAATGGAGAGGGAGAAGTGCTCCAAAAATACCAGTTTCTGCCTCGCTTTGGTGCTGGGCTGCTTCCAAGATTTTGCGCATGCCCGGACCCCTCCAAACCATAATACCAGCACCTTCAGGTAATCTGGGAAGGGGATAAACGATCAGTTGGCCTAGTTCCCTAGAATGTGGCCTCACCCTTGCTTTGATTTACCTCGCTCCTGAGGCCAGTTCAAACTGGTCGCAAATGCTTATGAGTCTGCGTACAAATAGCAGACCTGAGCAGAAAATGGCAACATCATCCATGTGCAGGGCGGCTTTGACATGCAGGCCTCTGGTTCCTTGAATAGTCACCCTCTCAGGCTTGCATCCCTCCTGATGGACTTAGCAAAAGACTATATAACACACAAACATGGCAGCAGGGAGAGCAGACCTGACTAATTCCAATCTGATTAGGAAGCTTTCTGATTCCCACCCATTGATTGAGACTATACTAATGATATTGGTGTACAGAAATCAGATTCCAATTGTTACTTCCCTTCCCCGAGCCCATTTTGGAGACACATCCCAAATATAGGTGTGTGATAGCCTATCAAAGGCCTTCTCCTGCTCCAGGCTGATGAAGCAGGTGTCCACCCCTCTATCCTGAATATAGGTCATCATATCTCTAAGGAGTGCAAAGCTCTCAGAGATTGTCCTGCCCGGTACAGCACAGTTTTGGTTGAGGTGAATAACCAGTCCCAGAGCAGACTTGACTCCATTGGCGATGACCTGAGACAGGATTTTGTAATCCACATTTATCAGTGAAGTGGAGTCGCCAGTTTCTGATTTCCATCCTCTCCTCTTTTCACTTGTCGATGATGTGATGATACTTTTCCTCATGGATTGGCACCTGTCACAAGTATACTGGCATACATCTTCAGCTGGTCCTGGTCAATCAAGTCTCACAGAGTGAAATACAACTTGGTCGATAAGCAGTCATTTCCAGGAGTTTTACTTGTCTCAAAGAGTTCAAGGATCTTGGTCAGTTCATCCAGAGATAATGGCTTCTCCAGCTTCTCCTGCACACTGTTATCTAAGACCTCCGTGATAGAGGATGGGAATGACCAGGAGGCCTTGCTGTCCGTGGCTTTCCTGTCATTTGGTCTGGCATAAAAAGGATTCGCTGATGTTCAGGATGTCAACCTGAGATAACCTTACCGAGCAATCTTCAGACGTCTGATCACAGAGTTCTCCCTGTGCACCCTCTGGAAGAAGAAAAGTCAGCACGTCTTATTCTGTTCCTCAGTGCAGACCTTGGATTGGAAGATTATCATAGAGGCCTCTGAGGCAAAGAGTGAAGTTTGCTGCTTCTTCACCTCCTGGAGATACTCCTCGACATCAACCCTTTTATCTGCAGCAGGAATGAATTTGTAAGCTTTTCTGGAGATTGGTCAGTTTTCCTCATCTCTCTCTTCTTTTCTGAACATGTTTGAGGATAAAGAACCTCTTGATGTTCTCCTTGAAGGTTTAACACCAATCCACTGGAGACTCAGAGATTTCATGGTTCCCTAACCTGTATAATCCCTTTTGAGCTCATCAATGTGTTCTGGCGTCAAAATCTTCGCAGTCAGCTTCCACATTCCCTTGCCAGCCCTCTGGTCATCTTATAGGTGACAGTCACTCAGCAGGAAGCAGTGAGTAGAAAGGTACACCAGTTTGACATGAAGGATCTAACTGAGAATGTACGGGACACAAACAAGAAATCTATCCTTGAGAGGATAGACCCATCTGGCTGCAATCTTGTGTGTCTAGGCTGCACTCCATCTCCATCTGAAGACATTGTGTATCAGGAATCTGGGCATGATGTCCAGTTTGGTGTTAGCTTCCCCAGATAGTCCAGCTGTATCGATGATGCAGTTAAAGTCTCCGGCCAGAGTAACCAGCCTGGAGACTTTGCCAGTCGCAGTGGTGTGTCAACATTAATTTGTCTCAGAGTCCTGCATCATGGAGCTGCTCAAGATGAACCTCAACAAAAACCAATGCATTTCACTCCAGACATACTTTGCAAAGGAAGTTCCAAAAAGAGATGCATGACAGTCTCTTCATGAACATATCCATTTTGAGGGTGGTGTGTGGTAGTGTGCTGAGACTGGGCAAGCATGAAGGATTGGACAGACAGTGCCCTTCTCACTACCAGCCAAGCTATGTCTAAGTGCTTGATAGAAAGTTATAGTGAATATGTGTTCTGCCAAATGACTTTGACAGTCTGTTCAGGAAACTTCCCGACAGGATTCACACTTTCCTTTTCCTGCCTTGAGAAGACTATGTGCTGACCACTTCCTAATGGCCATGTACTCAAAGCAATGTCAGACTGAGATGATGTTACTGAGCCATCTTCTTCCTTCAGATTATTGATCACACAGCTCTCTCTCTGCACCTCTGGAAAAAGAAATACGAGCATATTTCATCCTGCTCCACAGAGAGGACCCTGGACCAAAAGATTACCTTGGAGGCCTTTGAAGAGAAGAATCTCTGGGTATTCCCTTAACTGTATTCAGTCTGGAAGGTAGTTTACAGTAACCAACCACTCTGAGCAGCTAATTGATAACTGGACTTTTGTTTTATGTGTTATTATAAATCACAGTTCAATACCTCTCCACACCTGCCTTTCCTATAATACTGGCAGATTTACATGTAATGGTATATTCTGGTCCAAGATGGCTGTGGAATAGGGTTCTAGTGCTGGAGCTTGTTCTCTATGACCATTTTTCTTTTTGTTTTTTTCTGTCTCTTCTTTTTTTCCCTTACTTACCTTGTTTTGAGCTTGGACGACATTGTTGGTGGCAACAGCCTAGCAGATGGAGCTCAAACAGACCCAGTGCATGGACCTCAAGTGGGCCCCTCCTTACTTTTCTGGGGAAAGCAAAGGGCCTGGAATCAGTGGCTACTACATCGACAGAGGCAATGTCAACGAGGTAGGCTCAGCAGCAAAAGATGGTGCCTGAAGATTGGCGATTTAATTGTTGGTTGGATCTGGTGCTTGTGGTGAAGTGGTGGTGGAAGGGCATCACAGCAACATCGATGAGATATGCCCGGTGGCCAGAGAAGTGACTCTGAAGTTGGTTGGTCTAGCACAGGCAGCGGTGAGGCAGTGGCGGAGGAGTATCAGCATAGCAATGGCTTAAATGTTGGTTTGGGTTTGGTGTAGACAGCAGCAAACTGGAGGCAGATGATGGCGATGCAGTTGTTAATGATAGTGATAAGCTTGCTCAGGACTGATAGACTCTCTCAAGGTATATCTTTTTTTCCAGTTATTCTTAAATTATTCAAAATGGGGCCGTTTGTGATGACAAATGAAAGCTTTTTAACTTACCTTTTTGTATTCTTACTGTAAAATATACATGACAATAAAATCAAAATCAATATAATTTACTTCAATAAATGATTATCAAACTTAAGGTTGTAAAATGTTTTATACTTTGTTGTGAGGATCATGAGGACATGTTATTTAATTCATCTGAACACAGAAAGCTGAACACAGAAATCTACCTTCATACTGTTCTGTGCTCATCCAGGATTGGCTCTACCGTGAGATTTCAAGTACTTTATTCAAGCAGCATTTTGGAGCATTAATTCACGAAGGTTGCTTTGTTTGTAAATAAGCACTCTTTAGATTAGATTCCATACAGTGTGGAAACAGGCCCTTTGGCCCGACAAGTCCACACCGACACTCCGAAGAGTAACCCACCCAGACCCATTTCCCTTTGACTAATGCACCTAACACTATGGGCAATTTAGCATGGCCAATTCACCTGACTTGCACATTTTTGGACTTTAGGAGGAAGCAAGAGCACCTGGAGGAAACCCGCACAGACACGGGGAGAATGTGCAAACTCCACACAGTCGCCTGAGGCTGGAATCGAACCTGGGACTCTGGTGCTGTGAGGCAGCAGTGCTAACCACTGAGCCACATGCCACCCTTGTGCCAAGAAAAAAAATCTGTCAAAAAAATCATGTAAGCAAGGAAAGTCAGTCCTTCACTCCTACATAATTGTGTCATAGCCTCATAGAGATGTACAGCACAGAAACAGACCGTTCGGTCCAACTCGTCTGTGCCGAACAGATATCCCAACCTCTTTTGCTTCTTTGCATGCATTTCTCTTTCCTTTTGTGCCTGTTTAACTAGAGGAAATGGTTGCACTATTGTTTGCAATCTATTGTATTTCATGGTGTGTACAGTAAAACCCCCATTTTATAATGTACAGCCATCACAATAGTGAACAATCCAGTCTGAATTTCAATTATTCATGGGTGCCATATCATGGAGCTTTGAACATGAACTTACAGGCAATTGTGACATTAACCTTCGAATCAGATTCTGGCCAGCCATATTTAGGAATTCACTTTGAAAGAGAGGATATACAGATTTCCCCTGTGCCCTCCCATCACCAGTTTCTCTCTTCCTGTTCCAAACAACTTGATTTATATGGGTGTATCGTTTCACAAGCACCATATGGTATAATGCTGAAGTCCCTACTCTTCATGTGCAAACTTTGCTTGAGTTTCTATTTTTTGCTTGATCATGAAAGGAGGGGGAGCACATTATGCCCTGTCCTGTCCTCATCTGATACCTATATACATGCACCTTCGAGCACATACCACTGTCTAATGCAAGTTTAGAGAGATGCTTGGCTGAATCAGAAAGCAGTCAAACTTGAGACATATGCAAACTCCAAAGACTTGAAAAGATTTTACGATGCTCTGAAATCTGTCTTCATCACCAATTCTTGGATCAACACTACTCTCAGAAAAGATCAAATTCCAGAAACATGGGCAGAGCAACACTACTCTCAGAAAAGATCAAATTCCAGAAACATGGGCAGAGCATGTTAACCACATCCTCAATAAGTCTTCATCATCAATGAGGAAGCAATACACAGACTGCCACAGTGACCCTCCCACACTCTTATGAAGATGAACACAATCAAAATCCTATGTAAGAGCAAAGATCAAGGTCTGGTGCTATCACAGCTGAGAATAACACAAGACACGAGCAGGAATTGCCAAAACAAGTATAGCCTTTTACAGAATTTGGACATCAGTCTGAGAAGGAAGAGGAGCAAGACTGCTGACTGAAGTGAGAGTCTACAGAACAATAGTCCTGCCTGTTCTATTTTATGGGTGTAACTCTTGGACTGTTCCAACTCAAACACTTTCACTTGAGCTGCCTTTAAAAGCTTCTGAAAATTAAATGGCATGGCAAGATACTAGACACAGAAGTGCTTACTATGCTAATGCTGAGACAATCACAACTGAGGTAGGCTGGTCATTTCGCTACAGTGCCCGACATTTGCTTACCAAAGGAGATATTCTCTAAAGACCCTGAATCTGGGATGCATTCTCATGGTAGTTGCAGGAAATGCCACAAATTCACTCAGAAGACTTCCTTTAGGAATTTTGAAATTGACTTCAAATTTTGGGAGCTGTTCAGGTCGCAATACTGAATCTGGCACAGCCAAATAAAAAAATACAGTGCAGTCTTCCTTGAAGCTCACATCAGCGACAAAAGAAAATGCAGGGAGGGAAGTTCTGAGCCAGCAATGTGTCCAAAATTCAGTCATGTCCTGCATGCAGGAGAACCTCCTAGGAATAGATTGACAATTATAGTCACGTGTGTATCCTCTGGAACCCTACCAAATGCCCCAGATAAGATGTAGTGATTGGGGCAGCATGATGGTTCAGTGGTTAGCATTGCTGCGCAACAGTGCCAGGGACTCAGGTTTGTTTCTACCACCGGGCAACTGTCTGTGCTGGAGTTTGCACATTCTCCCATGTCTGCTTGGATTTTCTCCAATAATAGGCAGGGTAGGTGGATTAGCTGTGCTATATTGCTCACAGTATGCAGGCTAGGTGAATTGGCCATGGGAAATGTAGGGTTACAGGGATAGGTTAGGGGTGTGGGTTTGGGTTAGATGCTCTTCAGAAGGTCGGTGGAGACAAAATGGGCCAAATGACCTGCTTCCACACTGTAAGGATTCTGTGAATGTAACGAGGTCAGCCAGGTGCACAATATCAGCCATACAACATCAATCCCCTGATTGGGGCTGTTAACATTGTCCAATGGGGAGGCGATAGCCGAGAGGTATTATTGCTGGACTGTTAATCCATACCCAGATAATATTCTGGGGATCTGGGTTCAAATCCCACCAAGGTAGATGAAGGAATTTGATTTCAATAATTATCTGAAATTAAGGATCTAATGATGACTATTGTCAGAAAAACCATCTGGTTCACTAATGTCCTTGAAGGAAAGAAACTGCTGTCTTTACCTGGTCTGGCTTAGATGTGATTCCCCACTCACAGCAATGTGGTTGACTCTTAACTGACCTCTGGGCAATTAGGGATGGGCTCTAAATGCTGCCTAACCAGCGAGGCCTTCATGAATGAATAAAAAAAGGAAGCCCTGACTAACAGATATAAACAGGAGTGTCAGACATCCGGTTCACTCTGAGAGCCGACTCTGAGGGAAGCTGGATCAGCATCAAGGACTTTCCATGTGTAAATAAATGATGACTTGGTGCTGGGATGCTGATCTCTGGAGTTATTTCAGAAGATGGTCATCTTTATATCAGTTGATGAATAAGACTGGATAGAGGTGAGGTGTGGGGAGCAATACCTGATTTCACTGCTTAGCACCAATGGCATGGGTAATTGTATTGTTTTACTATAACCCAGCTGTCATCAGTAAACTCAGTTGCACCTGACAACTTTGCAAATGTTTAGTGGAAGATTACTTAAGAATATGTTAATTAATTAAAACTGTGTAACATCCAATAAAATAACCAACTAAGAGTGAATCAGATTACAAACACTTTATGCATGCCATTGATAAAATGTACTGTCTCTTCCAGAGATTTTATCTACTTTGTATTAACACATTATCTTATGTAAATTTGCCAGAGGGTTAAACCCAGCAGAGTAATTGACATGCCTTGCAATTCTGACGGTTGTCAGTAAACAGTTGCCTGGAGTTTAGAATGCTCAGAAAAAGATTGTAGAACAATAATTATATTATATAGCTGATTATATGCTGACAGATCAGAGGTTATCTAGTCCCTGATCATAACTTAATATTTCTGTTCCATTTGCTGTCAGTGAATGCAATTTGAATTAGGAGAGAATTGGAAATATTATTTATTTCTGCTTTGTTGTGCATTTTTCAGTGATTCCATTTCATATAAATCCAAGTTTGCTTAATCTCAGGTAGGTGCAGTTAGTATGTTTTTTAAAAAAATTGTTAAGATAACACGTTAATATTTTTTACATTATAACAATGAATACAGTTCAAAAGAAATAGTCTATTGGCTGCAAAGCATTTTGAGGCATTCAAGCTAAAATATTATGGAAGGTGAGTGTATTTCACTGTAATCAAGAAGGTCACCAAGGAGAACTGACAACATTTACAAGGCCCAGATATTTTGATGACCAGAGAGTTGCTGGAGCACCATAGACTGGATTTGCAAGTTGGAACTTGGGGATTTCCTCATGCAGCTCTGCGGGATATGCACAGTGAAACTGAACCTTGCAGCGGGCAATTCCTTCTGGCTGCAAGCTTCTGATAAAGCCCCTTAAAATTGAAATCCTTGAACTTTTAGTTACTCAGCAAAGGTCAGAGGATTCAAAACCTACACAAATACCTGGGTAACTGACCTTCTGACTCACCATTGTTCACTTTCCGTTCACTGCTCAGATGGATGCCTTTCAGATGGATGCCCTCCACCATTTATCTGGCATCCTGGCATTCTTCACACTTGGTACCCTGCTTAGCTGGCATCCTGCTGACCACATCCACATGGTACTTGATCCACTTCACACACCTGGCACCCACTCAGTGGCACTTTACTTTGCCCCCCAGCCTGGCGCCCTATTCATCTGCCACCTTGTTAACATCAACTCACGCCATACTGCACCCTCTCATCCATCTGACATACTACCCGTGAACGCAGCTGGCACCCAACACGGCACACTTCCTGCTGTAAAGAATGGTGGATGAGGATTCGAAGGGGAGCTTTGCAATTGTCTCAACACAGCATGGATGCTTGGCAGGCGTGTTCAGATGAGTATCTCAGTGCCTGGAATTTTGCCATGCTATATCGTTTTAAGAAGTTTTCAAAGGCAGTATGACTGAATGTTGTTTATTAAATATTTTCTTGACTGCTGGATTTGAGGAGTTTTGGATAGGCTCTTAAGGCTGGTGGATTGTATCAAACGGCACAAATCTTTCATTGCTTGCAACAAGCAGGATGCCTAAATACCCAATAAGTCTGCCCTTGGATAGATCACAACAGGTTTTTCTGCAAGTGCACAGGACTTGCTAAATAATCCCAAGTGTGGGAATGATTACAATGACAACCAATTTCAGATTGTCAGTTGGGCTCAAATTGTGACATACTTGTATGTTCTGAAAGCTACGTATATTGACACACAGCATCCTGTTCCATTGCAAACAGAAGGTACATGTACACACACTTTGCCTGCTTCAACTCAAGAAAATAGGTGGCAGCCAAATTCAGATTAATTTCTCAGGCAGTGCCTTGACTAATCAGAGTCAACCAGCCTGGTTTAAAATTTAAACAAAGTCTTGCAATTAATTGTCAGTCATCATTAACTGGTGCATTTTCCATAGCAACACCTCTACCGATCAGTATTTACTTGCTAAACAATCAACATTCTCCTTTCATGGAGTAAAAATGTTATTTTCCTTTACTTTAATATCTCTTGTGAGTTGTCCTGGAGATTGTGAGTTAAAAGCGTTGACAAAATGTTTATTTTTTTAACCAGTAATATTCAGGGTGTAGATGATTGCACAATAACAATAGATACAATCAAAGTTAACAAGCAGAGGTCAGATTGGTCATGTCTATGCTGGGACATTGTGCAAGACTAATTATTTCTTCACCTAAAGATTGTGACATCATTAGACTTAGTTAAAAGTCATACAATACCAGGTTATAGTCCAACAGGTTTATTTGGAAGTACTAGCTTTCCAAGCGCTGCTCCTTCATCAGGTAACTAGCTCTGAAAGCTAGTACTTCCAAATAAACCTGTTGGACTATAACCTGGTATTGTATGATTTTTCCCTTTATCCACTCCAGTCCAACACCTGCATCTCCGCATCATCATTAGACTGCACACAGCTAATGAAGGCTGATGGAAGACTTTTCTTGAACAGTTTGAAAATTTTTCGTTTGCAAACGTATAAAATAATTCCATGTACCAAGATCATCTGATTTCTCCTCTCCAGTTCTTGTTCAAAATTGCCAATATCAGAGGCCAGGAACATAACTGTATGGATCTCAGGCTTACAGCTGTACTCAAATTTCCCTCTTGAAATCGAAGTGCATGGTCCAACCAGCATTTGTAGCCTATGCCTGGAGTTTCTTCAAGTCACACCGATGGTGCAAATGAGTTAAGAAGGAATACAACTTTTTCCTTTTGGTCAGTATACCTCAAGTGGACTTGGGCCTCTCAATCAACCAATGGAGGAAAAATAGAATTTCGTAACAGTAGAAATGCTGAACACTGGTTCTTTTTAGGAAAAAAGGAAAACAAGTTGAAAAAATATAATATGTTTCATAAAATTAACCACTGTAATGTTTAAATGTGTTGAAATGTTTAAACTTCAGAATAATAGGCCTACTGTAAATGAAACAATTACCAAAAGTACATCTTTAGAATTTTATTGCATTGAAAGGACTTTTAAATATTTTATTTTAGTGACTGATTCATGTTTGATAGATAGTTATATCAAAGATGTGGCATGTCAGAGGGAGCTTCATTAAAATGGTTTCTGATGGAACAGCATGTAAATTTTGCATGAAGCTATTTTGTTGTACTTGTTCAATTTCACCTTTGTTCTGTTAAAATAATTATTAACATGGATCAGGATAAGCCAAGGTTATCATTAACAGCTGTATTTTGATACAGGCGTCAGGAGAAAATGTTTTGCATATTTTGCCAAAATACTACTGAAACATTTCAGCTCGCCTCTTGCTTTAAACTAATTCAAAATGTTTCCCTTGTTTTTGCACCTGTTCTCCCAATAAGCTATTGATCATTACTGTTACCATAAATTGAAATAATGAACAGCTACTTTCAAAGCGATACAAACATGTAATCCACATGAAGCTTTTGAATGTAATTTCACAATAATTGTGATACATGATCAGAGTATCACGGAAACTTCCAGTACTGTCAGCTACCATTCAGACTATCACTTGTTCTGTGGTTTTGAAACAGCCACACCTCAATTTTTTGTCCATAACACTGTCACATCATTACATAACCCAATCTCACATCTCTATCAGAGACATTCAAAAACAGCAGCGGCAGGAGAAACACAGTGGCGGGAAACTTAATATTGATGGATACAAACATCCTGCAAAGAAAGATCAACTCAGGTAACGCTGCGGATTCAACCTAGCAATACTCAGTGTTCAATGGCTGAGTGTCACAGAATGCCTATAGCATCTGGTCTGCCCTCATATCCATTTTAATCAGTACTCTTCAGGAGACTCTCTACCAAAAAACATTAGGGACCATTTAACAAGAATGATCTGGAGATCCAGGAGACACTGAATTACAAGTGCAAGGTGTTCCTGAACTGGAAACACATCCAAAACTCAAAGGAAAGAAAGCAGATCTGCTGACAGTTAAGGCTGAGCTACAACAAAATACCTGCGACCTGAGGAATAGAATGCACGCAGAAAGGAAATACAGCAACTTGTTGGCAGCAATGACGTGCATCAAACAGGGATAGTCTCGTCAGCACTTGTGCAAGGAGCACTTTGATGACCTCAGCATCTGGACTTAGTTCTTGACATGAATGGCCACAGCTGTACCTCATAGAATGTAATCCTCACCATCTCAGCACAACCCCAGCCTGACAGGAGATGCATCTAAAAGACCATCCAAGCTAAAAACCAGCAAGGCCACTGGACCAGGTGAAATCCCCACAGAAATATTGAAATATGGCAGAGAGGCCCTCTTGGCTCATACACACAAGCTCATCCCCCTCATCTGGAAAAAAGAGAAAATGCTCAGGGAGATCAGACGGATTGCAGTAACTACAGAGAGCTCCACATCAGCATGGACTCTCCCCATCCAAGCTGCAGAACCAAAGTGTACACTGACATAAATGGGGGTGGGGCAAGAGAAAAACAAAAAAATCATTTGAGGGCACTTTGGTGGCATGGGTGAAGAAGGTACTCTGAAAAAAAGAACTGTGTACATGAATATTGATGACTTTAACTTGCATGCATCAGCTTTTAAGTTTTTCTCTGCATGCACTGATTACATTTCCACACAGCCAGCAGCAGTGCATGTCTGTACATGAATTGAACAGGCAGCTCAAGGGGAACAATGCAAATACATGGCATTGATTCTGCCAACACCTTAGGCCTTCCTAGTTCAACATCCCTAATGCACTAAAGTGTAGCTGTCAAAGATTATACAGTAGTGGCTATTCAAAGATATGTCAGGTCCAGAGGAGGTGAATGTTGTAGGATGGTCAGGGAGTGAGCAGCCTCCAAACTGTGTGCTACACTTTTCATGGGCCTGGACCTATGTTATTCATTTATAAAATCCCAATGTGTAGTTGCAGATGCAGCCTCTTATGTGATTTACTCTGTCTACCCTGAGTGTGGATTGCTACCATCACACTTGCCCCTAGTCACTCACCCACCCAGCCCACCCTTCAGCCTTCTACAGACTGATAGACTGACTATGGCTCACACCTACACCCAGACCTCTCACTGATGCCCATAAATGTCCCCAACTGCACTTAACGCCAACAGCTTCTCCAAGCTGCCACTACAGAATCAATGGACTGACCCCTGAAAGTAATGTCCCCTCCCAACCCGATGCCTGATTGCGGCCTGATCTCATCAGGGTTGGTTTAGCAATGAATGCCAGGAAGTCTGCTGAGTGAAACAGGAAAGACATTTCAAGAGATTCTCTGTTTATATAGTCACTTGTAGGATGTAGGCTTTACTGGCTGCTTTCTTAAATCATTGCAATCCATTTGGTATAGGTACACCCCAGGAGGAGTTTCGGGTTTTTGCTGCAGTGTTCTTAGCCTCTGGATTGCCCTTTTAGCCACAGTATTTACATGGCTTTCAATATGTTCCTCGGGCAAAAAGCAGCATTGGAAACTTTGGAACTAAATGGAGGACTAATATCATAATAATCTAATGTGCAAGGAAGAGGATAAATTAAACCAAAATCATTCGAGCCCATTTAAGTGCTGGTGATATATCCATGCTGAATCTATATTTACTAAGAACCAGAACTACAACCGACTGTTATGAAGCAATGGTGCCACCTGATGCTAGACAACAGCAGCGCAACACCGGAATTTTAAAAAGACTAAACTAACGCAGAAGCAGTTAAATGGCAGACCCCACATGGCTTTCAGGATAAAAAAAATATGAATCTATATGCTGAATTTGTCTTTAGTTTCAAAGTAATTATTAATATCATTTACCAGCCAAATTGGTTAGAAGTTGGTACAACAATTTTATACATTTCCTCCCACCCTCCTACTTCCTGTAGACTATTGCCTTATACCTTACAATTCAGATTGAGCAGCTGTTGTATGAGATATCAGGGTGGAATTCACAACTGTTTTGCTACCCGACAATCCTGCTATGACTAGTAATGAGGAGTGTCAAGTCAATTTCAATGGCTGAGATTACATGACTAATGGATTTGTGTTACTTTGCTACTTTTGTAAATAATATTAATAGTAAATGCAACAGATGGACTCTTAATCAATGTATTGGCTTTATTGTGTGTGACTTGCCATTAGCTTGTCATCGCAGTTAGATGACTCTCTTGCCTTTTCTTTGAAACAAATAGCTGAAATTCTTGGAGTGAAGTTTCCAGCAGTTAAAGCAATACATTCTGGTGAAATCAAGCAAACAAATACATAATGAAGGGGAAGTTTAAATATGTGTTACACCCAAAGTCAATTTTCTTTCAACTTTTTATGCAAATTCAAAGTTCACTTTGACCAAATCATGAACCACCATCAAAATGATGAAATTTATTTAACTGCCTTTATAAATTGTGCTGGTATGTTTTCAAAGAAGCTGATAAGTTTACCCCAAAGAAACTACTAAGTGTATGGAAGTCTACGTATCATCAATGAAATAACCAATTTTTGCTGATAAACCCATTTTCAGCCACATTAATAAAACTACACTAGGTTACACTCTTAAACACAACAAGGAATTTATTTTAATGAAAAAATGCTAACCTATTATTATGATAAACTATTCTGTTTGCCCATTGTGCTAATTCATTGATCATTTTATATTTATGATTATGCAAATTAATTTTGAAGCACAAACTAACCCGTCCCATATTGAACACATTCTGGATGCATTTTCCCAATTAGAAACATTTTCCCTTTCTATTATTATCTGCAAAGCAAATGAAAAAAGAGGGGAAAGGTTATATGTGTGAATGAATACATTTTTTCATTTTGATAAGAAGTGCTCTATGTCATCTTTTGTCGCCATTATTACACTTCACTGTTACTTTGTAGTTACTCAAGCCCCAATATTCCGAAAGTCGTCACAAAAGTTAAAGATTCTGTAAAAGTATTCAAAATCCCTGGTTTCCCAGCCTTTTCCCAGACAGAAAGCATGGACCAGATTTATGCAGTTAACAAGAATAACATTTTATTACAAACAAATAGTTTTGAATTACAAGTGAACAATTATGAACCAGCAACATGTACCTCTATTAATTAAAACTCCAAACCCTTATAAACTCTCCGTCAACACACATACAAACAGACTGAAGAAAGCATGGGTGTCATGGGTGGAAGAAGAGACTATGAAGGTATTTCAATGGTCCCTGTTCACGGGGTTTACTGAGATGGTCTTTGGCTATCATTGCTCCTCAATCTTCCTTCTCCTGGGACTTTCACTTGCTTGCACCCGGCACAGGGCAACTGTTTCACATTTACAACTACTGATTTATTAGCTAATAGAAAGGCTTACAGAAACTGTTGAAGGAAGAAAATAAGCTGTCCCACTTCAGGTTTTTACTGAAAACAGAAGGAACAGCTTCTTCCCTTTCAGAGAGCCAATGGTTTCTCTCCAAAAATTCACAACCACAGGTTGTGGTTCAGCTACTCAGGAACCAATCACATAGTTGTTGACAAGTAGAAAGCCTTTGTCAATGAAGACTGGTCATTAATACATAGACCAATCAGCTACTTGTTGCTGGCTGAAACTCCATTCATACACACTCCTTGGTACCAGCTCATCTGTAACAAAACCAACCACTGCTTGAACAAACAGCAGTGTAAACAGCATTTACAATAAGAGTGAAGTAACATGCTTTTAAAAAGTGCAGTAATCCTTCAACAATCCTCAGTTTTTAAGAGTTCTCTTCCCATTTCAATCTGCAATCCAATATGCAAAAGAAAATAAGTAAATATTGTCATTATACCAGTAGTATTCTCAAAATAAAATGATATTTTAATATTGCTTCATTCATACCATCAAATAATTCTGAAAATCCTGAAACTATTCAGCAGGCCTGTGCAAAAAGTAAGAGAATTAAGATTTCAGATCAATGACACTTTGTCAGATTCTGATGTATAACGTTAACTCTGTTTCTCTCTATATAGATGGTGTATGGCATCACTAAGTATTTCTAACACATTCTGCTTTTATTTCAGGCTTCAACATTCACAATATTTTATCCTTGCATCTAATAATTCAATTTCTGTAACAGCAATATTTTAGTTTTCAGTCATGATTTGGAGGTGCTAGTGTTGGACTGGGGTGTACAAAGTTAAAAATCCCACAACACCAGGTTATAGTCCAACAGGTTTATTTGGAAGCACTAGCTTTTGGAGCGCTGCTCCTTCGTCAGGTGATTGTGGAGTATAAGTTGCCCTCACACCTTCAGTGGGTCGACATGGCATCTATTGTTAAAGTTTACTTGACAATGTAACTTTTTAAAAAAGGTCTGGAATTTACATATGAAAGAACTGAAACCAACATGGTCATTCTAAAAGATGAACATAGAACATAGAATATAGAAGAATACAGCGCAGTACAGGCCCTTTGGCCCTCGATGTTGCGCCGATCCAAGCCCACCTAACCTATACTAACCCACTATCCTCCATATACCTATCCAATGCCCGCTTAAATGCCCATAAAGAGGGAGAGTCCACCACTGCTACTGGCAGGGCATTCCATGAACTTACGACTCGCTGAGTGAAGAACCTACCCCTAACTTCAGTCCTATATCTACCCCCCCTTAATTTAAAGCTATGCCCCCTTGTAATACCCGACTCCATACGCGGGAAAAGGTTCACACTGTCAACCCTATCTAACCCCCTAATCATCTTGTACACCTCAATCAAGTCACCCCTAAACCTTCTTTTCTCTAATGAAAACAGCCCCAAGTGTCTCAGTCTTTCCTCATACGATCTTCCTTCCATACCAGGCAACATCCTGGTAAACCTCCTCTGCACCCGTTCCAGTGCCTCCACATCCTTCCTATAGTATGGCGACCAAAACTGCACACAATATTCCAGATGCGGCCGCACCAGAGTCTTATACAACTGCATCATGACCTCAGGACTCCGGAACTCAATTCCTCTACCAATAAAAGCCAGTACGCCATATGCCTTCCTCACTGCACTATTTACCTGGGTGGCAACTTTCAGAGATCTGTGTACATGGACACCAAGATCCCTCTGCTCATCCACACTACCAAGTATCCGACCATTAGCCCAGTACCCCATCTTTTTGTTATTCTTCCCAAAGTGAATCACCTCACACTTAGCTACATTGAATTCCATTTGCCACCTTTCTGCCCAGCTCTGCAGCTTCTCTATATCCTGCTGTAACCTGCCACATCCTTCCTCACTGTCAACAACTCCTCCGACTTTCGTATCATCCGCAAACTTGCTCACCCAACCTTCTAACCCCTCTTCCAGGTCATTTATAAAAATGACAAACAGCAATGGTCCCAAAACAGATCCTTGCGGAACACCGCTAGTGACGGCACTCCATGAAGAAACTTTGCCATCAACTACTACCCTCTGTCTTCTTCCATCCAGCCAATTCCTAATCCAAACCTCCAACTCACCCTCAATGCCATATCTCCGTATTTTCTGCAGTAGCCTACCATGGGGAACCTTATCAAACGCCTTACTAAAATCCATATATACCACATCTACCGCTTTCCCCTCATCAACCTCCTTCGTCACCTTTTCAAAGAATTCAATAAGGTTTGTGAGGCACGACCTGCCCTTCACAAAACCATGCTGACTATCCTTGATCACATTATTCCTATCCAGATGTGCATAAATCCTATCCCTTACAATTCTCTCTAAGACTTTGCCCACAACAGAAGTGAGACTCACCGGCCTATAGTTACTAGGGTTATCCCTACTCCCCTTTTTGAACAAGGGAACCACATTTGCTATCCTCCAGTCTTCTGGCACTACTCCAGTAGACAAAGAGGACATAAAAATCAAGGCCAATGGCTCTGCAATCTCCTCCCTTGCTTCCCAGAGAATCCTAGGATAAATGCCATCAGGCCCAGGGGACTTATCTATTTTCACCTTTTCCAGGATTTCCAACACCTCTTCTCTACATACCTCAAAGCCATCCATTCTACTTATTTGTGACTCAGTATTCACATCGACGACAATGCCCTGTTCCTGAGTAAATACTGAAGAAAAGTATTCATTCAGTGTCTCCCCAATCTCTTCCGCCTCCACACGCAACTTCCCACTACTATCCTTGACTGGACCTATTCCTACCCTAGTCATTCTTTTATTCCTAACATACCTATAGAAAGCCTTAGGGTTTTCCCTAATCCTACCGACTAAGGACCTTTCATGTCCCCTCCTTGCTGCTCTTAGCTCTCTCTTCAGGTCCTTCCTGGCTACCCTATAACTCTCAATCGCCCCAATTGAACCTTCACGTCTCATCTTGAGATAGGCCGCCCTCTTCCATTTAACAAGGGATTCCAATTCCTTATTAAACCACGGCTCCCTCGCACGACCCTTTCCTCCCTGCCTGACAGGTACATAATTATCAAGGACACTCAATAGTTGCTCCTTGAACAAGCTCCACATATCATTTACACTCTTGCCTTGGAGTCTACTTTTCCAAGCCACACATCCTAAGTCATGCCTCACTGCATCATAATTTCCCTGACCCCAGCTATAACTCTTGCCCTGTAGTACACACTTATCCCTCTCCATCACGAGAGTAAAAATCACCGAATTATGGTCACTATCCCCAAAGTGCTCACCTACCTCTAATTCTAACACCTGGCCTGGTTCGTTACCCAGAACCAAATCCAGTATGGCCTCACCTCTTGTTGGCCTGTCTACATATTGTGTCAGGAAACTCTCCTGCACACATTGAACAAACACTGACCCATCTAACGAACTTGAGCTATAGCTTTCCCAATCAATATCAGGAAAGTTAAAGTCCCCCATAACAACCACCCTATTACTGTCACTCATCTCCTGAATCACCTTCCCTATCCTTTCTTCAATGATTCTAGGACTATTAGGAGGCCTGTAAAAGACTCCTAACAGGGTGACCTCACCTTTCCTATTCCTAACCTCAGCCCAAACTACCTCAGATGGCAAGTCCTCATCCATCGTCCTTTCCACCACTGTAATACTATCTTTGACAAGTATCTTTGACAATGAGAGACTTAACAAACAATCCAGGTCTTTTTCAATATATTATTTCAGTTACATCACACTGTAAACTTTTGCACTAAATTCTGTGTCCTACAATCTTATATACCACAACCACCTGATGAAGGAGCAGCGCTCCGAATGCTATGCTTCCAAGTAAACCTTTTGAACAATATCCTGGCGTTGTGTGATTTTTAATTTATTTTTCAGCATTATTTAATAATTGCATTATGTTTTACTACTCCAGCACCCCAAATGACTTCAAATTAACAATGAGTACATGGCCTAGTTTAAAGTCTGCATGCTTGACAGAAAATGAAAAGGAATCTAGGCCAAATGAGGAGCACGCAGCTAGATCTTGAAAACATTGTCAATGTCCTTATGGGCCAGGATTTTCAAGAGTATGTTAACGATTTCCTTTCTACAGGTGGTTTAAAGTAGCATTTTTGGAGAACTATGAATTGATCGTATTCTCCATTCGCTCACCTTTCAGTGCCCAATAAGCAAAAAAACACAGCAAATGTGAACGAGATAAATATATGGCTAAAATGTCCTTATCTTCCAATCCATTCACATATGTTAATTGTTATCCTTAAAATGGCCATCAAGCATTGTCCATGCAAAGAACAAGAATGATAAGTTAATTTATTATGTTTATTGTTATTATTCCAGAATTTTGACAATATTTGGATACAACCCATATCATTAGAATCAATTAAAACCTAAACAATTGTTTAACAAAAATTCCATATTGTTTAACTCACTCTTGTTACTTGTCACATGCTTTGTTCTAAAAGTTTTAACTGCCTGGAGCATCTAGATCAAATAGCTTGGAATATCTATTTGTATTAAATTGAATAGTAGGGTGTAGTAACTGAGGGTATATTTGTACCTCTGGGAAGGTGGTGGCAGATGCTGTACAGTCTTTGTGGTGAAGGTAATCTCACAATGAACTAATGGTGGTTAAGAAACAGGCTGCTGTGGAGATGAAAGAGGAAATCTGAGGGGCCCTGACCCACATTTTTAATTTCTCTCCAACCACAGAGGAGATGGCAGAGGACTGGAGGGTAGCAAATGTGGTTCTACATTTCAAGATAGGTGATAGAGAAATGACAGGCCAGTGAATCCCACATGAGTGGCAGGAAAAGTATAGAAGAAAATTCTAAAGGAGAAAATTGATTTCCATTTAGAAATGCAAAGTTTGATTGGAATAGTCAGCATGGATTTGTCAGGGAGAGATCATGCCTACCAAATTGGTGGATTTTTTCAAGAACGTGATGAAGCATGTAGATAAGGATAGTGTAGCTGGTCTAGTAGGTATAGATTTTAGTAAGGCCTTCGACAAGGGCCTACACTGGAGACAGATAAAAGCATATGATCTCCAGGATAATTTGGCAAAATGGACCCAAAATTCACTTAGTGGTAGAATACAGAGGTTGGTGATAGAAGGCTATTTGTGTGACTGCAGGCCAGTCTCCAGTGACATACCATAGGGATCAGTGCTGAGTCCCCTATTGTTTGTGATATATATTACATATATAGTTGAGAATGTAAGGGGTTTGACAAGCAAGCAAGCATGACATGAAGAATGTCAGGGTGTTTGGAAGAAGATCTTAGTTTACTGGTGGATATAGGTGGATCTGTCAAATGGGCAAATGGAATTTTTAATGTAAGGTAGTGCACTTTAGAAGAAGTTACAAGACAAAGAGTACTCAATGAATGGTAAGACACTTGAAAGCTCTGAGAAACAGAGAGATCTTGAGGTGCTTGTCCACAGATCCCTGAAGGTGGCAGACCAAGTAAATGGGGTAGTTAAAAAGGCATATAGGACATTTAGTTTTAATAGTCATGGTACAGATTATAAGAACAAAAAGCTTATGATGGAGCTCTACACAACTTTGGTTGGGATACATCTGGAGTACTGTGTACAGTTCTGGTAAGCATGCTATAGAAAGGATGTGATTGCGCTGATGGAGCTGCAGGGAGAAAGTGAGGATTGCAGATGCTGGGGATCAGAGCTTAAAAATGTGTTGCTGGAAAAGCGCAGCAGGTCAGGCAGCATAATAGGAGAAGGAGAATCGACGTTTCGGGCATAAGGAAGGGCTTATGCCCGAAACGTCGATTCTCCTTCTCCTTTGATGCTGCCTGACCTGCTGCGCTTTTCCAGCAACATATTTTTAAGCTCTGATGGAGCTGCAGACAGGATACCGGGATGTTGCCTGGGAATGGAGCATATTAGGGAAGATAAGCTCAGGTTCTTCTTTTTGAAGCAGAGAAGGCTGCAAAGGGAACTGACTGATGTCAGTAAGATTATGATTAAGATTACAGAGTGTAAGGGCATGGACAGGGTGGAGAGAAAACAGCTGTACCCCTCAGCTAAGGGTCAATAACAAGGGGGCACATTCTTAAAAGGAAAGGAATAAAGTTTAGAGGGGAGCTGCGGAAAAGGTTTTTCACCCAGAGGGTGGGAGGGGTCTGAAATTACTGCCTGGCAGCATTGTTGAGGCTGGTAATCTCACAACATTTAATCGTCACCTGATGAGCACTTGAAGTGTTATAACATCCAAGACCATGGCTGTAGTATTGGGAAGTGGGCCTCAGGTGGATTGTGTATTTTGGTGGAACAGGCTTGATCAGTTGAAAGGCTTCTTCTGTGCTGTATGATTCAATGGTATATTTTAATGATGGGAAGCTGCATGATTTGGAGTTGATAAGCAACTGCTGCCTTCCTCCTTCAAGGTGATATTTTAACCTGAGTTTGGGAGCTGCTGCACCACATCCTCTATGCAAAGGAATCCTGAAAGATGTCGTGCTGGCTAATTTATCTTGATTAAGTCCAATTAAGCTTCTCAGCTATTTTTAGAAACGTACTCTTCCCAGCAAGTAGGAAGTATTCATCAGACATCACATTCACCTTGTATTTGTTAGCCAGCCCTTGGGCATCCAGCAGCTGAGTAATTCTTTTCAGAGTACCTGAACTTTGACCTCTAGCTCGATTATTTATTTAGCTGGTTCAGGAGTGTTTCTGGGCAGTATTGTTCCTTAGGATTTTAGTCATAATATCACTTAATTGATATTGATTCCCATGGGAATTGCTGTTAAAATCAGAGTTAGGTTCCTGCAGATTGTTTATTCTGAGCAAAAACTATGTACAGATTGAAGTGCTGCACTATCTCAAGGTGAAATAACTTGCTAACTAAAGTAAATAACTAAATACAAGAGTCATAGTCATAGAGTCATTGAGATGTACAGTACAGAAACACATCCTTTGGTCCAATTTGTCCATTCCAACCAGATATCCGAAATTAATCTAGTCCCATTTGCCAGCACCCGGCCCATATCCCTCTAAATCCTTCCTATTCATATACCCATCCAGATGTCTTTTAAATTGTAACTGTACCAGCCTCCACCACTTCCTCTGGCAGCTCATTCCATACACGCACCACCCACTGTTTGAAAAAGTTGCTCCTTAGGTCCCTTTTAAATCTTTCCCCTCTTACCTTAAACCTATGCCCTCTAGTTAAGGACTCCCCCACATCAGGGAAAAGTTGCCCCTTAGGTCTTTTTTATATCTTTCCCCTCTCATCCCAAACCTATGCCCTCTAGTTCTGGACTCCCCTACCTCAGGGAAAAGACTTTGTCTATTTATCCTATCTATTTATAAACATCTATAAGGTCACCCCTCAGCCTCCAACAATCCATAGAAAACAGCCACAGCCTATTAAGAATTATATCACAGAGGGTGGTGGTGGAGGGTTGTTTTTCACACTGGTGGCTTGTGTCCAGTAGTGTGTCACTAGGATCGGTGCTGGGTCCACTTCGTTTTGTCATTTATACAAATTATTTTGATGCGAGCATAAGAGGTATAGTTAGTAAGTTTGCAGATGACAGCAAAATTGGAGGTGTAATGGACAGTGAAGAAGTTATGTCAGATTACAATGGGATCTTGATCAGACGGCCCAACGGGCTGAGAAGTGGCGGATGGAGTTTAATTCAGATAAATGTGAGGTGCTGCATTTTGGGAAAGCAAATCTTTGCAGGACTTTTACACTTAATGGTAAGGTCCTAGGGAGTGTTGCTGAACAAAGAGACCTTGGAGTGTAGGTTCATAGCTCCTCAAAAGTGGAGTCGCAGCTAGATAGGATAGTGAAGAAGGCATTTGGTATGCTTTCCTTTATTGGTCAGAGTATTGAGTACAAGAGTTGGGAGATCATGTTGCGGCTATACAGGACATTGGTTCGGCCACTGTTGGAATATTGCATGCAATTCTGGTCTCCTTCCTATCAGAAAGATGTTGTGAAACTTGAAAGGGTTCAGAAATGATTTACAAGGATGTTGCCAGAGTTGGAGGATTTGAGCTACAGGGAGAGGCTGAACAGGCTGAGGCTGTTTTCTCTGGAGCGTTGGAGGCTGAGGGGTGACCTTATAGACGTTTATAAAATCATGAGATGCATGGATAGGATAAATAGACAAAGTCTTTTCCCTGGGGTAGGGGAGTCCAGAACTCGAGGGCATAGGTTGAGGGTGAGAGGGGAAAGATATAAAAGAGACCAAAGAGGCAACTTTTTCACACAGAGAGTGGTACGTGTATGGAATGAGCTGCCAGAGGAAGTGGTGGAGGCTGGTACAATTGCAACATTTAAAAGGCATTTGGATGTGTATATGAATAGGAAGGGTTTGGAGGGATATGGGCTGGGTGCTGGCAGGTGGGACTAGATTGGGTTGGGATATCTGGTTGGCATGGACGGGTTGGACCGAAGGGTCTGTTTCCATGCTGTACATCTCTATGACTCTATGACTCTACTGGAGTATAAGGATTTTGGTGCTGGAAGAATACAGCAGTTCAGGCAGCATCCGAGGAGCAGCAAAATCGACGTTTCGGGCAAAAGCCCTTCATCAGGAATAAAGGCAGAGAGCCTGAAGTGTGGAGAGATAAGCTAGAAGAGGGTGAGGGTGGGGGGAAAGTAGCATGGAGTACAATAGGTGAGTGGGGGAGGGAATGAAGGTGATAGGTCAGGGAGGAGGGTGGGGTGGATAGGTGGAAAAGAAGATAGGCAGTTAGGACAAGTCATGGGGACAGTGCTGAGCTGGAAGTTTGGAACTAGGGTGAGGTGGGGGAAGGGGAAATGAGGAAACTGTTGAAGTCCACATTGATGCCCTGGGGTTGAAGTGTTCCGAGGCGGAAGATGAGGCGTTCTTCCTCCGGGCGTCTGGTGGTGAGGGAGCGGCGGTGAAGGAGGCCCAGGACCTCCATGTCCTCGGCAGAGTGGGAGGGGGAGTTGAAATGTTGGGCCATAGGCCGGTGTGGTTGATTGGTGCGGGTGTCCCGGAGATGTTCCCTAAAGCGCTCTGCTAGGAGGCGTCCAGTCTCCCCAATGTAGAGGAGACCGCATCGGGAGCAACAGATGCAATAAATGATATTAATGGATGTGCAGGTAAAATTTTGATGGATGTGGAAGTCTCTTTTAGGGCCTTGGATGGAGGTGAGGGAGGATGTGTGGGCGCAGGTTTTACAGTTCCTGTGGTGGCAGGGGAAGATGCCAGGATGGGCGGGTGGGTTGTAGCGGGGCGTGGACCTGACCAAGTAGTCACAGAGGGAACGGTCTTTGCGGAAGGCGGAAAGGGGTGGGGAGGGAAATATATCCCTGGTGGTGGGGTCTGTTTGGAGGTGGCGGAAATGTCTAGCTTATCTCTCCACGCTTCAGGCTCTCTGCCTTTATTCCTGATGAAGGGCTTTTGTCCGAAACATCAATTTTGCTGCTCCTCGGATGCTGCCTGAACTGCTGTGCTCTTCCAGCACCACTAATCCAAAATCTGGTTTCCAGCATCTGCAGTCATTGTTTTTACCTGGAGTACAAGGATGTAGAAGTTATGCTGCAGCTATACAACATTCTGGATAGACCATACTTGGAGCACTGTAAGCAGATCTGGGCACACACCTCAGGAAGGATATATCGGCCTTGGAGGGAGTACAACATATGTTTACAAGAATGACACCTGTACTTCAGGGGTTAAATTATGAGGGGAGATGATGTAACTTAGGCTGATTTTCTCGAGAATTTAGGAGATTAAGAGGTGATCAGATCAAAGTCTTCAAGATATTAACAGGAAAAGAGAAAAGAAAAGATAGATAAACTAGTTCAACTGGTTGGGGATTCACAAACTAATATAAAAAGTAACGTGAGACCATTCAGGAGAGATGTTAGGAAGCATTTCTACATACAAAGGGTGGCGGAGGTTTGGAATGCTTGTCCACAAATGCAGTCAACTCTAAATCAGTTATTTGTTTTAAATCTGAGGTACCTCCTTTGGTTAATACAAATGTATTTCAGGGATATAGGCCAGAAGCAGGTATATAGAGTTAGGTCACAGATTAACCATGATCCCATTGATTGGAAGAACACACTCGAGGGGCTGAAAAGCTACTCCAGTTACTTATTTCCTGTAGAGTTCAGTACTTCAGGATCTTTCTGTAACATTAGGCTGAGCACAGGACTTCTTTCTAAATTTCAAACAGCAGATAGGAGAGAAAGCTAAACTGGAAGGTAAGAGAATTTAAATATTAAACTTTGAAGGAAGAAAGCAGAGTGAAAAGTGACTGAGGTTGAAGCAAAAACAGGAAGTAGGAGGGAGAACTGAATGTAGGAGCAAGACCATGTGGAAAGTTCTTGAACAGAGTAGTGGACAGCAAGAAGTACAATGGGACTTTGATCAGATGGGCCAATGGACCGAGGAGTGGCAGATGGAATTGAATTGAATTAAATTTATTGTCTCGTTTACCAAGGCACAGCAAAAAGCTTTGTCTTGCGAGCAATATAGGCAGATCACAGAGTTAAATAGCATAGATAGGTAACAAATAGGTAAATAGTGGCAAAACAAAATCACAGGTACTGGCGAATGCTAAGAGTTTGTGAGTCCATTCAGTATTCTCTAGAAACTGTTGTGAAACCGGCTGGTGTGTGTGTGTTCAGGCTTCTGTACCTTCTCCCCGATGGTAGAGGTTGTAGAAAAACATTGCCAGGGTGGGATTGATCTTTGAGAATGCTGGTGGTCTTTCCTTGACAGCGGGCCTGGTAGATGGATTCTATAGATGGGAGGTTGGCCTTTGTGATTGTCCGGGTCAAGTTCACCACTCTCTGTAACCGTCTCCGGTACAGTTGCCATACCAGGTGGTGATACATCTAGACAGAATGCTCTCAATGGCACACCTATAAAAGGTGGCAAGGGTATTCGCCGTCATACTAAATTTTCTCAGCTGCCTGAGGAAGAGAGGATGTCGTTGGGCCTTTGTAATCAGTGCGCCCACATGAAGAGTCCAAGAAAGCTTGTTGTGGATGGCCACTCCCAGGAGCTTAACACTCTCCATTCGTTCCACCTCTATGCTGTTAATGTGTAGGGGGCATGAGTAACATCCCACCAAAAGTCAATAATGAGTTTTTTGGATTTGCTGGCATTGAGAGCTAGATTGCTGTCAGTGCACCATTTTTCCAGGTCTTCCACCTCCCATCTGTAGTCTGTTTTGTCGCCATCTGAGATTCGACCGACTTTGGTGGTGTCATCAGCAAACTTGTAAATGGCATTAGTCTGATATTTGGCGACACAGTCGTGGGTATACAGTGAGTACGGTAGGGGTGTTGCATTTTGGAACGGTGAATCAGGCCAGGAATTACACACTAAATGGTAAGGTCCTGGGGAGCGCTGCTGAACAAAGAGACCTTGGAGTGCAGGTTCATAGTTCCTTGAAAGTAGAGTCACAGGTAGACAGGATAGTGAAGAAGGTGTTTAGTATGCTTGCCTTTATTGGTCAGAGCATTGAGTATAGGAGTTGGGAGGTCATGGTGCAGCTGTATAGGATATTGATTAGACCACTTTTGGAATACTGTGTTCAATTCTGGTTTCCCTGCTATAGGAGTGATGCTGTGAAACTTGAAATGGTTCAGAAAAGATTTAGAAGGATATTGCCATAGGGAGAGGTAAATAGATTGAGGCTACTTTCCCTGGAGCATCGGAGGCTGAGGGGTGACCTTATAGAAGTTTATAAAATCATGAGGGGTATAGATAGGGTGAATAGCCAACGACTTTTCCCCAGAATAGCAGAGTCCAAAACTAGAAGGCATAAGTTCAAGATGAGAGGGGAAAGATTTAAAATGGACCTAAGAGGTAACTTGTTCATGCAGAGAGTGGTCCGTGTATGGAATGAGCTGCCAGAGGAAGTGGTGGAGGCTGGTACAATTGCAACATGTAAAAGGCATCTGGAAGGGTATATGAATAAAAAAGATTTAGCGGGAAATAGGCTAAATGCTGACAAATGGGACTGGAGTAATTTAGGATATCTAGTCAGCATGGATGAGATGGACCAAAGGATCTGTTTCCATGCTTTGGAGGTCCAAGACTCTATAACAGGTTAGCCACACAGGATGTATGTTGGAAACAACCTGAAACTAAAACTCACACTATAAACAAATATGTTGTCCCTTTTTTATTAACAACTTTAAAGCGAAACAACTTTAGATCAATCAGCTTTAAAGGTAGACTCTCTGTATTCTGTTATTGAAGATGATCGTTGCTCATGACTTACATATTGAAAATGCTACTTGCAATTCATCACCCTAAATCTGGACATGGTCCAGGTTTTACTGCATGGCAATACTGTTATCACCTGGTAGGGTCTAGCTAGGATATCTGAGATCAAATGAACTAGCAAGCAATTTTTCTGCTATTAAGGATAATTAGATGAGAACTTGATGGGGAATGAGTTATCGGTTTGTTGGAATTTTTTGATGTGTCAGTTGGAATAAAACTCTGACTACAAAGTTATCTACCTGGATTCTGTCTAATGCACCATAAGCTCAGGCATTTAACAGCATGGCCTACATTAAGTGAGAAATTGCAAATATGGATAAACAGGGCAATTATAACTGAACAGCTCTACATCTAACCCTATGATGAAGGGAAACTTACTAATGAAAGAGCTGAGTGTAGGCTTGAAGAATTTACGATATGTATGATGAGTTTGTATATTTCATGCATCACCACATCATATTCTATTGTTTCTATAGTGATTGTAATGAGGTCAGCCAGGTACACCTCATAGAATATGAGTTGCCTGATTGGGGCTGTTAACTTGGTCCAATCAAGGAGCCCTGGCTGACAGATATAAATAGGAATTTCTACCTTGTGTTTCTCACTGTGTCTCACACCTGCACACACACAACATGGGTGCTGGGGAAAAAATAAGCCCTAACGCAGTTAGGCGGTAGTGTGGGGGGTTTAAAAAAAAAGGAATTTCAGAGGTTCTGTTCACTCGAAGAGCCAACTCTCAGGAAGCTGGACCAGTGTCAGGTACTATACACGCATAAATAAAGTCTTCGAGGAGAAAGTGTGGACTGCAGATTTTGGAGATCAGAGCTGAAAATGTGTTGCTGGAAAAGCGCAGCAGGTCAGGCAGCATCCAAGGAGCAGGAGAATCGACGTTTCGGGCATGAGCCTGAAGAAGGCTCATTCTCCTGCTCCTTGGATGCTGCCTGACCTGCTGCGCTTTTCCAGCAACACATTTTCAGCACGCGTAAATAAAGGATGACTTGGTGTTGGGGTACTGGCCAATGTGAAGCTATTTCAGTTTACAACATTTATTCCCCTGAGTACTCTTGTATGAACTTTTGGTTAACACAGCTTCCATTATGAAGTAGTGAACTAAATCATCTTGAGCACCTGGTTGCACTTATTTTCATTAATTCCCACAGAAGGGAAATTTCTTGTGTAAGAGTATAAGGATCCAAAAGGGCGAATGCTGAAGGATGTATTAAGTCCCATTCAATATGGTAGTTACATGGGAGAGCAGTTTAGAGTCTTGAAGGATTAAGACCTACAATCTAGGTCTTCCTAATAGTCTGCCAATATCCATTACACCAGTGCAACTTGGAGACAATTCCTATTATGCAATAAACTATAACTTGTTTAAGATTTGTGCTAATACATAATAATTGACCACAATTGAGTACAAGGTTTTCAAGCATTTATTCAAGCATACCCAGGTAAGCTATATTCTTGGCTAGCTAAAATAACTCACAGAAATACAGGAAAACTTTTGCCACATGGGCATCTCATTATTCAAATTCCAACCTTGCTTCATAAAAACATAGGAAAAAGATATCCATTCTATGTCATAGGCTTATGTCATTAATGTCTTGTCCTTCACCCAGTGAAGGATAATTTAGCCTGGTATTGTATTGCCACCCTTTTTCAGTGAACGTCACCTCCCTACCTCTCTAAACATCTTTTTGCCAAGACCATGTGGCCAAAAGATCATTTATTCTAGCAAAGACAAGAGCCTTATTTTATTAGACTCCTTGTTTTCCACCAATACTCTAGAACACACAGCCATGTAGATCCCTATCAGGAAAGAGGATGGTGGCTGCGACTCATGCAACATGATGAGGATTCATCTTACAAATTGGTGGCAATTGGTGCAGACTTTATTTAACTGCGTCCGAAACACTGGCAATGTTGTACCAATCATCTTGCATCTATTTCCATCAATATATTTCTTCCTCCTCTCAAAGCCACTTCCTTTATTGTCTGTCTCATCAACATCTCTCCCCAATTCACTAGGAACTGCATTTTCAAAATCACAGTTGTCCAGCTTTTGGCCTTTCACTTACTACAATGGCTGAAGGTTTATCAGAGCATGAAGATCAATGGCCATTTCTGATGATCTGGCTACACTTTTCAGTGGTGTGACAACTACTTAGTTGATATCAGAACTCCAAAATAAAAGGGTATCATTGCTGGACTGGAGACCCAAGTAATGTTCTGGGAACCTGGGTTCTAATCCTGCTACCCCAGATGGTGAAATTTGAACTGAGTAAAAATCTGGAATTATGAGTCTAATGATGATTGTGAAACCATGGTTGATTGCTCGAAAAACCCATCTGGTTTGCTAACGTCCTTTAGGGAAGCAAACTTACATTCTGGTCTAGTCTGGCCACGCCCACAGCAATGTGGTTGACTCTGAACTGCCCTTTGGGCAATTTGGGATGGGCAATCAGTGCTGACTTAGGCAGAAATGCCCACATCTCGAATGAATAAAAAAAAATCAGAGGACCATAGCTCAGTAGTTTCAGGGGCACTAGTTGGAGCTGTGGCAGCTGCTAGGACAGTGGCTAGAAGAAGAAATACCATAGGAGCAGGTCACCCACCTAATAAACCAGATATGTGGGTTCATCAGGCAGACAGGCCCTGTAGAGTCGGAGAGGAGAGTGGGTGAGGAGAAGTTATTGGTGAGGCCAGGCAGTGCTGTTATTGATTTGCTGTAGACAGGGGCTTCTCCATGGGCTAAAGAGTGCTCGAATGAGAAGATCGTCTCAGAGTCAGCAGGGGCACTGCCAGGATTCATAACATAGTCTCCCCAAATGGCGAAGGCCCAACCACTGCTGGTAAAATGGAAAAACATGCTTAATTGGTCAGTTAAGTGACTTTCTTGGTCCCTCATGGTTGGCCAGTTCTCCAATCTCCCCAAGTCAATTATGCAAACTGTATGGCAGCAGGAAGACAAGGAGCAAAACACAATCAGGACCATGGCTACCCTTCACCTTGCCTCAACTGCTAAATCACAAGCCTCTCAACTTCTTCCCAGAGATCTGGCTAAATCCAACCAGCTCTACAGCAACAACATCTACTCAATCCACTACTACCTCTAACATCACCCTTTGGTAATGCCCTCATTCCACTCTCTTAAATCCAAACTTTCAAAAAGATATGGTTTAACTATTTTAACTATTCAGCATCAGATTTGATGAGACTACATAAAAACCAATTGGGTCCTATTAATCTTTGCTAAAATTGGTCGTGACTTTTGGATCACCCTGGAATGCAACGATAACCATATATTCATTTCTTTAATGCAAATTGTCTGCTGAAACTTTCTCCTCATCCTCTCCATCCTCTGGTCCAAAAAGTACAAGGAGCTTGTGGACTTCTTTCTCACTCAGAAAGGCAATGGGTTAAGCATGGGGCAGCTGAAGGTATTTGGGGTATAATTTGTGGATGAAGTAAATTGCTGAGGTCAGTGACATAAATGGAAAGAAAATGCAAAATAAGTAGATCATGAGACTAAAGTAGAGAGTTGGGTATGTGGCAGGGGATGTTAGACATGTGGAAAATAGGTGGATCGTCCTGGATATTGATGGAAATGTTAATGAATTCCTAAGATTTGTAATCAGAAATGACACCACTCGGGTAATTTTCCCAGGCCAGTGAATGCAAGTTTGGGTGTTGAGGCACGGAAAAATCTAAAAATATCATTTGATTGCATCCCCCACTGTCTTACCAGATTCAAGAGCTGCTCTCTCATTACAGAGTGACAACTGAGGGTGGTTTAACCATACCTGAGGTGAGAGGAAAGGTTGAGAAAGAGATTCCTTCAGGTAGCCTGAACCAGTGTGGGACTTATCCTTTGCTGTTGGCATGACACTGCAGCACAACTAATCCCCTCTTTGCCCCTGTCACAATATATTCTCACCGCCTTCTGAGTTTTGTCAGGGCTGGGTCAGGAGACATTTCCTGTGAGTGAGGCCAGCAATGAATTAAACTAATAAAACAACCATATAAGATGCATTTTGCACATGCAATAGCTTTTTACCAATGGCACATGGGTTGTAGGCTTTGTGAACAAGTCCTCAACTTCATGGAGGAAAATGAAACAGACTATTCATTCATTGATGTGCATTATTTAGGTACCAGGCAACAGCTTGAGATAAATCATAAGCTCTGAGTGGTGCAGCTCAGTTAGGCTAATATTTCTCATTGTGGGCAGTGTTAATCCCAAGTACAGGTCATTCTACTATACAACATGTTTTTTTAAAAACGTGTGTTGGCTGTAACGCAATTACATCACCAACACTTTAAGCACTGTTTTCAAGCATGATTTTTCTGTACGTTGGGTTGCACAAGAATGCAACTATTGTGTTGTATAAGAACGACCTGTCTCTTCCTTTTTGTAATAGAATCCCCACAGTGTGGAAACAAGTCATTTGGCCCAACAAGTCCACACTGACTCTAAAGAGCATCCACCCAGACTCACCCTTTCCACCCTATCCCTGTAACCACCAGACTCACCCTGTATCCACCCTATGACTGATCCACCTAATCTGCACATCTTTGGACTGTGTGAGAAAACTGGAGATCTAGGATGAAGCCAACACAGACACGGGGAGAATATGCAAACTCCACACAGACAGTCGCCCGAGGCTGGAACTGAACCCGGGTCTCTGGTCCTATGAGATAGCAGTGCTAACCACAGTCTCTTTCCTCTCACAATCCATAGATGTAAAGGTTAGGTGGATTGACCAGGCTAAATTGCCCATAATGTCCAGGGATGTGCAGGCTAGGTGAATTAGCCATGGGAAATGGAGGACAACAGGGATAGAGTAGAGGGGTGGGTCTGGGTGGGATGCACTTAATAGAGTTGTTGTGGACTCCATGGGCCAAATCCCCTGCTTCCACAATGAAGGGATTCTATACAGTGAGGTTAAACGAATGAGCAGGTAGTTGTCAGATGGATATAACCTGGGAAAATGTAAGGGTATGTACTTTAGGAGGAACAATATAAGAGATGAATATTATGTAAACAGAGAAAGATCGCAAAAAGCTACAGAACAGAGGGATCTGGGAGTTCTCATGTATGAATCATAAAAAGCATACAAATTCAGCAGGTAATACAGAAAGTGAATGAAATGTTGGCCACTATTTCAAACGAGTAGAATATAAAAATAGGAAGGTCTTGCTAAATTGCTAGGCATGAGTCAGACCACAGCTAGAATACTGTGAACAATCTTTGACTCTCACTTAAGGAAAGAAGTACTAGCGTCTGAGGCAGTGCAGAGATGGTGCACAAGGCTGACACCAGGAATGGAGGGACTGTCTTATGAGGAGAGCTTGAGTAGATTAGACTTGTACTCAATAGCATTTAGAAGAATGACAGGTAACCCCATTGAAACATACAAGGTTCTTAGGGGACTTGACAGGATATATGGGGAGAAGTTGTCTCCCCTTGTGGAAGCATCTAGGACCAGAGGGCATAATCTTAGTGTAAGGGATTACCCAGTTATGACAGAGGTGAAGAGGAATTTCTTCTCTCAGAGGGTAGTGAACCTCTGGAATTCCTTACTTCAGAGGGCTCTTGAGGCTGTGTCATTAAATATAATCAAGGCTGAGATGGACAGATTTTTAATCAGTAAGGGAATAAAGGGATATTGGGATAAGGCAGGCAAGTAGAGTTATGGGTTATCAGATCTGCCATGATCTCAATGGATGGCAGTTCAGTGTCAATGTGCTGAATGGTTATTTCTGCGCTAATGTCTTATGGTCATCCAGAGGGATATTTGCTCTGTGGTAGGTAGGATCACAAACATCAGCAGCCACAAGGGAAGAACCAATATCTCTAGAGAAACAATGGTTGCACATGAAATGCAGCCAAAGATGAAATGACCACAAGTCAGGGTATCCTCAGCATTGGTTCTATAGCCATATAGATGAACTTCTTGGACTTCTCAAAACCTCAGTGCCATTATTGGATATTTTGGAAAATGTGATTTATTTCAAGCTTTGTGGGGTTTCCTAGAAGTCATAGGATTGGTAATGTAAGAGACTACTTATTCTAATTTCAATGTCTGCTGGGCCTACTTCAACAGCAACTGGTTGGACAGCGTTTTGGTGTCTAGAGAGCAAGGGGAACAAGAAGCCTGTGAAGATTGGATGTCTAGCTGATCTCTCCTTATTCTGAAAATAACTCTTTTGCTGAGTTTGGGGTGATATCCATTCGTCTGAAAGAGTGATTGATGTAACTTCTCAGTATTGTTTACCTGAGTAGGCTGTGCCTGCCAATATTGCAGAGACAATCATTAGTGATTCATGACTTGACCACACATGACAGAGTGCCAGAGCAAAAGACTTCAGAACATTCTGCATGCTACCTTTTTCACTTTCAAGAATGACCCTAGTCAGCAGAAAGTTCTTTTCTTGAAATGTGTTGTGATGTTACATATATATCAGAGGTATTGATAGGGATAAACATTTTGATTTCCATGTTATCTGCTATGAACATTAACTAGTCTTCATGGAATAGTCTTGTTTGATAATAAATCAACAATTTTTTAAAATTAAAACTGGTTTAAACTTGATATAAATAAAACATTTAATTGAGCGTCATGGTAACTGGAAAATATATTTTTATTTTATCTTTTGATGCACGGAGTAGTGGCACTACAGTGATAGTGCACTCCTGCAATCTTGGTTGCACAATAAAAATGGGTCTCACCTGGGATCCCTAATGCAGACAACTGGATTTTAGTTGGAAGTGGGGTAATAAAATTTGGAAAATTATTAAAGGAACAAAACAAATTTCTTTCACATTATTATATCAAAGTTGCTTTGGTAATTACTGAGTTCTTTCTGGATTTATTCCTGAATGATTTACCAAAAAGAAAACAATGTTAGGCTAATTAAATTGGCAAAGAAATTAGAATTAAAAATAGTACTACAGCAGACATAATTAAGGTATTATCTCAATGTTTGAAATTGAAAAATAACAAAGGAAACTAAATTGGGAATTAACTGAGCTCATAAATATTGAACTGCAGATGGAGCAATTTGAAGCACAATGACGAAGTAAGAAAGAGAATTGGAAATGAAAACAAATCTTGTATTTGAAAGAAAACACTTTGGAGATTGAAAAAGCAAAGAGAAAGAACACCTTGGAGAGAGGAAAATAAAGGGAAAGAGATTTTTATAGGGAGGGGAATAACATTTCAGGTGAGGAAAGGAAAGGAAAGTGAAGAAATATCATCTTAAAAGGAGCTAAAAAAGGAGACTTCTGACTCCAAGACCATACTGAAAAGGAAAATGTGATTCTCATCCAAGATTTAGTGGAGAGCTATTTATGTTTTTGCAAGACCTCCCAAAACTTGTTGAAAGTGAGGCTGAGGCATTTAAAATTTTTTTTTTCTGAAAAATGGCTAAGCAGATGAAGCCAAAATAAATTTGGAGATTGCTCAAATAAAACAGGTTGACAGGCAGAACTCATAAGGTTTATACTTCCTTTTTGTGGAGGGTTCTATAAATTGAGGTTGCATAAAAGCTGCTCTTGTTGCATGCCTAAGGATTACAGCAGGAATTTTAGAATATTCAGAAGCATTCTACATAGACTTACATACAACTTAGACAGTAAAATAAAGTAACTTTGACTATTGGGTGTAGGCATTAAAGTCAGAGACTACATATGAGGTCCTTAGGGTAATGACATTTCTGAAAAAAATTAAGAACGCACTTTCTACATTGATAAGGACTCACAGAAAACCAAACAGCAAATCAAGCAGTGGAATTGGCTGACAACAAGAAGTCTGCCAGGCCAGGCAGCTGAACTTAGGGTGTGGTTAGGACTGGGATATCATTGCTATCACAGAAATGATGTCTCAGAGATGGACAGGACTGACTGCTAAATATTCTGGCTATAGATGCTATAGGAAGGATAGAAAGGAAGGAAAAAGAGGAGGGAGAATGGCATTTTTGGCTAGGGATAACATTGTGGATGTACTTAGGGAGGATATTCCTAGGAGATCTTCCAGTAAAGCTAAATGGGTGGAACTGAGAAATAAGAAAGGGATGATTGCTTCATTGGGATTGTGCCCCCCAATAGTCAGCAGGAAATTGAGAAGCAAATATGTAAGTAGATCTCAGATATCTCTAAGAAAAATAGGATTGAAAGGGTAGGGGATTTCACCTTTCCAAACATAGACTGGGACTGTTGGATTGGGAGGAATTTGTTAAGTGAATACAAGACAACTTTCTTATTCAACATGTGCATGTACCTACTAGAAAAGGGGCAATACTTGACTTTCTGTTGGGAAATAAGGCAGGACAAGTGAATGAGGTGTTAGTAGGGTGGCACTTTGGTCAAATTGATCATAATTCTATTCATTTTAAAATAGCTATGGAAAATTATATAACTATCAAAAGTTAAAGTTCTAAATTGGAGAAAGGCCAATTTTAATGGTATTAGGCAAGAACTTTCAACAGTTGATGGGGGAGGGAATGGATGTTCGCAGGTAAAAGGACAGCTGGAAAGTGGGAAGCTTTCAAAAATGAGATAACGACAGTCCAGAGACAGTATATTTCCGTTAGGGTGAAGGGCAAGGCTGGTAGGTGTAGGAATACTGGGTGACTAGAGAAATTGAGGTTTTGGTCAAGAAAAAGGAGATGTATGTCAGGTTTTGATAGCTGGGATCAAGTGAATCCTTAGTGGAGTGTAAGAGCAGTAGGACTATACTTAAGAGGGAAATCAGGAGGTCAAAAAAGGGGACATGAAATAGCTTAGCAAATAGAGTTAAAGGGTTTTTGTAAGAAATTCAAAGAAATTCTGTAAAAATGTTAAGGGTAAGACAGTAACTATGGAGAAAATAGAGGCCCTTAAAGATCAAAGTGGCTGTTTATGTGTGGAACCACAGGAGATCCTAAAAATTATTTTGCGTCAGTATTTATTGTGGATGAGGACATGGAAGCTGGGGAACTTGGGGAAATAAATAGTGATGTTTTGAAAAGTGTTCATATTGCAGGAGAGGAGGTTCTGGAGGCCTTAAAATGCATAAAGGTAGATAAATCCCAGAGACCTGATCAGGTGTCTCCCAGAACTTTGTGGGAAGCTAGAGAAGTGATTGCTGTGCCTCTAGCAGAGATATTTGTATCATTGGCAAACATGGGTGAGGTGCCAGAAGACTAGAAGTTGGCTAATGTGGTGCCATTATTGTAAGGAAAAACTAGGGAATCATAGACCAGTGAGTCTGACATCGGTGTTGGGCAAGTTGTTGGAGAGAATCCTGAGGGACAGGATTTACATGTATTTGGAAAAGCAAGGAATGATTAGGGATAGCTTTGTGTGTGGGAAATTGTCTCTGTCTAACTTGATAGAGTTTTTGAAGAGGTGCAAAAGAAGATTGAAAAAGATTTCAGCAAAGCATTTGACAAGGCTCTGCATGGTAGACTAGCTAGTAAGGGTAGATTACATGGGATCGAGGGAGAGCTAGCCAAATGGATATAAAATTGGCTTGAAGGTAGGAGGGTGGTAGTAGAGGGTTGTTTTTCAGACTAGAGGCCTGTGACCAGCAGTTGCTGCTAGAATTGGTGATGGGTCCACTGCTTTTTGTCATTTGTATAAATGATTTGAATATGAATATAGGAGGCATGGTTAGTTTGTTTACAGATGACACCAAAATTGCTGGCATAGTGAATAGTGAAGAAGGTTATCTTAGAGTAGAACTGGACCTTGATCAGATAGGCCAATGGACTGAGGAGTGGCAGGTAGAGTTTCATTTAGACGACATGTGGTGTTGCATTTTGATGAGGTAAATCATGGTAAGAATTAACGGTAGGGCCCTGTCAAATGTTGCCTAACAAAAAGAACTGAGGGCACAGATGCATAGTTCCTTAAAAGTGAACTGACAGATAGACTGGTGAAGAAGGTTCACCTTCATTGCCTTCATTGTTCAGAACATTGAATATCGGAGTTGGAATGCTGGGAAAAAGACCATGTTGCAGTTGTACAGGACATTGTTGAGGCCACTTTTAGAATACTCCATACAATTCTTGTTGCCCTTCTATACGAAGGCCATTGTTGTTGAGAGACTACAGAAAACAGTTAAAAGAGTGGTGCTGGATTTGGAGGTTTGAGCTGTAGGGAGAGGCTGATTAGGCTGGAGCTTTTTTTCTCTGGAGTACTGTAGGATGGGGGTGACCTTAAAGAGTTTAATAAAATTATGAAGGGAATAAATAGTGTGAATACCCAAGGTCGTTTTCCCAGCATAGGGGAGTTCAAAACTAGAGGGCATAGGTTTAAGGTGAGAGAGAAAAGATTTAAAAGAGACATAAGGAGCAATGTTTTTGCGCAGACGGCGGTGCATGTATGGAACAAGCTGTCAGAGAAAGTGGTGGAAGCTGGTACAATTACAACATTTAAACAGCATCTGGATTGGTGTCTGACTAGGAAGGGTTTAGAAGGATATGGATCAAATGCTGACAAATGGGGCTCAGTCAGATTGGGATGTCTGTTTCTGTGCTGTATGACTATGACTCTAATTAAGACCTAGCCCAGTAATATATGCATTCTTTCTTTCATTCCCACAAACATGAAAGGGGGAGAAGTTCGCAGGTTAAAAGATAGATAACATCATAGATAGATAGATAGCCAAGAATGAATAGGGACCACTCCACAATCTACTGCTTACCTCTTGGGCTAAAAAGGAAGATGCTGAAAGTGTGTTCCCACTAATTTCTTTTCTGCTGCACTGACCTCTGAGGTTTGTATGCAGCACCGATTTCTGGAACTGGAAATCAGTGGTGAATGATATTTGCATGCTGATCACTGTGAATGATGTTAATATGCTGATCACTGTGAATGATATTTGCATACTGATTGCTGTGAATGGTGTTAATATACTGATCACTGTGAATGATATTAATATGATGATCCCTGTGAATGATGTTAATATGCTGATCACTGTGAATGATATTTGCATACTGATTGCTGTGAATGATGTTAATATGCTGATTACTGTGAATGATATTAATAAGATGATCACTGTGAATGATGTTAATATGATGATCACTGTGAATGATGTTTGCATACTGATCACTGTGAATGATGTTAATATGATGATCCCTGTGAATGATGTTAATGTGATGATCTCTGTGAATGATGTTTGCATGCTGATCACTGTGCGCAGACTTTGGAGGGAAGAATAGAGGAGCTGAATGACATTTAAATGAAGAAAGACTGCAAAAAAACTACAGAACAGATTAATTTGGACGTTCCTGTCCATGAGTCACAAAACACTAACTTCCAACTTCAGCAGCTAATAGGGAAGGTGAATTGAATGTTGGCCTTTATTTCAAACAAAATGGAATATTAAAGTAGTGAGGTTTTACTGAGACTCCAGCTGGAATACCATGAACATATTTGGGCTCCTTATGTAAGGAAAAGCATACTGGCATTGGAGGTGTCCAGAGATGGTTCACTCAGTTGACACGTGATATGGAAGGGCTGCATCCTGAGATGAGGTAGAGTACATTGGGCCAGTTCTTGGAAACTAGAAGGTTGGGAGGTGACCTTATCAAAATATAGAGGATTTGTCAGAGACTGGACAGGTTGGATGCAGAAAGATGGTTTTTTTTTACATTACATTACAGTGTGGAAACAGGCCCTTCGGCCCAACAAGTCCATACCGACCCGCCGGAGCGCAACTCACCCATACCCCTACATTTACTCCTTACCTAACACTACGGGCAATTTAGCATGGCCAATTCACCTAACCTGCACATCTTTGGACTGTGGGAGGAAACTGGAGCACCCAGAGGAAACCCACGCAGACACGGGGAGAACGTGCAAACTCCACACTCAGTCAGCTGAGGCGGGAGTTGAACCCGGGTCTCTGGCGCTGTGAGGCAGCAGTGCTAACCACTGTGCCACTGTGCCGCTGTGCCGCCCACTGTGTCACCCATTGTTTCTGCATCTTAAACATTGCTTAAAACAGGAGATGGTAGCTCATTGAGCACAGTGGTGATGGGTGAATAGACCTTGAAATGAATTAGCACATGCACAGCAGAGTTTTGAATGACCTAAAAATTACAGAAGGTTGAAGTTAGAATGTTGTTCAGAACTGTTTTGGCCAAGTCTAGATTTTAAAAGAATGAATGAGTCATAGAATCAAAGGCTAGAGAACCACTTAGATCTGTTGAGACTGTATGCACAGTTTGATTGACAATTTTAAGAGGTCATTAAAAGATTATCTCTCTTTAAAATGATTGCAGAATGGATGTAACTTTACTGCAGTATGGCCACTTGAAGGATTTTACATTTTTTCTATTGGGTACGGGATTTTTTTTCAGAATGAGTGTTGTGCTTTTAAATGACAGCTCTATTAGATAGTTTGAGAAATATCATTCCACATCTATTTCAAAGATTTACCATTGTTATTACATGTCTCTTATTCAAGGTGGATCCTGAATAAGTAGCTATGAAGGATTATAAATGGTATGGTGGGGACATGGGGAAAATGAGGGATATGACGGTATGGAGGGGCATGGTAAATGAGATGAGGATTGGGTGATATAAAAATGATGTGGAAAGCTGGGCCGAAGCCCCAGTAAAACTAGCCAGGCCTTATTACCAGCCTGCCTCTGGACCCACTCTTCTGCTACACTGTCTCAATAGGTGGAAACCTAAACCTGTCCACTCCCATCTGCAAGAGATGAAAATATGACAGATACATACAGTGAGAATGGGCTCGGGTTTCTGAAGTTGGAAACTGGCCCAACCTTCACTTCCAAAGTCCAGCACAAAAACGTAGACCCACTGTCTCGACTCTGATAAGTAAGGCAAGTCCGCTGGTGAGGGAGCATGCAAACAGATGTAGAATTCTCAACAGGTTAATTTGGAGACTCACATGGTGATGGATTTCTCTGCTTTCCAGTCAGATGTCTAACCTGGAGCAGAGGAGATGGATGGGGTTATTATTGAGATGTATAAAATTATGAGTGGCATGGACAGGATAGACAGAAATGAATTATTCCCCTTGGTGGATGGATCAATGATCAGAGAGCATAGATTTCAGGCATGGGGCAGGAGGCTTAGAAGGGATGTGAGGACTTTTTTTCACTTGTAGGGTGGTGGGAATCTGGAACTCACTGCCTCTGAGGGTGGGAGAGATAGAAATCCTCATTACATTTAAGAAATATTTTCATGTGCACTTACAATGCCAAAGTGTACTAGGCCGTAGGCCAAGTGCTAGAAAATTGGATTAGAATAGTTGGGAGCTTATTTTTGGTCAACTCAGACTTGATGGGCTGAAAGGCATTTTTGTGTGGCGTAGACCTGTGTGATTCTCTGAATCACGGAATAGTTGCGGTGTAGAAGAAGGCCATTTGACCCGTTTTGTCTACACCAGATTTCCAGAGGAGCATCATGACGTATTGCCATTGTCCTGTCATTTCCCAGTAACCCTGCACAATGTTTCTCCTTAAATAATCATCTGGTGCGCTCTTGAATACCTTGATAGAAACTATCTCCACAACACTTCCAGACAGTGCATTCCAGACTCACTCCACTCACTCTGTGACATTGTTTTTTCCTCTCACATTACATTTACTTGTTTTGCAAATCCCTTTAAATCTTTGCCCTTCATTTTTAAGCCATTCAGGAGTGGGAACAATTTGTCCCTATCTGCTCTATTGCAGATCTCCCATGATTTTGAAAACTTCCATCAAATCTCCTTTTACCTTTCTCCACATCAATAAAAAGGTCCCAGCTTCACTGATCTATCTCCTTCGCTGAAGTTTCTCATCCTTGAAACCATTTTTGTTTACCTTTTCTGTACTCTCTTCAATGCATTCACATCCTTCCTAAGCATGGTATCTAGTACACAATACTCCAGCTGGGGCCAAACTTACACCAGTTCAGCTCAACCTGTTGTTTTATTTGTCATTGTCAGTATACTCTAAAGAGACATGGTATCTCAGTGTAGTTGTAAGACACATACTCCTGATATCATCACGGTATAATTGCTTGTGACCTAAGGGTAAAAAGATCTCATATTCCAACTTAACTCAGATCACTTGAATGCTATTGAAATCATGCTGTTCTATAGTAATTGAATAGCTTTGGGTGCACTCATGTAATATAAAATTTGATTTTGTTTGTGGGCATAAACGTGGGCATTGTAGGGTAGGCTAGCAAGCCCAAGGTTCAGAGATAAAATACAATCACATTGCTGCATGCATGGCATCTCAGGTAGGCCAGACAAGGATGGCAGATTTCCTTCCCTTTAGTGAACTAGGTGAGCTCTTAATCACAAAGAACCAATAATCACATTTTCACTGTGTGATTGACTTCCAATGAATTCAAATTTCATTATCTGGACTGTCGGATTTGAACCCATGTCCACAGAACATTAGCCTGAGGTTTTGAATTGCTTGTCCATTGAGTGATATTACCATTACACCACCACCTCCCCAATGTACATGAAAGCTCACAGGAATGAACAACTGTTGGATTCATCAGTTCTGTTCAGTTTTTTTTAATGTTACGAGGGATTACTTAGGCCTTGCCATATCACATAAAACAATTTACTGGAGGTAAAATTCCATTTGCAGATAATACGAACTTGAAAACATTGTAAACTTCAAGAAGGAGAGTGTAGAACATTAAAAGAATATTGATGAACTGGTGTAGTGGACAGATTGGTGGTAGATGAAGTTCAATTCAGAGTAGTGTAAGGTAGCATATAGACAGAGCTGAAAATGTGTTGCTGGAAAAGCGCAGCAGGTCAGGCAGCATCCAAGGAACAGGAGAATCGACGTTTCGGGCATAAGCCCATCTTCAGCCCTTCCTGAAGAAGGGCTTATGCCCGAAACGTCGATTCTCCTGTTCCTTGGATGCTGCCTGACCTGTTGCACTTTTCCAGCAACACATTTTCAGCTCTGATGTCCAGCATCTACAGCCCTCACTTTCTAGCATATAGACAGACAATGTAAGTTCTAAATGGGGTCCAAAAGCAGAAGGACCTGTGTGTATGTGGGCACGGATTATTGAAGGTTGCAGGTTCAGTAAAGAGTTGATAAAACATACAGTATCCTGGGTTTTATTATCAAGATCATAGAATACAAGAACAAAGAAGTTATGTTGAACTTGTTTAAGACACTTGTCAGATCTCAGCTGAAATGTTGTGCCACACTATGGAAAGGATGTCAACGCATTGGAAAGAGTGCAGAAGAGATTTACAAGAATATTTCGGAGGATGAGAAATTTTAGTTAGGAGTATAGATTGGAAAAGAATATTTCTGTTAAACAAAAAAAATTTATCTGTCTCATATTTAAAATTAACAACTGATCCAGCATCAATTGTCATTTGGGGATGAAAATTCCAAACCTCTCCCACCTTTTGTGTGTAGAAGTACTTCCTAACATTTCTTCAGAATAGTCTGGCCCTAAATTTTGGGCTATGTCCCCTAGTTCTTGAATCTCCAACCAGTCAATTTGATATCAAGATTATGAATAGTCTGACTCAGCCTCAGACAGATGTCAGGAAGGTCACATATAACTGATAATATAATATTTCAAAGAAAATTCAACAGTTGAGGTGATACGAAGGCTGCATTTGACTGAGTATGGCATCAAGGACACCTAGCCAAGTTGGAATCAATGGAAATCAGGGGGAAAACTCTCCACATTTTGGAGTCATATATGCCAGAAGGAAAATGCTTGTTGAAAGTCATTCGTCTCAGCCCCAGGACAGCTATGCAAGAGTTCCTCAGGGTAGTGTCCTCGTTCAATCATCTTCAGCTGCTTCATCATGACCTTCCCCCCATCATTTAAAATAATTTGGCACAATAGAATATCACAGAAAAATAAAGGTTGATTATCTCATGCTATCCTCAAAAAGAATAAGATAAATTTAATCTCATTACCCTGTTGATTCCATTAAGATCACGTATGTCCCTTCCCTTTAAATATTTATCTTTACAAAGATGCAATAGTTTCTATCTCAATTACTCCCTGTGTCAGAAAATTCCATAGTTCTCTGCAGGACTCAGGGAAAGTGAAGTAAGCTTGGATGAGGTGGGAGACAAGCATTAAATAAAATTGACCTGAATACCCTAAAAACAGAAAGTTTGGAGAAATACTGCAGATCTGGAAGTATCTAGGGAGGGAGAAACAGAGCTAACATTTTGAGTCCAATATAACTTTTATTTGGAACAATCTCTTCTGAATAAGAGTTGTATTGGATTTGCAACATTAACTTTGTCTCTCTCTCTTGCAATGCTGCTTGACTTGGTGGATAAAATGAAATGGATGAGGTGACATTGGAAAAATATAACTTTTTTCAGCATTATAAGAATATGAGGAAAACTGATTGCTGCTTTCATGCAAATTGCACAAGATACATAAATAGCTGCTGCTGAGACCGATCACAAGGTGGCAGTGCTAACTGCAAATTAAAAATCCTTCTTTTATAGCATTTAAACAAACTTTAAAAGAGAAAAAAATAATTACTCAATTGTCAAGTAGTTGACAAGTGAGTGTGTTTATTACTTGTGCATTTTCCAGATCACATGATTTAATATTATGGACATGATAAACTTAAGTTAACACATAATTCTACATCAAAATTACATTCCATTTGTCGTCATTCAGAAAAGCTATTATGTCAGCCTTTTATAATTGTTTATTTGCTGTAGGTAAAACCTGCATTTTTAAAACCTGATGCATTATCAACAAATTAATACAAATGAATTGGAAATTCGAAACAAAAGCTTCTAAATGTGTGGACATGAAAACTACTGTTATTTACTTGTGGAAGTCTGTGCAATTTTAATATTTGCAATCTGATTCATATTCATGTCTTTAAATGTGCCTCCACATACCTCTCTAGTTTTCTTAACTCAAATAAACTATAAAGGACATTATGAATCATTAAGTTACCAAAGCAATAACGTGTTTGAAACCCATTTATAGTTATAACAGTATATTGTGTTTATAAAAGCAAAAAAGATTTGCCAAACATCTTTCCACAAGGAATTAAAAGTATAAATCTTTTTTAATGTTTAAACATGACAACTTAATTTTTTCCCATCATCTATTAGTGATAATGCAGTCTCAGTTTATGAAGTGAAACACTTGCTGATTACACTGTGCTGTTTGGAAGTAAACTTCCCTTAGCATGACTTGACCACAATGGAAGAAGTATTAAAGTTGTGAAAGGAAACAAATCATTAGCTTTACCAGGACTTTTGCAAATCAATTATTTTCCAAATTTCCCTTTCTAGATTGTAGTGGTACAGAGAATTTGATAATATTTGATCGATTAAGGTTATCATTGATAATACTATTCATCTATTTCTGTTTATCTTCTGCAAGAAAGAAATATTTGCATGTCATACAATTGCAGCTTTTTAAAAACAAATTATTCAATAATTTAAGCTTGTATTTTAATTTTCAGTACATTGTTATCAGAAAGATGCCATTATAAATGAACCAGTAGTAGGTAATGGTTAATGACTAAGTTCCAAAGCAGACATATAAGTCCTACTGCTTGTCTCTCTCATCAGCTTGCCACAGCTGGAATATGTTTTGAGAGGGTTTGTAGGTGAGGCACTCACAATTGGAAAACTCTTTACTTCATAGAGAAAAAAATACTGGTTTTATTTTCTTAAAGAAATTGGCATTGTTTAGGTTCTTAACATGTGGCTGCTGGTTGTTAACCAATTCTTAGTCATTATTATCACGAAGAAAACCACAGAATATTGGCTGTTTCTATTCTATACATGAAGCGTGGAGTTTTAGTGCCAATTAAGTAATGAAAAGACATTCTTGATCTGGCTTCTTTACAGCAATTGGTACGCTTCACAACTGGTGGTGGAGCGCTTGCTGAAAAAAGGACTTTCCAGTTTTGCCATTTTTAAAACAAATGATTGCATATTGTTGTATATTTAAGGAAATATCCTTGTTCTAGAAGTGTATTCTTTGGTGACCAAGGTAACAGAAATAGTCCACACAAGTTGAAGAACAACCCAGGAGAGGAGCAGAAACCCTGCACTTTCCTGAGCACATGATTTAATGTTCTGGACATGGTAAACTCATGTTCGCACATGATTGTGAACTAAAATATTCCATTTGAGACATCAGATTTGGAACTCCATCCTCTTCCTTCACTAGGACTGTAATTCATTGACCATCAGGATCTTTACAGCAACAGTGGCAAAACTGCAACTTTTTGATTTGTCTTTCCAATTTGCAGGCTATGTGTTTGGAAATATATTTACATATGAGTCTTAAGGATCTTAGCGAGCAAGCATGACATTCACGCAGCTCAATGATGGATTGTTGTAGGCAATAATATTTGGGATTGTAATGGTCTAATTAATTTAAAGAGATGCTCATATTTATATTTTAAACTGGCACTTTTTCACCCTTTTTCTTTTCTTAAAAAAATTGAAAATATGCATTGCTATTGCTGCAGGATTCCATTTCACAATAGCAGAGTACTGTACCTTATACAGAATATATAGAATTCCCTCTTCTTACTTAAATAATCCGACATTGCCTAGTTCTTAATATGTGCTATCTAATTTGCCCAGCAATTCCAAGTTGTGACTTAGAATATAGTTACACTCTGCAGTTGGTCTGGTGCTCCTATTATTTTATTTGTCCTCCACACATTAGACCAAAATGATGGTGAGCCTAACAGGCTGTGAAAAACCTGTGAAATGGGATATTCTGTAGATTGGCTGGACCATTCACAGCAGTCTTTGCATTGACCTCTGAAAACTGAAAATAGCTGCTTCACTTTGAAATTGAATCCAATCAAATTTCCTAAAGTCCAGGGGGCTCAATTTCTGCTGTCCATGAAGGACAAAGATTTATCACCAGGAGAGATCAATCTGGATCTCCACACAGACTGTTTTTTGCTGGCCACTGAAAGTGATGATTTACAATCAGCATCGGCTATTGGTAGAAATTATGGGCTGATTTTTCAGTTCCTGTTGGTTATCTGATGGCACCAGTAATTTTCAGCAGAGCGAGAACCTGTCCCATCAATTAATCTCACCAAGATTGTTAAAGAGCTCATTGAGAGCATAGTAAGAGCCACATTCAAATTTTCATGGATGACCCACTGGGTCTGGAGTAGGTAAGGTTCATCCCCCTCCAACTCCATTTTGATTTAGCCCTTTCTCCCTCTCCCTACCTCTCCTTCATTTCTGATGGTTTGCATTGCCATAATGGGCTTTGCTTGTAAATATCCAAATGTCTATCAGGTGATTTACTCATGGTAATTAATTGATGAAGAAAACAAATGACACCGTGATTTGGTGATGGAAAACAAAAGGCGCAGTTGTACATAGGAGCACATGCAAAATAAAATTCAAAAATCAAGTTCATGGAGGCAGACACTCACACAATGAGGAATCAACCCAGCCCAGTCCAACTAGTCCCGGCTCAGCCCAGCTCAGACCAGACCAGCCGAGCCCAGACCAGCCCAGTTCAGCCAGGAATGATTTGCAGCCTTTGAGAGAATGAATGGCTTAGAGAGGTACTTTGCCATTTGCAAACAGGCATCATCTGTCAGTGCGGTTTGTGTGGTTAGCACTGCTGCCTCACAGCGCCAGAGACCCGGGTTCAATTCCCGCCTCAGGTGACTGACTGTGTGGAGTTTGCACATTCTCCCCGTGTCTGCGTGGGTTTCCTCTGGGTGCTCCAGTTTCCTCCCACAGTCCAAAGATGTGCAGGCCAGGTGAATTGGCCATGCTAAATTGCCCATAGTGTTAGGTAAGGGGTAAAGGTAGGGATATGGGTGGGTTGCGCTTCGGCGGGGCGGTGTGGACTTGTTGGGCCGAAGGGCCTGTTTCCACACTGTAAGTAATCTAATCTAATCTAATCTAATCTAATCTAAACACTGGGTGCGCAGGGGGCTGTCACTCTCCTGCTACTACAGAAACATTGGAGGAGTTGGGGGGTCAGCACGAATAAAATGAAGTGAACAGGCTGAGAACATGGGAGGGAGCATCTGGCACTAAGGATAGAACTATAGACTTCAGATCTAGTGGCAGTGCGCAATAACATCCTCCACAGGATGATTGGAAGTGCAGACATCTGGGGAGCATGACATTAGGACAAGAAAAGAAGTGGCGATAGCGGCTATACCATAGCATGAGATGTATTGTTGAAGGAGTTTCCTTGAGATGAATGAGACTCAGTGTTCCAGGAGACTATAAATCTCCAGGAGGATAGTCTCAGATATCTGTAACCTCGTTGCACCTCGTGCTGGTCCTCAGGCCCTGCTGGATGCTGTCAATGTCATTGTGGCTTTATATCTCTGCTTTGGCTCCATGCAAGGAACAACTGCAGACCTGGTGGCATCATGCAAATGGCCGTACACCATTGCACCAGGTTACTGACGTCCTAGTTGCCAGAACTAGACAGTACTTTCAGTTGCTGATGCATGAGACCTCACAGGCTTAGAGGGCAGTGAGTTTCGTCTTCTGGACTTTCAGTTTTGTGATATGAAGTACATGTAGCTTTTAGGGGTTTATCCTAAACTGCTGTCAATTAATACGAGTCCGCAGGAAGACTGGAGTAATTCCATGACTTGTAATTGGCTCATAAGTAGCAAAAGGATAGATCAGATGCAGGTACTTAGTCTTATCGTTAACCTTAACTGCATATGGTCTTATCTGCAAATAAGGAACCCATATTATTGTTTCATCAATCCTTGTTGTGTAATTGTTACATTTACGTCAAAGAGAAGGATGTAGTGTGGTAGCATTATGGTTTTGAAGACTTGAGAGGGCAGATTACAAGCATTAACCATTCAGATCCAGCAGAAGAACAATTTACATCGAACTGAAACAACTGTAAAGAACCCAAATGTGAGAAAATGATTCTGAAATTCTGTCGTAATTCCACACCTTATATTGTTATCCTGTGACTGCACTTTTCAGCAATTAGGTATCAAATTCTGGCAGGATTGATCAATTTTCAGAGAGTTTCTTTAGTGTAAGTTTGCAGCTGTGAAGCTTCTTAAGATCAGCCATGATCTTATTGAATGGCGGAACAGGCTCGAAGGGCCAGGTGGCCTACTCCTGCTCCTAGTTCTTATGTTCTTGTGCATGAACAGAAATTGAAAAGCAGACTCTGGAAAGTGTATCTTCAGGCAGAACTCATGCACAGGATGTTGCATTGCTCTTCCTTAATGTCCCTACAGGAAGGTGGTTGGGAAGGTGATGACCTGGTGGTTTTATTGCTGGACTATTTATCCAGGAACTCAGCTAATGTTCTGGGGACCTAGCTTCAAATCCCACTACCATGGGAGATGGAATTTGCATTCAATTTTAAAAGTTTGGAATTAAGAGTCCAATCATGATCAGGTTGACCCTCGAACTCAGCACCGCCTTCCTACCCTGCAATCTTCTTCCTGACCTCTCCGCCCCCACCCCACTCTGACCTATCACCCTCACCTTGACCTCTTTCCACCTATCGCATTTCCAACATCCCTCTCCCAAGTCCCTCCTCCCTACCTTTTATCTTAGCCCGCTGGACACACTTTCCTCATTCCTGAAGAAGGGCTTATGCCCGAAACATCGATTCTCTTGTTCCCTGGATGCTGCCTGACCTGCTGCGCTGTTCCAGCAACACATTTTCATCTCAGAATAACCCACCTGGTTCACTAATGTCTTTTAGGAAAGGAAACTTCTGTCCTTACCTGGTCTGACCTCCATGTGAGTCCAGACCCACAGCAATGTGGTTGACTCTTAACAGCCCTCTGGGCAGTTAGGGATGGGTAATACATGCTGGCCGAGCCAGCAATGTCCATACCCTACGTATGAATGAGAAGAATGTTTAAAAAAGAAGAATCCGTCCAATACTAGTCAGAAGGTAAGATTCCTGTGCCAGGATGAGTTGGATGGTTCACTGAAGTACACTCCAGCAAGTATCTCAATTGTCGTGGTTGTATGTTGCACTCTTGATAACATGTCCCTCTGGAGATATGTGGGCCTTAAGAATGTTCAGACCCTGGAAGGACTGTATTCAATAGAGGAGGACAAAGTGCAGGAAAGTGAAGGATAACAAGAAAAATGTGGTTGGGTCTAACAATTGGGTTTGAAGGTCTCATTAGGATATTATTAACACTGAGGACAAAATGATTCAAAACCATCTCAAGTTAGTCCCTTTGACCCAGGAAAAGCAACACAATATGAAACTCACTTCAATTTATTTATGAGAACTCTTTCTTTAAAGGTACAGCCTGGAACATGTCAACTCCTATTGCCAATTGAGGGTACACATTTGCCACATTTCATTGTCTCTATTCATGATTCTTTCTCTTCTTTCTCTGTCCCAGATATTAAGTCCTGGCAAGACTAATCAAATATAGGAGAGCTTATTTAAATAAAAGGAGGCTCAAATGTCTTATTTCATGTGTCAATATTTGCATGTTGTTTCTTATGACAAGAACTACACATTTATATTTGATAGAAACCCTAATGACCTACTCTGTGATTTGCCCAATGTGGTGACCCCTATCTCAGGTATTTCTAAGCTGTTCTCCCCTTGTGGCCTTGGAGGAGGTGCAGCCATAAGACCATAAGATGTAGGAGTAAAAGTAGGCCATTTGGCCGTTAGGTCTGCTCCGCCATTCAATGAAATCATGGCTGACCTGATAATCCTCAATTCCACTTTCTTCCTTTATCCCCAGAACCCTTGATTCTCTTGTTGATGAAGACTCTTCCTATTTCAGCCTTGAATTTATTTATACCCAAGATCTACAGCTTTCTGTAGAAAACACTACTCTCCAAGAGAAGAAATTACTTCTTGTCTTTGGCTTAAATGAGCAAATCCTTACTAAGAGATTTTGCCTTCTGGTCCTAGACTCACCCTCAAGGAGGAACAATGTCTCCCATCTACCTTGTCAAGCCCCTTGATAATCCTATTTGTTTCAATAAGGTCACCTTCCAGTCTTCTGCACTCCAATGAATACTAACTCAACCTATTCATAAGAAATCCATCCATACATGGAATCAACTTAGTGAACCTTCTCTGGACTGCCTCCAATGCCAGTATATCTTTTCTTAGATAAGGGGACCAAAACTTTTCACAGTATTCCAGGAAAGGTCTGACTACTGCCTTATATAGTTTTGCAAGACCTCCCTATTTTTATACTCCTTTCTCTTGGAAATAGAGGCTAACATTCATTTACTTTTCCTATTATCCTTTGAGCTTAGGTGCTTTTTTTAATGATTTATGTATGAGAAATCCCAAATTACTCTCTTTTACAGCTCCACGCGGTCTTTCCTAATTTAAATAATATTCAGCCCTTCTCGTCTTCCTGCAGATCTACATAAGCTTACATTTCCCCACATTTTTTCCATCTGCTAAGTTTTTTTTCCTATTCACTTAACTGTCTATATCTCTCCTTGTGTCATCCTTACCACTTGGCTTACCACCTATTTTTGTGTCAGCTGTGACCCTGGCAATAGAATATATGCTTCCAACATAGTCATTAATGTATGTTGTAAATAATTGTCATGCCAGCAGTAATCCCTGTGGCACTCGACTAATTGCCATCCTGAAAATGTTGCCTTTATCCCAATTCTCTGTTTTCTATTAGTTAACCAGTCTTCTATCCATGCCAATATATAGATCCCAACAGCAAGGGCTTTTATTTTATTAAGTAACCTAGCATGCAGTACTTTATCAAATGTGGTTTGGAATTCAAATACATTGACAGGTTTCCCTTTATTGATCCTGTTTATTACCTCTTCAAAAGCTGTAATAATTTTTTTCAAGTATTAATTCACCTTCCCAAAGCTATGCTAATTATATTATGCATGTCTAAATGCTGTGCTATTGCATCCTTTATAATAGTCTCTAACATTTTCTCAAGGGCACATGTTAACCTAGTTGGTATATAGTTTTTTAAATCTCCCTCCATTTTTGAATAGGGTGTTATAATGGCTGTTTTTCAAATCCCCTTGGACTTTTCCCAAAGCTAAGAAATCTTGGGAGATTCTAGAGGCAGATCACTGGAAGCAGTCTACCTACTAGCCTGGGCTTGAGGTTGAGAGATATACAACAGTCTTCTTGTTCAAGAATTGTCAGTGGCGGGGCAGAGTGGAAAGTACCAGAGGCTGCTGCAACAAAGTGGCATTATGCCAACATGCTCCATCACTGAATTCTGATGCAATGTTGGTCCCTCAAACAAATGGGCCAAGGTGACCATTGGTAATAATTTTGTCCTGTGGAAGATGGCACTATCATCTTCCCAGATTCATTGCCTAAGCCCATGACTAACACTCCAAATAGCTGATGGGAGCCATTAGCTGGGCTACAGACAGCCCTGCGGCATCAGTGCAACTGACTGAACAAGGACGCAGGGTGTCACATTCACATCAGATATCAGTTCCTGTAAAAACATCAAGTGTTGCCACAATGGCTGTCTGCAGGATTGCTCGCTCTCTTAATGGAGAGGCTCCTGGTGTTTAAAGCCCTGAGCTGTGATGGACTACATAAGCACATGGACTCTGCCATTCTCTGCCAATCACCATGCACTGCCCCAGGATTTCCAACATGAGGAAACACATAGGTTGCTGCTGATGTAGATTGAGCATCCTTTCCTGTGACTTCCAAGGCTTTGCATCTGTGCCCAGCTGAGCAGGACTGTGCCTGAGTTCCATCCTTCCCACATTTGCTTCTGCCTCATGCACCTCCGCCTGCTCTTTATTGCCGCTTTCAACACCAGTGATGTCGCCAAACCTTTTGCATATAAAGGACATTGTGGATCAACCTAAAGAACGGGTACTGAGGTGGTTTGAGAATGCAGCTCACCACCACCTTCTCAAGGTCAACTAGGGACACGCTGTAAATGCTGCCTGTGATGTTCACGCCCCATACGTAAATTTTAAAGAAGTACCCACCAAAATGATTATTGGAGGGTTGCCTTGTAAGGTAGGATAGTGCCCTGCTCTGACCTCTGCAATGGTTGTGCTTAGATGTGGTGATGCTGAGAGAACTAGTTTGTTGTCTTGGCATCGGGACCCATGGGATACCCAAGAATAGACTATGTGAACCAACCTTGGAGATCAGAGTACTGTTCCTGTGCTGAACCTTCACAATATAATTGTGTCATTGGTATGTTGATGCATAGGGTGGAGGGAAGTGCATCCCTTTAATGACCATATTGCACTCTCTAATCACAATCTCTACCGTGGGTTCCCATTTCACCTTGCCTGACTTCCTTGTGGTCAGTGACCCTGGCGATCTCCATGGCTCCTTGTTGCATAATGATGAAAATGCACAGGTATGAAGCCTCTCCCCTCATTTGGGCCCTCTCTTAGAGATTTATAGGCCTGTTTCTTCTGTAAGGACAAGAAAAGAGTGTACTGCTGACCTCTGGGGATGACATCAACTGCTCTTATTCATTAGAAGCTGCACGTTTAAGAGTTGGCTAGTCCTCAGCAGAACATTGTTTCTGAGCCATTTGGAGAGGCCATTAAGTGCCCTGGGCACATAGAGCTGCAGGTGATCTCGGGGTCCTTGACTGGTTATTCTGCTAGAATGTGAATACCAGCCTGTCTGAGAGTTGGCCATTGCAATGGCCTTATGAAAGCATATCATGGAGTTAGAGTTCTTCCTGAACAGGGGTGAGTTTTTCCATATGGCACTGTGTCCGCTGAGTGTCAGCTATCTCTGTCCAGGTCTGCTGGGGTTGGGAGGGTGGTGTCCTCCTGGAAAGAGGACATCCCCTTCATTCTCATGGCCTGAACTCAAAATCAATGTCACTTTGCCTTATCATTTTAATTCAGACAGTCCCAACGTCTGCTTCCTGCCCCAGAAAGAAAATCCTATCCTGGGGTGTTTACTTTTGAAAATATGCTTTGTTGTTGTAAAAGAAGCAAACTGTTGACCTTTGCCTTTGGGCAATTAGATTGAACTTGCATAATAACTCATTGTAGTCAGTGTAATACTCTGAAAGAATCAAGAGGCATGTGGGGGCAGGGTTGAGGGAGGAACGTGGGGCGCAGCATGAAGGCTTTCCACCTGATTTGATATACTCCTGGTTTGTACCAAATGTGTGCCACCTGCCGTTTGGTCCACAGACATCATGAGCATGTATCAAAGTTATATAAAACAGCAAAACAAAATTAATAATAGCTCAACCATTTTTCCAGGATTCTTTTATTTTATTTCCATTTCCCATTGCTAGAACTGTCTATGAGAGATGTTAATAATGTCTGGCAGTAACAGACAGATAAGGTGGCAACATGACTACTTACTACTTAGGACTCTTCCTATGACCTGGATATAGGGTCTGGTTTTTGGAGTAAAGAGTGAATAATACCTTTACCCAAAGAATAGATATTGAGCATGTGTGAAAGGATTATGCCATCGTGACTGTCAAATCATGTGAAACTGGTTCCTGGATCAATAAGGTTCCCAAAGATGTTCTCCCTCATCTTCATTACGTTTAATAAAGTTTGGAAATGTTTGGTCAGATGAGTGTCATCTTCATCTTACTACATGTTAGCAGTCAAGATTAGAGTGGTGCTGGAAAAGCACAGCAGGTCAGGCAGCATCCGAGGAGCAGAAAAATCGATGTTTTGGGCAAAAGCCCTTTATCAGGAATGAAGGCAGGGAGCCTCCGGGGTGGAGAGATAAATGGGATGGGGGTGGGGCTGGGGAGAAGGTAGCCAAGAGTACAATAGGTGGATGGGGGTGGGGATGAAGGTGATAAATCGGAGAGGAGGGTGGAACGGATAGATGGGAAGGAAGATAGGCAGGTAGGACAGGTCATGGGGATGGTGCTGAGCTGGCAGGTTGGAACTGGGGTAAGGTGGGGGGAGGGAAAATGAGGAAACTGGTGAAGTCCACATTGATGCCCTGGGGTTGAAGTGTTCCAAGGCAGAGGATGAGGCGTTCTTCCTTTAGGCATCAGGTGGTGAGGGAGGAGGCCCAGGATTCTGACCTCCTTGTCAGAGTGGGAGGGGGAGTTGAAATGTTCAACCATGGGGCAGTGTGGTTGATTGGTGCAGGTGTCCCGGAGATGTTCCCTGAAGGACTCTGCGAGAAGGCGCCCAGTCTCCCCAATGTAAAGGAGACCACATCGAGAGCAACGGATACAATAAATGACATTTGTGGAAGTGTAGGTGAAACTTTGATGGATGTGGAAGGCTACTTTGGGGCCTTGGATGGAGGTGAGGGGATGGGTGTGGGTGAAGCTTTTACAATTTCTGCAGTGGCAGAGGAAGGTGCCAGGATGGGAGTGTGGGTTGTTGGCGGGCGTGGACCTGACCAGGTAGTCATAGAGGGAATGGTCTTTGCGGAAAGTGGATAGGGGCGGGGAGGGAAATATATCCTTGGTTGTGGGATCCGTTTGTAGGTGGCGGGAATGTCAGCAGGTGATGCGATTTATGCGGAGGTTGGTAGGCCCTCCGCCCTCAAACCCTACCCCTCCAACCGCAACAAGGACAGAACCTCCCTTCCACCCACCAACCTCTGCATAAACAGAATCATCCGCCGACATTCGCCTACATGTCAGCAGTAGTGACTAGACGTGTGGAACTGAATGTAAGAAGTGAGGAGAGCCTGAAGTGAAGCCCGGAGTGCTATGGGCGAAGAATGAGGCCAGGAGAGCAGCCCAGCCCTGGAAGTGGGGAAGACACCTGAAGAGAAGCTCAAAGGTGAAAGAAAGCAGCAAACGATGGACTTCAAGGCCTGCCTAGGCTGCAAACTATGGAGAGGAAAACCACTGTGTAAAAGGGGAAATACTGTGGAAGAACGCCCACCATAGGGAATGCATCAAGCTTCCATCAAAACAATTAGCCACGGTGAGTGAGGTAGTACCATAGATCAAAAGGGACAGTCACAGGGAAGAAATGAGCACTCAGGAAATTCACCAACTGTAGTGCTATGGAAAGCAAATTAGAGTGGTCATTCAAGATATCCAGGAATAGGAATGTTAGCCAGCCCGGGTTGTTCCTTCCTCAGCTCTCCCCTAGGAATGCAGATCTATATGACGGCGACATTTTCAATTTGGAGTTTTGATAGTTCACAAAAGATAGGAATTGTCCTTTCCAGCAGCCCTACCAGTAGACTTGGGCAGATTTTAGTTTAACATGAACATTTTTAGAAAACTTGCACCTTATAATCATTGTTGTAAGCTAACAAGGTCAACAAAACACTTTTGGATTAACATTGGGCCAAAGAAGCCATTTTGTAACTTAAACTGTATAACCTAGAGAACCACACTAATCTAATCAAAATACTGTATAATTAGTAACCGCACAGAAACAAATGATTGAATAAGTAGTGCGCCTCAGTGATATAATTACAGGAAAAGTAAGTTAATCAGGCAATTATTAAGCTGGGTAGTACTTTAATGTTTGAAGCTGAAAGTATTAGTTTGTTGCAAACCAATTTTTCCTGCAGGGCTACTTTCAGCGTTGGCTGTGTAAAAGGGAACTATCATGTACTGCTGAGCACAAATCCCTATCTTATCCTTGAATGTTGGAGGATGTGCATAACAATGAATAACTATTTGTGTAAATTCAGAGAATGGAGACATCATGAACAAATGGGGAGATATCATGTACAAACTGATTGTACTGTTCAATGGGGCATTATGTGTGAATGGTTGAATCCAATTAAATTAACTCATAACAACAATTTACTAGTTGGCTAAAGACAACAGATTTGTGACAAAGCAATGCTAATTGAATGGTAAAACATAGAGATTTCTAGAACTGTCTACATTGTCAGTCATGAGAGAATGAGCATATTGTTGTAAGTGGTATTGAGTGCGGGATAGGGCTTTGAAGAAATTATTATTAGTAAGGGAATGTGAGGCAGATTTACAGTTCTATCTGGATTGATCACCCACTTGAAGCTGTAAAGTGTTTTGATAAGGGATATCTTTTTGTTTTCTAAAATAAAATTTGATATTATTTACTGTTTGAGGATCTTGTTTTACCATTGGTCCAGTTTTGTCTATGAAACAACTCCACACAGGCTGGTATCTCATCACCAAGTCAACCTTTATTTACATGCAGATTATCCTTGACACTGAACCAGCTCTCTTAGTTCCAAATCTCAGAGTGAACAGAACGTCTGATCCACTGAATCACATTACCTGGACTACACATCCTTGCATACTGCTTCATGTAAAGACTCCATTCCATTCTCTCAGTTCCTCCATCCCTGTCGCTTATGTTCAGATTAGGCTAACTTCAACAAGGGAACCTTTGAAATGTTCACCTTCTTCCACAACTGAGGACTCCCCAACACCATTGTCAACAGGGCCCTCAACCGGGTTGGACCCATCTCCTGCACTTCTGCCCTCACCCCCTTCTTCTCTCCTGCAACAGTGATAGGGTTCGCCTTGTCCTTATCTACAAACCCACCAGCATCCACATCCAGAAAATCATCTGGCACCATTTCTGCCTTCTGTGGGTACTGTTCCCACTGGGATGCTTCAGTCCACACTTCCTTCACTCCCAACAAACCCGTCACAGCCCCACGATACCTTTCCCTGCAACTGCTGAAGGTGTAACACTTGCCCATTTACCTCCACCCTCCTCAGTATCCAAGTGCCCAATCATACCTTCCAAATGAAGCAGCACTTTACATGTATTTTCCACAATTTTGTCTACTGCATTTGTTGCTTACAATGTGGTCTGCTCTACACTGGGGAAATGAAGCATAGACTGGGTGACCACATCGCAGTACGCCTACATTCTGCCAGCAAAAATGACTCTGACCTTGCAGTTGCCTGCCACTTTAACTTTAACTTCTACCCCCCAACAACATCACCTTCACCATGTGTTCTGCCACTTCTGCCCCTGCAGCTGTTGTCATCACAACCACTTCCATCCCTGCTGACGCCACTCACCTGAATACCGATGACACGCCTCCCTCCCCCTCCACCCCCGGCGGATCCCACAGACACCACCTCCACCCCCCAGAATCCTGGGGTGAGCATGACTTCTGCAAATGTTGTGACCCCCGGTTCCCCCCACTACCACGCCCACTCTAGTTACAGGCTCCGCTCTCACTCCCAGCTCCAGCCCTATACCAGGTCCTAGCTCCCAGCCCTGCCGAGTTTTCACCATCCCCCTCAGACCTCCCCCTCACTGAGACATTAACCGCCTCAACCTGCCTACCCCCTCACCCACTCCAAACTCTCACCCTCGCAACGCGCAGCCCTCCATTCCCTCTGCTCCAACCCCAACCTCACCATCAAACCAGCAGACAAAGGGGGGTGCAATGGTAGTTTCAAAGACACCTCCTCCTCCCTCCTCCTCGGCCACGACCTCACCTCCCATCACCAAACCATTATTTCTCAGACCGTACACAACCTCATCACCTCAGGGGATCTCCCACCCATAACTTCCAAGCTTATAGAACCTGCACCGCCCAGTTTTACCTCCTACCCTAGATCCACAAGCCTGGATACCCCGGCTGACCTATCACCTCAGCCTGCTCCTGCCCCGTAGAATTCATTCCCATATAACTCGATACTGTCCTATCCCCTGTGTCCAGAAAATCCCTACATACATTTGGGACACCACCTACGCTCTCCACTTCCTCCAAGACTTCCAATTCCCTGGCCCCCAACTCTTCATCTTCACCATGGATATCCAGTCTCTATGCTCCTCCATCAGCCATGACCAGGGCCTCCAAGCCTTCTGTTTCTTCCTCTCTTGACATCTCCACCAGTACCCTTCCACTGACACTCTTATTCATTTGGCCGAACTGGTCCTCACCCTCATCAATTTCTCCTTTGAATCCTCTCACTTCCATTCCTAATGAAGGGCTTTTCCCCGAAACATCGATTTTCCTGCTCCTCGGATGCTGCCTGACCTGCTGTGCTTTTCCAGCACCACACTCTTGACTCTAATCTTCAGCATCTGCAGGACTCACTTTCACCCAATTTAACACACTACCCTGCTCCCTGGCCAACATCTCTGTCTCAGGCTTGCTGCTGTGCTCCAGTGAAGCTCAGCACGAGCTGGAAGAACAACATTTTATTTTCCACTTGGGGACCCTGCAGTCCTCCAGACTCAATATCAAGTTCAATAATTTTAGGGCCTGAACTCTCTCATATCCTATCCCCCTATCCAACACATCAGGCCTTGTTATCACATTGTCTGCCATTACGCACTACCTATTGTTAGCCACTAATAGTCTCCATTAACAGCTATTTACCCTCTTAGCAAGATTTTATCAATTCCTTTGTCTCTCCATCTGTTCTTCTCTGTCTTTGGGCTCTATCCCTACCTATTATTTACTCCCTACTCCCTCCCCCTACCCTATCTTCGACATAAATGCAGACATTTTCCTAGCTACCATCAGTCCCGAGTAAGGGTCACCGGATCCAAGACATGAATGCTGATTTCTCTTCACAGATGCTGCCAAACCCGCTGAGCTTTTCGAATACCTTCTGTTTTTAAGAACCTCTGACACTACTGTTTATACCTGTCAGCCAGGGCTCCCTGATTTAATCAGGTTAATAGCCCCAATCAGGGACCACATATTGTAGGAGATCCACTTGGCTGACTTTGTTACAATCACTACAGCCTGAATTTTAGGAAGCAGATTTGGAATTAAACAATTAGGTATGTGCAACGAAATTAAACCAATTTGCAGTTAGTTTGAAATTTCCCCTTTAACATGGGTCAATTAGTGCAATTGGCTAGACGATGAGAATGTGATGCAGAATAAAGCTAACAATGAGTTTAATTTCTATACCAGCATTGCTAGATCGTGAAGGCCTACATCCTTGACTTACCTCATGCTGATTTGGGTTATCCTCAAGCTATACATAATGTGTTGTTTGCCTAGAATGGAGGGAGATGTCTATGATCCTTTCTGGACTATGGCTCCTTATATTACACCTTTACAGTAATGACGGTTGTAGTAGGACCCAGCATTACGGTCCCTTTTGAGATTTATTCCTGACTATTCTATCTCTTTAAGTTGCAAAATTTAAGGTTTTTATCTTTGACCAAGAAGGTAATGATCCCACAGGGTTGAGAGTGTGGTGCTGGAAAAGGTGAGGCAGCATCCGGGGAGCAGGAGAATCAATGTTCTGGGCATAAGGCCTTCGTCAGGATGGGCCCAATGATCCCACAGGGTGTGCATCCCCAGCAGGATAAAGTGGGACAATGCATTTTTAGGGCAAACTTTCATGCTCTTTCCCCATTAGGGGTGATAAAAGGATTGCTCAGTCACAGATGCTGTTACCAAAAGACATCTCTGCCACAACATACGTGTTCAATGAGCTTCATGCATTTGTCATTTGTGTGCAGATTCTTGATGAGGCCCTCCTAGGTTCACAGCCCTATCCCTGCTGCCAATTCTCCATCAGCACAAGACTTGACAATTGGAACATGGTAGCAGCCTGTTCATATTTTTTTCCAATATTGCGACCTTATCATTAACAATCTATCAAGATCATGCAGACAATCAGGTTTCGGTGACATTAGACATATACACATCCACAATATGGAGGTCAGTTCCTAGTTTGTCTTTTTAGCTTGCGTGCTAATTTCTGTGAGGGTCGGCAGGAGACATCGTTGTCTTATTTTCTGAGTTATGTAACTTAATTCTAACTTCTGAGAAAAGTTTTTTTTCTGGAGTTGAGGTGTCCTTGATGGTCTTTAAATAACTTTACAACTGTAAATGCTGGTCTGGTAAATCCCACTTTGGGGCTGGAGGATGATGGGAGTCAGATGGGGAACAGACAGCTGGATCAGAGCAGGCCTATACCTGACTTCCTGACATCAGTCACAATGTATCTGTGTTGAGCCAGCTTTCTGTGTTCCCCCTAAATGAATCAGGCCAAAAAGAAATGAAGCTGGGCACTGGCCAACAAGGGCTATACCATTTCAACATGCGTCACATATCCAGTCACAGCTGCAGTGTAACGCCGCAGCCTTCAGAAGTGCTCGCTCTTCCGAGGCTGTTGGGAAGGAACTAGACCTGAAAAGGTGGCCAGATGTTTACTCAGCTGCTTCACACTCCAGAACTTTGAGGAAGCAGCTTTTCCCACCAAACAAAAGTACAGCAGGAGAAGGAGCAAGTGCACCTGTGTGAAGAGGGGCGAAGAACAGGAACAGCATCAACTGTCCATGATCCTTGATGCTGGAACATTCAAGGAGATTTCTTAAGAGTGTGTGCAAGTTTCAGTTGAGAATTTGATCAAGTTTGGCTCTTATTGGCACAGTTAGGTTAATTCATTCAGGAGGGTATTGGAGGGAACCTGCATTCATGTAGCAAGACTCTAATTTGTACCTTCCAGAAGTTACCTTGAAAAAAATATCCAAAGCCAAAACTCAGCATTAACGTGGTGATACTGGTGATTTAACCTATAAATCTAATGGGTTACAAATGAAAAATAGTTTATGGGCTATACTTACGGCAACTTTTTATTTTAGCCTGAATAGGATGTTAGTAGGAATTCTTATATTGTCCTTTACATTTAAAATGAAAGCCATCTTGCTACTGTTAGTTTGCATTATAATAAAGTTAAATATAGTGACATACTCTGAATGTGTGCTCAAACATATGTGCCACCTTCCTGATTAAGTTCTATTTCCTGTAATTATAAAACAAAAATGAAAAAAAAAGGAAAATATCAATGATAGCAGACTGTCAGGTTAAGGTACAAACGTACTATTTGCTTAAGTTCATGTAACTTTTGCAGTATTAGATTTGATTACTTAGTGTGGAAACAGGCCCTTTGGCCCAACAAGTCCACACCGACCCTCCGAAGAGCAACCCACCCAGACCCATTCCCCTACATTTACCCCTTCACCTAACACTATGGGCAATTTAGCATGGCCAATTCACCTAACCTGCACATTTTTGGACTGTGGGAGGAAACCAGAGCACCCGAAAGAAACCCAGACACGCAGACACAGGGAGAATGTGTAAATGCCACACAGACAGTTGCCTGAGGCGGGAATTGAATCCGGGTCTCTGGCGCTGTGAGGCAGTAGTACTAACCACCGTGCCACTGTGCTGCCCTTATGCAGGTGTGAGGGGTACTGTACCTTTAAGAGAGATAAACGCTAGCAGAAGTACCTGACACAGCACGAAGTGTTCTGAATAAGGTAACAATGTAACATTTGGTCCAACAGCTAGATTAGCTGGGTTGCCTGGAAATTACTAAACAAATTCAAATGCGGCCAATCAGTTTAAATTATGCCCCAAGATACCCAAACTCCAATTAAGTTTGAATTTAGTATTTTGATAATATTAACACCAACGAAACGATCCGATGCTTTGGGGTGTAAAACTGGAAAACCATTGAACAGTTGGTGGAGAACTGCCAAAAGACCAACAGATGCAGGCTGCTAGTCAGAAGTCTCTGAGAGGTACCTGTCTGAAGAAGAAGTTCGCCCAGAGACAAAACATCAACACAAACCTGGAGAACAAATCTACAGAGGAAGATACAAAGAGAAGATTTGACAGCTGGCTGGTTTTGAAATTTGAATTTTTCAGTCAACCTTAATTGGGGGTCTTATCGGACCAGTATTGTAAAAGGGAGTATAAAAGATAGGTTTAGATAAATGAGTTGTAAATAGTTGTTGGTTAATTATTCTCTGTTAGGCGTTAAAAAAAGTTGTTAATTTTTACTTTAAATAGTGACTTTTGGGAATAGTTCCTTGTCCCCCAAATTTTAACAGATTACAGCATGGGTTAAATCATTTCTGTGTCGCAGGTTTAAATCAGCAGTGGGGGAGATTACCCCATTTTGTAGCATGCAGCTTGCTACTGTTAATTATATTTACACTACTTCATATAAACATTAGATACATAACTAAAAGTAGGGTGTGTCACATCAACACCCTCTTCTCGTGCAGTAGAAATTAATGTCCCTTGGGATTTGATATTCTTGTCATTGTGTCCTGATGAATGTAAGATGAGAAGGTTTGACAACATTTCACATTTTTCTTGCAATTGGTAACAATAGCTCTGCATAACAGTGACACATAAATGTAATATACTTTATATTAAATGTCATTAAAAAAAAATTTCCCATGTTACATGAAAAAATGTCAAGTGTGTATAAAGAAAACATAGTGGAGAACAACAGATTGATTGCCACAAAAAAACAGAAATTGCTGGAAAAACTCAGCAGGTCTGGCAGCACCTGTGAAGAGACCCTTCCTCAGAACTGATGGAACCTAAGAAAATGTCAGTATTTATGCAGAAGATAGGGAGGTGGTAAGGAGTAAATGATAGTTAGAGAGAGAACCCAAAGAGAGAGAAGAAAGGTTGGACAGACAAAGTGGTTGATAATGCTCTGGCTAGGAGGCTGAATAGCTGTAAAGGGAGACTGTTAGTGGCTGGCAATGGGTTGTGTGTAACAGCAGACTATTTGATAACAAGGCCTGATGTGAGTGGATGGGAGCTGGGACATAGGAGAGTTCAAGCCCTAAAATTATTGAACTCAATATTGAGCCCTGAAGGCTGCAAGATCCCTAAGCAGAAAATGAAGTGTTGGTCTTCCAGCTTATGTTGAGGTTCACTGGAGCAATGCAGCAAGCTTGAGACAGAGATATTGGCCAGGGAACAGGGTGGTGTGTTGAAGTGGCAGGTAACTGGAAGTTCAGGGTAATCTTTGCAGGCATAACATAGGTATACAGCGATGTGGTCACCCGGTCTAGACTTTGTTTCCCCAGTGCAGAGGAGACCACATTGTGAGTAGCAAATGCAGCAGACTAGAGTGTGGTGAGTGTCGGTAAAGTGCTGCTTCACCTGGAAGGAATGTTTGAGCCCCTGGATAATGAGGAGGAGAGAGGTAAATGGGCAGTATTACACATTTGGCATTTGCAGAGGAAAGGTGCCATAAGGAGGTGTCGGGAGTGAAGGAAGAGTAGACCAGGGTGTCCCAAAGGAACAGTCCCTGTGGAAGGTGGTCAAGGGAGGAGATGGGAATTGTGTGCCTGGTGATGACATCTTGCTGGAGTTGGCAGAAATGGTGGCTATTGATCCTCTAGATATGGATGCTGGTGGGATGGTAGGTAAGGACAAGGGGAACCTTATTGCTATTGTGGAAGGGGAGAGAAGGTGTGAGGGGAGAAGTGTTGGAGATAGGTTGGACCCAGTTGAGTGTCCTGTCAACAATGGTGCTGAGGAATCCTCAGTTGAGGAAAAATGTCAACATTTTGGAGGCTCCCTTGTTGAAGTTGGCATCATCAGAACATATGACGGAGACAGAGGAACTGGGACAATGGAATTGAGTTTTTACAGGAGGCAGGGTACGAGGATGTATACTCCAGGTAACTGTGGAAGTCAGTGGGCTTATAGTGAATATTGTTGGCAAGTCTATTCCCAGAAATAGAATCGGAGGAAAGGAAGGGAGGAGTCAGAGATGGGCCAGGTGGAAGTGAGGGTAGAGTTGTTACAATACGGCGGTGAACCATTGTGCTAATTAAACCAAATACACAGAAAAGCTCACTTTGCCTCATAATCTGTGAAAGTATGAATGACGGAGAACTACCCAACTTCCACTATTAAAGAAAAAATAAAAATTATATTCTTTAACTCCAAAAGAAAACATTAAACAACAACTATTTACAACTCCAAGCCTCCTTTCTCTTAAAGATTTGTTATCTACCTCTCACTCTATAACACTATATTGATCCAGTAAAGCCTCTAGTAAATCTACTGCAAATCAATTTTCAAAACCAGACCACAACTGTCATCTCCGGTGTTGGTCTTCCTCTGTTTGTAGATCTTCCTGGGTCGTCTTCAGTCTTCTGCTGCAAAGATGTTTCATATGGGAAAGGTACATTTTAGAGAGAGAGTTTGTGGGCAGTCTGTCGATGACAGAAGGTACCTTTTCTCAGGTTTACCATCCAAAATGTCTGCTTTTCATACACCAAAACATTGGATCATCTCATTGGTTCAATGTTGTCAAAACAGTAAAATTCATATTTGATTGGGTTTTAGTATGTTGGGACATAATTTAAACTGATTAGTTAACTTCAAACTGCGTTAAAACAACTCAATATCTAAGTTACAGCCAAAATGTTACATCTTCAAATTGTCCAGTATACCCTGTGACATTACAGGTGTTTACCAGCTTTCGCTCTCTCTTAAAGGTAGAGTACACGCCTTCAACTTCATAATAGGGTGGAAATTGGAAGTGAACTCAATGAACCTTTCCAGTTCTGGATGAAAGATGGAAACAGCACTGATAATGTCTTCGATACATTGGAGAAAACGTTGTGGGTTGAGCCCGGAATGACACTGGAACAAAGAGTGTTCCATGTACCCCACAAAGAGACAGGCATAGCTAGGGCCCATGTGGGTATACATGTGACCCCTTTGCACTGAAGAAAATGCAAGGAGTTAAAAGAGAAGTTGTTGAGGGTGAGGATGAACTTGGCCAAGTGGTGGAGGGTGGTGGTGAATGGGGACAGTTCTGGCTGTTGCTTCAGGAAGAAGTGGAGAGCCCTGAGATTACCCTGGTGGGGGATGGACATATAAAGGGATTGCAATTCCATGGTGAAGAGGAGGTGGCTGGAGCCTGCAAACTGGAAATTCCAAAACTGGCACAAAGCATCAGAGGAAATGCAGATGTAAGTGGCAGGGACTGGACCGGGGAGAAAAGGCGGAGTCAAGGTAGGAAGGGATGAGTTCTGTGGGGCAGGAGCAGGCTAAACAATGGGTCTGCATGAGCCGTTCTGTTTATGGATTTTCAGAAGGAGGTAGAAGTGAGCTGTGTGGTGCTGGGAGAACTATCAGCTTGGAGGCAGTGAGGGAGGAGGCAGATCACCAGATGCAACAAAGATAGAGACCATTGTTGATACAATGAAGATTGTGGTGCTAGAAAAGCACACAGGTCAGCCAGCATCCAAGAAGCAGGAGAATTGACGTTTCGGGCATAAGCCCTTCATCAGGAAAGGGCTTGTGCCCAATATGTCGATTCTCCTGCTCCTCAGATGCTGCCTGACCTGCTGTGCTTTTCCAACACCACACTCTTGACTCTGATCTCTAGCATCTGCAGTCCTCACTTTCTAATAGTTGATACAATCTCCTGATGTGTCATGGTGGGGTCTTGGTCCTGGTTCATAGGATGAAGTACCTGAGAGCTGGTGCTCAGCTTCTGCATTGTAGAGGTCAATACACCAGACTACAACAGCACCACCCTTATCAGCAGGCTTAATAACAAAATCAAGGTTGGATCTGAGCAGACACAGTGTGAAGGGGGATAGAGGTTGGAATGTGTGCAGGGGCGAAATTGAGGCAACCAATGTCACATCGACAGTTCTCAATGAACAAATTGAGTGCAGGTAGAAGGCCAAGGGGAGGGGTCCAGGTGGAGTGACAGCGTTGGAGTTAGGCAAAGGGGTCTGTGGGACAGAGAGAGGACTATAATTCAAGTTAAAAATCACACAACACCAAGTTATAGTCCAACAGGTTTAATTGGAAGCACACTAGCTTTCGGAGCGACGCTCCTTCATCATCCACAATCACCTGATGAAGGAGCGTCGCTCCGAAAGCTAGTGTGCTTCCAATTAAACCTGTTGCACTATAACCTGGTGTTGTGTGATTTTTAACTTTGTACGCCCCAGTCCAACACCGGCATCTCCGAATTATAATTCAAGTAGTTTAGATGGGTCAGTTTTTGTTCAATGTATGCAGGAGTGTTTTCTGACACAGTATGTAGACTGGCCAACAGGGACGATGCCATATTGGATTTGGAACTGGGGAATGTACTTGGCCAGGTGTTAGATTTGGAGGCAGGTGAGCACTTTGGCGATTGTGACCATAATTCAGTTATATTGACAATATTAATGGGCATGGATAGGTATGTACAGCAGGGAAATAGGTATAACTGGGGGAAAGGCAATTGTGATGCGATTAGGCAAGATTTAGGATGCATAGGATGGGGAAGAAAACTGCAGGGGATGGACAATCTTGAAATGTGGAGCTTATTCAAGAGACAGTTACTTCAGTCCTTGATAAGTATATACCTTTCAGGCAGGGAGGTAGTTGTCGAGAGAGGAAGCCATGGTTTACTAAAGAAGTTGAAGCTCTTGTCAAGAGGAAGTGGAAGGCTAATGTGAGGATGAGGCATGAAGGCTCATTTAGGAGTCTTGAGAGTTATAAGATCGAAAGAGAGGCCAAAAAAGAGCCAGAAGAGGACATGAGAAGTTGTTGGCAGATAGGATCAAGGAAAACCTTAAGGCCTTCTATACATATATATCAAGGAATAAAAGAATGACTAGAGTAAGATTAGGGCCAATCAAAGATAGTAGTGGAAATTGTGCGAGGAATCTGAAGACATGTGAAGCGCTTAATGAATACTTTTCATCAGTATTCACATTGGAAAAGGGTAATGTTAGTGACAATATGGAGATACAGGCTACAAGATTAGATGGGAGTGAGGTTGACAAAGAGGAGGTTTTAGCAATTTTGGAAGATCTGAAAATTGATAAAATCCCTGAGCTAGATGGGATTTATCCTTCGTTTCTCTGGGAAGCCAGAGAAGAGATTGCTGTGCCTTTAGCTTTGATCTTTATGTCATCATTGTTGACAGGAGTAGTGCCAGACAATTGGAGGATAGTAAATGTTATTCCCTTGTTTAAGAAGGGTAGTCAAGACAACCCTTGTAGTTATAGGCCAGTGAGCCTTACTTTGGTTTTGGAAAGATGTTGGAAAAGGTTATAAGATATAGGATTTATAATCATCTGGAAAGGAATAATTTGATTAGAGATAGTCAACACGGTTTTGTGAAGGGTAGGTCGTGCCTCACTATCCTTATTGAGTTCTTTGAGAAGGTGACGAAACAGGTGGATGAAGGTCAGGCAGTTGATGTGGTGTGTATGGACTTCAGTAAGGCACCTGATAAGGTTCCACACGGTAGGTTATTGCACAAAACAAGGAGTTTCGGGTTTGAATGTGATTTTGTGGTTTGGTTCAGAAATTGGCTAGCTGAAAGAAGACAGAGCATGGTGGTTGATGGGAAATTTTCATCCTGGAGCTCAGTTACCAGTGGGGTGCTGCAAAGATCTGTTTTGGGTCCACGTTTGAAAGTTTGTCATTTTTATAAATGATCTGGAGGTGGGCATAGAAGAATGGGATAGTAAGTTTGCAGATGACGTGAAGGTAAGCAGAGTTGTGGATCATGGCGAAGGATGTTGTGGGTTACAGAGTGACATAGATATGATACAGAGCTGGGCTGAGAAGTGACAAATGGAGTTTAATGTGGATAAGTATGAGGTAGTTCACTTCGGAAGAAATAACATGAATGCAGAATACTGGGCTAATGGTAAAATTCTTGGCAGTGTAAATGAACAGAGACGTCTTGGTGTCCAGGTGCATAAATCCCTGAAACTTGCCACCCAGGTTTGTAGGGTTGTTAAGAAGGCATATGGTGTGTTGACATTTTTTGGTAAGAGGATTGAGGTTTGGAGCCACGAGGTCATACTTCAGCTGTACAAGACACGGGTAAGGCCGCACCTGGGGTATTGCATGCAGTTCTGGTCACCGCATTATAGGAAGTATGTGGAAGCTTTGGAAAGGTTTCAGAGGAGATTTACTAGGATGTTGCCTGGCATGGAAGTAAGGTCAAACAAGGAAAGACTGAAGAGACTGACGCTGCTTTCGTTGGAGAGAAGGTTCAGAGGAGATTCACTTGAGACACATAAGATAATCAGAGGATTAGATAGAGTGGACAGTGAGAGCCTTTCTCCTCGGATAGTGAAGGCTAACACAAGGGGACATAGCTTTAAATTGAGGAGTGATAGATTTAGGACAGATATCAGGGGTAGTTTCTTTAAACAGAGAGTAGTAGGGGTGTGGAATGTTCTGCCTGCAACAGTAGTAGACTCGCCGACGTTAAGGGCATTTAAATGGGCATTGGACATAGATGTGGATAATAATGGAACAGTGTAGGTTAGATGGGCATCAGATTCATTTTGCAGGTCAGTGCAACATCGAAGGCCGAAGGGTCTGTAATGTGCTGTAATGTTCTATGTTCTATGTAAATGTTGAAGCTGGAAATTGGACAAAGGTCAATTTTGGCATTATAAGGCAAGAATTTTCAAAAGCTAATTGGGGGCAGATGTTTGCAGATAAAGGACAGCTGGAAAATGGGACAACACCAGGTTATAGTCCAACAGGTTTATTTGGAAGCACCAGCTTTTGGAGCACTGCTCCTTCATCAAGTGGTTGTGGAAAATAAGATTGCAAGACACAGACTTTATAGCAAAAGTTTTCAGTGTGATGTAACTGAAATTATATATTGAAAAAGACCTGGATTGTTTGTTAAGTCTCTCATCTTTTAGAATGACCATGTTGGTTTCAGTTCTTTCATATGTAAATCACAAAACATTTTGTTGAAATCAACATGGTCATTCTAAAAGGTGAGAGACTTAACAAACAATCTAGGTCTTTTTCAATATATAATTTCAGTTATGTTACACTGTAAGTGTTTGCTATAAATTCTGTGTCTTACAATCTTATTTTTCACAACCACCTGACGAAGGAGCAGCGCTCCAAAAGCTAGTGCTCCCAAATAAACTTGTTGGACTATAACCTGGTGTTATGTGATTTTTAACTTTGTACACCCCAGTCAAACATGGGCATCTCCAAATCTGGAAAATGGGAAGCCTTCAGAAGTGAGATAACTAAAGTCCAGAGACAATATATTCCTGTTAGGGTGTAAAGAAAGCCTAGTAGATATAGAGAATGCTGGACGACTAAAGAAATTGAGAGTTTGGTTAAGAAAAAGAAGGAAGCATATAGTTATAGATAAGAATAGATCAAGTGAATCCTTAGAAGAGTATATCGGCAGTAGGAGTATACTTAAGAGGGAAATCAGGAGGGCAAGAAGGGGACATGAGATAGCTTTGGCAAACAGGATTAAGGAGAATCCAAAGGGTTTTTCACAAATACATTATGGACAAAAAGGAAACCAGAGAGAGAGTAGAGCTTCAGGATATGGGGGAGATACTAAACAAGTATTTTGCATCAGTGTTACTGGAGAAAAGGACATGGAAGATACAGAATGTAGGGAAAAATTCAAGTGGGCAAGTTGTTGGAGAGAATCCTGAGGGACAGGATCTATGTCTATTTGGAAAGGCAAGGACTGATTAGGGATAGTCAACATGGCTTTGTGCATGGGAAATCACGTCTCACAGACTTGATTGAGTTTTTTGAAGAAGTAACAAAGAGGATTGATGAGGGCAGAGTCGTAGACATGATCCATATGGACTTCAGAAGGCGGTCGACAAGGTTCCCCATGGGAGATTGGTTAGCAAGGTTAGATCTCATGGAATAACAAGCAGAAGTAGACATTTGGATGCAGAACTGGCTCAAAGGTAGAAGACAGAGAGTGGAGAGTTGTTTTTCAGGCTGGAGGCCTATTGACCAGTGGAGTGCCACAAGGATTGGTGCTGGGTCCACTACTTTTCATAATTTATATAAACGATTTGGATGTGAGCATAAGGGGTATAGTGAGTAAGTTTGCAGATGGCACCAAAATTGGTGATGTAGCGGACAGCGATGAAGGTTACCTCAGATTACAACGGGATCTTGATTAAATGGGCCATTGGGCTGAGGAGTGGCAGATGGGGTTCAATACTGATAAATGTGAGGTGTTTCATTTTGGGAAAGCAAATCTTAGCAGGACTTATACACTTAATAGTAAGGCCCTAGGGGGTGCTGCTGAACAAAGAGACCTTGGATTGCAGGTTCATAGCTCCTTGAAAGTAGAGTCACAGGTAGATAGGCTAGTGAAGAAGGTGTTTGGTATGCTTTCCTTTATTGGTCAGAGTATTGAGTACAGGAGTTGGGAGGTCATGTTGTGGCTATTCAGAACATTGGTTAGGCTACTTTGGAATATTGCGTGCAATTCTGGCCTCATTCATATCGGAAAGATGTTGTGAAACTTGAAAAGGTTCAGAAAAGATTTGCAAGGATGTTGCCAAGATTGGAGGATTTGAGCTATAAGGAGAGGTTAAATAGGCGGGGCTGTTTTCCCCGAAGGGTCGGAGGCTGAGGGGTGACCTTATGGAGGTTTATAAAAGTATGAGGGGCATGGATAGGGTAAACAGACCAGGTCTTTTCCCTGGGGTGATGGAATCCAGAACTAGAGGGTATAGGTGAGAGGGGAAGATATAAAAGGGACCTAAAGGGCAACGTTTTCATGCAGAGGGTGATACGTGTATGGAATGAGCTGCCAGAGGAAGTGGTGGAGGCTGGTCCAATTGCAACATTTAAAAGGCATGTGGATGGGTATATGAATAGGAAAGGTTTGGAGGAATATGGGCTGGCTGCTGGCAGGGGCTAGATTGGGTTGGGATATCTGGTCGACATGGACGAGTTGGACCGAAGGGTCTGTTTCCATGCTGTACATCTCTATGACTTTTTTTTTTCTAGGTCCAGTAGACAGAAATATACATATTTGCAATCTTGCAGGGATCTAGTCGAACTCTGTCCTTCTGAGATTTAGGGAGAGTGAGCTGGTGAATTCTTAAATATTCCACCAAACCTCTTGTCCCACCAGGTCCAGAGAAATGCTTGTCATCTGTGACAACAGCTTATATTTATTTTCAGATTATGATGATGAGAAACAGCACTGATTGATGAGTAGGAAACCTATTTGAATATTGTAAGAATCTTGCTAGAGTAATGTCAACCTCATGGAACCAAAATGAAACCTTAGAAGACAAAAGAAATATTATTTTCTTCTTGTTGTTTTATTTAGTTTTTCCAGTATTCAATTTGTATTTCTTCGGCTTTATTTGTACTTTCTTCTACACCATTCCATTGTCTAATTATTTACTAACATCCCTCCTTTATATAATGAGGGCATTGCTGGTTACGCCAGCATTTATTTTCCATTCCTAAGTGCCATGGAGAAGGTAGGTGAGCAGCTTCCATAACCTGCCATAGTCCTTCATGTGGACATTACGCCATCCCCGCTACCCTTACTCCAATCCCCCTCCCCCTCCTACACCCCATCCACCCCTGCTAGACTCCCATTAACTCAAATGCTGCCTTGGAGTCAAGAGCTATCACTCTCACCCCACCTCTGGACATCAACTCTGTTATCTATGTTTGGATCAATGGCCTAATAGGGTCAGTGGATGAGTGGCCTGGTGGAACCAAGATTGAGAATCACTTCACAAGTGCCATGTGATAACACTGTTGTTGATTGCTTCTATAATTTTGCTGATGATCATAAATAGATTGATTAGTTGGGTTGGATTTGTCCTGCTTTTTCTGGATGGGATATACCTGCATAATTTTTAAAAAAGTGAGGAAGATGTCAGTGTTGTAGGTGAACTGGAACAGTATGGTTCTGGGATACATCTAGTTTGGCAGCACAAATCTTCAGTATTGTTGTCAGAATGTTATCAGGGCTCATTGCAAATTAATAAGGTAGTTAAGAAGACAGATCCTGGGGATCCAAGATGGCGGCGACCCAGCAAGTCTGAGTCTGTAGTGCTCTGCCCAAGACCCAGGCAAAATGGGCTGCCCGCCTCCACCACACCGGCCAAATCATTTTAAATAACTTTTATTTCTTCAGCTAGTCATTTGCACCAAACTTGAGTAGTTTGGTGCTCTGTTAAAATGGCTAAGGGAAAGAATGCCTGCAGCTCGCAGCACACAGGAACCCCTCCCGCACCATCGAGGTCATCGAAAAAATATTTGTTTGCTGGGCCTTCCTGAACAGGAAGAGGAAGGCCAGCTTGCAGTGTTTCTGGAGCAGTGGCTCTCTCAGATGTTGAAGCTGGAGGCTAGATCAGGCCAGGTAGGGGTAGAATGGGCCCACCGGGTTGCAATACGCAGGTCTGGGTCGGACCAGCGCCCCCCGCCTGGCCCTGTTCCGGTTTCAGTGCTACAGAGAGAAGCAAATGCTCCTGGAAGCCTCCAGAAATCTCAGGAAAGATCCTTAGGCCATGACTTAAAAAGGATCTAAGATTTTAGATGTTCCAGGATTTTTCCCCAGTTTTGGTCCGCAAGAGGAGGGCGTTTGATGAAATGAAGAAGCGCCAAAGGGATTTAAACATTCAATACTCCCTGTGCTACTCAGTGTCATTCCTGAAGAAGGGCTTATGCCCGAAACGTCAATTCTCCTGTTCCTTGGATGCTGCCTGACCTGCTGCGCTTTTCCAGCAACACATTTTCAGCTCTGATCTCCAGCATCTGCAGCCCTCACTTTCTCTACTCAGTGACACTATGTTTTAGCTTCGAAGGGTCTGTCTATAACTTCGGATCGCTGGAGAAGGGCAAGGAATTTTTGGACTCTCTTAAATAGATTCTAAGAGTTAATTTGTGTGGTGAATGATGTTGTTCTTATTACCTTTATTGTTTAATATTATCTCCTGGGGGTATGGAGGGGGGCTTATTTGTTCTCCACTTTGCAATTTTCTTTTTTTATATATAGGCCGGGTGGTCTAGTTGATTCAGGTGAGGAGGGGCATCTGCCTTGTCTTACCTTATCTCTTCCTTTTAGAGCGGGGTTGTTTCCCCCTATTATTTTGTGTTACTATACTTAATTATTATCTGCTGAGACTGTAACTTTTTAGTTTTATATGTTTATACGTGGTATTAACATTACCAAATATATCTAAGTGTTGGTGTGTGTGTGTGTGTGGGGGGGGGGGGGGGTGTAGGGTACTCACTGTTAACTTTAACTTTACAGTACACTTGAATTTTCTTTATTTTATTATGGGGTGCCTGGATCGAGAGTGGGGCACTGGTTGGGAGAGGATAAGATGGGTTTTTGGAAAGGAAGTGATGCCCCCTGCAAGCAAGGGGGGAAATCTCCATTTAAATATGTTTTTTCTATTTAGAAATAGTTTTTTTATTACATTGGTGTGAGTGTATTAAAGAATCTCTATTTTTGTGAATTTTCTATGGTCTATGCTCGGGGTGTTTTGGATGAGATTTCTCCTCCTGGGGGGTCTCAGACTTGCCTGGATGATTATGGTTAGTCATTCGATTATATGGTGCACCTGGAATGTCAAGGGGAGTAATTCTCCAATCAAAAGGAAGAAAGTACTATCAAACCCTCAAAAAAGAAAGGGTTGATATAGCTCTCCGACAGGAGACACATTTACTGGATAAAGAGCACTTGAAATTACAACAGGGTGGATTTGATCAGGCCTTCTTTTCTTCTTTCAGGTCAAAAAGTAGGGGAGTAGTCATTCTTATTCGGAAGAATCTCCCTTTTAAAATCCTAAGTCAGATAAAAGATGAATCTGGACGGTATATACTGATTAAAGCCCTTATAAATGGAGAGGAATATGGGATTTTGAATCTGTATTGTTCCCTGGCGCATCCTTTCAAATTTATAATTGAAGCTTTCTCCAAACTGAGGGCCCTCGGGGCACATCACACAATTATAGGGGGAGACTTTAATTGCATTATGGACCCGGAAATAGACAGGATACCCAAGAGTACTGTGGGTGTATCCCCCAGATCTAGACAATTGGTGGATTTGAATAAAGAGTTAGGATTAATAGATGTGTGGAGGTGCCTCCACCCGTAAGGCAGAGATTTCTCTTTTTACTCTAATCCACATAAATGTCACACTAGAATTGATATTTTTTTTGCCCCCTCAGCCTTTTTGAATTCCGTATCATCCTGCAAAATAGGTAATGTAATAATTTCTGATCATGCTGCTGTGTATATAGAAATCAAGGCTACGAACAATGAGGCATCCCCTTGACATTGGCATATGGATTCTTTCTTAATGAAGTATAGTAAATTTGTAAAATGTTTCTCTGAAGAATTTAAAACTTCTTTGGAAATTAATTCAGGTACGGCTAGTAACCCGTCAATGATGTGGGAGACCATTAAGGCTTATGCGCAGGGTCTGATTATTTCATACTCGGCGACCCAGAAAAAACTAAAGGGAGAACAACAGCGTCTGCTTGAGGCTCGCTTAAAGGCAACTGAAACAACATACGTTGATAGACCTTCTGTTGCTAAATTATGAAGAATTACAGCCCTTAGGACAGCCCTGAATACGGCGCTTACCCAAACGGCAAAGAGGGAAATATTATTTGCAAAGCAAAGATTGTACGAATTTGGCGATAAACCTGGTAGATACTTCGCAATTTTTACAAGGAAAAAAAAGGCCCCTCAAGCTATCACGTTGATTAGGGAAAGTGCTGGTACTCTGACTCACGATCATAAAAGGATCAACACAATCTTCAGAAAGTTTTATTCTGATTTGTATAAATTGCAGGATTGTGAAGATGGAGCCAGGAAGATGGAGTCCTTTTTTAAAAGCCTGGCCTTTCCGGACTTAACCCCGGAACAGATGTCGGTCCTGAATGCTCCCCTAACAACCCAGGAAGTACTTGATGCAATCAGGCAACTTCAGAGTGGTAAAGCACCTGGCCCAGATGGATTTCAGATTGAATTCTACAAAGAGTATTAGCTGGTCTACTTATGGACGTGTACAACTACTCATATGGTCAGGGCTGCCTCCTGCCTTCATTGAAAGAGGCGACTATCTCCCTCATTCTCAAAAAATGAAAGGACCCAGAAGATTGCGCATCATACAGACCAATATCCTTACTAAATGTAGATTTTAAAATTCTTTCTAAAATATTAGCATTGAGGCTCGAGAGGGTATTGCCATATATCATAAAAGAGGATCAGACAGGGTTTATCAAGGGCCGTAGATCATCTAATAATATTAGAAGGGTTTTGAATGTGATTCAAGTCTATCATCAGGAAAAATACTGGGAATAGTAGTCTCATTGGACGTGGAGAAGGCATTTGACAGGTTTGAATGGTCATACCTGTTCTATACATTGGAATGGTTTGGCATTGGAAAGGTATTTGCTTAATGAGTCTCAACATTGTATAACGATCCCAAAGCAGTTGTGATCACCAATGGCTTAGGCTCGGATAGCTTCAATGTGAGTAGGGGCTGCCGTCAGGGATGTCCCCTCTCATCGTTGCTATTCGCGCTAATAATTGAGCCACTAGTAGAAGCTGTACGGGCTGGCTCGAATATAATGGCCCCGAAGGTTGGCATGGGTAAACATAAAATTACCCTTTATGCAGATGATGTCTTCCTTTTTCTCAGTAATCCTCTGAAGTCCGTACCTCGCTTCATCCAAGTTATTAATACATTTAGTGCATTCTCAGGTTACAAAATTAATTTCTCAAAATCGGAGGCCGTGCCGATGGGTGGCCTCGCTAGTATGTCCCACTTATTGGACGGATCTCACTTTCCCTTTCGGTGGTTTCCTCAACTTGGACCTAAGTAGCATTCCCTTATTTCTAATTGGTCTCCCTGGTTCTAGACTCCCAAGACATGGGAAACATTTTGCATGTACCTACCCCGTCTATCCTTTTAAATGTTTTTAAGCTTCAATGAAGTCACATCTCATTTTTCAAAACTCTACGAAATACAGGTGCAATTTGCAAAATCTCTCTTCATCAGATCAGTGCTACCATCCCAAGAATATGTCTGGTTGATTGCACTTAATTGTTTTCCTTCTATAGCGACAACATGTTTCCTGAGATAAGCCGATCAAAATTGCAGAGTAATCTAGGAGCAATCTAACCATGTTCTGATAATACTTCACTACTCCTGTACTCAAATCCTTTTGCAATAAAAGTTAACGATATAGCTAGTCTTCAGTGACTTATCAACAATATTCCTTTATACATCTACGCTTTTCAACCTCTTACCATTTAAGAAATACTCCACACCTGTTTTCCTATCAAAGTGAATAATCTCACATTTTTCCACATTATATTCTATCTGCTATGTTCTTGTCCTTTCACAAATTCTATTGAAACTGCTTTACATACTTCTCACAGCGCACATTTCCACTTAACTTTTTATCATCCACAAATTTAGCTACATTATATTTGGTCTCCAACTCTCAATCATTGATATATATCATCCACGTGGCACATGGTCATAAAATGGATTCAGATTATTCAAACTTGTCTTTTACACTGACGTATTAATCTGGATCATTGAAGATAGGGATATTTGTGGTGTCTTTACCTTTTGTTAGTTGTTTAAATATCAACCACCATTCATGCTTGGGTATAACAGGTTTGCAGTGCTTCGATCTCATCCAGTTGTTGTGGGGTTTCTTAACACTGCCTATGATTTACTGCTTATGATTTTAGCATGTGAGTAATTCTGTATTGCAGTTTCACAAGGTCAATACCTCATTTTTAGGAATGCCTGCTGCTACTACTGGCATGCTGTCCTGCACTCCTTAACTAGGATTGACTCCCAACCTGATGCTTATTGCAGAATAGGGGCTATGTCAGCCAGTATGGTTACAGATTATGGCTGAATACAATTCTGCTGCTGCTGATACTCCACAATAACGCTATATTGTTTCAAAGTCTGTCCCATTTAGCATCGTGATAATGCCACACAGCATGACAGAGGGTATCCTCAATGTGAAGACAGGACTTTGTCTCAACAAGCACTGTGTGGTGGTCATTCCAACAGATCCCATTATGGATGGGTACATCTACAATATGTTTTTTTAACTTTTCTATAATTGTTCATTCCTCCCTCCCAAAAAATAGAATGTAAAGCCTGATGATGCTATTCCATGCTCTCTGTCCATTGTGCGACAGAAGAAAGTTTAGAAAATCTGGTTGCTGCTTGAAAATTTACTTTCAAAGCTACTGCTTATTTAATTAGAAACAGTTATGGCCCATTGGCAGCAGTTATATCAGTGTCAGAATCTGACAGCAACTGACTGAGTCAATTCATCCAATCTGCTTGAATGATTAAAACAAATGTTGAAAAGGACATTCACCAGAGTCCCATGACAGATGGTGCAGTGCAGAATACAATACTGAGCTATACAAACAAGATATGTTCTCAGTTTGATCCTTGCTGTCTGCTGAGTTGGTCAATCACAACTCTTGCTATTCCTCTCCGAGGATTCTGCGATGATAACAAGAGCGTTACACTTTGAACTGTTTCCCAATAACTTTGTCTTGTGTTTATGGCAAAATGGCAGCTTCTGTGTCTTTGATTATTTGAAATTTCCTCATTTTGCAAATGCCATGTATATATCAACATGCTTAGTTATAATCACTACACTAAAGTCTCCTGGAACATTGATCACTGTAGAATACATGAGATTCTTTGCTGCAATCCTCTCGACCCAAGACTTTAAAGTAAGATTTCAGCAGATTTTTTTTAACTCACCTGTGGGGCATGGATTTTACTGGCTGGGCCAGCATTTACTAACTATATTTGTTCCTGTGTATCTCATCTTTATTTGCTGATGTTCAAGGGATACAGACACAGAATTAATGCAAAAACTAGTCTATTTATCGTTAGACCTGGAGCAACTACATCACACTCTACAGCAAAACATTTTCTGAAACCTATCTTAAACCAACTATCGACCACTCTCACCTCCCACATTAAGTATGAAAAGTCATTAAGGAGAACACACAGTACTTGTTTTGTTTTGTTGCTAATATCAGGATAATCCAATCAGTTCTGCTGCATCCTTCCCTTCCACTAACCAACTGAATAAATCTTTTTCTAAATATCACTGCTGCCCTAGCCCAAGCTCATCTTTCTCCAGCACCTCTCTCATTTGTCTTCATCTTGTCCATGAGAATCACCTCCTCTTTCCTCAAAGCTATTCCCATTAAACTGCTGACCATTCAACTTCTCTTCCTGATTTCCATGCAAGCTGATATTTTTAACCGTTCTCTCAACTGTCACTCTCTCATACAATCATGGAATTGTACATGACAGAAGAGGTCCTTGAGCCCACTGATTCAGCACTGCCAATATAATTCCACTTTCCAGCACTTGGCACAAAGCCTCACATTTCCCGTGCTTATCCAAGTACTTTTAAAGGTTGTGAGGTAGCCCGCCTCAACTATCCTCTCAGATTGTGTATTCTAGACCCTCACCATCCTATGGGTGAAAACATTTTTCCTCAACTCCTCTCAACTATGCTCCTTCAACTAAGGTGAACAACTGCTTTCTATCCAACCGGTCCATGCCACCTCACAATCCTGTACACCTTCATCAGGTTCTCCATCAACTGTCTCTGTTCCAAAGCTCTGTCCCAAGATTATCCAGCCTCTCTTCATAGGTAAAGTACTCTATCCCAGGCAACATCCTGGAAAACCTACTCTGCACCACCTCCATTGTAATCACATCCTTCACAAAGTGTCATGACTAGAACTGCACACAATACTTCAGCTGTAGCCCAAACAAAATTCTGTACAGCTCCAAATTAACCATCCTGCCCTTATAAACAATGTCTCAACTGCTAAAGGCAAGTGTCCCATATGCCTTCTTGACTACCTTATCAATTTGCCCTGTCACCTTCAGGGATTTGTGGGCAAGCATTCCAAGATTCCTCTGTTGCTCTGAGCTTTCTAGTATCCTACCATTCATAAGGTACTCCCTTGTACTGATACTTCGTCCAAAGGGGATCACCTCACACTCATTAGGATCAAATTCCATCTGATACTGATCACCCATCTGACCAATCCATCCACATCCTCTTGTAACCTATGACCTTTTTCCTCACAATTAACCACATAGTCAACACTTGCATCATCTGTAAACCGCACCCCTCACATCTACATCATTTATGAATATCACAAACAATAAGAGACCCTTAGCAATGATCCCTGTGGTACTCCATTGCACACTGGGCTCCAATCACACAAACACATGAGACTGGGATATCATAGCAATTACAGAAACATGGCTCAGGGATGGGCAGGACTGGCAGCTTAATGTTCCAGGATACAAATGCGACAGGAAGGATAGAAAGGGAGGCAAGAGAGGAGGGGGAGTGGCATTTTTGATAAGGGATAGCATTACAGCTGTACTTAGGGAGGATATTCCTGGAAATACATCCAGGGAAGTTATTTGGGTGGAACTGAGAAATAAGAAAGGGATGATCACCTTATTGGGATTGTATTATAGACTCCCTAATAGTCAGAGGGAAATTGAGAAACAAATTTGTAAGGAGATCTCAGCTATCTGTAAGAATGATAGGGTGGTTATGGTAGGAGATTTTAACTTTCTAAAGATAGACTGGGACTGCCATAATGTTAAGGATGGAGAGGAATTTCTTAAGTGTGTACAAGAAAATTTTCTGATTCAGTATGTGGACGTACCAACTAGAGAAGGTGCAAAACTTGACCTACTCTTGGGAAATAAGACAGGACAGGTGACTGAGGTGTCAGTGGGGGAGCATTTTGGGACCAACGACCACAATTCTATTAGATTTAAAATAGTGATGGAAAAGGATAGACCAGATCTAAAAGTTGAAGTTCTAAATTGGAGAAAGGCCAATTTTGATGGTATTAGGCAAGAACTTTCAAAAGCTGATTGAGGGCAGATGTTCGCAGGTAAAGGGATGGCTAGAAAATGGGAAGCTTTCAGAAGTGAGATAGCGAGAGTCCAGAGACAGTATATCCCTGTTAGGGTGAAAGGAAAGGCTGGTAGGTATAGGGAATGCTGGATGACTAAAGAAATTGAGGGTTTGGTGAAGAAAAAGAAGGAAGCATATGTAAGGTATAGACAGGATAGATTGAGTGAATCCTTAGAAGAGTATAAAGGCAGGAGGAGTATACTTAAGAGGGAAATCAGGAGGGCAAAAAGGGGATATGAGATAGCGTTGGCAAATAGAATTAAGGAGAATCCAAAGAGTTTTTACAAACTCATTAAGGACAAAAGGGTAACGAGGAAGTGAATAGGGCCCCTCAAAGCTCAGCAAGGCGGCCTTTGTGTGGAGCCACAGAAAATGGGGGAGCTACTAAACGAGTATTTTTCATCAGTATTTACTGTGGAAAAGGATATAGAAGATCTACAATATAGGGAAATAGATGGTGACACCTTGAAAAATGTCCATGTTACAGAGGAGGAAGTGCTGGATGTCTTGAAATGCATAAAGATGGATAAATGCCCAGGACTTGATCAGGTGTACCCGAGAACTCTGTGGGAAGCTAGAGAAGTGATTGCTGGACCTCTTGCTGAGACATATGTACCATCAATAGTCACAGGTGAGGTGTCGGAAGACTGGAGGTTGGCTAACATGGTTCCACTGTTTAAGAAAGGTGGTAAGGACAAGCCAGGGAACTATAGACCAGTGAGCCTGATGTCGGTGGTGGGCAAGTTGTTGGAGGGAATCCTGAGGGACAGGATGTACATGTATTTGGAAAAGCAATGACTGATTAGGGATAGTCAACATGGCTTTGTGCATGGGAAATCATGTCTCACCAACTTAATTGAGGTTTTTGAAGCAGTAACAAAGAGGATTGATGAGGGCAGAGCAGTAGATGTGATCTATATGGACTTCAGTAAGGTGTTCTACAAGGTTTCCCATGGGAGACTGATTATCAAGGTTAGATCTCATGGAATACAGGGAGAACTAGCCATTTGGATATAGAACTGGCTCAAAGGTAGAAGACAGAAGGTGATGGTGAAGAGTTGTTTTTCAGACTGGAGGCCTGTGACCAGGAGAGTGCCACAAGGATTGGTGCTGGGTCCTCTACTTTATGTCATTTACATGAATGATTTGGATGCGAGCATAAGAGGTACAGTTAGTAAGTTTGCAGATGACACCAAAATTGGAAGTGTAGTAGACAGCGAAGAGGGATACCTCAGATTACAACAGGATCTTGACCAGATGGGCCAATGGGCTGAGAAGTGGCAGATGGAGTTTAGTTCAGATAAATGTGAGGTGCTGCACTTTGGGAAAGCAAGTCTTAGCAGGACTTATACACTTTATGGTATTGTCCTGGGGAGTGTTGCTGAACAAAGAGACCTTGGAGTGCAGTTTCATAGTTCCTTGAAAGTGGAGTCGCAGGTAGATAGGATAGTGAAGAAGGCGTTTGGTATGCTTTCCTTTATTGGTCAGAGTATTGAGTACAGGAGTTGGGAGGTCATGTTGCAGCTGTACAGGACATTGGTTAGACCCACGTTTAGAATATTGCATGCAATTCTGTTCTCCTTCCCATCAGACGGATGTTGTGTAACTTGAAAGAGTTCAGAAAAGATTTACAATGATGTTGCCAGGGTTGGAGGAGTTGAGCTATAGGGAGAGGCTGAACAGACTGGGGCTGTTTTCCTAGGAGTGTTGGAGGCAGAGGGGTGACCTTATAGAGGTTTACCAAATTATGAGGGGCATGGATAGGGGAAATAGACAAAGTCTTTTCCCTGGGGTCGGGGAGTCCAGAACTAGAGGGCATAGGTTTAGGGTGAGAGGGGAAGGATATAAAAGAGACCTATGGAGCAGCTTTTTCACACAGAGGGTGATACGTGTATGGAATGAGCTGCCAGAGGAAGTGCTGGAGGCTGGTACAATTGCAACATTTAAAAGGTATTTGAATGGGTATATGAATAGGAAGGTTTGGAGGGGTATATGCCGGGTGCTGGCAGATGGGACTAGATTGGGTTAGGATATCTGGTCGGCATGGACGGGCTGGATCGAAGGTTCTGTTTTCATGCTGTACATATCAATGACTCTCTGACCATAAGTCATAGACAAAGAATCATCTACAATCATCCATGCTTGCCTCACTTGTTTTTCTTGACTGCATGTTTCTGCTCACCAATATCACCTGGAAAAGAGTGTCAATTTTCACATGACGATAACAACATCTGCGTCTGCTACCCTATTATTCTCCAATCCCTCACACTCCCCAAAATCTGACTGCTTATTTGACATCAATTTCTGGATGATAAAGTATTTCCTCCAACTAAATACTGGCATAACCAAATGCATTGCTTTCTGTTATCACTGCTCCCCAGGCACCGACGCTCTCCTTCTCCCTGGCAAATGCATAGTATAGCGCTGGACCAGAGTGTTTGCAACCTAGGTGCTATGCTTGACACTGAGATGCACCTCCAGCCATATAGTATAACATCGCCTGACTTTGTTCCTCCCCAGCTCAGCTGTTGCTGACTTTTATTCATGCTCTCACTACCTCTAGACTTGAGTACTTTCGTGCAAACCTGGCTGCTATTCTATTCGACTCTGCTATCATGATCTAAGTTGGACAATGTCTCTTTTACCCATCACTCTTGTTCTTACTGATCCACATCTGTTCCCTATATTACAACATCTTGATTTTAAAATAGTCTTTTTTTCAAATATCTCCATGGCCTTGCCATTCCCTATCTCTGCAAACTCCTCTCGCCTTATAAACTCTGAGCTATTTCAATTCTGACTTTTTGATCATCCACATCCATACTCATGACTTCAGCTGCTAACCTGTTGTTTAATCTTTCTACCTCTCCATTTTTTTTCCTCCTTTAAAAGACACTTCTTAAAACATCAGTCTTTGGCAATTCTCTTGGTCATTTGTCCTTATATCTCCTAATGTGGCTTGGTGTCAAATGTCGATAACTCTCTTGTGAAGCATCTCTGGATATTTTACTACGCCATTATGTGATACTTTTTAATTAACCTGTTCAGAGATGTAATTTCACACACTGGAGCAAGTGAGATTTCAACCCAGGCCTCCCGGCTTAGAGGTAGATTGAAGGCATTATGTTACTGTTGAGATTTCTGTGGTCATCTAGTTCTAGCTTATTGCACACCTCCGACTTCAACCAGTCCACTGTTCAGGTCTTTGTCTTCCATGGCTTGGACCCTACACACTGAAATTATGTCCTTAAATCTTCCACCTCCCTAGTTCTCAGTGCGTTTTTTAAAGGCACTCCTGAAAATCTAGCTCTGTTCCTGTTCTAATAGCTTGTTATGAGAATGGTAAATATGGACTTTCAATATTCAATTTCCACCATCATTTCAATACCTGAATTAAAGTAATTTTGAAAAAGAACAAATAATGACCTAATATGGCTGCCACAATCACCTGACCACAGCTTTGTGGAACCAGTGGGGGATATACAAAACCTCTCTGCACTGAAATGCCATTTTAACTACAGTGAAACCAGATGACTAAATTAGTATTAAGAAATTCACTTTTTGTTCATTAGCAGATGAAAGGTTGCATATGGAACACTCAATTTGGAAAGGCAATTGCACAGTCTCAGGAATAAATAAACTGGCCGAGACGGACAAGTGCTTTGGCAGGTGAGTACCTCCCTGAGAAGCAATGACAGGAAAAGTCACATCAAGCTGAACAACTGATCCATCTGTGTACTAACCCACCTCTACCTCTATGACAAAATCCATCTGATGGCTCTACCAGTGAAGTTTGTTTTGTGAATCTTAGAAAGTAGATACTATAAGGTTAGAGGGAGGGGAAGATCTCCAAAGGTGATGGAGCCCATGACATTCTTAAAAATGCTGGCCCAAGATCTTCAAAGCAGCCATGATGATAAAAAGATTGTGCTGCATTCGTAAGTTCCTCCAACTGGGGGCTACTGTGCATTTCTTTAGGGTTTTCCACTCCCGGCATTCATAGAAACTCACAGGACAGTGTCCATTGGGTAATTCTGGTGAAGTGCAGTTCAAAGAAGACAAGGTACGCTCCATTTTTAGAGCACTAGCTGCTGTGTGGTAAGTTTATAATGTTGGGGCAAAATGTATCAGATGAAAAATGATACTGTAGATGTGAAAAGGACTTGGGATCAAGATTTAGGATATTAAAATAACCACAAAGAAAGTTTGTTCTACAACTGTTCAAATCTTACTGTATAACAAGAATGCTTTTAAATTAAGATACACAATATATATTCTGCTTGTTTTAAGGATTTTTCACTGCACTGTTTCTGTCTCCCCACATTTCAGCACTTAATATTGAGAGTATATCTCAGTTAAAAATGAATCATAGGAAACAAACATAGGAGGTGGCAATTTTATCTAAAACACATTGAATGCTTTATGCGCATGTTGCTATCTAAATGCTCTCTACCAAAGCTCTGAAAAGTGATTGTTACACACTACTCCTGACATGTTGGAGCTTGTCATGTGAATTCCCCCACTTTGCCCGTGAGACCACCTATAGCACAGTAATATACACCAATGTATCATGTTCATCTTGGGGTTGTCCTTGGTGCCATAAACATCAAGTGTTTTTACATTGGAGCATTCTGAGAAAAGCAGCAGAGTGAAACACAGTGCACATTTACAATGGAGGGCAGTAACGCATTTTGTAAATCACAAAGTTTTCAGTGCTGTTTTGATACTGTACTACTGCTTTGCTGAATGCATTCACTTTCCATTTGACAATGATCCGATGAGGTTTTGGTTCAAACCTTACACTTTTGTCAATGCTGATTTGATGGTCGTGATCCTTTTGCTGTTTTTGTGCCTCCATGGGCTTATAAAGGAATTTTCCTTGATCTGTACATCGAGTTAATGCAGAGAGGCCAACATCACGTTATATTTCATAGAACATGAAATTTTAAAAGGTGGAGCCTGCCTATTAAAACTACTCAGATCTTTAACCAAGGTAAAACTCATTCCTCAATTAAAATAGCCACAATTGAGACAGACCTTTTGTGGTACATGTGCCCATTTTCAGGGTCTCTCCAATTTCATGTCTATTAACCCAAGCTACCTCACCACCTCCAGTATCATTGGTGTAGATTGTTGGGAGAGTTAAGAGGTGAGCCATTCATTAGAAATTACTTCGTCTTTACACCATACTTCTAGCCAATGTGGTCGCACTGACAAGTGACAACAAATTTGCTATCTCAGTGGAAGGCAATGATCATCGCCATCAAGAGAGGGCTCACTAGCCTCCTCTGATGTTCATTAGCAGAAGCATTAAGTTCTCAGTCCTCACTGACGATGATCTTAACTGGAGCATCCCGATCAACAACATAGCTGGATGAGAGGTATAAACAATGGGTATGCTGTGATGAGATGATCATCTCCAGAATCCATTCTGTCATCTATTTGCCTGAAGTCAAGAATGTGATAGTATATTCTTCATTGTCTGGATGGGGACAGCTGCAGCAATTCTCACTGCCCTGGACTAAATGGTCTGGCTGAACTCTCTCCCTGACAATGAACTCAATAGTCACTCACTCTACAATGATGTACTGTGCTATGGTAATCAATATCTAAAAGGTGCATTGATGCAACTCATCAGACTCCTTCTGACAGCGTCTTTCAGCCTCCAGCCTTTAACACTGAGGATGACAAGAGCAGCATTGTCACACACCATCCTGACTGGATTAGCTATCGCCATTTCTTTTTGTCTGGGTCAGTATGGTAGAATTCCTCCCTAATAGCATCAAATAATAATGATCATCCCACAGTTTGTTAGGTAACATCACAAGAACCACAAATAAATACACACACATAGAAATTTTAACTGTGACTGAATAAGTATTTTCAAACTCAATGGTTAATCAAGGATAGACTGCTATATCTAGCCAATGAAATAGATTAAGTTGACAAAACTCTTCTCATGTTAACTAAATGAGTATAACCAGATAATCAGAGTACAACAAGAAATGTACTATCTCCTTCCAAAACTCTAACAGATAAATCTCCTCAGATCTTTTGTTCTCTGGACACCATGGAAGTCCCAGGGAAATTAATTTCTAATGAGTAATTCACCTACTCGCCTGGGACCTTCTAAACAAGTCTCCCTCTTTTAGAGTCAGTGAATTCTGTTTAAAGACTGAATGGTTATCCAGGAAATATTAGACCTCGTGGGAACCAAGCAATTGACATCCCAACTCCTCCTTCAAATCCCGCCTGCTGACCATTCTCTACTTCCCACAACCGGACCTCATCATCCTGCATGGTTGTATCACACTTTCCTCCCGACCTATCCACCTACACATTTAGCCGTTCATTGGAACTCATTCAGGCCCAGAGACAGCAGGCTTGGTGGTGAGAGGTAATTTGTTTAGGTTGAATGGTGGTATACTAGAACATCGCCACCTTCTGCCCAAATTCATTGTAAATGGGAAGGCCCAAGAAGCAGATTCCTGTTTATCGGCATTTTAATGCTCTAAAGAGGTACATTAATGGCTACTTATAGCCTTTTCACACCTGAACTCCAGTTAATCCAGCATCAGGCAGAGCCCTCCAGCTAGTTAGAAGCGTGGGGTTGGGGGAGGGTGGAGCGGGGTGCTGTTGTTGTCATATATGTGTCCTTTGATCTCACTCCTATGTGCATGATTGAGAGACTACACATAGGTTAAGTGATAGCCACACCCTCACTTTGCTTCCAGTAACCTATACCTGCTGTGATCTCTTCCCTCCTTCTGCCGCCCCACCCCTTCCATATTTGCCTTTTTCATGGATGTTCTTTCATCCTGGGAGTCCAAAATATGTTGCATTTGAAGCAGCAATGGCCTTTTTCATGGCATTGGCAAATTCTAGTAATGGCAACCTCAGTAGCTTTTGGCAGCAGGGACTTCCATGTCCTGGACCTTAATTCAGGTAGAGAGCCTGTTGTGACCAATATGCTCCCTCACTGAGTACAGGAGAAGGGATATCTTACTACAATTGTACAGGGCTTTGGTGAGACCACACCTGGAGTACTGTGTGTAGTTTTGGTCTCCTTATCTGGAGAAGGCTATGGAGGGAGTGCAATGAAGGTTTACCAGTCTGATTCTTGGGATGGCAGGATTGACATATTAAGAGATATTGGATTGGTTAGGACTATATTTGCCTGAGTTCTAAAGAATGAGGACAGACCTCAAAGAAACCTATAAAATTTTAAAAGGATTACACAGTGTAAATGCAGGAAGGACATTCCTGATGACTTGGATTCCAGACCAGAGGTCACAGTGCAAAGATATGAAGTAGGCCATTAAGATTGTGATGAGGAGCAATTTCTTCACCCAGAGAGTAGTGAGCTTATGGAATTCTCTGCCACAGAAAATTCTGGAGGCCAAAACCTTGAAGGTTTTCAAGAGGAGTTAGATATGGTTCTGAGAGCTAAAGGATCAAAGGGTACGGAAGAAAGTAGGAACAGTGGTACTGAGTTGAATGATTATATTGAATGGTGGAGCCGGCTAAATGGTCTATTTCTGATCCTACGTTTCTACGTTTCTTCCAATCTCTGTTTTTGAACTTAGACAAGAAGATATTACCCTTTAACTCCTTCTAGTTCATTTAAAACATATTAGGTCCCATTGATAGTGTTAGGTACGTAGGGAGAATGTTATTAAAGATAGTAATGGGCTTAATTCATTGTGCACAGACTCATTCATTAAAATACTTATCTTCAACTTGGGAACATAATTAAACATTTAACCAAAGCACTCAAAACTTCCGAAAATCTGTTCAAACCCAATGATCCGGATACTTGTGGGAAGATGAAGGGAAACCAGGTTTTGTTCTTTGGAAGTTTCCACCCACACCATATCCCCCCATCCCTTCCCTGTTCTCAACTCACACACCTCACTGTAACATAAAACAGTTGTTTGAGAGGAAATATTGAGAATGACTATAAGCAACCATGTTCATTAACAATTTTAATTGAGCTCTTGCATAGTAAAATCTAACAACTGCTTGTCATGGTGGGAGATGATGCTTAAAGTGACCAAGATTAATATTCACAAGAGGTGTGCAAACCTTATGAGACCACTCTTTAACAAAGTCAAAAGCTTGAGGTGCTACAAAAGCTGTTTTCAATAATCTATAATATTTTAGACTTAATTACTTATCACATTATATCTGGGGATAGAATGATGTCTTAAAGGTCTATTAAGACTGGTAATCATAAAAGAAAAATCTAATCTAATCCAGTTGATTGTGGATTAGATGTGTTTCCTTTTCGATCTCCTGGTACAGGTGATGCTGTTTCAATTGCTACGTTGCGTATGGACAGATCATACAACAATATAAAAAATGTTTTAGACTCATAATATATCCTTATGGTGGCAATTTCCAAGAAGGATGCTTCCTTTGACTAATATAATCTTTCTTAATTATTTAATAGATAGTTATTATACAACAGGAGCATTTTAACAGTTTATTTCATATAATTAAATTAGAAGTGTAATCAATAGCATTCTATATTTTTATTACTCCACATTTCAGGTGAAGAATGTAGCACTTACCATGAGTTTTACACCATCAAATTGTGTTTGACAGCAGTTTACTTTTCCCAAGTCACTCTCACATTTGGGATATTTATGCACCTACTAACCAGAATTTGGCAGCCAGTACCTTAAAAAGGGTATGAAACTTGTGAAAGGGTTCCATTGCTGATGTCTCAAGGTTTATTGAACTAAGATTTGGAAATTTGGCCAGAAATGCTGGAAGATGGTAAATTAGGGTTTTCTATCCCTCTGGTCAGTGTTAGAGAGAGCAGTTTAAACAGTGATCGGAAACTTTGAGCTAACATCCTGTTTCTCAGCGACAGAGCATACGGACCTTAACGTTTCAGTTTGTGAAGGAAGGTTGGAGGAGGGGAATGTGGCAGGGACTGGGAATAGCTTTGAAATGTTTCTGTTTGTAGCTAAATGCTAATGTCCTTGGGGATCTTTGCTCCTTATGGATCTACAAAATTAGTCACCAAACATTTAATTCGAGTACGGTATCTAAGTACAAAGGTTGAATGTTACTGACCAATACAAATTATTATATTTTATATAATTATATTTCCCTATCAATAATCTTGGTCTGCAATGGCCATAAATCTTTCTTATCTTTTGGAAAAATGTTTAAATAATAATTCTTTCATACTGTAATTTTTTTCTAATTACTTCTAGTTTAAATGACCTAAATAGTCTACTAATAATCCTTTAGATGAACAAACAAATACATCTACAATTATTCTCCAATTTATAAATGTTAAGCTGTTTCTGATTATCTTTGGACTTTATTTGAGGTTGAATTATTCAGTTTTGTTCAAAGGTTTGTCCTTGTTATTCTAAGATTTTGAAATTGACTTCTTACTGTTATCCCATTCTGTATTATTTAGTGGCTAGTTCCACTGTGGGTGGTCTCTGATAATATTAGCTACAATGTGACTTCAATAATTTCTACAGGCACAACAGAAACACCTGTTCATGCTTTGCTATACCTCCGTGCTTTATGTCTCTCCAGTAGCACGGCTGCAAAGGTTTTATGTCCTTGTTTGTTTGCCTATATATCCAGTTTACTCAGATCCAGTTGCCAAGGATGTAAATGGCAGAGCATAAGGATTGTTGAATAGACTCTTTGGTAATTCAGTTCAAAACTTTAGTACACAGTCCAAAAATCTGGAGTGTAATAAGCCATCAGCTTGAATGCCTCTAATTCTCTTTTCATTTGCTCACCCATTCATAACAGTGATCTATGCAAGAAAAATAATATAAAATTGGTATGAGAAACAGTTTCCACCTCCTGATAGAATATGAACCAGACCCTTCGGCCTAGAGATAGGGCTGCTTCCATTGTACCTAAGGACCCTCAGAATTGCAGTGATATCCTTATTGAAGCTTCCCAAACTTATATTTAAGAATTGTGAATTCTTATATAACGCATTACTTGCCCAATCTATGATCTATGGTTTTGAAATGACAATTTGATTGGTTATCTGGTTGTCTCTGATTTTCCTAATCCTGATGTTGCCAACTCCTTTTGTAAATCATTTGTCATTGGATAGCCTAATGCAGGTTGTTCTGCTATAATACGTGTTTCGTTAATGTCAATTCGCTATAATGTGATTGACAAATTGGAGACCCTGTTTCTAAAGTGCGAACTTCTAAAATGTATATTGGCTATAACGTGATTTTGGCTTCATTGGTTTAAATGGTGCTGCTACTATGTGATTTTCTTATAACATGGGATTGCATGAGAACAGCGTAATAGCAGAACCAACTGTATTGAAATCCTTTCTGTGTTTCAAAACAAGCTTCTTTTGTGCAGGGTCCACCAATTTTCATTGCTCCTTCAGTTTCTTTTTAAAGCATTCCATCTGTGTAGAATGGTACTGCCTCTTTTATCATTACCTCAAGGTTCCCCAGTGCCCTGTCATTTTGTTTCTTGTACATTATAATGAGCTTCTCAATCTTTTCACGCTTGATTCCATTCTGCATTCATTAACTTCCTTCAAATCACTCCTTCAGCACAAAAAGGAAGAAAACATGTGTTGTAAGGTAATGGTCATGAAAAAAGTGGAGTATTGACTTTGCAGAAGCTGTATCCAATCTGATATATGACATAGCCACAATGTAGAGACTGGGATTTTAGGTGTTCAGCAGTCGAAGATAGTTGGACTCCAGGCAAGGTGTCCTGATGAGGACATTCATGTCCTGTGTATCTCTCATCAGTAATAGTTTGTATGGCTGGATTCATGGAACCTGTATGTAATTATGGGGGTGTAATCTCTTGTTATCAAGGACAAGAGCCTCTTCTGCTCAAACTTACTTTAGTTCCTCCTCCACCACAGAATGCTGGATGGCCCCTTAGGCTAACTTTAGGGAAAGAGGCTTAGTGGCAGGATTCTACCCAAGCGTAAGTGACTCAGTAAGCTTTTGGTCATTTGTTCCTGAGCACTCCCTCTACCTACCTCTGATGCGCAAATAATGCCAAAAACCTCATGCCTAATCAAGAGTTGAAACACTTGCTATTCACAAATGTAAAACACTTAGTGCCACAATGACAACTTTGTGCCTTTGATTGAGACATTGAGTATTATTCTTTGTTTCTTAAATATGTCATCATTTATACTGTTTTCCAGAAATGTTTTCCAGGAACACCATTTTCGATTTACACATGCACCCATTCTTTACTCTGTTAGCCTTTGAAAATTCAACCTCAAACTTTCCCAGGAATATTCCCTGAACATGGGGTGGGGGGATGCTTTGTTTGTTCAGTCTTAGATGTACCTTTTTCGATGTTGTAAGATTATTCAAATCCGAGTTAGAAACATTTAAAGAGAACGAAGGAAGAAAACAAAGAAACAAACTTAGTTTTTCATTGGAAATGATCTTTATGAACATACGCTGGTACTAAAGCAGTTCTGCTCAGTATTTGTATCTTAAGAAAAACAAACCTTGGAATTTGACATCCCTTGTGGTTGCAAAACCAAAGACATTTCCTACTCATGTAGGACATTATTTACATGCATTTTGAGGCAGAGGGAAGGTCTGATAACTGAACTAACCTTTGTTGCACTTTGACACCTTTTAACAGTTGTCTTTCCCAATGTGCCTTGGCAGCAGCTGCCCCAAACTTTAGTGCTTCCTTCAGCATGTAGTCCTGGACCATGGAATGTGTCAGCCTGCAAAACTTGGTTAAGGTCAACTCTTTATTCTGGTAGAACAACAAGGTTTGGGCAGACCAAAGTGCATCTTTCACTGAGTTGATGGTCTTCCAGGCGCGATCAATGCTTTTGTCTTGCTGTGTGGCCTGTGGAACAGACCATTGAGCACAGAGTGCTGCATCATGGAACTGCTCAGGATGAACTTCAACAAAAACCACAACATCTCTCTCCAGACTTGTGGCAAAGGCATATTCTAGAAAGAGGTGTGTGACATTCACTTCCACTATCTCTGCAGTGAGGGTGGGGGTGGAGGGGTTGATTCACACAGAGTGTCTGGGCACACATGAAGGATCTCCCTTCTCACAACCAACCAAGCACATCCAGTGTTTGTTGGAAAGTTCTAATGATGAGGCAATCTGCCAACTGGCTTTGACAGTCTGCTCAGGGAAGTACCAGACAGGATCAAGCCCCTCCTTTCCTGCAGGGTCGCGAGGACGTACATGCTGAGTACTGCCTGATGGAGTTGTTGTCAAAGGTACAAACAGAAATGAAAAATGGCAGCATTTACAAATATGAAGCCTTAGACAGCAGGCTAGATTCACATGAGAAATACCTTTAATTTCATTCATATTTGGCCATTGTATATAGCACTTATGACATGTAAGGAAGTATTTTGCTCCGTATTCACTGTACGTTAGGCCCAGTTTTGGTAAAAGATTCTATTTGAAAGCTGAAACAATTTAAAAGTAAAAGAACTTATAGAGTCAAGAAGAAGTATTGAATCCAACATGTCCATCTGATTATTTTGAAGCTGTCTTTCCATAACAGTCAGTTCTGCTATAATGCAGTAGTTCCATTCTCATACAATCCCATGTTGTAAGAAAATTGCATAGTAGCAGCATCATTTAAACTAATGGGGCCAGAATCACATTATAACTAATAGACACTTTAAAAATTCATGCTTTAGAAAAAGTGTCCCCAGTTCATCCATCACGTTATAGTGAATTTGCATTAACAAAATGCGCGTTAAAGCAGAACGGCATGTACAACTCTCACTTGCTTTCTATTGGAAAACTTATTGCAGTGGAAGTGATTGCGAATTGGTAATGTATTTATCATTCCTGATTTTTATTTTCATTAAGTCAATTGTGATAGAATCAGGAAAGATATAAAACGGGTTAACATAGTCACAGTCAGTCACAATCTACTCCTTTGAGCTTTCTACCATCCATTTACTTATCTGCTCAAAGTGCTTCCCTGATAACTTATTCCATAACTCTATTGTCCCGTGCATGATAAAGTTATGCTCGAGATTCCTTCCTATTCCACTTACCAGATATCCTAACCTAATCTAGTCCCATTTGCCAGCACTTGGCCCATATTCCTCTAAACCCTTCTATTCATATACCGACCCAGATGCCTTTTAAATGTTGTAATTGTACTAGCCTCCACTACTTCCTCTGTCAGCTCATTCCATACATGCACCACTCTCTGTGTGAAAAAGGTTGCCCCTTAAGTCCCTTTTATACCTTCCCCCCTCACCCTAAACCTACGCCCTCCAATTCTGGACTCCCCCATCCCAGAGAAAAGACCTTGTCTATTTATCCTACCCATGCCCCCCATGGAAAATGAGGGGGTGGGGGGGGGGGGGGGGGTCACAGGACTGGCATGGGTCTCGGTGGGATGCTCTTTGGAACATTGGTGCTGACTCAATGTGACAAAAGGCCTCTGTCTATGTTGTAGGGATTCTATGATCTTCTCCATAGGACAGAGAGATGCTGATGTCCTTTATGCCTTCCAAGATCAGACCTGCCCACTTCAACTGTGTGTCACCTGGTTCTTCAGAGAGGACTAAAGAGAGGACCCCTCCACCATTTCATACAACTCCAGCAGAATGCCACCACCAAACACATGTTCCACTCAGTTCCTCCGTCAGTATTTTACAGGGATTATTCCATCCGGGAGAACCTAGTCTATTCCTCGATGACCACTCCTGCTTCCCACAGCACCTTCCCATGTAACTGCAGAAGGTGCAGTGCCTGCCCCTTCACCTCCTTCCTGCTCACCATCCAAGGGCCTAAACTGTCTTTCCACTTCACCTGTACCTGCTTTTATCTGGTCTATTGCATTTGCTACTCCCCATGTGGCCTACTTTGGAGAAATCAAATGCAGTAGAAAATGAGGACTGCAGATGCTGCAGATCAGAGCTGAAAATGTGTTGTTGGAAAAGCGCAGCAGGTCAGGCAGCATCCAAGGAGCAGGAGAATCAACGTTTCGGGCATGAGCCCTTCTTCAGGATTCCTGCTCCTTGGATGCTGCCTGACTTGCTGCGCTTTTCCAGCAACACATTTTCAGCAGAAATCAAATGGGTCGCTACTTTGCAGAATATCTCCGGTCCTTACACAAGCTTGACCCTGACCTTCCCAGAGCTGGTCATGTTAACACAGTATCCTGCTTTCATGCCCACGTGTCTGTCCCTGGCATGCTGCAACACTCCAGCTCAAACTAGAAGAACAACATCTCATCTTTAGACTAGGCACTTTACAACCTTCTGGCCTTAATATTGAGTTCAACTCTTTCAGATTACACACTGACTCCCATTTCTTCCCTTTAGTTTAGCTCCCATTTCTTTTAGCTTTACTTGTTGCATTCTCTGTCACCATGTCCTCTCTTCCCTCCCCCCACCCCTGTGGGACAACCTGGTCTTTCCAGTTTGGTAGTTGGCCACACCTGTTCTGTCTTTCTCACATTCCAATATTGCATAAACACTTCACATCAGCTCTGCTGCACAATCATCTAGACACCAAATGTCAGCTTGTTTTCTCTCCCTGAATTCTGCCTGACCACCTGTGATTTCCAGCAATTTTTTTTTTTACATTACAGATTCCAGTATCTGCAGTAATTTGCTCCTAAACCACAAAACTCAGTTGTCTCCAATGGAGCTGGAGCATGCAGGTCACAAATTGTTACATCTGCACCCAACAAATAGGAACAAATGAATTTTAGCCAAATTATGACCATAGAAGACTATTCATCCCTTAAAATGTCTGTTTAAACTTACATCAGTTTCGGGTGACAAATCTCTGCTGGAGTTATAAATTCATTAGTCTTTGCATCTTTGCATAACTTGTGAAAGATTCAAAACTTGTTGTAAGAGTCAATTGGGAACTAACATGTTTATTAGTGTTTTTCTTATCTTAAAGAACCAGCGTTTGCTAATCCTGATGCCAATGTGCCTTAAACGGGTCTAACCTTGGCTAATATTACTTTATAGTCTTTATAGATTCAGTCTGTAAGTTAATAGCATGCACATTGACATTGTCGACACTATATCACCAGAACAAAAGGAGACCTTTTTTCTTAAAAAAAAATGTGGAACTAGTTTTAAGGGAGAATGCTCATTGAGTTAATAAAGCTATGCAGTTATTTTTCATCTTCAAAGACATGCTGCTTATAGCACATTTCAGATTAGAGATCAAACAGTTTCTTTCTGAAGCATTGACCTTCAGGCTAAAGTTCACAGAACTCAATTTTTTTTCTCAGGGAGAACTCTGCTGGAATACTACTTATTACTAGCTGACTTACTGTGCTCCAAATCATTGGCATTTCCTACTTCTAATGTGCCTGTTTAATTATATACAACTGATAAATCAGAAACCAGCTTTTACTAACTATAAGGCAATTAAACTACTTAGCTTAATATACCATTAAGCTGTCTCTTAGCATTACAGCATCTTAAAACAGATGCAGAAACTTGACAGTGTGAACCATGCGTTGTCAGAGTTCTTTTATATCATGGAAGATTCTGGTTGATAGGTTCTATAAAAATTGTTCACTTCAAAGTGTGCTTATTACATTTCAACTTTAATATTTAAAAAAGTGAAAGTTGCAGCATGTGACTTTTACATCTGAAGTGTACAACATGTTGAAGAAAAATCTTCATTTTTCTGCTGTTACCAAAACTAAACTTTTACATTTTAAGATCTATGGATAAAATGATTGCTTGTAATTTGAGGTGTCAAGGACATCCATAAATTATGCTGCAATGCCTTTTGAACATAATCTCACAAGAGAGAATGTAGAAATGATTGCATGTATTTGGAATTCTTACTGCCTGAGTTAACAGATGCACTATACAAATGCACTATCGATATGGGATGGAATCTGAACTGAGCGTGTAGCTTAAAGGATAACACCGAAACACCTGGTTAACACAAGGCCTGTTTGGCAATTTGCATGAAGATCCTTCTATATCTGCTGACAAAGGTCAATTGGGCAGTAAACATGGCTTATTCCAAAGTGAAATACTACACCACTGAACAAAATTGTCAAACATGACTTATTGTTGCCTCAGAAATAATGCGATTTTTTTTTCATTTGCAATCAAATTAGACAATGAATGAAATTATTATTATAACATAGTTCTAAGTCCTTAATTTACCAAACTTTGGATTCATGAGCCTGTCATTGTACTCTAGTCAATCCTCTTTGCAAGATATTGTCCAAATAATTGAAGCAATAACAGATGCGTTTAATGGGAAAATGGATGAATACATGAGGAAGAAAGGAGTAGGTTCTTTATAAATATACATCGAAATTTGGCAAGCTGAGTTTTTTACTCTGGGTGGGTTGAGGAGGGCAGGAAGGCTGCATTTAGATCACCCAGAAGCGGGGCAGGGTGAACCCTAAACTGTTAATGTTAATCTGATGCATTTGATAGCTGTCTAGTCAACTTGGCCTTGCTATAGCTCATAATAGCAAGAAACTACAAATAATATAAGAAGTTATTAATCATCAATGAACAGCTACTGAGATGGGTTTCTATTTCTGAAATCATTACAAACCCAGCAAACTGCCACCTTTAAAGAATGGTCTAGGAAAAGGTAAAGCATGACATAAACATTACAAGGTGTTGGTCGAAATGATGATTATACCAAAGTTACGACAAAAAGAAAGAGTTGTTGTGAAAGCCCACACCTATTCGAGGAATGTCTCCAGCACTGGAAATACTGACAATTGCAGAGAACATACTGTGAGTAGGGGCATTGATTCAGACAAACATGTCCAAGTGCAGGTAGTTCTTCCGTAATGTGATGGTTGCCAATGTAATCACATTATAGCCAACACATGTTTTAAAAGTTCCAGCTTTCGAAACAATGTCCCCAATTTGTTGATCACGTACAGCGAATGCACTTTAATGAAACACGCATTATAGCAGAATGACCTCTATATGTAAACATACAAATAAATAAGGAAGTGCGCCACTTAAGACATATCAGCTCATTTTTTTTCAGTGGTATTAGGCGAGAAAAAAAGAAATGGCCAAAAGATTAAAAGAACTCCTCAACTCTTCGTAAGATCAGGCTATAGACTCTTTTACATTCACCTGAGAGAGAAGCAGAGGTACAAAAGCAAAATGCTGCACTTACTGAAACTCTGAAATAAAAGCTGTAAATGCTCCACAGATCAGGCCACATCTTTTTCACTATTTGTTGACTAGTCCAGCATTTATTCCCAATCTCAATATGATTTACGGTAACTGGACATTCTATCAAAGTTCAAAACTCAAAAAGGTCTGTCAAATGTGACTGACAAAGGAAGTTCAGGACTGTACAAGATGCAAAGAAAAATCTTTCTGAAGTTTGACAAGCTTTTTAAAATTGAATTGAATTGAATTGAATTTATTGTCTAGTGTATCGAGGCACAGTGAAAAGAGGGCCAAAATAACTGATAAGGAAAAAGAGACTAGAATATGTATGCAATCTAACAAAAAACATTGAAATGGACTGTAAAAACCTTTATAGGTATGAAAAGAAAGCATTTAGATATAACAAATATGTGTCCATTACATACAGAATCTCAAGAACTTATATTGAGGAATAATGAAATGACAGAGAAGCTAAATGATTACCTTGTGTTTGTTTTGATTGAAGAAGATACAAAAAAATCTCCCAGAACTAGAGGTTGAGATCAGGGGAGAGATTGAGGATTTGAAGGAAATCAGCATTAGTAAGAAGATTACTAACAGAATGTTAGTAAGAAGAGATGTCAATGGAGCTGTCAGTTGATAAATTCCACAGCCCTGATGGTCTACAAACCAGAGTGTTGAAGAAGAAGGCTATAGAGATGGTTTATAATTTTCAGTAATTTCCAAAATGTATAGATTTGAAATCATCCCTGCAGTTTGGAAGGTAGCAAATGTCACCCCATTGTTTAAGAAAGGAGCAAAAATGAAAATAGGAAACTACAGAAATGTTAATCTTACATCAGTTGTAGAGAAAATGTTCAAATCTATTATAAAGGATGGGATAAATAGATACTTCAATGAGAGTGATCTGATTGGGCATAGTGAACATGGACACATGGGAAATTGTGTCTGATTAATTTGTTGAAGATTTTTTTGAATATGTTACTAACAAAATTGACGAACGAGAGTCGATGGATGTTGTACATTTAGATTTTCAGAATGTGTTGGATGAAATTCCCCCACAAGAGGCTCATTAGAAAATTAAAGGTCATAGGATAGGAAATAATGTACTGGATTGAATTGGGTAACAGACAGAAAACAGAGAATAGGAATAAGTGTATCATTTTCAAGTTGGCAATCTGATTACTGGGGTACCGCAAGGATCAGTACATGCACCCCAGCTATTGAAATTTTATATCAATAATTTGTAGGTAGAGAACAAATGCAGTATTGCCAAATTTGAAGAAAAAATAAAGCTAAATGAAAATTTTGTTGTAAGGAAGATGCTAAAGCAACTTTAGGGGAATTTGGATAGGCTTGATGACTGGGTGAGAACACATGAGATTATTCACTTTGGTAGGAGAAATAGATGTGCAGACTATCTCATAAATGGTAAGAGTTTGGAAAGTGTAGATGCGCAAGGGACCTAGGTGTCTTTGATGAAATGTCACTGAAGGCTAACATGCAGGTGCAACTAGCTCTCAGGAAGATTAATGGAATTTATTGCCAGAGGATTTGAGTACAGGCATACTGAAGTTTTGCTTCAATTGTATAAGAGCTTGGTTAACCTGCACCTGGAGTACTGCAAGCAGTTTTGGTCTTGTTATCTAATGAAAGATATTATTGTGATAGTGGGATTGTCATGAAAGTTCACCACATTTTCTGCTGGGATGGCAGGACTACTCTCTAAAGAGAAATTGAGCAAACTGGACTAGCATTACAGCACAGAAAAGGGCCCTTTGACCCATCATGTCCATGCTAGTTAAAAATATTTACCTAATTCTAGTGTTTCAATGAATGAGAAGTGATTTCATTGAAACTTACAAAATATTTACAGGGTTAGACAGGGTAAATACAGGTCAGGTGTTTTCCCTGGTAAGATGCTTCCCATAGTTGGGAGTCTGGAACCAGGGGCACAATTTAAAAATTAGCTGTATGCCAGATGATTGGTCCGAGATGAGGAGGTATGTATTTCCTCAGAGGGTTGTAAACCTTTGGAATTCGTTACTACAGAGGGCTGTGGAAGCTTAGTTTTTGGGTATATTTAAGGTAGCATTTGATAGATTTCTGATTACTAACAATATACTGAGTTAAGGGGATAGGGTGTGCAAAAGACATGGAAATGTTCAATCCAGCCATGATCATATTTAATGGCAGGGCAGGCATGATGGGCTGAAAAATGTGTTGCTGGAAAAGCGCAGCAGGTCAGGCAGCATCCAAGGAGCAGGAGAATCGACGTTTCAGGCATAAGCCCTTGTTCAGGAATGAGGAGGGTGTGCCAGGCAGGCTAAGATAAAAGGTAGGGAGGAGGGACTTGGGGGAGGTTTGTTGGGAATGCGATAGGTGGAAGGAGGTTAAGGTGAGGGTGATAGGCCGGAGAGGGGGTGGGGACGGAGAGGTCGGGAAGAAGATTGCAGGTCAAGAGGGCGGTGCTGAGTCCGAGAGTTGGGACTGAGATAAGGTAGGGGGAGGAGAAATGAGGAAGCTAGAGAAATCTGCATTCATCCCTTGTGGTTGGAGGGTTCCTAGGCGGAAGATGAGGCGCTCTTCCCCCAGGTGTCGTGTTGCCATGGTCTGGCGATGGAGGAGGCCAAGGACCTGCATGTCCTTGGTGGAGTGGGAGGGGGAGTTAAAGTGTTCAGCCATGGGGGGGTTGGGTTGGTTGGTGCAGGTGTCCGAGAGGTGTTCTCTGAAACGTTCCGCAAGTAGGCGGCCTGTCTCCTCAATATAGAGGAGGCCAAATCGGGTGCAGGGGATGCAGTAAATGATGTGTGTGGAGGTGTAGGTGAATTTGTGATAGATATGGAAGGATCCCTTGGGGCCTTGGAGGGAAGTGAGGGGGGAGGTGTGGGCGCAAGTTTTGCATTTCTTGCGGTTGCAGGGGAAGGTGCCGGGAGTGGAGGTTGGGTTGGTGGGGGGTGTGGACCTGACAAGGGAGTCGCAGAGGGAGTGGTCTTTCCGGAATGCTGATAGGGGAGGGGAGGGAAATATATCCCTGGTGGTGGGGTCTCTTTGGAGGTGGCGGAAATGACGAAGGATAATACGATGTATCTGGAGGTTGGTGGGGTGGTAGGTGAGGACCAGTGGGGTTCTGTCCTGGTGGCGATTGGAGGGGCGGGGTTCAAGGGCGGAGGAGCGGGAAGTGGAGGAGATGTGGTGGAGAGCATCGTCAACCACGTCTGAGGGGAAGTTGCGGTCTTTGAAGAAGGAGGCCATCTGGATTGTTTGGTATTGGAATTGGTCTTCCTGGGAGCAGATGCGGAGGAGGCGAAGGAATTGGGAATATGGGATGGTGTTTTTACAGGGGGCAGGGTGGGAGGAGGTGTAATCTAGGTAGCTGTGGGAGTCGGTTGGTTTATAGTAAATGTCCGTGTTGAGTCGGTCGCCCGAGATAGAAATGGAGAGGTCTAGGAAGGGGAGGGAGGAGTCTGAGACGGTCCAGGTAAATTTGAGGTCGGGGTGGAAAGTGTTAGTAAAGTGGATGAACTGTTCAACCTCCTCGTGGGAGCACGAGGCGGCGCCGATACAGTCATTGATGTAGTGGAGGAAAAGGTTGGGGGGTGGTGCCAGTATAGCCGCGGAAGATGGACTGTTCCACATATCCGACGAAGAGGCAGGCATAGCTGGGGCCCAAGCGGGTGCCCATGGCTACTCCTTTAGTTTGGAGGAAGTGGGAGGATTGGAAAGAGAAGTGAGGACCAGTTCAGTCAGTTGAAGGAGGGTGTCAATGGAAGGGTACTGGTTGGTTCGGCAGGAAAGGAAGAAGCAGGGGGCTTTGAGTCCTTCGTGATGGGGATGGAGGTGTACAGGGACTGGATGTCCATGGTGAAGATAAGGCATTGGGGACCGGGCAAGCGAAAATCATGGAGGAGGTGGAGGGCGTGGGTGGTGTTCCGAACATAGGGGGGAGTTCTTGGACTAAGGGGGACAGGACCGTGTTGAGGTATGCAGAGATGAGTTCGGTGAGGCCTGAGCAGGCTGAGACAATCGGTCGGCCGGGGCAGTCAGGTTTGTGGATTTTGGGCAGGAGGTAGAAACGGGCGGTGCGGGGTTGTGGGACTATGAGTTGGAGGCGGTGGATGGGAGATCCCCTGAGGAGATGAGGTCATGGATGGTCTGGGAGATGATGGTTTGGTGGTGGGAGGTGGGGTCATGGTCAAGGGGGCAGTAGGAGGAGGTGTCCACGAGCTGGCATTTAGCCTCAGCGGCATAAAGAACGGTGCGTCAAACTACCACCGCACCTCCCTTGTCTGCCGGTTTGATAGTGAGGTTGGGGTTGGAGCGGAGGGAGTGGAGGGCCGCACATTCCGAGGATAAGAGATTGGAGTGGGTGAGAGGGGTGGAGAGGTTGAGGCGGTTAATGTCGCGGCGGCAGTTAGCTATGAAGAGATTGAGGGCGGGTAAGAGGCCAGCACGGGGTGTCCAGGTGAATGGGGTATTTTGGAGGCGGGAGAAGGGGTCGTCAGATGGTGGGCGAGAATTCTGGTTTACGAAGTAGGCGCGGAGGCGAAGGCGGCGGAAGAATTGTTTGATGTCTCGCCGCGAGTTGAACTTGTTAATCCGGGGAGTAGGGGAATGAAGGTGAGGCCTCTGCCAAGGACTGATCTTTCATCCTCAGAGAGGGGGAGGTCTGGAGGGATAGTGAAAATACAGCAGGGCTGGGAGCTAGGACCTGGTGTGGGGCTGGAGCTGGGAGTGGGGGTGGAGTTATTTCAGGGTGAGGTTCTGACTGATCTGGCCCTCACTCTGAAATCTTCTTCAAAGACCGCAACTTCCCCTCAGACGTGTTTGACGATGCTCTCCACCGCATCTCCTCCACTTCCCGCTCCTCTGCCCTTGAACCCCGCCCCTCCAATCGCCACCAGGACAGAACCCCACTGGTCCTCACCTACCACCCCACCAACCTCCAGATACATCGTATCATCCTTCGTCATTTCCGCCACCTCCACACGGACCCCACCACCAGGGATATATTTCCCTCCCCACCCCATCAGCGTTCTGGAAAGACCAGTCCCTCCGCGACTCCCTTGTCAGGTCCACACCCCCCAACAATCCAATCTCCACTCCCGGCACCTTCCCCTGCAACCGCAAGAAATGCAAAACTTGCACCCACACCTCCCCCCTCACTTCCCTCCAAGGCCCCAAGGGATCCTTCCATATCTATCACAAATTCACCTGCGCCTCCACACACATCATTTACTGCATCCGCTGCACCCGATGTGGCCTCCTCTATATTGGGGAGACAGGCCGCCTACTTGCGGAATGTTTCAGAGAACACCTCTCGGACACCTGCACCAACCAACCCAACCGCCCCATGGCTGAACACTTTAACTCCCCCTCCCACTCCACCAAGGACATGCAGGTCCTTGGCCTCTTCCATCACCAGACCATGGCAACATGACGCCTGGAGAAAAAGCGCCTCATCTTCCACCTAGGAACTCTCCAACCACAAGGGATGAATGCAGATTTCTCCAGCTTCCTCATTTCCCCTCCCCCTACCTTATCTCAGTCCCAACCCTTGGACTCAGCACCGCCCTCTTGACCTGAAATCTTCTTCCCGACCTCTCCGTCCCCACCCCCTCTCCGGCCTATCACCCTCATCTTAACCTCCTTCCACCTATCGCATTCCCAACGACCCTCCCCCAAGTCCCTCCTCCCTACCTTTTATCTTAGCCTGCTTGGCACACCTTCCTCATTCCTGAACAAGGGCTTATGCCCGAAACGTTGATTCTCCTGCTCCTTGGATGCTGCCTGACCTGCTGCGCTTTTCCAGCAACACACTTTTCAGCTCTGATCTCCAGCATCTGCAGTCCTCACTTTCTCCTCCTGAATGGACTATTGGTCCTACTTTCCAAATTTCCCTAGAGAAGGTGGTGCTATGATTCTTGAACTACTGCAGTCCTTGGGATGTACACATACCCAGCTTGTTGTTAGGAAGGAAATTCCAGGATTTCCAATCAGTGACAGATATATTTCCAAGTCAGGATGGTGAGTGGCTTGGCAGGAAACTTGAAGGTAGTGGTGTTCCCATGTATCTGCTACCCTTGTCCTTCCAGAGTTTAGAGATCAAGGGTTTGGAAGATGTTATCAGAGATACCATGGTTAGTTATTGCAGTGCATTTTGTACATCTGTAGAGAGTACAGAGTCACTGTTTCAGTTTAATGACATTTCATTGGGTAGATTTGGGTCTCTGCTTAATTTCTCATCATAAAAGAGTTCATCTCCTATGATGCAAAGTTTTATCATGAATGCAATGACTGAAGTGTCAACATAGATGACATTCAAATCCTAGAAAGAGCTTTATGCACAAAACGTTTTGATTCAGAGAGAATACTTCTGCTGAACATCATAAAAGAATGGGATTTGGGAGCAAGCATATTGATGTTAGTTACAAGGCAATGTTCCAATTTTCATGCTTTTCTTCCTCCCTGAAGTGTCATATTACAGTATAATTCCACAGACCATTATTTCTCAATCGAACTGCTATTCTTTTCCCATTTTTAACTGGTGAATAGAAGGCTTGCATTGACTCTTCTCAATTATAACTATTTACTCAGGAACTTTACAGTTGATAAATGAGTAATAAAGTTTAGCTCTGTTATGCACTAAAAAATTTTTTTCTAGATGAAATTCTGTAACTGCACCAATAAATATAAGCAACGGTGATCTACATTATTAACAAAAGGTGCCTTAACTTAATGCAAAGGACAGTATGCCCCACCTGAACCTATTATTACTGGGAACCTTGACATTTTCAAACCAGAAGGCAAGTAAAGATAGGGAAAACAGTCACCATTCATGTGTGGTAGAGTATAAAGCTAAGCAGATTAATTGATTTGGATCACTACACATAGTTCAGAATAAAAGGCAGAGAATCACTGAATCACAAAAGTGTTACAGCACAGAAGAAGACCATTTGGCTCATCATTAGCTGTCCAAATAAGCATCATGACTTAGTGCAGTTTTCCTTTCTTTTCCTCATACACTTGTATATTGTTTCTGTTTAAATAATCATCGAATGGCTTCTTGAATGATTCAGTTGAGGCATCTGAACATGCCTGCACCACATTTACAAAGAATTTCAGACCTGAAATTTTGTTCTCACATCATGTTTACAACTTTTGCAAATCATTTTAAATCTATGCCCACACATTCTTGATCCTTTTATGAGTGGGAACAGGTTCTCCCTATTTACTCTATATCCTCATGATTTCAAAAACTTGAATAAGATCTTCTCGTGTTTTCTTCTATCCAAGGAGAACAGTTCCAACCTGTACAATCTATCCTCATAACTGAAGTTTGTCATCCCTGGAAGTATTCTTGTGAATCTCTGCTGCATATTCACTTCCCTCTTATATTGTGGCACCCAGAACTGCACACTATATTTCAGCTGAGGTCTTACAAATTCAACATCATCTCCTTGCTCTTGAACTTCGTGTCCCTATTTATAAATCCCAGGATACTGTATGCTTTATTAACTGCTTTCTCCACCTGTCCTACCACTTTCAATGATCTGTGCACATATAATTCAGGTCTCTCTGTTACTGCAGTCCCTTTAGGATTGTACCACTTCATTTATATTGCCTTCCCATGTTCTTCCTATTAAAATTCGTCACCTAACTTCTTGCATTGATCTTCACACGCCACCTATCTGCCCAGGCCACCAACTTACCAAAAGGCCACCACCCTTTTGCAGTTCTGTACTGTCCTCCACAAAGTTTACAATATTTCCAAGTTTGATATCATTGGTAAACTTTGAATTTGATCTCTGCATAAAAAAATCAACATCATTAATGTATATCAAGAAAAACATGAGTCCTCCTACCAACTCCCTGGGGTTGTCCATAACAAACATTCCTCCAACCTGAAAAATGTCCATTGACAAAAATTCTGTTTTCTATTACTCAACTAATTTTGTATCCATGTTGCTACTGTCTCTTTTATTCCATGAGTTAAATGTTTCTCACAATACTGCTGTATGCCACTGTATTGAGTACATTCTGGAAGTATGAGAATTATGTTTAGAAAAATGTGTAAATGTTATATTTGAAGTGCTGATGCTTTAAAAAAAATATTTGCACTGTTCAAAAAGCTGAAATTGTTGTGTCTAATTTCTATCACCATCTTGTCCCCTACAAGTTACTCTTGATATTGTTTATTCAGCATAGGCAAGAGAAACTGACAATTCTCCATGTCAAGCTAAAATATTCTAAAGTTATCCTGTCGTGTGCTTAATATCATCACAAAATGCGTCAAAAGATATGGCAAACATTTCGTCATGAGAAACCCTTTTAAATCTATGACTGGATTCTATATAATTTTCAAGGCATGCTGGGAGACAGGAGGGCTGGTGATACAGTAATGATAGGCATCAGGAGGGGAGCCTGAAATCTTTTATCAGAGCTCAATGCGACAGATCTCCTAAACTTGCACAGCTAAAAGGAGGGGTCTTCCACCTGCGCTGTATCAAGAGAGCATGAGATACTTAAGGCTAATCACCAATTGGTTTGTAGTGGGGGTTTTTTGCTCTGATTATGAAAATGTTGCTGATTTATGGGCTTGTTCAAAGTTGGTAAAGTCCACAATGAATACCTTGGCAGCTACTGAAGGAATCTGTCTTAACTTCAAGCATTCTGTATAAACTACTTGTTCCCAGCTATGGAAGCAGAATTTTGCATTCCAGACTACAGCCTGACTGGAAGAATGAACAGAGACAATGCAGAGCAAACCAAGTGGCTAGAAGATGGAGTGATGCTGGAAAAGCAAAGCCGGTCAGGTAGCATCTGAGGAGCAGAAGAGTCAACATTTTGAACATAAACTCTTCGTCAGGAAGATTTTTGACTCTGATTTCTAGCATCTGCAGTCCTCACTTTCTCCTGGCTGGAACAAGGAGGAGGAGGATAAAACAGCTAGCTTAAAGAAGGAGGGCTTTTATTCCTAGGGTTATCAGGAGGAATTGCTTTACCCAAAGCTTAGCAATGTACAGTGAGTGAATAATTTGATTAGATTTCTTAGTGGGTATGAATTTGCAGCATAATATCGTCACATCTAATTGAGGTGAGGCACACATCATACAAAAGTAAGCCCTGTAAGATGATCTAAAATAGTTCTGGAAAACACCTTCTCAGCATGTGTGTTGACAGTTTAAACTTGGCAGGCTAACAGGCAACCACAAGGGTTCTGAATATTGTCATCCAGAGAGGGGATATCAGATTTGTGGTCCATGGATTCATGACTACTCTCCCACCAGGTGGTGCCTCAGTAATGTTTGTCGATGGAGAGCTGGACTACTGTTACGCCCTGTCAGCTTCTTTGGACACTGCTTTCCTTATACAACCATGCAGTTTTAATTGATCGCATTAGCTGGTGTGTTTGACTCTGAAAGAGCAGCCTTCTTGCAAGGGGGAAGCAATGGCCTAGTGGCTTTTCACTGGACTGTTAATCCAGAGATCCAGTTAACACTCTGGGGACCTGAGTTTGAATCCTGCCATAGTGGAATCTGAATTCAATCAGTTTCTGGAATTAAGAGTCTAATGATGACCATAAATCCATTGTCGATTGTCAGGGAAAACCCATGTGGTTCACTAATGTCCTTTAGGGAAGGAAACTGCCATCCTTACCTGGTCTGGCCTACATGTGATTCTATAACCAAAGGAGTGTGATTGACTCTTAACTGACCTCTGAGCAATAAACACTGCCTAGCCAGTAACATCTTCATCCCATGAATGAATTTTTTAAAAATGTATTTTACAATTGTCTTCACTGTTCGCCAACCTTTGTGCTGTCAGTGACTTTTATACCACAATCTATATGTCTAGATTGATATCATAAACATAATTGAGAAAAATGGACTGAGTACTAGCATCTGGGATATCCCACTCCCAACTGTTTTCTAAACTAAGTAATGACTCTGTTATATGCAAGCTGTTGCTGATAGACTCTGCTTTCTTTCACCATTTAAAAAATTAAAAATCACACAACACCAGGTTATAGTCCAACAGGTTTATTTGGAAGCACTAGCTTTCAGAGCATTGCTCCTTCATTAGGTAGTTGTGTCACAAATCACCTGATGAAGGAGCAGCGCTCCAAAAGTTAGTGCTTCCAATTAAACATGTTGGACTATAACCTGGTGTTGTGTGATTTTTAACTTTGTACACCCCAGTCCAACACCAGCATCTCCAAACCTTAATTTAAAAAGGATCCCTACATTGTGGATGTCTCTTTCCTAGACCAAATTAATTTATATTTTTGAAAGAGCCAATTTAACCAGGTTTTCATGACTTAACAAAAGAGTAAATTTATTTGTCACTAATGTGAAAGGAATTAATAATACAACAGATCAGGAATAAGAATTGATTCAAAACAGTTATGGCTCATTATCTCTGGGTCATTTGGGAAGAGTAGATGGTGAAATCTTAATAATTGATAAGTTGATTTCAGGAATCTTGACTCTTGCAGGTTAATTTAAATACTTTCTGTTCTATTTCCTTTTGATGGTAGCTGACTGGCAGCACTCAGTATGAGAGCATCTTTTTGTTATCCTGTTTCCATTTGATTGGCTTGCTTACTAACTGGTTTCGAGTATTCTAAGCAAAAGAGTCTTTTTTATCTGTAAAACAGGGTAAATAGTGGGTGATTCTTCAATTGTGAGCTTCAGAGCACATTCACACTCAAACCCAGGGTTTGAGTCCACAAGAACATCAGTTCAATAATACACAATCTTCTACTAGAACCCCTTCCGCTAACACACATTGGGAGAAAGTGAGGACTGCAGATGCTGGAGATCAGAGTCAAGAGTGTGGTGCTGGAAAAGCACAGCAGGTCAGGCAGCATCCGAGGAGCAGGAGAATCAACATTTCGGGCATAAGCCCTTCACTAGCACACATTGGTCATGTTTGTAATCAGTTTTTAACTTTATTTGTACATTCCTGGAAGGGCAAGACATACAAAATGCCTTTAAGAGATGATTTTCTGTTGAGATGGAGGAGATAGTTAGCCCCCTTATTATCCCTACCTATTATGTATCTCTCATGAAGTTTTCCTGAAATTCCAATGAAACAACATTCCATACGTCCCATACAGGACACTGCCAGATAACACTGATTTTACATCTGCAGTGTTTTTTTGTTTGTAGCAGTTCTCTTTTTTTTTTAAAAGACACATTGTGCAATTAAAAGTCAATTTTTTTTATAGTACTCTGGGGTTCTCTGAGTGCTAAATCCTCTGATTTCAGTACATCTCCTTTTATGTTGTAAGTTTGGATTCATTTGTGTTTTTAAACCTTTGGATCAATATCCAAACCAACACCTGGATGAAAATTGTTTCCCTTTGTCTGTACTGAAAATGTGTTGCTGGAAAAGCACAGCAGGTCAGGCAGCATCCAAGAAACAGGAGAATCGACGTTTCGGGCATAAGCCCTTCTTCAGGAATGAGGAAAGTGTGTCCAGCAGGCTAAGATAAAAGGTAGGGAGGCGGGACTTGGGCAGGGGCGTTGGAAATGCGATAGGTGGAAGGAGGTCAAGGTGAGGGTGATAGGCCGGAGTGGGGTGGGGGCGGAGAGGTCAGGAAGAAGATTGCAGGTTAGGAAGGCAGTGCTGAGTTCGAGGGATTTGACTGAGACAAGGTGGGGGGAGGGGAAATGAGGAAACTGGAGAAATCTGAGTTCATCCCTTGTGGTTGGAGGGTTCCTAGGCGGAAGATGAGGCGCTCTTCCTCCAACTGTCGTGTTGCTATGGTCTGGCGATGGAGGAGTCCAAGGACCTGCATGTCCTTGGTAGAGTGGGAGGGGGAGTTAAAGTGTTGAGCCACGGGATGGTTGGGTTGGTCGGTCCGGGTGTCCCAGAGGTGTTCTCTGAAACGTTCCGCAAGTAGGTGGCCTATCTCCCCAATATAGAGGAGGCCACATCGGGTGCAGCGGATGCAATAGATGATGTGTGTGGAGGTGCAGGTGAATTTGTGGCGGATATGGAAGTATCCCTTGGGGCCTTGGAGGGAAGTAAGGGGGAGGTGTGGGCGCAAGTTTTGCATTTCTTGCAGTTGCAGGGGAAGGTGCCGGGAGTGGAGGTTGAGTTGGTCGGGTTGTGGACCTGACGAGGGAGTCATGGAGGGAGTGGTCTTTTCGGAACGCTGATAGGGGAGGGGAGGGAAATATATCCCTGGTGGTGGGGTCTGTTTGGAGGGGCAGAAATGACGGCGGATGATACGCTGTACATGGAGGTTGGTGGGGTGGTAGGTGAGGACCAGTGGGGTTCTGTCCTGGTGGCGGTTGGAGGGGTGGGGCTCAAGGGTGGAGGAGTGGGAAGTGGAAGAGATGCGGTGGAGGGCATCGTCGACCATGTCTGGGGGGAAATTGTGGTCTTTGAAGAAGGAGGCCATCTGGATTGTACAGATTTGGAACTGGTCCTCCTGGGAGAAGATGTGGCGGAGACGAAGGAATTGGGAATATGGGATGGCGTTTTTACAGGGGGCAGGGTTGGAGGAGGTGTAGTCTAGGTAGTTGTGGGAGTCGGTCGGTTTATAGTAAATGTCCGTGTTGATTCGGTCGCCCGAGATAGAATTGGAAAGGTCTAGGAAGGGGAGGGAGGAGTCTGAGATGGTCCAGGTGAATTTGAAGTCGGGGTGGAAGGTGTTGGTAAAGTGGATGAACTGTTCAACCTCCTCATGGGAGCACGAGGCAGCACCGATACAGTCATCGATGTAGCAGAGGAAAAGGTGGGGGGTGGTGCCAGTGTAGCTGCGGAAGATGGACTGTTCCACATATCCTACAAAGAGGCAGGCATAGCTGGGGCCCATGTGGGTGCCCATGGCTACTCCTTTCATTTGGAGGAAGTGGGAGGATTGGAAAGAGAAGTTGTTCAGGGTGAGGACCAGTTCAGTCAGTCGAAGGAGGGTGTCAGTGGAAGGGTACTGGTTGGTACGGCAGGAAAGGAAGAAGCGGAGGGCTTTGAGTCCTTCGTGATGGGGGATGGAGGTGTACAGGGACTGGATGTCCATGGTGAAGATAAGGCATTGGGGACTGGGGAAGCGAAAATCATGGAGGAGGTGGAGGGCGTGGGCAGTGTCCCGAACGTAGGTGGGGAGTTCTTGGACTAAGGGGGACAGGACCGTGTCGAGGTATGCAGAGATGAGTTCGGTAGGGCAGGAGCTTTTCCAGCAACATATTTTCAGCTCTGATCTCCAGCATCTGCAGTCCTCACTTTCTCCTCGAAGATTTTTTCCCTTTGTCTGTAGGCTTTCACTCTAATTTAGCAATGAGAGAGTACCATGCAGTCAGAGTCGGTGTTTTCTGGATAAAATATTAACAGAGGATTGACATCTGCTCTCTTGGGTGGATGTAAAAGATCAAATGGCCCTATTTCAATGAAGAACAGGTGAATTATCCTGGTATCCTCATTTGTACTTCAGCACTCAAACAAACCATTGGAACAGTATCAATATGTGTGAATTTATCACGTGCAAGCTGGCTGTGGTGTTTCCTACATTACAAGAGTCTCTCCACTTCAATAGAACTTCTTCAACTGTGAAACATTCATAGGTATAATGAAAGGTGTATGAAAGGTGTAATAAAAATCTAATATTTTATTTTGTTTGCTTCAGTAATTGATACTATTCTTGGTACACAAATTAACAATTGTATTTACGGTAAATTATTCAAGAAATATTCATAGCCCAAAAGCTAAATTGCATTGGGTCTTACATCAAAATATTTATATATGTCCTAAGAAAACAAGTTAAAAACATGGAAACGTGTGACCATCATGTAATAACAAAATAGATAAATAAATTCAGCAGATAACAGGAAAGTTGTAGAAAGGATATTAAAAAAAGGATATTGAGTTAAATTATATTCGAATCGCAAACCAATGCTTTTTTCGTATATTAGTCACTGAGGTACTTACAGATTTTTTTCATTTTTTTTACTTTATTGTGGATTCGAACTCTATAAAGAATCAGCTGGCATTAATACTTTACAGGGTTAATTAAATTGAATCTTGAGTTACTTTGTTTGTTTTGGGCATGGTGGTAGTAACCAATTCTGAAATTGCACAAGGGACATGGCATACATATACTATGTCTTTTTGTTTGTACAGCTTCAAGAATTGTGATATCAAAGGTGTTGTCATACAACCGTTACTGAAGATTAGAGTCAATCCCAGCACACTTCTGCATTCATTCAAATAGTGAGTTTTGGTCATATTGAAATCAAAATTACAAATTTTGTGTATAGGGGTAAGGAATTAATTAGGAAATATAAACAAATCATTACATTCTGTACCTTGAACATGAAAAGATATGTGCACACTTCATTTATCACCTCGTCAGTTGGTGTCAGGTCTGACAGTGGATCAGTTATGTTCTTGTGATACAGCATGGAAATTTGCGGTTTGATTCCTGGTCTGTGATGTGTTCAATGATGTCAACTGAGGTGACACTATAATGAGGCTACAACAACTCTGGGTTGAGGAAGAGAATAATTTAATTGAATTCATTCTCATGATCACTATCTAGTGACTCACTGGGGTTGTCAGTTATGGAGAGTATCAGGATTGGCTGTGAGGCACCCATGGTTCACGCCCAATTAGCACTTGTTTTCTGGGCTCATACATGAAGAATAGCTGTCTGGAGAAGATGATAAAATGGGAGAAAACTGACAAATAATTTGGGTCAATTCTTGTCAATAAATGTAAGAAGATTACATTAGATTAAATAAACATTTCTTCATAATGTTGAGATGGCAACAATACTCCTTCATATGTTAAGCGATTACTGGAACCTAATGCTGAATTTATATTATGGACATTTCAGGAGATGATTTGATCAGTCTTATGTTTTTTTTGTTTAATGGACAGTCAGTGTCATTTATAACAACCACTGCACTCAGTGCCACTGCTGCATGACAGTCTCATGGAATAGTTAACAACTGTACCCATTGCAAAGTAATTTAAAAAATTACCACCATAAAATGTTCACGCAAATATATTGGATTCGTAATTAATTACTATAACTTCAGTCAACTTTGCTCAAAGTAAATGAATAAAGTGAGATATTTTATTAAGAAGTTAACTAATGAAGCATTAGTTTGATTATCCCAATTTGGAAAAAGTTGTTTTTTCCTGTTTACACCAGCTTGCTTTGAAGGTGGTAAAAATGTCTTTGACCGTTTCATTTTTCACTTCTGTCATCTCTTTAGAAGAAGTGCTTAGTCAAAATCAGTTAAGCTTGTCCCATCCATCACCAGGGGCTGTAATGAAGCAAAGCTTGGTCATGCTAGGAACTGAAGACTGGAATTTTCATTTCAATTAAGTGACACCAAAGAATACTCATAAAAAATGATTACAGCATGCAGTGCTCCACAATCTCAACACAGATTCCCAGGATGGACAGATTGCATGTTTACTCTGGGATTCAAATGTTTTGATAAATAATGTGAAAGCTAGTAGCAGCAACATAATTATTACCATTTGTATTTGTCATGAGTGTTACATTTCTATCACAAACAAATGTTTACTGTAGTGAAGTTTTGTCTAAAATGGCTGCCAAGAGGCTACATTTATCCAGAGAGCTTAAAATTCATCTGTTTAATAGAAGGAATAACTAGGATTTACTTCACACTTGAGGGAGTGTATTAATCTAATGCCAAATTTTGACAGTTTTAGTTTCAATTAAAGGTGTGAATTGAACCTACCTTTCTTCAAATCATTATAATCATTTATTGGGATATTTTTCTATCCCTATTACGACATTGAGATTTTAAAGCCTCTGAGGGAATTCTAAAACATACACTTAGCCCTTCATCATGTTAAGACATGTTGTATAAATTATTAGTCCAGGATCAATAAACAGTATCCAACAAGAGTTGGACTTGCCTATTTTGCTGGTGTGATGTTGATGATATTTTCTGTTGCAAATTGCTCAAAGTGAAAAACAGAAACAGCACAGTGCCCTTCAAAAGGGTAAACAACTGTGTATCCCTTTTAACCAAGCAGGTTGAAGGATTGTGAAATTATGTGCAGAGGGATTGAGGAAAAAGTACTGGGCATGTTAGAGTGGGAGAATTCAATGTCAAAAGAGACATCAAAAATTAAAGAGAGGAAAAGAAAGACTGAATTAAGAAAATAAGCAAATAGGAACGGAAAAAAAGAATTTATTTTTAATCATTCTCCATTAACAAATCAACAGATAAACATTAAACTCAAAGAATAAGATTCCATATTGGGAATAGTGAATTTTCAATGCCAGAAGTGTTGGCTGTTGTTAAGTAATACTTACCACCTTGGTAAAGAGGTGGTAAGATTTGAAATGTCTTCTTGTAACTTTTGTGAGTTTATTTCTTATCCACAGTACAGTATTTAGCTTCATTTGAAGGGAGGATGTTATGTATGGACAAGGTTTTGAGACAATTTCACCCTTTTCTTATCTTTTGAAAGGTCACAAAAATGTGTGGTTTTGAGAAGGAGCATTTCAACACATTGAATTCTGTGACTTTAAAAAATGGCCACTAAAAAGGCTTTCTTGTAAGCTTAAACCAAAGTACTCAAAGTACTCAAAATGTAAATGCAACAAACATCTAATTTATAAATGCACAGATACTCTCACACTAGAAATTGTGATTTATAAAGATGCACTTAGATTGCTAACAAAATAAAAGAAACTGGTACAAAAAATAAAGAACTGCGGATGCTGGAAATCAGAAACAGAAACAGGAATTGTCGGGAAAACTCTGCAGATTTGGCAGCATCTATGTAGAGAAAGCAGAGTTAAACTTTTCGGGTCCAGTGACACTTCTTCAGAACAAAAGAAACGGGTCACTTGTTCATATAGTCCTTAAGATGGTGATTGAAACATTACAGTTCTGAAGGATTATTGCTTGATTCACTGACGACAATAGAGATTGCAAGTTTCAGGCTTTTTCAGATGAATTTGTGCCTGAAATCCTTTCATGTAGAAATTTAATCTTACGGATAACATTAATTAGTCCCTGTTTTAAGGCCTGGTATTCCATTGCACTATCGGAGGTGGCTTCTCTCTTGCCTTTGTATCCCAGACTGACCTGTTAGGCTGCCCTTGTGGATTAATTAAAGTGTGTATCTCTCTAGCTGGTTCCAGTCTTGTGGTGACAGTATTGAGGTGTACCATTGTTTATAAAATGAACTGACATCAATCTAATTGACACACAATAGGTATGGTTTGCTATCCCAACAATATTCCAGCTATTCCTGTTGAATGACTTGATTTGAAATTCCATCTCCATAGGGCCAGGCAATCTAGCAGCCATTGTCATTTTATAAATCTTTCATTTAAATGATGAGGGTAATTGCAGCGAGAAAGATTATATGCATTTTAAAAACAAAAATAGAAATTGTTGAGGAAACTGCACAGGTTTGGGAGCATTTGTGGAGAGAAAGCAGAATTCATCTTTCAGGTCCAAATTCAGAACAACAGATGCTGAGTTTTTCCAGGAATTTCTGTTTTTGTTTCTGATTTCCAGCATCTGAAATTATTTGGCATTTTGATTTGCATTTTAAGTTACTTCCCAGTGGTATGTTCAGACAGGTGTGTCACTGTCAGAACAGCATCACAGAATAAGTCACCTGACATTCTGGAGTGCATTTTGTAAAGGTATAGTATCCATGTTCCAGTTATGTTTTGAAGTAACTTTGTGCACTGTGTGTATAACATGTCCATACAGGGGCTGGTCAACAGATGCCATTTTAGAGAAACTAACATTGAAGTGTCTCGCCTTTGCCAGCAGATTTTGATCTTCATACTTAACAGTGTACCTGTCTTCACCTGAAATTGTTGTGGCATTTGCATATAGCTGACAGCAACTATAACTAGCTTCACTGCTATTTTGACTCCAAACTTTGGGCAACAATCTTACATCAACTGACTGTTATCTAGTTTGTCACAAAATACTCAATGGGTCTGATAGCATATTTCTCCAGTTTCACGAACAGTGACCCAGACTAAAGATCTAAAAACACAAGTTCAAATCTCACTATGACAGTGTTGGGCATGCAAAATTAAATTAATTAAATAAAATTTGAATTTTAAAAGAAACCACTATAATTAATAGTGACCATGAAATTACCAAACTGTGGTAAAACATATCAGGTTTGAGGAAGGAAACATGCCACTTGCCCTGCCCAACAGTGATGCATTTCTGAATCAGGATGATTCATCATCATTGCAGTGTTAAAGTCCTAGAACACCTCAATTAACGGCACTACCATTAGCACATAGAGTCTTAGAGACATACAGCATGAAGATGGACCCTTCGTTCCAACTTGTCAGTGCTGACCAGATATTCTAAACTGATCAAGTCCCATTTGCCAGCATTTGACCCATATCCCTCTAAACCCTTCATATCCATATATCCATGCAAGTGGCTTAAATGTAGTAATTGTATCAGATTCCACCACTTTCTCTGGCAGTTCGTTCCATACACACACCCCTCCCTGCATGAAAATGTTGCTCCTCAGGTCCCTTTGAAATCTTTCCCTTCTCACTTTAAATTTGGAATATTGTGTGCACTTCTGGTCTCCCTCCTATCGGAAAGATGGTATAAAATTTGAAAAGGTTTCAGAAAACAGTTACAAGGATGTTGCCAGGTTTGGAGGATTTGAGTTACCGGGAGAGGCTGAATAGGCTGGGGCTGTTTTCCCTGGAGCATTGGAGGCTGAGGGGTGACCTAAAGAAGTTTATAAAATCATGCCGGGCATGCATAGAGTAATTAGACAAGCTCTTTTCCCTGGGTTGGGAGAGTCCAGAACTAGAGGGCATAGGTTTAGGGTGAGGGGGAAAGATATAAAAGAGACCTAAGGGGCAACCTTTTCACACAGAAAGTGGTACGTATATGGAATGAGTTGCCAGAGGAAGTGGTGAATGGTGGTAAGTTACAATATTTAAAAGGCATCTGGATGGGCATATGAATAGGAGGGGTTTAGGGGGATATGGGCCAAGTGCTGGCAAATAGGACTAGACTAATATAGGATATCTGATCGGCATTGACAAGTTGGACTAAAGGGTCTGTTTCCGTGCTGTACCTCTCTATGACTCTATGCCCTCTAGTTTCGGAACTCCCTACCTTTGGAAAGAGACCTTATCTATTCATCCAATCCATGCCCCTCATGATTTTATAAACCTCAATGAAGACACCCATCAGCCTCTGATGCTCCAAGGAAAAAAGCCTCAGCCTAGTCAGCCTGACCCTATAACTCAAATCCTCCAAACCTGACAAAATCCTTATAAATTTTTTCTGAACCTATCAAGTTTCACAACATCCTTCCTACAGCAGGGAGGTGAGAACTGAATGAAATATTCCAAACATAGCTCAACCAATGTCCTGTACAGCTGCAACATGACCTCCCAACTCCTATACTCAATGCACTCACCAATAAAGGGCCTTCATCAGGAATAAAGGCAGGGAGCTGGAGGCTCCCTGCCTCTATTCCTGATGAAGGGCTTTTTCCAGAAACGTCCATTTTCCTGCTCCTCAGATGCTGCCTGACCTGCTGTGCTTTTCCAGCACACTCTGATCTAGACTCTGGTTTCCAGCATCTGCAGTCCTCACTTTTGCCTAGCACTCACCAATAAAGACATGGAGGCTGGTGGCTCACTATCACTGGCCTAAGGGCTTTTAGTGGGAACAATAACTGCTGGAAATCAATTAACAAAAAGAAGTGACTTATGGAAATTGTGATCAGGCAACCCATGATTCCAGGGTTGTTACAGATTTTCACATTTTCTCACGAGCATGGATAAAAACTCCTGGGAATCTGCTTTGTTAGAAGAATGCTGCGCAAACCTGGTGGTACCTAGCTTAGTAGAAGGTCAGAGGCATCGTGTGACAAGGATCAGACTTGAAAAATGTGTTGCTGGAAAGTCACAGCAGGTCAGGCAGCATCCAAGGAGCAGGAGAATCGATGTTTCGGGCATAAGCCCTTCTTCAGGAATCAGACTTGACAGTTTGAACGTTCAAACCATGCTGAGCAACCTCCAAATATGGAAATTAGTTATCTTACTTTATCTTCCAGCCTCCACCTGAAGCTACAATTTGACATGGGTCACAGAGTCTTTGAGAAAATCATGAAGAGCGAGATGCAAGTGGGAACCTGAAGTCCCAGCTCTCTCTGCTTTTCTACCTTCTTCAAAGGCATCTCCAGTGAGCACCTTCAACTGGCAGCTGAGCTGCATATTTCCTTGGTGAGATGACCCAAAGATCAAAAGCAGTCCTAGACAAGAGAAGTCCAAATTGAAGACAACAGATCCTGAAACATCAAAGACAGGAACAGCTTGTCTCAGCCTTATTGAACGGTTATCACTAGTGTTACCACCAGTGTTTTCAGACAACTGTCCTGTGGATAGGCTGTAGCAAATCCTTGGAAGTATGTGTCACAAATAGATAGCCCCAGTGTGGATTTGAGATTGTTTACTTAGAGATTCAAAATTTTTACTGAAGAGTCTGTGAAGAGTTTGATAGAGTTTAATTAAATTACAATAATGGCATCAATTGTTTTCCTTGATAAAATGTTCAATGAAACTGAATTTGACTTTACCTTGATTCTTGTCCCCTTTGTCTATCTCTCACCACGTAATACAGTTGAGTCAAAAGGGGTTGCTGAAAATAGATCAAGATTAGTCAGGGTACATTTACCCACCTGCACTTTACAACATTATTGTCCCTGGGTAGTCAGGTAGGAAGTACCTAAACGTATCCTCTGGTAAAACGGGTGCTTAATTGTGAGATGCACAAACTATAGATAATAGACAATAGACAATAGGTGCAGGAGTAGGCCATTCTGCCCTTCGAGCCAGCACCACCATTCATTATGATCATGGCTGATTATCCTCAATCAGTATCGTGTTCCTGCCTTATCCTCATAACCCTTGATTCCACTATCCATAAGAGCTCTATCAAACACTTTCTTGAAATTCATGATAAAAGCCTGAGAGGGGATGATAAAGTATATGCTATGGCCAGTGATATGAATTGGAAGAAAACCCTAATGAAATAATACGTAAATATGAGTTTGGCTGAATGGGCAAAATTTTGTGATCAACCAGTATCAGATCCAAAGGTGGCACGATGGCTCAGTTGCGAGCACTGCTGCTTCACAGCACCAGGGTCCCAGGTTCAATTCCAGCCTTGGGTGACTGTCTGTGTGGAGTTTGCATGTTCTCCCTGGGTTTCCTCCCATAGTCCAAAGATGTGCAGCTCAGGTGAATTGGCCATGCTAAATTGCCCATACTATTAGGTGTATTAGTCAGAGGGAAATGGGTCTGGGTGGGTTACTCTTTGGAGGATCAGTGTGGACTTGTTGGGCCGAAGGGCCTGTTTCCACACTGTAGGGAATCTAATTTAATTGCAGGGTGGAAGCATATTTCCAAAGTAGTTAAAGTCATTGCCACGGCTATTTGTATAGAACAGCTCCTTGGTAAAAAAGCGGAGATTGTCTGGTCAAGATTAGTCGGTATACTTATTCAACTTTCAATTCACAATAAAGATTTTCACAAGTTCTTCCAGAGTACTGAAAATAGTAATTTTTTTTCGGTTTTTTCCTTTGCTTTTATTAAGATGCTGAGCCTTGACAATGAGTGTCAATGGAGTATTTGACCTCAGGGAGAATCAGAACCAAGTCTGATCCTGCTCTTCCCTGATGTCGAACAACATTTGTGATAAAGTTACAAGAAGAATAAGGTGATTCATCTGATTTAGAAATATCACCCATTTTAGAGTCTTTGAAATTTTTGAAGTTTTCAGATGGCTGATTTCTACAGTTCATTGGAAAACATTCTACAGAGAAATTTACAAAGTTCCTTTAGTATACTCTTGATGAATGAATATATATTAAATGATATGCAAGAAAATCAAGTATTTCAGGTTTTCTGGTGCAGTGGGGATGATAAATCATTCTTTTTTAAAGTAATGTGTTATTCACCTAATAGATGTTGCTTATGTGCAAACTACAATAGTTTTTCAGCTATTTCCATATTTGACATAATGCATTTATTGTTTTGGTCATCTTTTGACCAATGACAGCAATTTTATATTTTTACTGCAATAATTTGTACCATAAAGATAATCTCTTATATCTATCTGGAGGTGCTTTAAGGTCCTTGTGGGCTTAAACTCTTAATCATGGAAGAAGTGTCCTTGTATGGGATGTGATGAAGGAAATTGATGACATATGGTTGATACAATTCAAAATAGCTGGCATGGCTTATTTATCAGCAAATGATCTTGACAGGACATATTGCAAGAATAATGACTGTTTTAGCAGAGGCGGCTAAACCTGGGGGCAAAATTTACCTCTCATGTCAAAGGTTGATGGCTGAAGATTAAATTTGATAAGAGGATTTGTAACACCTGGCTTGAGAAATATGGAACATTTGATGTCAGATAGTAGGCTGTAAAACAGCAATGATCTAGGATAACAAAGTTATAACCAAAACCAAAATAAAATCTGAACATGTCCCAAATAGCTAAAAGAAGAAAAAAATCTGAAGACTTGCTGAAAACAAAGTTCTCACAAGTTTACACCTTGATGAATAACTTGGGTGAGGAGTAATGACAAAAAGATAGCCTGAGGGAACTTATTTTAGTATCTTACATTTTGTCCCTACCTTGGGGGTTGAATGTGTGCTGTGAACCTTGGCATCTGAATAGCTGAACACTGTTGCTCTCCTTAATCACCTTGAAGGCAGGTTAAGTGGGTTGTTTTAGTGCTTCTTTGTGCTTTGAGCTCATGATATCATTGAGCACAGCTGGCCCATAAGAAAAGACCAGCATCAGTTCACACTGCACAGAAGAAAGGTTAAGGCAGTCTGTGCTATTATTTATATGCATGTTCAGATGTGGATATTTACAGTTTGTAGTCTTAATGGTAAAATTACTACATTTGGAAATTACCAGATTAGTGATGTCACTAGACGTAAAATGATTGCTGTGCAAATATTTAAATGCATGCTGTACTCTTGAGCTATGAACAGTGATAATGGCGGATTCTATTTTTCTTCTATCACATGGTTGACCAGGAATCTTTCCCAGTTTTACTGCCTGCCACAGGTGGATGCTGGATCGATGTACAAGTTAATCCTTGACCTGTTTGGCTGTTGTGAGTGTACCTTCCTTGGCAATGAAGGCCTGCAGTGAGACTTGAACCTGGAGTTCCTGGCTTAGAAATAGAGTTGCCACCCACAGTGTCACAAGGTCTGCACAATATTTGACTCAAATGAGATGAGACAAAAAGAAACTTCAGATGCTGAAATCTAAGGTAGACAAGCAGGAGGCTGGAAGAACACAGCAAGACAGGCAGTATCAGGAGCTGGAGAAGGCAACGTTTTGGGTGTAACCCTTCTTCAAATAAGATGAAGCAGGGCTGGAAAAGTTTGATGCTAATGACTTACCATTATGACACAAATGAATGTTTTATTCCTCTGTTTTTTCATTTTTACAACAGAAGATGCAGCTTGACATTTGCACATTTGACAATTCCACATTTTTGATAAAAACCATCCGTCTTGTGTGTGCGCCCAAAGAATTAGTGGTAGGTCACTTAACCATGAAACATATAATATTCAAAGCAGATTTTTCCCTTGACTTGTATTTACATGTGGACTTTCAAGCGGATGTTATTTGATAACAGTGAGATTTTCTGATTCATATTTCTCCCAAACCTTAAATGACTTCCAGACTGTGATCAACGAATTCAGCATAGATCAAAGATCCAACCTGTGACTTTCATTCCCTCTATGGCTGTGCACCAGATCAGAATATTCATTTATTTACTAGTCCATGAGGACGACTTTGCCTCTAAAGTTTTAAATATCAATTCAAAGCCAAACAAAGAGAAAATTTATAATAGTTCCCAGTTGCACATAATGGAACAACATGTTGAATTTGAAAGAAGTTTTTCACAGTAGGTGAAAACAACCAATGCTGGAGATCACAGCAGGTCAGACAACATCCATGGAGAGAGAGCAAACTAACATTTTGACTTTAGATGATTCTTCATCAGAACTGAAGTGAAGTGTGGAGGGGAGAGCATGTATTCTATAGTTTGGGGTGGTGTGGGGGTAGTGGGTGTAAGGTGCTGATGGAGAAAAGAGGTTGATAGTTCAGATACACGATTGGGATGTGAGAATGGCACAACAATGATGTGTCTCCTGCTAGACTTGAAAGGACAGACAGTCCCTGCAGTTTGGGGAAGGCAGAGAGGGCATGGTGACAGCACGTACCAGGTAAAACAAAGGGTAGAAATAGTTCACAATTTGAAGGTGTTGAATTCAATATTAAGTCTAGAAGGCTGTAAAGTGCCTAGTCTGAAGATGAGATGTTGCTCCTCCAGTTTGCACTGCCATTCACTGGAACGCTGCAGCATGCTGAGGTCAGACATGTGGGCATGCCAGCAGGAGGCTGTGTTAAAATGACTGACTATGGGAAGGTCAGGGTTATGCTTGTACACAGACCAAATATGTTCCGCAAAGTGATCACCCAGTCTTCGTTTGGTTTCTCCAGTGTAGATTAGGCCACATTGGGTGCTGCTAATAGGATTTATAGTCATCTGGAAATGAATAATTTGATTAAAGATAGTCAACACAGTTTGTGAAGAGTAAGTCATGCCTAACTAACCTTATTGAGTTCTTAGAGAAGGTGACAAAATAAGTGGATGAATGTAAAGTGGTTGATGTGGTGTATATGGACTTCAGTTCAGCATTTGATAAGGTTTCACACAGAAGGCTATTGCACAAAATACGGAGTTTCGGGATTGAAGGTGATTTAGCGAATTGGATCAGAAATGAGCTAACTGAAAGAAGACAGAGGGTGGTGGTTGATGGGAAATCCTGGACCTCAGTTACCAGCGGTGTGCTGCAAGGATCTGTTTTGGGGCCACTGCTGTTCGTCATTTTTATAAATGATCTGGACGTGGGCGTCGACGGATAGGTTAGTAAATTTGCAGATGACACAAAGGTAGGCAGAGTTGTGGATAGTACCGAAAGATGTTGTGGGTTACAGAGGGACATAGATAAGATGCAAAGCTGGGCTGAGAAGTGGCAAATGGAGTTTAATGCGGAAAAGTGTAAGGTAATTCACTTCAGAAGAAATAACAGGAATACTGAGCTAATAGTAAAATTCTTGACAGTGTAGATGAGCAGAGAGGTCTTGGTGTCCAGGTGCATAAATCCTTGAAAGTTGCCAACCAGGTTGATAGTGTTGTTAAGTAAGCATCTGGTGTGTTGTCGTTTATTGGTAGGGGGATTGAGTTTTGGAACTACGAGGTCATGCTTCAGCTATACAAGACACTGGTAAGGCCGCACCTGGAATATTGTGTGCCGTTCTGATCACCGCATTACAGGAAGAATGTGGAAGCTTTGGAAAGGATTCAGAGGAGATTTACTAGGATGTTGCCTGGTATGGAGGGAAGGTCTTACGACGAAAGACTGAGAGAACTGAGGTGGTTTTCATTGGAGAGAAGAAGGTTGAGAGGTGATTTAATTGAGACATATAAGATAATCAGAGGATTAGATAGGGTGGAAAGTCAGAGACTTTTTCCTTGAATGGTGAAGGCTAACACAAGGGGACATAACTTTAAATTGAGGGGTGATACATTTAGGACAGATATCGGGGTAGTTTCTTTACTCGGAGAGTAGTAGGGGTGTGGAATGGCCTGCCTACAACAGTAGTAGACTCGCCAACGTCAAGGGCATTTAAATGGGTATTGGACATGCATGTGGATAATAATGGAATGGTGTAGGTTTGATGGGCATTAGATTAAGTTCACAGGTCAGTGCAGCATCGAGGGCCGAAGCACCTGTACTGCGCTGTAACGTCCTATGTTCTATGTTCTATAAATGCAATACACAACATTGGAGGAGGAACAGGTGAAATGCTGCTTCTCCTGGAATGACCGTTTATCATGTTACCAAGTCCTCTCTCCCCTCCCCCTTACCCCAGGGGACAGTCTGTCATTTTAAGTCTGGTGGGAGACACGCCATTGTTCTGCCATTCTCACATTCTGATTATTTAATCCAAATTAACAACAGCTTTTCTCCACTAGCACCCTACATCCACTACCCCCAAACACCCCTATCCCAAACTACAGTTTAAATGCTATCCCCTCCACACTTTACTTCAGCTCTGATGAAGAACCATCTAGACTTGAAATGCTAGCTTGCTCTCTGTTCATGGATGCTGTCTGACCTGCTGTGATCTCCAGCGTTGATTGTTTTCAGTTGAGTCCAGCATCTGCAATAATTTGCTTCTATATTTTCACAGCAGGTCAAGAGCCTCAGAGTAAACTCAATTTCATATCAATTCTCCCTTTGAAAAGTAAAGTGAATTTAACAGACTATAGTTTGGAGATTTATTAATCTTTCTTTGCTTTCAAAGTAACCAAATGTTAACTTTAAAATGTACGCCATTTTGGTACTTTGTTTTGGCTTACAGTTGCTTATTTTAAAATGCTTTCAGCTGTCAGATGTTAGACAAATTTTTGTCCAGACATTCATTTGTGGCTGAACGGAAGAAGAAAAGTCCCAGGAATGTGCAACCAGATCATCAGATAGTAACACTGCTGGGATTCCTGAGCTCTTTCAAGTGACAGGGAGTGATTTTGATCAAGAATTAGGACATCGTGTTAGTTGCATGCATCAAGTGACTGTTCATTTTTTTCCCCCACTCAATAATAATCCAGTAGTTGTAAAGAAAAATGCACATGACTGACATTTTAACCACTCACATCAGTTGTGTTATGCAACAGATCAAATAGGTAGGAAGATTAATTCCTGTTCAATTAATCATTCAACTCTGGGCAAGTTTTACTTCAGTGCTAATTAAGGAATTTTGTTACATTGCAGGACGTGTAATCTGTAACTCAATGAAGTATGGTCATGGTCATACATTGTTGAGAATGAAAATAACTTATGTTCACTTCAATGCTTATCTTGCCCTTTACAGAGAGTACTTTACATGTAGCTGTTACTGATTTCTTTTAGATAGAAGCATAAGTTATCATTCTAAAACATCTACAGAATATATATTTCATTTTTCTTAATTGTTGTAAAAACACAGGCAAACTGATCCACACAAGTTTTGAGGACATTTTCCACATTCCAGGCATTACTGAGGTCTCCAGGGTTCAGGCATATCAACATCCCCCCTCCCCCATCAGTCTAATCAGCATAGGAGTCTGGTTATATTTGCTTAAATGCTAAAAATGAAACCTTATCCAACAAAGTACATTGGCCTTAGTATTGAGGTACAGTTGCTACAGACTGGGAATTTAACCTCTCTCTATAACATTTGGTTTTTAATAATTGTTCAATTCCAACCTCGGGTGTCTGTATGGAGTTTGCACATTCTCCCTGTGTTTGAATGGGTTTCCTCCGAGTGCTCCGGTTTCTTCTTACAGTCCAGAGATGTCTAGGTTAGGTGGATTGGCCATGCTAAATTGCCCATAGTATCCAGGGATGTGCAGGCTAGTTGGAGTAGCCATTGGAAATGCAGGTTTACAGTGATAGGATGGGGGTATGGGGGGGAGTAGGACTGGGTGGATGTTCTTCAGAGAGTCAGGAAGGACTTGATGGGCCGAATGGACTGCTTCCACACTGTAGGGGTTCTATGAAATAGTCAAGACCTCAGTGAATTTCAGTTATCTACAAATTTAGCTTGGATGCTGCCTGCAAAAAGTAGCAAAAGTTGACCAATAGGAGGAAAAAGCTGGTGATTTAAAATAAAGTCTGAATAGATCAACCAATGGGAATCATGACTGTGCCTTTTGGTCTCTTCAGCTTTTGCCAAGCTCTGGCTGCATTTCTCATTATCAGCTTCCAGCTAGACTCTTTCCACTTTGCTTGCACCTCCACTCCAACACCAAGTGTAACAATTTAGTTGAATCCTTTGTAAGATTGAGACCATCCATGTGACAACCTGCATCATGCCTTTTGCTCACCCTCTTCTCTTTCCTGCTTCCTGCACTCCAGCCCTGATTGCCTGCCTCCCCACATTTCTTCATGCCCACTTCACATCCGTTGTCTCCTTAAGACCTACCCAGCGGTCCTTTGGTTCCTCTCTCACTCAATTAATTATCATTCAACTTCTCCTATGGACTTGAAGTTCCTCACTGTCAGAAGGCAATACAAGAATGTGCAGCAGGAAAATGGGTCGCAATTTGAGACAGGATGTGATTTGTCTGGTCTGCATCACTTGGATATTTTTTGAGGAAAAGACATTGATGATGATCTTGAAAGGTTCTCGAGGAAAGGGAGACATTGACAACGTCAGTTAGCATGAAGTCTATTTTTTATTAGTACTACTATTTTTTTGTTTATTGTTGTAAATTCAATTTGCTTAACTAATAAAAACTAAACAAGAATTAATGTAGTGATGTGTTTTTCACTTGAAAACAAGAAAGATCTCATGAATTTAAAGGAGTGCTAGCTGATGTAATCCAACAGAAAAGGATTCTCTGTATGTTATTAGAGAGTGTGGTGCTAGAAAATCACAGCAGGTCAGTCAGCATCCAAGGAGCAGGAGAATGGGCGTTTCGGGCATAAGATCTTCATCAGGAACGGCTGAATGCCCTGCTGAAGGGCTGATGCCCGAAACGTCAATTCTCCTGCTCCTCAGATGCTGACTGACCTGGAGTGCTTTTCCAGCACTACACTCTCAACTCTGATCTCCAGCATCTGCAATCCTCACTTTCTACTTCACTGTACGTTATCCTGGAGACGATTGCAAGGCTGGAGAGAGGAAGAATGCATATATTTTTAAAAAACCCTTCTGAATAGTGAAACTCAAAATATCAAGAAGCATATGTTAAAACAAAAGATATAGAATCACAGTAGTGTTATGATTCTGAAGGAGGCCATTCGACCCATCATGTCTGAACCAGCTTAAGTCAGTGCCAATATACTCCCTTTACCTGAAATCTTACACATTGTTTCTATTTAAATGATTATCCAATGCCCTCTTCAATGCCACCACACTTTCAGGAAGTGCATTCCATACCCTAACCACTCACTGTGTGAAATGTTCTTGCTCACCTCTCACTTGCTTCTTTTGCAAACATGTAACAACTGTGTCCTCTTTTTCTTGATCTATATCAGAATGTTATATAGATACTTATGCATTTGCCCATTATTATCACCCCGCAACAGTTAATTAATGGGAGAGTTTGAGACCTTTTAACCCAAAGTAAATGGGCTACTATGCTCTAATAATGGTGAGATTTGACTATTATTCCCTTTGATGGTATCAATACCAGATCTTAACTGTGGGCAAAAGCTTCTTGAGTGTTCAACTGAATCAGGTCTTAGGCATTTTTAACCTGAAAATCAGAATATTTTGATGAGGTGCCCTTATAGCTTGAAGATTTGACTGAGCAGAGTGAGTGGTCTGCTCATTCCACAGTGTTTCAGCTGGCAATTCAGTTGAAGAGGAGTCCAGCAATAAGTTGTTCTTAATTTTGTGTAGTAAGTTGGGGCTAGTGTTCCTTTAGGCCTAATACCTATATTGAGTCATAGAGTTATAGAGATGTACAGCATGGAAACAGACCCTTCTATCCAACTCATCCATGCCGACCAGGTATCCTAACTTAATCTAGTCCCATTTGCAAGCACTTGGCACATATCCCTCTAAACCCTTCCTATTCATATACTCGTCCAGATGCCTTTTAAAAGTTGTAAGTGTACCACACTCCACCACTTCCTTTGACAGCTCATTCCATACACACACCACCCTCTTTGTGAAAACGTTGCCTCTTAGGTCCCTCTTATATCTTTCCCCTCTCACCCTAAACCTATACCCTCTAGTTCTGGACTCCCCCACCCCAGGGAAAAGACCTTGCCTATTTACCCTATCCATTCCCCTCATGATTTTATAAACCTCCGTAAGGTCACCCCTCAGCCTCCGACGCTCCAGGGAAAATACCTCTCAACCTCTGCTATAAATGGATTTCACTTGATGCCTACCTTTCCCGAAGCCTGCAGGGCAGAGTAAGGACTGTTTCGGACAGGCACTTACCCGGTTGAGATTACAATTGATCAGAACTGGCAGGTTGTCCCAAGCACATGATTTCGGCGGCTAGGCTGTGAAGATCTGGCCTTAAAATGGAACTGGCCTCATGCCAGCAACAACAAACTCCTTAAACAGCCAGAGTGAGAACCTAGTCACCATTAACTGCCATTTAATGCTTTATATCATAAATTTTACTATGCTAGTCTACATGAGATGTATTCATGGGGCTGTAGAAGATAAAGTCGCTGTGCCATGTTTGACTGACCAAAGGACTCAGTACTATTGGCAATTTGTTCTTCAACAACACCATGTTAATGCTGCCAACAATTGTTTGTGAGAAGCTACAGATTACTGTTGGCTTTAGTGGCGCCACAACTCAACTCGTATGTAGTACATCCAAAAATATGCTAGCATGGGTGGAAAATTAATCAACCATTAATGTATGGTCTGTCTCTCTGAGGGAAAAGAAAAACATTCAGCTAAGACAATGGCTGCTCGCCTGTTTCTGCTGCATGATTTGCTTTGTTAACGATCATGCATTTCAATAAATAAACAGCCAAATTTGCGTAAGTCAATGGCTCTTTTGTTTATCAGCATCATGAGTAAAAGAAGCAAGCAGGCTTATCCCTTGATTGTAAACCCATTGGGCAAGTCAGAATTTAAATACAGATTTCTCAGTCTAAAAAATACTTATAAAACTGTATAGTAACTCAAGGGCTGACCAAGCAACCTTGTTCCATCATTCAATTATATCGTAATGGTAGTTCAACTCCACATCGTATAGGACGATATAGTCATATAACATGGAAATGGGCCCTTTGGCCTGACTCGTCCATGCCGACCAGATTTCCTAAACCGAACCAATCCCATTTGGCCCATATCCTTCTAAATCTTTCCCATCCATATACCTACCCAAATGTCTTTTAAATTTTGTAATTGTACATTGCCTTACCACTTCCTCTGGCAGCTCATTCCATATATGCACCGCCCTCATTATGAAAAAAGTTGCTACTCAGATACCTTTTCAATCTTTCCACTTTCATTTTAATTCTATGCCCTTTCGTTTTGGACTTCCCTATTCACCTTATCTAAGCTACTTATGATTTTATAAATTTCTATAAGATTACCTTAAGTTGATGAATTGTTCAAGCTCCTTGCGGAAGCACGAGTTGGAGCTGATACAGTCATTGATGTAGTGGAGGAGAAGGTGGGGGATAGTGCTGGTGTAGCTGTTCCACATGGAACAGTCAATCTTCAGCAGTGACACTGGTACCATTCCCCACCTTTTCCTCTGCTACATTGATGACTGTATTGGTGCCACATCGTGCTCCCACAAGGAGGTTGAACAGTACATCAACTTCACGAACACCTTCCATCCTGACCTCAAGTTCACCTGGACCAGCTCAGACACGTCTCTCCCCTTCTTGGACCTTTCCATCTCCATTGCCAGTGACTGACTCAACACGGACATCTACTTCAAACCCACTGATTCCCACAGATACCTAGACTACACCTCCTCCCAACCCCTCCTGTAAAACCGCCATCCCTCACTCCTAATTCCTTCGCCTCTGCTGCACCTGCTCCCAGGAGGACCAATTTCACTCTAGGACATTCCAGATGGTCTCCTTCTTCAAGGACCGCAATTTCCCATCTCACGTGGTCAACAATGCCCTCTATCGCATTCCCTCCACTTTCTGCACCTCTGCCCTTGAACCCCACCCCTCCAACTGCAACAAGGACTGGACGTTAACATTGACCCATGAGCCTGTATAAGGAAGCTATGCCATAGATGTCATCACCACATGATGATGGTAAGACTTTGAAGAGTGGATCAATAGCCTAGATGTCTTGCTTAGCCAGAATGTGAGTTGTTAGTATAATTGTATAGTATAATGCGAGTGTAAAGAAAATAAAGAATTACTTCAAAAGGTCCTCAGACTCCAACATATCTCTTTCATGGAATAATGTCCCCTAAGCCTCCTCTAAGACACCATATGACAACAAATGGAACTAAAAGACCTCCCTCCAGGGTCATACACACATCCGACTTGGAGCCACCAGTATATCACTGTTCCTTCACTGTTACCTGGTCAAGGTCATATAACGTCATTCCTAATAGCACTGTGAGAGTATCGACATTACATGGACTGCAGCAGTCACATTCTCAAGGGTAAATAGGAATTGGTAATGAATATTAGTCTAGACAGTGACACTCTTATTGCAAAAAATGTCTAATAAGATATGCCCATGGGACATCTGAATACTGTTTTCATAACCTGTCCCTTCATTTGATTCTGTCAAAGTTAAAAAAAATCACATAACCAGGTTATAGTCCAAAAGGTTTATTTGGAAGTACTAGCTTTCAGAGCACAGCTCCTTCATCAGGTAGCTAGTGGGGCAGGATCATAAACACATAATTCATAGCACAATATCATAGTGTCATGCAACTGATATGATATATTGAACAATTTGAGTAGTTAGCACTGATTGCTGGGACTCACCTTTGATATGACGGCATTGGAGAACAGTTAAAGTTCTTGTTGGGGGGGGGGGGGGATGCAGGCAACAAAATCTGATGCCATTTCAAGCCTTGCCCACCACTGTTTCATACATAGAGTGGTAAGATGGGTGGCATTGGGAAATCATTGGCAGACTGCAGGAGACTTACTTCCATAATGTTCCAGCATCCTCCACTGTGATCTCAGAAGAGGATTGCCTCTAATGTATTTCTAGCACCCCTTCTGAAAATATCCACAATTTCCCCATAAAAGCAGTAATAAGAGGAAACTGCAGTCTGATTATTCTGGCCTGAACTTGTACTGATTTCCCATGGTTGCAAGTACACAAACCTGCTGCAATCTTGAGGCCCTGCATCCTCTAAAATATAAGTCCAACAGTCTATCATGAAAAATAAGACACCAGGGGTGATTTACAAGCATAATGTAGCCTTTGGGTTTAGATGACAGTTGTAAACCTCCTGTGCTTTGGTTTTACAGTTTATGTTGTTATCTGAATCCTTTTACTAGCTTGCTGCTTTGAAATGCCTCCAGGTATCCATTATTCCTTGTATCATACGTTATTAGAGGTCAGCCTGTGTGCCACACCATTTCAGAATTCTCTTGAGATTACATTGAAAAGTACTTTTAAACATATAAAAGATTCTGATTAAGGGATTTGCTAAAAATTGTCTGCAGTGTGTGATTAATGTCCATATATTTCCTGGCTGCACAGAACATATGCCTGGATTTTAAACAGCACCATGGTATCTGCTGAAAAGCAAGAGTGGGGCACAACCAGCAGAAGGAATGCTGCCCCAGTCACATGCAACATCCAAACAATCCTAAATGGACTGGAGGTGAGATTTCTGCCCATCCAGAGAGAGTTGCTTGTCAACCACATATTAATGTCAAGATTAGAGTGGTGCTGGAAATGCACAGCAGGCCAGGCAGCATCCGAGGAGCAGGAAAATCGCAGTTTTGGGCAGGAGCCCTTCATCAGGAATCACATGTTAATACCTGTCCTCAACAAGCAATTACCTCATTCCTGACCTGACTGGATGTTCAGCGCTACATCATGACTAGGGAAGTGATTTGGTGGTCTTCCTGGCAGGTCCCTACAATGAGCCAATGAAGTTTGGAAGTGGGGAGGGTTTATGTTTGATTAGCTCCGATGTCATTAAACAGATGCCCTCTACTCATGTTGAAATAAACGCTGATCTGGGCATTGGCCTGGGCTCCACCATCACCACTGGTTAAATCCTGGCAGCAATGAGATTAATCCCATGAGCAGGCATTTGAGAGACTCAATTGCCCCACTGCATTTGAAGCAGCAACAGCTGCAGGTCAGAACTTCCTCGACACTCATTGCCAAAGTGACCCTTACCAGGAATAGTTGTTGATGAAACTTCAGCAAATTTTCAGTCTGTCCTGGCAGTCTTTGGTGTTTATTACAATCTTGAAAATCTTGTGATTGAATGTGGTCAGTTCAACCAGAGACCCCTGCAGCTAATGATCTTGGTTGTTTTTTTTTTGCAGATTTACACAGTTGCCTCTACAGATGGGACATTGAAGGGTGAACTAATTTGAATTCTCCGCAAGATTGTTGTATGCACCACAGTACCCACTACTACCTGCCTATTTGAGTAGCTTGATGCCAGAATCCAATTTTCTTCACAGGGTTTAAGATCCTAACTGATTTACAGTGGTAGAAGAAAACCATCTTATCTTAAGCAAAAATGTGGTTATTGATTTATAGCAAACTGATAGAAATTACATAAGTTTGAAATTGTCACCAAGACTACTGGGAGACCCGAAGAGTTAGTTCATCATGTTACAATATCCTACTTTATCTTTCCTCATCCAAGTTTTCGGACATCAACAGATTGAGTGGCAATTAATGCAGCATCCAACATAATTGCAGAAAGTGAAATTTCAAGAAATTTAGAGAGAATCAAGAAGACGTTCACAAAAATGATTCCAAATATGACTGAAATTTGAAAATTGTCAGTTATGAAGATAGATTAGGGAATATGGGACAGGTTTTGGTGGCGAAGAGAAGGCTGGGGGGCGGGTAGCGAGGTTTGATAGAAGGTTTTAAAATCATGAAGAGTCTGGACTGAGTAGTTAGCATTGGTTAGTGGTTAGCACTGCTACCTCACAATGGGTTCAATTCCAGCCTTGGGCAAATATCTGTGGGAGTTTGCATATATTCCTCATGTCTGCATGAGTTTCATCTGGGTGGCTCAGTTTCCTCCCACAATACAAAGATGTGAAGGCTAGGTGGATTGGTCATGCTAAAATTGTCCTATAGAATCAAGGGATGTGCAATCTGGGTGGGTTAGCCATGGTAAAAGCCCTAATGCGGGATCACAAGATTGGACTGGGTCCAGATGGGATGTTTTTCAGATCGTCAGTGCAGACTTGATGGGCCAAATGGTCTCTTTCTGCACTGTAGAGAATCTATGGTTTTATGAAAAGCAATCGCAAATACTAAGTGAGAAAATACTTTATCACAGCGAATGGCCCAGGTTTGGAAATGTGATTGCAGCAGATTCAAATGAGGAATTTCTTTGATTTCTTTAACAGAAAGGTTATAGGGAAGCAGCAGGAATTAAAATACTCAGCAAGCCATTACAGATATCATGGGTGAATGGCCTCTTTTGGCTCTGTAATGATTCTGTGATTCTGGCTGGAGGAAAGGTTTTGCATTTAGATTATTAAGTGGTTGATTGGTGAAATCTGAGCAAATCTCACATTGATGAGGATTTCCTGAACAGCAATAGGCACTGCTGCACATCGCCTAAATCAATGATCGCTTCCTTATCATCACCCTTTTCCTCGGAATCATGTGAGGATGCTCTATGCTCTGTAACTTGTTCCTCCTACAAATCCAAAACTTTCTGCTGTACAATATGACAGTGCAACATAATACAATGTTTTCTGACATTTCGGTTCGTGCATTTTGATGGATGCATCCAGATCAGACCAGGCACCTGAAGCACATCTTCAGCATGCCAAATACTTGTTGGATGACACATCCACTGTGATATGTGTTCATTGCATTCCTTCTGGGCTGCAATCCTTGGTGTTCTGAGCAGAGATATCCATTAGGCTTTAAGGGGATGTAAAAACAATGACTGCAGATGCTGGAAACCAGATTCTGGATTAGTGGTGCTGGAAGAGCACAGCAGTTCAGGCAGCATCCAAGGAGCTTCGAAATCGACGTTTCGGGCAAAAGCCCTTCATCAGGAATAAAGTTAGTGAGCCTGGAGCGTGGAGAGATAAGCTAGAGGAGGGTGGGGGTGGGGAGAATGTAGCATAGAGTACAATGGGTGAGTGGGGGAGGAGATGAAGGTGATAGATCAGGGAGGAGAGGGTGGAGTGGATAGGTGGAAAAGGGGATAGGCACGTAGGACAAGTCCGGACAAGTCATGGGGACAGTGCTGAGCTGGAAGTTTAGAACTAGGGTGAGGTGGGGGAACGCCTCATCTTCCGCCTCGGAACACTTCAACCCCAGGGCATCAACAGTTTCCTCATTTCCCCTTCCCCTTCCCCTTCCCCCACCTCACCCTAGTTCTAAACTTCCAGCTCAGCACTGTCCCCATGACTTGTCCGGACTTGTCCTACCTGCCTATCTCCTTTTCCACCTATCCACTCCACCCTCTCCTCCCTGACCTATCACCTTCATCCCCTCCCCCACTCACCCATTGTACTCTATGCTACTTTCTCCCCACCCCCATCCTCCTCTAGCTTATCTCTCCATTCTCCAGGCTCACTGCCTTTATTCCTGATGAAGGGCTTTTGCCCGAAACGTCGATTTCGAAGCTTTAAGGGGATGTCCCTAGTCTCCAACTAACCTGTCAGTAACTCTACTATGAGACGTGAAGAGGTTTTGTTGGCTTTATTAGGATGAATGCATCATAGTAACTGCCTGTGAACCTTATTCATAGTTGTATAAAGGTAATTTTTATTGCTGTACATTAGCTATAGATTTCTGGAATGGAATCTTTTGTCTTTAATGAACAATTTGATTGATTTTGGGCTGTACAGATTGCTACATGAGTACATTGATGTCCTTGCCTGCCAGAAACCAGCCACCACTACAAACCTGAGTAAATATTCATTTTGAGCTACATCATTGCAGACAAATGCAATGTAGCGTGCCAGTCCTGGCAAATAAAGTTGATCTGATGCTAGAACAACCGCTGCTCCTCTTGCTATTGCTGATGTTACATCTTCTGTTGTTCCTTATGCTTCTGCCACTGCTCCTGCAATTGTTACAGATCAACTCAACAGCAGTCCAATGTAAAACGTTGCAAATGACACTCCGGTTCTGTCTGATAGATTAGAGCTCCAACGTGCAGATCAGAACTTCTAAATTCTAGATGATACTTCCTAACTGTGAAAAATAACCATTCAGTGATGTGAACAAGCACTTTCACACTGGCAAGTATGAAATCTGCACTGAGTTCTGGATATTATTGCATATTGCCCTGTCATGTCTTAATCTCCCACAATTGCTGCTGTTTTCCAACCTTGCTTTCATTTCCATAAAGCCCAGGCATCTGCTGGGCTCAAAGTGAAATTCAAGAACTCAAGCCAATATCAGTGTAATTGAGTGATTAAAGTACTGACATTGACAACCTGAAAGTGACTGCATGCACACAGCTTGCTGCAGTCAAATATGGAGGTTGGTAGTTTGGAGACCATTTCTAAACTTGCTCACATTTTTACAGGAATTCAACTTGCATACCTAAACTGAATTCCACATACCCTTCCACTTTGACATTCTGCCCAATGTCTTCCCGAACAAATACTTCCTTCAGCTTTGTAAAGCTTAAATTGACCCAGATCTTCCAGACAGAAAAAAGAAATCAATATTGAATGTTAACCATGTATTAAAAAAAAGCTGCAGCTGCCTGTGTGAAATAGAAATTACTGGATCCAGGTTCTGGCATGCACTTAAAATCCAGTAACCCCAACCCCCAACCAATTTGATCCCTTCTCTTGTTCCATCCCAGGCTGTGCCATTTGAAAATGTTCTGATCAGGGCATGAAAACAGTGACAAAGCTGGTAGATGCATTGTAGTTAACATACACAGAGTGAGATACTTGATACTCATCCATTCTGAGTTTATTTGAAATTCTCTTCAGTTTAGTTTGGATTAACTCTGCCTGAGTGGTGAAAATATGGGTGTGCTGTTTTAACATTTGTGGTTCATATGTGCGAGAAAAAGAAACAGATCAGCTTTTACAACTACAGTACTCTACTTGGGCAAACAGTTGGTCTATTGTCTCATTTAACTACTTCAAGCAAAGTTCATGCAATGCCATGCTTTGCCCTAGTGTGCTGATGTCAGCTATACTTATGCAACTAAATTGGAATTATATCATAGAGTCATTGAGTCATAGAGTTCTACAGCATGGAGACAGGCCCTTTGGCACAAACTGGTCCATGCTGACCAAAATGTCCGTCAACACTAAGCCCATTTTCCTGCACTTGGCCCAAATCCCTCTAAACCTTTCCCATCCATGTATTTGTCCAAATGCCTTTCAAATGTTGCTAATGTACCCGCCTCAACCACTTCTGCTGGCAGTTCATTCCATATGCGTACCACCCTCTGTGTAAAAACATTACCCCTCAAGTTCCCTTTTATTCTTTCCCCTCTAACCTCAAACTGATGCCCTCTAGTCCTCCATTCACCAACCTGGGAAAAAGGCTGAGTGCACTCACCCTTTCTGTATCTCTCATGGTCTTATACACTTCCATAAGATCCCCCCCTCAGTCTCCTACACTTGAAATAAAAAAGTCCTAACTTGTCCAACCTCTCCCTATAATTCAGACCCTGGAGTCCTGGCAACATCCTTGTAAATTTCTTCTGCACTCTTTCCAATTTAATAACATCCTTCTTATAACAAGGTGACCAAAACTGAACACAATACTCCAAGTTTGGTCTCACCAATGTCCTGTACAACTGCAACATAACTTCCCAACTTCAATACTCAGTGCCCTGACTGATGAAGGCCAGTGTGCCAAAAGCCTTCTTCACTGCCCTGTCTACCTGTGACTCCACTTTCAGAGAACCGTGCACCTGAACTCCAAGGTCTCTCTGTTCTACTACACTACTTAACGCCCTACCATTCAGCATGAAACTGCATTTGACTTGCCAAAATGCAAGACCTCATACTCTATTTGCCACCTCACACTCCATATTAAACTCCATTTCCCATTTCTCAGCCCACTTCCACAGCTGATCAAGTTCCTGCTATAATATCTGACAACCTTCCTCACTGTCCACGATACCACCTATTTTAGTGTCATCTGCAAACTTACTAATCATGCCTTGTACATTCTCATTCAGATCATTGATAAAGATAACAAACAGCAATGGGCCCAGCACTGATCCCTGAGGCACTCCACTAGGCACAGGCCTCCAGTCTGACAAGTGTCCTTCCACTATTACTCTCTGCTTTATACCATCAAGCCAATTGCGTATCACATGATGTCCCTCTCATTTCACTTTCCTCAATTAATGTTGAGTGATTTCTTGCATTTCTACAGTGGTGGTCACTTAGAGAAAAATAGACAGACATCCAGATTCTATCAGCAGAATCCAAGTATGTGATTTTCCAGTATCTGAAGTGATGAGAATATTGTGAGGTGTAAAGGATAATCAAAAATATAATTCTTGCCAGCAAGTGAAATTTCTTCTCTTTAGCTGATTAAGTGGACTTCTTGCCATAAAGTATTGAGAAACTATAAATATGCATCTCATTAATTACCCAACTTGCCAGAATTAACTTCTTCCTTCCTGATTCACTTTCACCCAAAGAGAAACTCAACAATTCAGTATCTCAATTGAGTGCATATCTTTGCCTACAGTCCATGCGAGTATACAATTTTTGCTGCCTCTATTGATACTAGTCAATGCTCCTTCCCTACACCTTTACTGAAATTGCTATAGTTGCAGGAGATGCTTTGACTCGGGTACAATGAGTGGAATGTTATAGTGGTCTGAGCGATGGGGGCATGGTGAGGTGTGTGGCAGAATCGGGTGACAAGTGCAACAAGGCCCATTTCAATATCAGGAGCAACCTGCACTATCACTTTTATGTCTTTTGCAAGCTATATGGAAAGGACCTCAACTGGTAGTGGTGAGATGCTAACTGACAGTGATTAACACTTGTTAAATGCCTTGTGAATGGCACAACTCCTCTCATTAATATTCGGCCTCCCTTCTTACTAAACTCACCAAGCATTCTTGATTTTGGGAAAATATAACAAAAACAAAATCGAATGAGCATCCGGCAGATTCAGCTGGCCACTTCCTCTGAATGACTTTCATGTTGGAAATTGGGTACTAACAATTCAGGCACACTCTGTGGGCATCAGCCACACGCACCCATGTCCATGGATGTTGGCATCATGTATTTTTAACATTGGCGTGCTCTAGACGGTCAGTCAGTTTTTTTCTTCACACGAAACACTTTTAGATTTCGACGCCAGGTGTTTGTGGTCCTTAAAAATTGTGCAAATATAAAGGGGCCAGCACAATAACAGAATCTTACAATTTTGATCAATTAGTATGTGACATATTTTATGGGTGAGGTCTAATTTAAGCACATTGCTCAAAAGATCTCCAAAATAAAAAAAAGTAAGTTGTTTGAGATATATGCATCTCTGTTTAAAATTCCATGATCTTCTGCACAAGAATTAAGCTGATGCAAAACTAACAGAAGCAAATAGAAACTTCCTCTCTGCACCTTTCCTAGTACATCTCTACAGTGTATCAAACTATTCCCTCCAAACCTATTTTATTTAAATTATTCACAAGTATATTTTGTGCAAATAAATATATTTTGTCAAAAGGAATTGTCTCGGCTGGGTTGAATAGCCACAATTGTGGGCGGCACGGTGGTACAGTGGTTAGCACTGCTGCCTCACAGCGCCAGAGACCTGGGTTCAATTCCCACCTCCGAGGACTGACTGTGTGGAGTTTGCACGTTCTCCCCGTGTCTGCGTGGGTTTCCTCCGGGTGCTCCAGTTTCCTCCCACAGTCCAAAGATGTGCAGGTCAGGTGAATTGGCCATGCTAAATTGCCCATAGTGTTAGGTAAGGGGTAAATGTAGGGGTATGGGTGGGTTGCGCTTCGGCGGGTTGGTGTGGACTTGTTGGGCCGAAGGGCCTGTTTCCACACTGTAATCTAATCTAATCTAAATAGTCTTTTAAATAATGGCATCAATTTATTACAGAGCAATTGAGATTATTATTATCTTACCATCATTACTAGATAAATGATTTTTTTTTATGTTTGGATAGAGACGGTTTGAATGAGGGCTGCAGTAATTCTGACGTGGTCCTTTGGTGTGTTCAGTAGATTAAGGGTAAGCAAACTATATATGACATAAGTAAACACTGTTTAATGAATAGCATATGTTTAGGTACTTGAATTCGAGTTTACAAAAAGAATTTCCTGATGCAAGGATAGGCTCAACATGCATGTGTGTGGTCAGCACCACACTGAGACACAAACACCGCCAAAAATCTACAAATATCAAGTACAATATATACTACTTGGAAGATAAAATGTATGCTTAGAATTATCCAGTTCTGGAATCATACAAGTTTAGAAAACTGTGCCAAAATTGCCAGCTTGACTTGGTGTTAAATACTCACCCTTTGCCAAATCAATTACAGCAGAATAGGAACATACTTTCTTAATTAACTTGTCAACTCTTACACATATATTTATTTTACTTTTAGGTTATCATTCATTTTCTTTTAAAAAATTGTAACATTTTAAAATTGATTTTGACAAGTTTTGAGCTATAATAATGAATAGAGTTTTGTTCTTTGAACTTTTGACAATAGTGTGACAACAGCTTTTATCTGTAGTAAACTTAAAGAGATCTTTCTCATCAACTTCCCAATCTTCTTTGTTGAAGTTACTGTCTTCTTGCTGGGGTATAGGTTTACTAGCACTTGACACTCTTTGTCCCTTCACTTCACTTGGGCATTATGAATTGAGCATCCAGAAACATTAGAATATGAGTTGGACTTTAACCCAATATTCAGTTAGATGTTTACTGACCTTAGGCCCATCTATCAGTATTGCTGGAGGTGTCTCAAGGCATCTGCATTTGCTATTTGGCCTCCCTGATTGTGTTCCAACTTATAATTTTATGCACTGAAAATGACAACCCCCCACTGAATTCAAAATGAAGCTATGGGTGGTATGGCCTTGCCCTGTTTGTGTAGCCCTAGAAGGGTTTGTGGTCTGTTACTATACAAAATTACATCTGCAAAGATATTGGTGTAACTTTCTCACACCAAAGATGACCACCAAACCTTCCTTCTCTACCTGGGCATGTTTGCTGTCTGCAACAGCCAAAGTCCAGGAAGCATACATTATTGAACATTTCTCTCCATTGATATGGAGTGGGCGGCACGGTGGCACAGTGGTTAGCACTGCTGCCTCACAGTGCCTGAGACCCGGGTTCAATTCCCGCCTCAGGCGACCCACTGTGTGGAGTTTGCACGTTCTCCCCGTGTCTGCGTGGGTTTCCTCCGGGTGCTCCGGTTTCCTCCCACAGTCCAAAGATGTGCAGGTCAGGTGAATTGGCCATGCTAAATTGTCCATAGTGTTAGGTAAGGGGTAAATGTAGGGGTATGGGTGGGTTGCGCTTCGGCGGGTCGGTGTGGACTTGTTGGGCCGAAGGGCCTGTTTCCACACTGTAATGTAATCTAATCTAATCTAATCTAATCTAATCTAATCTAATCTAATCTAATATATCTGTGAGCCTGATACCCCATAGCTTATGGGGAGGTATTGCATGTCAGCACCAGATCTTGCCTGGGATCCTAGTGTGTCAATACCTCAGACAATGTTAACTGCTTCTTCACTTGCCTAAAGGTCGTGTCAGGGATAAGAGACCATTTCCAAGGCTGATCCATTTTCAATAGCGGATGTAAGGGTGCCAGGATGGAGGCCAAGTTATGCATGACTTTTCCATAATAGTTTACCAATCTAATGAAAGACCTAAGCTCCAGTAGAGATGTGGGAGCTCTCATTTTATCTTCCAATGGGGTGTAACCCGGTCTTGTTGACTGTAGCCCAAAGTGGCCCGCTTGATTCCATTGCATCCACAAGTATCCATTCCTTCCACCATTGAAGCTCAGTAGCTCCAAAGTGTACCATTTACAAGATGCACTGCAGGAATTCACCTAAAGGTCCTCAGACAGCAACTTCCAAATCCATGACTACTTCAATCTAGAAGGACAATGGCAGCAAATACTTGGGAATATCACCACCCTCAAGTTGCCCTCCAAGCCACTCACCAACCTGATTTAGAAATATATCGCTGTTTCTTCACTGCCGTGGGTCAAAATTATGGAATTTCCTCCCTAATGGCATTGTGGGTCAAACCACAGCAGGTGGGCTGCAGCAGTTCAAGAAGGCAGCTCACCACCACCTTCCCAAGGGCAACTAGGGATGGGCAATAAATGCTGGTCAGCCAGCGACACCCACATCCTACAAATGAATTAAAAAGAAATTACACTCTGTCCCCTTCTCAAGTCATTAATATAGATGATATAAATAGAGGCAATGGCCTCTATTATTGTTGATGGACTATTAATCCAGTGACCCAGGTAAATTCTGCAGACTATTTTTGAATCCCACCATAGCAGATGATGGAATTTGATTTCAATAATCAAGTTAAGAGTCTACCTGTGACCATGGAGCTGTTGTCGATTGTCAGCAAAAAACCCCCCATGTGGTTTACTTATTCCCTTTCAGGAAGGAAACCTGCCATCCTTACTTGGTGTGGGTCCATGTGTCTCCAGACCCACAGCAATATGGCTGTCTCTTAACTGTACTCTGAGACAAATTGGGATGGACAATAAATAGCCAAGATAGTGACTCAGTGGTTAGCACCGCTGCATCACTGTGCCCAGGACGTGCGTTCGATTCTAGCCTCAGGCGATTGTGCGGATTTTGCACATTCTCCCCATGCCTGCATGGGTTTCCTGTTTCCTCCCACAGTCCGAAGATGTGCAGGTTAGGTGAATTGGCCATGTTAAATTGCCCATAGTGTTTAGGGATATGGAGGCTAGGTACATTAGCCATGGGAAATGTAGAGTAATAGGGTAGAAGAATGGGTTTGGGTGGGATATTCTTCAGAGGGGCAGTGTGGACTTGTTGCACCAAATGGCCTGTTTCCACACTGTGGTAATTCTATGGTTCTATGAATTGAGACCATAAAACAGATCCTTGGGGCATGCCACTAATTACATCTGTCCAACCTGAAAAATGCTCATTAATTATGACTCTCTGATTTCTGTGTGTAGCTAATCTTCAACCCATGCTAATACATTGCCATCAATAGTACAAGCTCCTATCATGTGCAATAATCTCTTATGTGGAACTTTATCAAGTGTCTTTTGGAAATCCAACTACATGACATCTACATGTTCCCCTTTACAAACTCTGCTTGGTATATCCTCAAAGGATTGTAGCAAATTTGTCAAACATGGCTTCCCTTTCACAAAACCATGTTGACAATTTTTGTTTGCATCCAGCATTTCCCATTGTTTCTTAATAATGGACGATAGCATTTTTCCAATGACAGATGGTAGGTTAACTTGCTTATAGTTTCCTACTTCTTGAATAGGGGCATCACATGAGCATTTTTTCAATTTGCTAGATCCCTCACAAAATCCAGAAACATTTAGAGTATTTCAACAAATGCCTCCACAAATCCCTAGTCACTCGCTTTAAAACCCTTGTATGCAAGCTTTGAAGTCTTGGCAATTTCTGTGGCTTCCATCCCATTATTTTGTCAAAGACTTGCTAGAGACTGTTACAAGACCTACCATCCTTTAGGGCCTTGCTGACCTGTTATCATTGGTATCTTCATTGTGTCCTCCACCATGAAGAACAAGGCACAATATTGGTTTTAATTATCTATGGCCCCCCACACTACCTCTTTTTACATACATATAGAAGCTCTTGCTGTTTATTTTTATTTTTCTTGTGAGTTTATTTCTGTAATCATTTTCTCCCTTCTTATTAGCTTTTCAATCATCCACTACTGATTCCTAAAAAACAAAATACCCAATCATCTGACCTAGCACTAGTTTTTACAGCTTTGAATGTTTGATTGAATACTCTCCCCGACTGCCTATCTTAACCATGGGTGAGTCACCCTTCTTGTCGAGACCTTCTTTTTGACCAGAATAAATTCTATGAGATACTGCCACTGTTCTTTGACTGACCTTCCCTTTAGTTTATTTTTCCAGCCTGCTTTAGATAACTCTTTGTTCATGCCCTTTTTTTTAAATTGAGGATCCTGGATTGACACCTGAGTTGCTCAAAAAGAATTTGAATTCTAGCATGTTGTGATTACTACCCCGAGGGATCTTTACCTGTGAGATCTGTTACTCATCTCACATCATTACATTTTACTAGATCTAAAAGAGTCTTTTTCCTGGGCAGGTTCTACAACATACTGTTTTAAGAAACAGCTCTTTATACAACCCTGATACACTCTACTAGTTTGTCTTCCATGTTACACTTGCCCATCTATCCAGTCAATAAACAAATTAAAATCACCCATGGCACTATATAGTGTACTTATACACCTCCATTATTTCCTGATTCATACTCTGTCCTACAATGAGGCAACTGCTTGGGGTCTATCGATTGTGCCCACCATGAATTCTTTCCCTTACTATTCCTGCAGAGACTTTGCAGAGAACCGTAACTATTCCAATAGTGGTAATGTCACTAGACAAAACCCAAAGAGCATCCCACTTAGACCCACTCCACCTCTGCTGCACTCCCCTCCCCATATCCCTGTCACCTTGTATTTCCCATGGCTAATCTACCTAGCTTGCTTATCCCTGGACAACAACCTGGTAATTTAGCATGACCAAATTCCGCATAAGCTTCACATCTTTGGACTGTGTGAGGAAACTGGAGCACTTGGAGAAAACCCACATAGACATGGGAGTAATGTGCAAACTCCACACAGACAGTTACCCGAAGGTGAATTGAACCTGGGTCTGTGGCACTGTGAGGCTGCAGTGCTAAACACTGTGCTGAAGGAGAATGAGTTTCAGAAGGAGTTCCTTCTGAGGACATATTCAGGAAGATTCTGGAAGTAAATTCAGGTTGGTGTGATTTCCATTCGGTGGATTCCTCTTTCATTTTGTTCTTTATCTGAGCAAAAGGTATCAAATAAATGAAAAAGTTAATTTCCCCACACTCCTCACCATCAAATTCAAAATTAACTCAAGAATCAACAAAAAATATATATAGAAGGGGTGATAGATATAATAGACAACGTATCAGTTTCTGAAAATGGATTAAAATTTACATTTCTGCAATTCTAATCTAGAAAGGAGAACTCTTTTCTGGAAAGAATAATTGTGATTTGGAAATTTGATTGATGGCAGCTAGGCGCAGGAGCGGCTATCTAACTAAATGAACAAATTAGTGGCTTTGGTAAACAATAGTACCGATAACTATTTTGTGATGCAGTTATTGTATGTTCTGCCCTGTGAGTATTTTCAAATTATTAATTTAATGCAAAATCTTTCATGTTAATTTGTTACCTGGCTGTGCTCTACTATTTCTTTTGAGATATTCCAAACACATCAGCAACAATCTGTAATCTGACATTTGTTCATACACTAACCACAGTATTCCAGGATCTACGACATTTATAAATATTGTAGCTAAAAACTAAGACATCAGAGTGGCAACTATAATGTCTATTTGTGCAATCTGTGAAGTTAGATAATTTTTCAATTGTCCAAGTCTGTGTTGTCTGTAGTATACTGTAATTTGTTTCTTTAGCATAATTAGTCAAGAAAATATTTTTCTGATAAATATTGTTGTTTTCTGGCTCCTTTTCCATTTGTGTATCTCAGTGCTATTTATGATACCAAGAATAACTGCTGGTACCTTATATCTGTCCTGTTGAATTACTGCACAAGCAGATGGATTGCACATGCTGTTGCTGACTGAAAGGTTATAACACAACTAAAGTGTGGAAGTAGCACTGTAATTGTGCCTGCAAAACCAAGCAGTAAAATATCTTGGGCTCCAGTGAGCTGTGGTTTAGAGTTCCCTTTTATACTTTTCAGATTGTCTTAGACATCAATCCATTAGATTTTATTAGTTTGCTTGAGACTAAGGTACTAGCAATTTGATGTTAAAGTCATTTGATGGATGTTTAAGACATTGGAATACAACTATAAGATTTTAACTCTATTTTAGCAGGCTTGGGATTGCTACTTGCCCCAAAGACAAAAATTAGTGAGTTAAAATTGCAAATGAACTGCAGGCATGATTTTAATCCCCAGTCCATTCTGTTTCTGTAAGACTGGCTGGGTTGAAATTGCAACTTAGAAATCTGAAATCAAAGCAAGCAAGTGGAGTGGCTCCCTTGGTAGCTCACTGCCTCTGAGGCTGAAAGTTGTGGGTTTAAAACCCTCCCTAGGACATGCTAAAGAACACAGTACACAAAACAGCATAGGTTAGTGGAGGAATAATACCAGGTTGGAAAACAACCATCTCGTTCCAAATATGATTACTGATATGAGGAATGATCAAGCACTGTGGTGGCAATATCATGTAATGTGAGGAAAGATTGGGAATATTCGTAAGGCCTATTGAAAAAGATTGATTGATAAGCATCATAAACCAAATGTAAGTTGATGGGATTATTCATCATGATATGCTGATTAACCATCCCAGACAAATAGATTCTGATTGTCTTGAATTTTTAATTATTTGGAAAGATTGAAATACCTTGCACAATTAGGGTCGGATTATACCCTGATGGTGGGAGCACTTGCCTTTCCTAAATTGGCTTACACACTTTAGTTTTCTGGGTATCAATCCTTTATTTAGTATAAAGTTAGACTTCAGTCTGTCTCTAGGAGGAGGGCCCACCTTGTTGAGCCGTGGGCCAATTGGAGATCTGCACCTCTGTGCACTGACTGTAGCAGAATGAGTGACCTCTGCTGGTTTGGCTGCATGAATGGCAGAAGTTATTATTCAGCAATGCCCAGGATCTTGCTGGGGCCAGGCTGAGAGGCCTGGTGAGCAGTGGGGTTTGGCGTTGGGTGGAATGGCAGGATGGAATGTTGGAGTGCGGGGGAGAGGGGGCAGCAAAGTTGTGGCATGGGTGCTTTGATTGGTACCAGAGACCTTGCACGCGGGACTCTTGCTACTGTTTAAGGGGCTAAACACAATGGACAATATGTTGGACACAGAGGTTCTGCCACCACCTATTATATCAAAGCAGAGGCCCCTAACTGGGCATTAATCACTCACTTAAGAGCCTCAATAGGGTCATGTGTTGGAACCGACACACTCCTGCCATGTTATTTGATAAACTTGCAGTTGGGGTGGGGGCGATGACTGACAGCAGTCACACAACCAATGGCACCGCACTCTAATTTACTGATTCCTGAAGAAGGGCTTATGCCCGAAACATCGATTCTCCTGCTCCTTGGATGCTGCCTGACATGCTGCGCTTTTTCAGCTCTGATCTCCAACATCTGCAGTCCTCACTTTCTCCCACTCTAATTTACTGGTCAACCTACCTTCCCCTGCAGCAATCCTGTGGGTGGTCCATAAAATCAACTCCAATACAAAAACATACAAGGTCCAGTAAAAAATCTAAATGCAGTGAATACAGAACTGTCATCTCTTGTGAGAGAAACCTTAGGCACTGCAGTCAACTTCAAAATTCTTGAGTTATGGGGTTTCTTCATTTGAGAAATTCTGTACTGTACTGTTGAGAGCTCAATAATTCCAAAGGAAAAAAAGGTTAACAGCCAAGCTATGAAAAACAGTCAGTGAAACAAACCTGTGGTTACATTTAGCTTGGAGCTAGGTGATTAAACTCTATAATGACTACTTTAAATGGCACAAGTTGTTTTATTGTAAGAAAAAAATCATCACAAATTATATGTCTGAGTTTGGGTTAATTAATCTTTACTCCACTGAATAAACAAGGTCTGAATAGTATTGGGAATGACTATCATTTGCAATAGTTAAGTTGTCCACTTCTAAAAACATGTTTGATGAAAAGAGCTAATGGATCATTTGTGGTCAAATTTACTTTAAAGTGTTCTGTTCAAACCTACTGCTGCTGTACCAGCCCCTAATCAGCTCAGTACCAATGGTCAACTCAAAATCAACAGCCATATGTAGAAATAAATGTGACAACTAAAAAGAAGCAGAGACATGGGAAAAGTGTTACCTTGCCTGAGGCATCTGCTATCATTAAATATTTAAAGAAGACAGCTTTAAACAAGTGTGTTCTAGCCCTAAATTTATATTGGTTTGGAAACCTATCACATCAGGATTATCATATCATTTTCTTTCTTCGCCTTCATTTTTAACCCTTTTCATTCCTAACAAGCTAAGGTGTAATATTTTACATATTCTAACAGTGCTATGGTATCTTAAATGGCAACAAATTTTTGGATTGTGGGGTGTCCCACTCCAACCCTAAAGTGTTTATGGAGACATTTTAAGAGAAAGGGTAAGCGTTTTGAAACATGAAGGCAAAAGCTACCAGGCAAGATGTAGGAGTGGGTTTCCACCAATAGCAGAGCTGTGAGTGGAAAGATTGAACAAGAAACAAGAAGGACAGAGTCCAAAACTAATTTTAAATAGGGGTAAGGATAGTGGAAACACAGAGAGTTTGTGTCTGGGTTGAAATGCTGTCATGCACAAATGTTCTTCCTGGTCTGCCATAGTCACGTGTCCCATACCATGCAACACACACACTGGCAATAGCTATTTGACAGACCCTTCAATGAAGACACTGCACAAACACGGCTGCAATCTGGTGAGCACTAACAAACAGTATTTTTGATGAACAGAGCAGAAGGGACACATAGAGCTAATGGACAGGAGAAAAAAAAAACACGCTTTGTATTGTGTGATGTGTATCATTCTATTTCACAATTTGTGAATTACATCTTCAAGACAATGAAACTAAGTTAATCAAAGCCAATTTACAATAGTAGAAATGAGAGACAAACACTATTAAAAAACTGATATATTTATTTTAAAAATCAATGTTGCTTTAATTTTAAATGTAAAGCAGCTTAAAGTTATAAGCTTTGCCTATGTTGTACATCATTGGAATTTGTATTATATGAATTGGTTCCTTCATGAAGTGTATAAGACCATAAGACCATAAGACAAAGGAGTGGAAGTAAGGCCATTCGGCCCATCGAGTCCACTCCGCCATTCAGTCATGGCTGATGGGCATTTCAACTCCACTTACCCGCATTCTCCCCGTAGCCCTTAATGCCTTGTGACATCAAGGATTTATCAATCTCTGCCTTGAAGACATTTAGCGTCCTGGCCTCCACTGCACTCCGCGGCAATGAATTCCACAGGTCCACCACTCTCTGGCTGAAGAAATGTCTCCGCATTTCTGTTCTGAATTTACCCCCTCTAATTCTCAGGCTGTGTCCACGGGTCCTAGTCTCCTCACCTAATGGAAACAATTTCCTAGCATCCACCCTTTCCAAGCCATGTATTATCTTGTAAGTTTCTATTAGATCTCCCCTTAATCTTCTAAACTCCAATGAATACAATCCCAGGATCCTCAGCTGTTCCTCGTATGTTAGACCTACCATTCCAGGGATCATCCGTGTGAATCTCCACTGGACACGCTCCAGTGCCAGTATGTCCTTCCTGAGGTGTGGGCACCAAAACTGGACACAGTACTCCGAATGGGGCCTAACTAGAGCTTTATAAAGTCTCAGTAGCACAACTGTGCTTTTATATTCCAACCCTCTTGAGATAAATGACAACATTGCATTTGCTTTTTTAATCACGGACTCAACCTGCATGTTTACCTTTAGAGAATCCTCAACTAGCACTCCCAGATCCCTCTGTACTTTGGCTTTACGAATTTTCTCACCGTTTAGAAAGTAGTCCATGCTTATATTCTTTTTTCCAAAGTGCAAGACCTCGCATTTGCTCACATTGAATTCCATCAGCCATTTCCTGGACCACTTTCCCAAACTGTCTAGATCCTTCTACAGCCTCCCCACTTCCTCCTGCCTGTCCACCTAACTTTGTATCATTGGCAAACTTCGCTAGAATGCCCCCAGTCCCTTCATCCAGATCATTAATATATAACGTGAACAGCTGCGGCCCCAAAACTGAACCCTGCGGGACACCGCTTGTCACCGGCTGCCATTCCGAAAAAGAAAAAGAACTTTAAATTAACAGCGGCTGTTAATTTGTTCACTTCATTAAATTACCTCAATTTCACCATAACCCAAATACAATGAATAAAGCAGTATCATATTTATAATTGGTACTTCGCCAACAGATATATTTGCTGATGTTTGTTGATTTCAGAAAAGGGGAACAAAGGGTAGGAATGAATTGAGGAAGGAAGGGATGGAGGGAAGCAGGAAGGTAGGAAGGGAAGGAGAAAGGTTTTGTTTATACAATGTAGTCACATTTGCAATGAAAGCTGGTTCATTGATTATTGATCAGTTTGTTTACAACTCCCAGTAGGCTACGCAGTACCGAGGGAGTGAATGGACCTCAGATGTGATGCATACGGTATTCCAATTAGATGGAATAAACAAAGCACCAACTGGTCTTACTCAAACCACTGAAATTGTATTTTTAAATGTTATTCAATTGAAAATGCTAACACTTGAGCTGTCTGAAAGCTTTATATTATCTAATATCCCAACAGACATATGAATTATAAGTTTGGAGGTGGGAAGCTGGAGAAGGACAGTTGGCAAGGTAATCAGACTCAGAAACTGGGACAGAGCACTGATGCTATGTGACTGCTCTGATTCATTTTACCATGTATTGTGGAGGTGTTGGGCAGTCTGCTGGCCTTTAAACCTGCTGAGGTTTTTAAATGACATTTGAGTTCAAAGTTTGTGAGAAGATTTGTAGCTCGGGTGCTCGTTGCTGTGGTTCTGTTCGCCGAGCTGGAAGTTTTGTTGCAAACGTTTCGTCCCCTGTCTAGGTGACATCCTCAGAACGAAGGACCCGATACCCAGCATGAGCAAAACTAATGTAGGATACAAAATCCCATGCAAGGAGCGCACAAAACACTATATAGGACAAACAGGAAGACAGCTAACGATCTGCATCCATGAACATCAACTAGCCACGAAACGACACGACCAGCTATCCCAATAGCCACACACGCAGACGACAAGCAACATGAATTTGACTGGGACAACACTACCATTATAGGGCAAGCGAAACAAAGAACAGCCAGGAAATTCCTAGAAGCATGGCACTCATCCACAAACTCTATCAACAAACACATAGACCTGGACCCAATATACCGGCCACTACAGCGGACAGCTGAAACTGACAACCGGAAGCGGCAGGGACAGGCCACTATAAATGCCGGAGGAAACACCACAGAAGTGCTTCACAGGAGGCTCCCAAGCACTGAGGATGTCACCTAGACAGGGGACGAAACGTTTGCAACAAAATCTTCCAGCTCGGCGAACAGAACCACAGCGACATTTGAGTGCTTTATCCTGAACATGTCTGTGATACGGAGAAACACAAGGCAGGTGAGTAGCCCAGCAACTTTTACTGGGTGTGATAGTACTGGGCAAGTTAGGGAAAACATTATGTTAGCCCTCCATAGAGGTGCCCCCCCCCGCCCCCCCATGAAGAAAAAGCTCCCTTCTACCCCACCCAATCATTCTTTAATATTAGCCTCTCAAGCACTTTCTCCACTCCTCTCACAAGAGCCTGCCAGCTTGGATCTGTGATACTTTGGACTTGGTTGAAGTCTGACCTCCCATTAACTGTTGTAGTCCCAGCAGTGTCCATTGCTCAAACCTGTCACTACTGAGGTAATCAGTCAATTTGATTCTCTAGGAGTTCTCTAAGACAGAATGTTCTCCCCAAAATGGGTCAAAAGTCTTGATATTAGGCAATTTGTGCCCCATCAAACAGAAATGAGAGACAGATGAAATAGGATGGCACACATTACGTAATCCAATACTTGATTTTTTTGTCCAATCCATTCGTGCTATCTGTGTTATGTGTCCCTTCTGCTCTCTCCACTAAAGATTCTGCTTGTTCTGTGCTCTTCAGATAGCAGCCATGGCTGTGCAATACCTTTATTGAAGTGTCTATCAAATGGCTGTTGCTACCATGTGTGCTGCACGGTATAGGACACGTGATTATGGCAGGCCAGGAAGGACATTGGTACATCGTGGTATTTCAACCCAGGCACAAATTCCTCTGTGTTTCCACCATTTTTGCCCCTTTTCAAAGTTAGCTTTGGACTCTGTCATCCTTGCTTCTTGTTCGATCTTTCCTCTCTTTTCTCTGCAATTGGTGGAATCTCTCTCCAAAACCTTGCATGGGAGCTTTTGCCTTCACAGGAGGCTCCCAAGCACTGAGGATGTCACCTAGACAGGGGACGAAACGTTTGCAACAAAAACTTCCAGCTCGGCGAACAGAACCACAGCGACATTTGAGTGCTTTATCCTGAACATGCCTGTGATACGGGCTAACATAATGCCTTACTCTTTCTCTTAAAACTCTGAATGCTTACCCATTCTGACTCTTCTAGCTGTGGCTATCTCTTCAGTAATTCTTGGTTTCTATGTTCCTTCGCTCCCTTTCCTGTTTTAAGTAGTTCAGATGGCTGTGATATTTAAAACTACTTTTTTGTCTTGTGATTGATTTCTAAACCCCTTTCTCCTTTGTCCTCTTCCTTAGCAATTTTCCCAGCAGGTTTTGCTCATCCACAGCCACCTCTCCCACCCTCTCCTGACAGCTGAACTCTTGATTATGGCCATGGTTCCTTCCCTCTCCCGCTCCATCTTAGATCTTTACTGCAACCATTTATCTGCTGGACAACTGTACATTCCAGTCAAAGGGAAACATACTTAACTTTCCATGCAGACTGCTTGTACAATATTCCCAGTAGAACTGGAACATATCAAATCACTATCCTTCAATTCCATTACATTAAATTGCCAAAAAGTATGATGCATTTGAATGCATCATTATGTCCCAAGACTTTATAATTCAGGGATGAAATGGAGATTTAAAAAATTATATAAAATAGATATCATTGAATATTATTGGCATTTCTGAATATTATTATTATTGGCACCAACAGATTGAAATGAATTAAATTCCCATGGTTTGTGCTATTTTTTGGCTGAGTAATGTGAATTAGTCTGTAATATAAGTGTACTACTTAGCCATTAGTCATATTTTAGTGACAGCCATTTCCCAGCTGTGTAAAACACATTCACTGCCCCCAGTCTCAATACTGATTACTCACAGTACCACATCTGGAATTCATCCACACTATAATGAAATGTGAACCATTTTGAACTATGGCCTGCAGACAGAATTCAATAATACCCCCTCCCAACCCAGTACTATGTTAATAGAGATGGCAAGATAATGAGAATATTGGTGAGCAAGTGAAAGTGTTTGTGCATTTATGTGACTGCAGCTAAATCCCATGCCTGAAAGTGTTGCTTATTAGATTTTCAAAATACCATGGTACTGCACATAATAGTAAAGTGGATTCAATATTTGAAAGGCACACACAGACACATGCCAAATAACTTTAGTTTCTTTCAAGATTTAATGCCACAGGGGTATATAGCTGTGATCCATTAGTAGATTAAAAGTCGCCAAAGATTTGAGAAGGCATTTTAAACATTTCTTCAAAAACATTTCATTTGGTACATTATACTCTCAAAATTCAGAACAGTATTTTAATTCATGTTGTAATTTCTAAGTATATTTTCATGAAAATTTCTAGTCAAAGTTGTTTTCTAGAGCCCATTACATGAATCAAATTTAGTCCTGCAAACACTAAAGAACATGCCAGACAATACAAACTACAGAATGTAGACTGAAGTCTAGACTCCAAGGCAACAGGTAAACTAGGTTAATATTCCACATTAGACATTATTCATGAGGAGAGTTCAGTGCCAGAAATCTGAAATGTTTGTATTGCACAGAATTACAAAAATGTTTACTGTCATCTGCCCTAATAGGTCCTATTATGGAATTGAGTTGTGCAAGTTTAAATCATACCAACTGCTTTTTTTTTGTATTGAATCTCCTTAGGCAGATAGAGATTCAAGATCCAATCTAGCCAGATTAAGACCATGTCAAAGATTGCCATCTCTTCAGCTTGATAACCCTCAGAGTGCTGTTGTTTGTGGAGAGTCCACATATAAATACTGGATGAGAACAGGATTGGGCTCAAGAGTGATCCTTTACAGCTGAACAGCCTTCTGACAGCCACTGTTGTTACCAACACATTAATGAGTTCACAGGGCTCCTGCTATCTTTGGAACTCAACAAGCAGGATAGGAGGAAAGAATAGAAAATAAACAATTTAGAAAGATCCACAGATACATTAGACTTGAGCTTGAATTATTCAAAAATACCAAAGGGATAAAAGTTTATTCTCTTTCTCCTATGTAGTGCACAACACTTTCTTGTACTCTGTGCTCCCAGTAGGGCTACCAGTTGGGTACACAAATTAAAAAAACACAGGGACAGGCTGCCTCTGATTTTTATTCATCCAAGATGGCTGGAAACGCATGAGAAGTGGTGCCCAATTTTCCAAAATGCTCCATGTGAGAGTCTCAAACCAAAATTTAGTCATTGTGTGAAATAGATTTGATATGCCTCAGTATGTTTGTGAATTGATATAAGCTTAAGGAATGAAATTGCCACAAATTCAATGTGAAGTGACACTAAATTAGTGATGAACAACAGATGGGCTTAAAGTCTTTAACCTCTCCCCAAAATTAACAGAACTGAAAGCACACTGCTACAACTTCCAAAGCAAGCCACAACAGAATGAACCAAGTGAATGTGGTAGCCAGTGGCCCATTTCAGCACAGATTGCCTGTATGCTGGAGGAGAGGTTGGAGTGTACTGATGGGACGGAGTGGATGGGAAAAGAATGGTTAAGTTGGAATGGAGACAAATTCTGCCACTTCCAATTCCACAAATGTTCAAATATTTCCACGTTCAATATTAAGATGAAAACCTGCATTGGTGACTGCCTGTTGAAGGCTGTGATCAATTTTTTATTAGATTGAACTTCTGTGCAGATAGAAGCACAGCAGACACAAAAATATTACATTTCAACATCAAAAGGTCACAATAGTAGCTTTTTGGGCAATAGAAATATTCCTTTTGTGGAATAGTGGATGTTCATCTATGATCAGTTTATATTATAGTTACAGAGGTTTACAGCACAGGAAAAGGCCCTTCATCCCAATGTGTCTATGCAGGGTTGAAAACAAACACCTAAATATTCTGATCCAATTTTCCTGCACTTGACCCATAGCCTTGTGTGTCTTGGGATCACAAGTATACATCTAGATACTTCTTAAATGTTATGAGAGTTTCGCCTCTGAAGGGCTTTTGCCCGAAACGTCAATTTTGCTGCTCCTTGGATGCTGCCTGAACTGCTGTGCTCTTCCAGCGCCACTAATCCAAAACCCCCTTATTAGCAGTCAGTTCTAGATTCTCACATTCTCTGGGTGAAAAGGTTGTTCATCACATCTCCTCTCAATCTTCTGCCCCTTACCTTAAATCTATACTCCATGGTCATTGGTCCCTCCATCAAGGGAAAAGGTTTCTTCCTGACTATCCTATTTATGCCCCTCATAATTTTATACTTTCAGTCATGCCCCCTCTCAATCTTGACCGCCTGAGGAAAACAGCGTCATTCTGTTCAATCTATCTTCATAACTGTTATACTAGAGTTGAATAAGGAAAGCTAAATGTGGATTTGTTTCAGATAGTTGACTTGGATTTTACCTGGATTGATTGTATACCAATGAGGAAAAAAATCATTCTATTTCTCAGAACTGATGTCTAAGTAGGTGTTCAAAATAAAGAAAAATAATTTTGCGGGCATAAAAACGGCTTTGTTCGTGATAATTAAAATAAATTCTAATCTTGTGTTTTTGAGTTTTCTTTTGCATTGGTATTGCAGTCTCAAGAGGTTTTCAGTTATGGCCCCTTGCTTAACTGTAAACATCTAAAATGATAATGATTTCATGCCTTAAGTAGAATCAGCGCAGGACTTTTACACTTAATGGGAAGGTCCTGGGTAGTGTTGCTGAATAAAGGGACCTTGGAGTGCAGGTTCATAGCTCCTTGAAAGTGGAGTCGCAAGTAGATAGGATAGTGAAGAAGGCATTTATCATGCTTTCCGTTATCGGTCAGAGTATTGAGTACAGGAGTTGGGAGGTCATGTTGCAACTGTACAGGACATTGGTTAGGCCACTTTAGGAATACTGTGTGCAATTCTGGTTTCCGTCCTATCTGAAGGATCTTGTGAAACTTGAAAGGATTCAGAAAAGATTTACAAGGATGTTGCCTGGATTAGAGGGTTTGAGCTATAGGGAGAGGTTCAGTAGACTGGGACTGTTTTCCCTGGAACTTCGGATGCTGTGGGTGACTTTATAGAGGTTTATAAAATCATGAGGGACATTGGTAGAGTAAATAGACAAGGTATTTTCCCTGGGGTGGGGGAATTCCAGAGCTAGAGGGTATAGGTTTAGGGTGAGAGGGGAAAAGTTTAAAAGGAACCTAAGGGGCAACTTTTTCACGCAGAGGGTGGTGCGTGTATGGAATGAACTGCCAGAGGAAGTGGTAGAGGCTGGTATAATTGCAACATTTAAAAGGCATCTGGATGGGTATTTGAATTGGAAGGGTTTAGAGTGATATGGACCGTGTGCTGGCAAATGGGACTAGATTGGATTGGGATAGCTGGCTGACATGGATGAGTTGGACTGAAGGGTCTCTTTCTGTGCTGTACAGCTCTATGACTCTATGACTCTAGACATAAATTATTATGGGAAAAAAGATGTTAGAAGGCAATATCCTCAAGTTAAAGTGATGTCACAGCAGAACTGGTAAATAACAAGCCTGAACGTGCGCTTCATTCGTCATGCTGATCTTAACTTGCTTTATTGTGTTTGCTAAGTGTGGAGACTTTTACACCAATATAATGTGTGTCATGAATCTCATATCCAATTTTAACATTATTGGAGATCCAGGAGAATGGATGCCTCTTACTGTAAAAAGCAAAGTTTAGTGATTGAAGAATGTAAAAAATCCTCTTGGAAATTTCTGGAATTTCAGGGATTGAAAATGTTTTTTAATCTTGTGTTGAAATATTACCTTTAAAATGTCATTTGCACGCACAAAATGTTTAAATTGTTATAATCCAGAAAGCCAACCACTGAAGGACAGAACTAAAACCAATTTTTGTATATTTTCAGAAACATTTATTTTCAGTGTTGCACATTACATGCAAATAGCTCTGAACCCAGTTTCAGTTATGTCTATTTAAATGGATAGGGGGTTAGTGTTGTGCAGAGATGCCGACTGTCTGGGTTCAATTCCCATACACACTGCAGTTACCATGAAGGACTCTCCTTCTGAAGCTCTTCCCTCACCTGAGGCACAGAGACCTTCAGTTTAAACCATGACCAGTCACCTCTCTCTAATGGCTTTAGTGACTTTTACTTTACATTTATATGAAGGGGTAAAAAGGAAGACACAATCAATGTTCACTATCTGAATACAATTGAACACAACTAATATACAATGAACAGATTTTTTTCCCTTCTTAAAATTAGTTATATCTGTAAGTAATATTTCAAAATGAGTTTAATCCAAAATCACCATATTCTGTACATAATGGAATTTTAAAAATGTGTGTTTTATTTGTGTACTAAAGCAGTTCACAACCTAAAGGAATGTGACTTTACATTTATAATTGTTCACTTTTTGGGTATGTTAGATTTATTACCAATCATGACCAATAATCACGTTGTTAATAGTGAAGATAAGCAGATAGTTATTGGAATTGCCTTCATGTGGAAAGTAGTAATGATAATTAGGGCTGAATTTTCCAGCTCCCGAATGATGTGGGTGAGTCAATTGTGAAGACGTGGCAAGATCAGAAAATGAGTATTCCAATACTCAGAACAAAAAAAAACAGCCCAATGTTCCACCAGGGTTTTAACAGTGAGATGAAAATCTCATTAGGGAACGCTGAAAGGTGGCTTGGATTTGGCGGTGGAGGAGGCCCAGGACTTGCATGTCCTGGGGGAGTGAGAGGGGGAGTTGAAGTGGTCAGCCACAAGGCATTGGGATTGATTGATGTGTTAGTGCAAAAGATGTCCCCTGAAATGCTTGCGCATTGGCATCCTGTCTTCCTGATGTACCACATCGAGAGGAATTGACACAGTAGATGAGGTGGGTGGATGTGCAGGAAAATTCATGCCGGATGTGAAAAAATCCTTTGGGGCCTTGGATGGAGATGAGGGGAGAGGCGCGGGTGCAGGTCTTACACCTCTTGAGGTGGTAAGGGACGGTGCCAGGTGTGGAAGGTGGAGGGCATGGACCTAATGAGGGAGTCACAGAGGGAATGGTCTCTGGGGAACACAGATAGGGCGGGGAGGGAAATATATCTCCAGTGGTGAGGTCTGATTGGAGATGGCAGAAAGGGCAGAGGATAATGTGCTGTATCCAAAGATTAGTGGGGTGGAAGGTGAGGACTGGGGGTGGGGGGGGGGGGGGGGGTGTATTCTACTCTTGTTGCGGTTGGAGGGGTGGGGATCAAGGGCAGAGGTGCGGGAATTGGAGGAGATGTGCTGGAGGGTTTTGTTGATCTCATGCGAGGGATCATTGTGGTCATTGAAATAAGAGGCCATCTGGGATGTCCTGCAGTGGAACTGTTCCTCCTGGAGTTGGAGAAATTAGGAGTAAGGGATTGCGTTTTAACAGGTGGTGGGGTGGGAGGAGGTGTTGTCCAGGTAGCTGTGGGAGTCAATGGGTTTGAAATAATTGCCAGTCAAGCCAGTCTGGACAGTGGACATGTTGCTATCCAGCACCATGTCACACCACATGCCAGCAGTATGTGCCAGCAGCGTGTTCAGCAAACACACTACATATGCTTCAACTAAATGACCATGTCTCAAAATCTTAGGAAAGTAGTCATCTATCAAATCAAGGGGGACTGTAATTAATTAGGGAGTCCTGCTGCAAACAGTTAAGGGTAGCAGTCCAGGGGCTTGGACATGTCAGGGTCAGTGTCAGGGATTCTGCATCATTAACGTCAGAAAGGTGCACCATAGTCAATCCTGCACATTCAATGCAACAAGCCAAGGGATTACCTGTACATTAGTCAGGTAGGTGCACAGAAATCATTCCAGGGTTTGGTCACTCAACAGTCAGGCCTGTTCTTCCAAATCAGTCAGAGCATGGGCCATGGTCATCCTCAGGTCCATTCACTGAAAGTCAAAGCAGGTTGTAATGGGCCACAGCTATCTTAATGAAATTGGGAAAGTCAATTGGTCAGAATGGAGGCAACATGCTGGGATGCAGAGGAGGCAATAATTGTTAAGGGAGGACAACTCAACGTATAACAGGGGAGATGATAGTGCTTTGGAGGACATCAGTCACTGTAAGAATATCTAGAAGCAGGAAGAAGTTTTTGCCTATACGATTGAAAGCCACAATTTCAATTATGGTGGACTCTATATATAAAAGTCTATATTCAAAGAATGCATGGTAACAGGATTTAAAAGCATACAGCAGATGATTACTCTTATGGAATTCACAGGCCATGATGATCGATATCAAAATGCTAAGATCACTAAAAGTCCTAAATGTCTGTGAAAGATTACACTGCAGCATCATTTATTCAACTGCAAAGTGGCAATAATCTCTGGGTTACTACTTAAACCATGGGCAAACTGGCATACGATAAATAAAGTAAGGAGTTAAATGCATGCCTGAAACATTAATGTGGAATTGGTTTCAGTTTGTGGAGTACTGACACCAGAACTGGGGTGAAGGGAGCTGTTCTGCTGGGATAGGACTTCATTTAAACCGTTCAACAACTTACGAAACATGAGGATATGGCATGATTACAGGACACAGAGTGGGACAGATAGAGACAATATGCATACATAGAAAAATTGCAATAAATAATGTCAAAAGGGGAAAAATGGTTGAACAGGCAAAATTAATAGTTCATTACTTGAATGCAAATAGTATTCAGAGAAAAATAGATAAATTAACACCATAACTACAAGTTAATAGATATGATGGTAAAGCCATTGTGGAGATATAGTTACAGGGAGTTCAAAGCTGGGATATAAATTATCTTTTGAAAGACCAGATAGGATGGAAAGGGTACTGACTGGAATAAGTATGGTAGTAAGAAATGATCTTGAATTAGAAAATGTAGAACCCATATGGGTGAAAGTAAGAAATAAAAAGGGAAAGAAGACACTAGAAGAACTAGTTTACAGGCCACCTAACAGTTATATTGTGGGACAGAAAATAAATCAAGGGATGATGAGGGCAGTACATTATGTATGGGTGATTTAGATAGTCAGATTGTCAGGGGATGTCATGAGTGAAACTAAAGCATATTTGACCAGTTTACGAGAACAATATGTAATGAATCCAACTAGGGATCAGGCTATTTTGGATCTGGTGGTGTGTAATGAGGCAGCTTTGATAAATGATGTCACATTAAAAGATTCCCTTAGAAACAGTGACCATTACATAGTCGTATTTAGTGTTCAATTTTCAAAGGAAGAACTAGGGTCAGAAACAACTGCCCTGAAGTTAAATAAGGGTAATTGAAAAGGAATGAGGCAGATTTGAGTGGAGTGAACTGGGAAAGGAATTTAGCAGCTAATATAGTTGAGGAACAATGGCAGATGTTTAACAAAATAGTTTATGGTTCACAGCAAAGATTAATTCCAGTGAGGAAGAAGGATTCTAGGAAACAAATATGCCAACCATGATTAACAAGGATAGCATCTGATTGATCAAAAAAACACACAATGTCTCAATGATTTATGGTAAGCTAGAGGATTGGAAAATTTTAAAAGCTAACAAAAGATGGCAAAAAGAGGGGAGAAAATAAACTTTGAGGGTAAACTTGCAAGTCATCTCAAGCTAGACAGCAAAAGCATCTTTAACGATTCAAATTGAATATAGGCCCCTGGAGAATAATGCTAAGGAATAATAATGGGGAACAAGGAAATGGCAGAGGAGTTCAATAAATACTTTACATTAGTCTTCACAGGAGAAAACACTAATAGCATTCCAAAGTGACTAAATATTTCAATGGCAAAAGGAATAGAGGAAATAATTATCACTAAAGAAAAAATGTTATCAAAAGTCCAATGTGGCTAAAGACCAATCAGACGCTGGACCCAACAGAACGCATCCTGGGATGTTAAAAATAGTAACTACAGAGATAGTGGATAAATTGATAATAATTTTTCAGGCATTATTAGATTCTGGAAAAATCACAGAGAACTGGAGAATTGCCAATATTAAACCTTGAATTGAAAAGGGAAGGAGACAAAAACGAGTAACTATAAGTCAATTAACTGAAAATCTCTCATTGGGAAACAATTAGAGTCTATTATAAATTTAGAAATGCATAACATGATCAAGCAAAATCAGCATGACTTCATGAAGGGGAAATCATGCCTGACAAATTGACTGGAATTCTTTGAGGAGGTAACAAGCAGGATAGATAAAAGGGATGTAGTATTTGTAATATAATTGGATGTTGATTTTATACTATCCTTTATCTGAAACTCTCGGGGCTAACTGGTTTTCAGATTTTGGAATTTTTTGGATTTTGGAATAAATGACATTTTCACAGTGAAATTTAAAAAACACCTATTGAGCAGCAGACATATGTCTGACTACTACGAGCGCTGAGACAGAATTGACGCCTGCCAGTGCTGGGCCACGCCACCATGTCATGTCACGACTTGGGTTGACTGGGTGTGGAGTTGGGTTAACTCTTTGTAAGTCAAACAACCTTGTTCTGGAGAAAAAACTTCACGAGAAAAGCTTCGGATTTCGGATCTTTTTGGATTTCGGAATTTCAGACAAAGGATTTTCTACGTGTACTTCATAAGTTAGAAGGTCATGTTGCGTCTGGAGAGGACATTGGTTATGTCACTTTTGGAATATTGCATTCAATTCAAGTCTCCTTGCTAAAGGAGAGGTGTTGTTAAACTTGAAAGGGTTCAAACACGATTTACAAGGATATTGCCAGGGTTGGAGGGTTTGAGCTGTAGGGAGACATTGAATATGCTGGGGTTATTTTCCCTGGAGCATCAGAGGCTGAGGGATGACCTTATGGAGTTTTATAAAATCATGAGGGGCATGGATAGAGTGAATAGTCAAAGTCTTTTCCCAGAGTAGGGGTGTCCATAAGTTAAAGATAAGAAGGGAAAGATTTAAAAGGGACCTAAGAGGCAACGTTTTCATGCAGAGAGTCATGCATGTATGGAATGAACTGCCAGAGAAGGTAGTACAATTACAACATTTAAAAGGCATTTGGATGGGTATATGAACAGGAAGTATTTAGAAAGATATGAGTCAAATGCTCGCAAATGGGACTAGATTAATTTAGGCTATCTGGTTGATATTAATGATTTCAGCTAAAGGGTCTGTTTCCGTGCTGTACATCTCCATGACTCTAAGAGCCCCTGGCGTTTTATTATGTTTGCAAGGATAGAAGATTGGCTAACTAATAGAAGACAGAGAGGTGGGATAGGATGGGTATTTTCACAGCGGCAATCTGCAACTGGTGGGGTACCACAGGGATCAGTGTTAGTCCACAATTATTTAAAATATAAATTAATAACTTGGATGAAGAAAGTCAAATACTAAGGCCAAATTTGCACATTACACAAAAATAGATGGGAAGGCAACTGGTGAGAATGACACAACAAGTCTGCATAGCGAGAGAGACAGGTTAAGTGAGTGGGCAAAAGTACTTGGCAGATGGAATATCATGAGGAGAAATGTGAGGTATATACTTTATCTAGTAGAATGGAGGACCTGAATATTCTTAAAAGTGAGAATGATTGTAGAAAGCTATGAAAAGAATCTTCATCTATGAATCACAAAAGGTTCAGCAAGTAATAGGAAAGTGAAATAAATAATCTTTATTTCAACGGTAATAGAACGTAAAAGTAAGGAAGTTTTGCTAAAACTATAACAGATACTACTCAGACCATAGTTGGAATACTGTGAACAATTTTGGGTCTCTTATCTAAGGAAAGATATACTAGCAATGGAGGCAGGCCAGAAAAGATTCACTAGGTTGATACCAAGTACGGAGGGACTGTCTTATGAGGAGAGTTTCAGTAGATCAGGACCTATACTTGTTAGAATATAGAAGAATGAGAGGTGACCTTTTTGAAACATACAAGGTTCTTAGTAAACTTGACCGAGGAGATGCAGAAAGGTTGTTTCTCCTTGTGGGAGAGACTAGGACCAGAGAGCATAATCTCAGAATAAGAGGTTGCAATTTAGCACAGAGATGAGGAGGAATTCCTTCTTCATAGGGTAGAAAATCTGTGGAATTCTTTATTATGTAGGGCTGGTAGGGCTGCATCATCAAGTATATTCAGAGTTATGGGGAAAAGACAATACAGTGGAGTTAAAGGTTATCAGATCAGTTATGATATCACTGAATGACATAGCAGACATGATGGCGTACCTCTGTTCCTAAGTCTTATGGTTTCATGGTATATTTTTCTCAGGTTTCAACATGCTGTCCTTTCTGGTTACCAACAGCGGATGGATTGTGGCTGGAGTGGATGGTTTCTGCCTATTCTCCATTTAGTGTAATGTCTAAAGGTCTGTCTAATTATGAGTAGTAAAGTCTTAATAAGAAGAGGCACTTGACTTGTGTAACAAGGTATAATTGAATGATAGATTTAGGTACAATTAGCATTAAACAGATATGCATAATTATAACTACCAAGAGCCAGATATGTCAATATCTCATTCGATCGGAACATTATGGAAATCACAAAGATTTTGTGACGTCATCAGGTTCGGTGGAATTCAAATTTTGATTTTTGTGAGAAGCCTTCATGATCACAATTTCCTAATATAGGCATTGCAATAAATTTCTAATAATTTGTTGAAATTGTTTAGGGAGTAACAGTTTAGGTATGATACAGCATGGTGGCTCAGCAGTTAACACTGCTGCCTCATAGCACGAGGGACCTGGGTTCGATTTCAGCTTCGGGTGACAGTGGGGATTTTACACATTCTCCCTGTTTGCACATTCTTCCAATGTCTGTATGGGTTTCCTCCGGGTGCTCCAGTTTCCTCTCACAGTCCAAAGCTGTACATGTTAGGTGGATTGGCTGTGGGAGCTGCAGGATTAAAGAGATAAGGTAGGGGGGATGGGTGTGGGTGGGATGCTCTTCAGAGGGCCAATGTTGACTTGATATGCCAAATGGCCTGCTTCCACACTGTAGGGATTCTATGGATATATTCAGTGAGTTAAGTAAAGTATACGACGTTGACAGATGAGAACACTTTTCTGATTCTGATTCTGAAGGTGTCCTGCAGAATGGAGGAATGGGCAGCTATTTTGAAATAGAGTCTGTCTTTCCTTCAGGTTGATGTAGGGGAACTCCTGGCCTCCTCCCAAGAAGATGGTGACCCATTTCCATTGTGGCTCATTCCCCTGATATTCTCACTCAATATTAACTCTTCCACAGCCATTACCTTACACAATGTTTCCCACAAGCCCCCTCAAACTTTGTGCATAGTTGGCAGTTATATATTCATGTATCTAGCTATTTTTCATTGTGAGTCTGAGATGAGTTTTTTAGCCAAGCTAGGAAGCCAATGAAAAAGATTCTTACACTGACCTTCCCTATGGCAGACAGCAGTGAGATCCCACTGTAGTTACTGCAGTTAGTCTTCTTTCTTGAAGATTGTCATATTTATGGCAGCTTGGCATACTTTCCTCCTTCCAAATGAGGGAGATGTAAATGTTGGGTTAAGACTTAATGAAAAGTGTGAATTCTCAAAACTAATGATAACATTTTTGGACTACGTTTTTGAAGCAATAGGAAACACTACATATCCACAGAAAATTGAAGCCATCAGGAAATTTCCAGCACCATGGGATTTTATAGAACTCCAAAGGTTTCTGGGAATGGTGAACCAATTGGGAAAATTTGTACCTGACCAAACCCAAGGTAATGAACTCTTGGGAAACTTTTGAAACAAGATTGAGCTTGATGTTGGACTGAGCATGACCAACAGTCATTTGACTGGAATTTGTTTGAGGTTCATGCACATTATGTTCATGACCTCCCAACTATATTAGTGGCAGATGTACCCCTGGGAGCGGTTTCATTTCAGATTTACTACAATGGAATCAGATGGTGAGCCAAGTATGCTTTCAAGGCTCTTATTGATAGAAAAGATATGCTGTCATTGAGAAAGATGCACTCACAATGGGTTGGGCCTGTGAAAAATCCCAAGGCTACATCTTGTGCTTACTGGTAAAGATTTAAATTAACCACAGATTATCATTAAGTTTATTGAACAACCAGTTGATCACAAAGACTGGGTTCAGGTGCAGGTTCGGGTTTGAATCCCAAAATTTAGGCTGCAGCTGATATGTTATAATGCAGTTAAAAATATTTATAAGGCAAACACCAGATAACAGCTGATATTAGAATCATAGAATTATGGATAGGGTCATCAAGTAATACAGCAAAGAAAAAGGCCCTTTGGTCCACAATATCTATGCTTATCAACAAATACCAACTTGTTCTAATCCCATTTACTAGACATTTCATTGAAGATACCCATAGTAAAGGAAAACCAAAAGTTAAGAGGTTTAGACCTTTGTCACGTTAACCCCACAATATTTGCCATCTTAGCAAAGAAGTTTCAGGAAGTTTGTGAGTCTCAATTGTGTGATGAAGAATGCAGATTCACACGTTCTACCTTGTTGACTGGCCAGAGTACCACCTGAATAACACTGTCTTGTGGCAGGAATTTGAACAATGTACTCACATCAGAAATATCAATGATATTTTGATCCATTGAAGGCTGCATCCGGACAATCTCCAGAAAGGCATCTGGGTATTTCCAAGTGTCAGGCCAAGGCATGGTAATCCAAGTTGTGGCCAGGTATGTCACATCCCATTGAGTACTGTGCTACCCCAGTGCTACTTTTTACCTTCCTTGTTTTTCAGCTAGACCATGGAAAATACGTGGCATAAATTATTTGAATTTAAGGGATAATCTCATCTTGATTGATGATTATTTCTAATGAATTAAGGTCTAAAGCTTCAATTGACCCATCTTGGAAGTTGTTATAATCCACCTGAAGACCATATTTTCCATGCATAAAATCCTACATGTAGAATTCACCTGCAATGCACCATAATTCATCAATAAGTTTTCCAATCCTTTGTTGTCTCTTATGGATTTATTCATGTTATAGATTCATTACGATACCCACAAGCCAAGATGAAGTCAGGAGAGGGGTTCATATCATACAAATCACCTGAAAAAAAATTAAGATTTCCATTTAGCTTTACTCAGCTCCCTTTCGACACTCTTATAGAATGGCTTTGGCCCAAGCCACGTTTAATAGGCTAGAGGCTGCAAACTCAACTCCCCTGTCTTTCCCATAAACTAAGGCCAAGTGTCATGGCACAGGCCTATGAATGAACAAGACGTAAAAAAAAATTAAAGGACAGATCAAATTTGCACCTGCAACCAGTGATGCAGACTCATAACCTGCCCATATTGGAAAAGTGAGACCAGGTATGGCTCAGGGACCAGCAGCACGAGAGAGTTGTTATTATGAGGCTCTAATGACCGAGATCTTATCCTGTCTGGACATCAAATGGTATTCTTCAAAGAAACAACCATACCACAATTTAGTTAAAAAGAAGCAAATAGCTGGATGTCCTGCAAAACCTAATCCATAGAAGAAAATAAGACAATGTAACTATTAATGACCAACATTTCCTTTCAGGCCTCAGGAGCCCAAGCACGGCAGAGATGTGCAGAGCCAGAGGTCAGACACAGAACATTGGAGTGGCTGTGCACAGCTTATGAGGGATGTTGCTAATGACGCAGACACTCAGAGAAGTAGTATGGCATGTATTGACCCTCCTCAACCTCCAAATAAGCTTCTGTATAGGTTCAAAGAGATTGGTGAAACCTCTCGACAGAGCATGCATATAATGCACAGAGACTTTATGTGAGGTAGAATAAGAAGATGTATAAATAGTGTAAAGACTTGGGAGAGATGTGAAGAGTTAACTATATTTAGATTGGATTAGATTACTTACAGTGTGGAAACAGGCCCTTCGGCCCAACATGTCCACACCAACCCTTAATGTTAAGAATAGCTACTCAATATGTGTGCAGATCAATATTATAATCACATCAGATCACATAGAACATAAACCCAATTCTGTAGGTCAACCAGAGATGTCTGCTCTTACCATCCTTTGTGTGTTTATGTTTAGTAAAGTGTGCTAACGTTGAGTCATGTGAATGCAACTTTAATCTAACCACATGATGTATGAAAAATAATTCATGATAAATGTACAACTTAATCGTCCTGTTTTTCTTACTGGATCACATTTCAGTTATGAGAATACAACATTTTCTAATTTGTTTTTCTTTATGTTGTTGGCGTCCTGGGATATCCCATAATATGCCAGTCAATTAACAAACACAAGGAAGCCATATTTTATACATTTATTTTCATAGCAACCATAGTAGAAGCTGTATGTATAGCATCATTCCCACAAGGATGTTCTTCAAGAATTATATTCATTACCCAACATCTGTGTATGATATCTCTGAACATTGAGAGGTTTTGGCTGTCGGATGAAATGACTGAAAGGATTTATATAGAGACCGAAATAAAGGGAATAACCATTTGATAGAGATTTAATGTTTGGTTTCATACAGCCTTCGAAACAGATTTTTCCATTGTTGAGTCGTGTAAAAATTATCCTCAAGTTTGTTATTTTTAATCATGTTAAATAATGCAGCATAAAGTGATTAAAAACACAGCCCAAATGTCCATGTGTACAAATTTTTGAACTTTAATTTATATTTTGTTAAAAATATTAAACAATCCCTTTTAAGTCTGTTTTTACTGGTTGTTAGCCAGTCCAAATGGTTATGCTATCATAACAAATGCATTTCCTGTATTTGAGATTCTGGTGTACATAAACCTACTTCTGCCACTGATTCAGTGCAAACGCTGCCTTCTGTCAGACCATCAACCCTATTTGAAAGCTAACTAACCAGATGTCAACTCCTTGAACAAATTATTGGTTCCTTCTACAGATGTAGTTCTTGCAGTTAAGTGCTTCCAGCTTCCCAGGATTCCACAGGAATAACATCACATTTTTTCTAAACCATTAGTTATCACAATTTTTTCTTTAATTGCTGCTCTAGCAATAATCATCATCATGGAGACAAAGTCAAATAACCCTAAAAAGCCAACAGGAAACAAATATTTAAAGTTTCATAACCCTTAAAGATTTTCAGTGACATTATTATAATCCAGAAAATGACAATAATTGATTCACTTCTATATAAGAGAATTCAGACAGACTAGATCCAGATTTGATCTCTGATCTGTGCAGAGTTATTTAAACACAGCCAGGGCTCTCAAAGGGATTTCATAAGTGACTCCAACTTCCCTAAGCTAAATAGGAGGAAAAGTCAGCAAGTCTTGAGCCTAATCACTACCAAATGAGTCCTGTTGGACATTGATTGAAGACAAGATTAAGATGGGGTACATTGTCCAACTTGGCAATGGTAATCATCCAGGTAGACAGCTGATTGAACTACCAAAGGATTGTTTGCATCTGCATTGAATATCACATCTTGACTACTGGTCTCAGGAGGTAAAAGGAAGAATTCTTAAAATAATAGTTTTGGATATTTTTGAAGAAAAAAGACGCATCTTGTTGAACTTTTTTTGTCTTGTGCGCATCAGGTCAATTCACAAGAAATACCAAATTAAAGGGAAAACAATATTTATACCATATGAGATTTGAGAATGAGAGGCAATCGCATTGAAACTTAAGGTAAGATGTTTTCCCTGGTTCATAATGGATGGGGAGCCTAGACCAGGGCGCACAATTTAAAATTAAGGGGGATGCCACCTAAGTCTGAAAAGAGGATAAATATTTTTACTTAAAGGGTTGTAAACCTTTGGAATTCTCTATCACAGAGGTCTACGTATGTCTAAGCTAGAGATTGATAGATTTTTGATTGCCAGTGGTGTACAGGTTTATGAGGATGGAGTGGGTAAAGGCATTGGATTATTCAATCAGCTGTGATTAAATTAATGACAGCATAAGTTTGATGGACTGTATAGTATACTCCTGTTTTTATGAGAGGAGAGTGTTGATTGATTGGAAAGTGAACTGATTGGTAGAGGCATTGCTATAGAGAAATACGAGCTAATGATGACTGATAGTTAACTGCTTTTCATTCATCATTAACTGATACATTTTCCATAGCAACATCTCTATCAGTCAGAGAGCACTTGAATTGAATTGAATTTATTATCATGTGCACCGAGACACAGTGAAAAGCTTTGTCAACCTTGTCAACCAATCAGTGCTTTCCTGTCCAGCAGCATAAATGTTTTCCCTTTACTTTAGTGTTTCCTGTGTATTGTCCTGATGAGTGCAAGATGAAAAGCCTCAACCAAGTATATCCCTTTTAAAGCAATTCTCAGGGTCTGTACTACCTGATGACTGTTTGAAATTTTTTTCTCTTGCTATTCTGATGACTGTGGCTGAACTTTTAACATTTGATCATTGCTTGTTGTCCTTTTTTGGACATATGTTACTAAAACATTTGTTGGAAAGTTTTTGAATTCTCTTAAGGTCACTCTTGATTAATCTTTTGAAGATCTGTAAAATTATGTTTTCCAACATTTTCATATACAATGTTTGTTTCACTGAAATTTTCGTGCAGTTCACAAAATAATGATACACTGATTATATGCTTAATATTGGATTGTAGCCATTCAGAACAAAGCACATATTTTCAGCATTTGCTGAATAATGGCATTAATTATTCAAATAGGGTCTGGGCCATTCAAGACTCAAGTGAATTTGCCAGGAGAAATGAGCTCAATATAAAGAGATCACTTTTCCATGAGATGAATATGGTCTGGGCTCCATCATTACTAGAAATTACCCTATCTTTCACTTTATCCTTCTTTTGATAAGACTGACAGCCTTTGTTTCTGGCACGGTATATCACCTTTTATGTTAAATCCATCTTTGATAGAAGTTTGTATTTCCTTTTGGTTAAACCTACTGCTAAATATCATCCCAATTGCCAGAAACACAATTAAAAATGGCTGACATGAGAACCACTCTATTTCCTGATTGGCTTATGTTTATTGTTCACCTTCTGCAATTAATTTAGAGCTTATGGAATGCTGCAGTTATCCTGAGCTGATTTTATTTGTCCAAATTTTTCATGAGGACCTTCAGATATATTTCTACTGGTGCCTGCCTGAATCTGATCCTTTGACAAATTGTTTGATTTATTATTTCAGAAATCACACAACACCAGATTATAGTCCAACAATTATTTGAAATTACAAGCTTTCAGAGTGTAGCCCCTTTGACAGGTGAAGTGAGAGGGAAGCACACACAACACAGAATTTATGGGCAGTTAGATCAAGGGCAGAGAGATCAAAAGATCATATAAATAGTGTGAGTGGAGTGTTGAATAATAAGTCTCTGCAGGTGACCAAGAGTGTTAGATGGTGTGAGTAAAATGTCAATAGCTGAATAACAACCTGTCCCTGGTGCCTGTACCTGATGCACTCGAATAATGCTGTTTGAATTTGTACTCTGCTAGATAACCCTAGGTTTTAGGTCAAGTTCCAATGCATTGGGAGAGATGCCAGGATAGCAACAATGGCTGTCTGAAAGTGAGGAACCAGTGTCTTTGGTGGAAGGGTGTGTGCAGCTAAACCGAATTGATTATACCCAACTCTGCAGTTTGGCGAAGAGCAAAATGGAGTTTGTTTAGTGGAAGCAATGAGCTGAACTCGCCAAACACCCATTCTGGTTTTCATGTTGGGTAATCCTGATGGCTAGTTTTTTGGCAGGTTGAGCAGTCAATAAGGACCTTAAAAATTGTTAATTACTATCAATTGGAATCTTGCCACTGACTGGTGAGAATTATGTCAGGCCATTCATGAAAAGTATACAACTTGGATTGAGATAATCTCGACATCAAGATCATGCATCTCACGAATGCCCACACTGCTGAGACTCTGCCTCTGTTTTATCTTAGCTAATTGGAGACAGTTTTAAAAGCATAACTGCTTCAGGAGGGACCACATTTTCAAACAGTATGCCAGATTTCTTTTAGTTTGGAGGGAATTTTAGAAAAGTTGAATTTTCTCTGAACCTCTGGTCTATGCAAGTGCACTTCTCATCACAGTTCATTGGATTGTGGCCAAAAACTCTGATCAATTTCCTATTCCTGGTCAGGAGTTACTAAGTCCAGTTACTTGAAGTTATGTCTGTAACAGCATTTATGCAATTATTGACTTGCGTGCACACAAATTCAGAGCCCAGAGAATCCTACTGTGTACGTATGACTAAATTAGTATTAGTCAAATATTTTTCATGCTATTTCAGATCTATCTCAAGAGAATACTGCTGATATATAACTCATCAATATGTTAGCATTTAGAAACAATTAATAGAACATGATTTATTAAAGTTCCATTATGATCTTTTGATTAATAATGGCATTTTATTTAATAAAAATAAAAGTTTAGTCAGAACACCAACTAAGTGCCAAACATATAATGAATGACTTGCATTACAATCCACCCAGTCTTTATACAGCGAGTATTCTGTTGCATTTCGAGTAGCCTCCTGGAAAACATGAACCCAAGCATAAGTTCAAAATAACATTGATTTAAAATCCTCTTAATTTCTGAGAAAAGTCAGGCAGCATTGCACAGATTCCACTGCAAGTTACAGTCAAAAACATTCTTGAAAGATTGCAGATCAATCTAAATTTATATTTTTAAAGGTGTACTTTCTTCTGTACAGTTCAACATATGCATAAATATTAGCTGTGTAAATCTTTTCTCCCTTTATTCCCCAAGAACAGTTTCAACAGGATCAAAAAAGTGAGAATAAAGGGCAGTCATCTAAAAAATGAGCCCATCTTCCTGTTTTCTCTGTTCACTTGGGAGGATATTGGCCTGAAATGTTAATATTGATTCTCTTTCTACAGCTACTTCCTGATCTGCTGAGTATCTCTAGTACCTTTGTTTTTCATATTGAATATAGGTTTGTTTATGAAACTGGCTTCTGTGAATTTAATCTTTCTTATAAAATTACTAAATAAAAGAACAGTTTTGAAAATGAAACAAAATTATCTGTGCAGTGGTTGAATTCCAGTATCAAAAATAGAGATGGAATAAGTTGATACAGCAACTTTGTAAAGAATTTCAATGGTGCTTCACCTGTTTCTCACGCTTAAAATGGGTGTCAGTGCACCCATGTGATGGATGAGTGCTACATGTCATAGTGGAAGTTTACTGCCTGTAATGATTTGGATATTGAAAGAAGTGTCAGGGACCATTGGCTGAAACATGCACTTGACTCAGTTTGTTTTGGGATTGCTTAGTTCTGTCTATAGTATGTTGTTTCTGCTTTCTAAAAAGCACTTTGTCTTGCATTTTATCTTCACAAGGTTGGTGATATATTTTCAGGTGTGCATGATGCTGCTCCTGGCACACTGTTCTGCAATCCTTATTGAAACTAATTTAATTATCTGCCTTCAAGATGATGGGGGAGTGAAGGGTATGCCACACCATGAACTTACAGATTGTAATGGAATGCAACTCTGCTGCTTCTGATGATGTAAAGTATTTTGTGAATGCTTAGATTTTAGTTGCTAGCTCTGTTGTTAATTGGCAAGTATCCCATTTAGCATGGCAATAATGTATGATACAATAAAAGGTCTAGACAATGTAAAGATGAGACTTCATCGCCACAAAGATTGTACATTGGTTACTCCAAAATTGCCACCTTGAACACCTTGCATTTGTGATGAGAGTATTGGTGAGGAGACGAGGAGATTATTCTCTAGTGTTGGCTCTTTCAACACCTACCACAAGCCTAATGTGACAGATATATCTTTTAAGATTTGATCAATTAGTGATGGTGCTACTGGGTGATTTTTGGTGATGAACATTGAAGTCCTCTATTCTATGCCTTTGTTGCCTGCTTTGTTCAACTCATGGGGGAGGGGCAGAACTTAGGGAGGATGGCAGACTGTAACCAGGTGGATGTTTCCTCATATTTTTGATTTGATGCTTTGAGGCTTCGTGGGATACAACTTTAACATTGAAGATTCTCAGATGCAATTTCACAGGACCATATATTACTGTGTCCAGTGATAGTGAAAATTATGATTTTCAGATGTGCATGATGCTGCTCCTGGTGTGTTGTTCTTCAATCCCCATTGAAACCAGTTTAATTATCTGGCTTCAAGATGATGGGGGAGTGAAGGGATGCTACACTATGAATTGACAGATTGTAATGGAATGCAACTGTGCTGGTTCTGATGATGTAAAGTACTTCATGATTGTTTGGATTTTAAACAAATGTGTATGTTTGTGTGAGCTGTTGTTCATCTCATCTCAACTTTGCCATCATATGCTAAATGTTATTGAGAATGACTCTCACTGAACTGCATAACTCACAGCTTGGTTAAAGCCAAGAATTCCATCCTGTTTTATTCTTTTTACAGCTTTTCATAGCTGTTTAATCAATTGAGTAGCTTGTGTGTCCTTTTCAGAGGATATTTGAGAGTCAACCACATTGACGCAAATTGAAGTCATAAATATAGACCCACACCAGGTGAAGAGGACAGGTTTCCATCAATAAAGTACATTAATAAGCGAGCTGGATTTTTACAGCAAAGCTGTCAATTTCCTGGTTACTTCAATAGATGTATCCATTGAAACTTCCAACTGGAAACAGGAATGTGCTTCTCCAAATATTTATAGATATATAAGAGGTGCAAATTAAAATGAGAGCTGTTTCAATTGGAATTGACCATTCCTTTAGAAAGTAAACACATTTTCTCAAGTTTCAAACTGAATTGTTTTTAACTTTTATATTGCCAAAGTTGCTCCCTCTATCATTACCAAATGGAGAGATAACTTCACAGTGGCCATCCAGTTGGGGTAGGATCCTTCCTTCAATAATGGTTTATTCATCATGGTGGGGGCAACTGGGAACAACAGCCAAACCCATGCTTCTGATACCACCAGTGGAAAGTTCAGCTATTGCTTTGCCATAGAAATTCTCTCTCCTTCTACCTGCGACCACCATAGTCTGTGGTACTGGTGAAGCGTCGAGTCCTCTGGTTGGATCAGCAGTGCACAGAGGCAGGTCACTGATCCTAATGTCTCTTAATTGATCACCACTGGAAAAATGTCTTCCACAGTCATGCTGCTCACATGCATGGGCTTAACATCTACATTTGGTCCGAGGGGCGCAAACCGTGGTGTGCCATTACATTTTGGCCAATGATTCTAAACTGTTCTGATGAAAGGTCATAATCCTGAAACATTAACTCTGTTACCCTCTTCACAAAAGCTGTCTGACCTGCTGTAAATTTCCAGCATTGTTTTTGTTTCATATTTCCAACACTGCGTGACATCTTGTTTTAATTTTTACAGCATCTGCCTCATAATACCTCTTACTGTCATTGATATGGTAGTAATAATTATTTGAGGCAGATTTTGGGTGGAAAATGAGCATGTGGGATAGAATTAAGGGTTAATTACATCCCTTTGCTCCTGTTTCAATGTAGTGGATTAAGCTTTTGGTAGACTTGAAAGAGAACTAGTAGCTTCTTGGGATTGGAAGGTGTGCATAGTTTTAGTATTTTGTTGTGGATTTAGAAGACAACCTTGAGGAACACATTTTACACAGTTTCCTGTCCCAAAAAGTTGGTTGATTAGAGCCAGCATGGTGGCTCAGTGGTTAGCACTACTGCCTCACAGCGCCAGGGACCTGGGTTCGATTCCAGCCATGAGTTTCCTCCAGGTTCTCCAGTTTCCTCCTACAATCCAAAGATGTGCAGGTCCAGTGAATTGACCATGCTAAATTGCCCGTGGTATTAGGTGCATTAGTCAGGGGTACATATAGGGTAGGGGAATGGGTCTGAGTGGGTTACTCTTCAGAGGGTCGGTGTGGACTTGTTGGGCTGAAGGGCCTGTTTCCTTACTGTAGGGAATCTAATCTAAAGCTTGACACCATCCAGGACAAAGTAGCGTGCTAAATTAGCACGACATCAACAAATGTCCAGTCCCTCCACCACCAATATTCTGCCACAGCAGTGTGTACCATCGACAAGATGCACTGCAGAAAAACACCAAAGGTCCTTACACAGCAGCTTCCAAGCCAGCACCATTTCCCTTTTTAAAGCGAATCCCAAAGCATTTTGTTCTTATATAAGAAGCAAGCGGGTAACTAGAGAAAGGATTGGTCCACTAAAGGATAATGAAGGAAAGCTGTGTATCGAACCTGAGGGAATGGGTGAGATTCTGAATTATTACTTTGCATCAGTGTTCACTGAGGAGAGGAACATGATGAATCTTGAGATTAGAGATAGAAGTTTGATTAGTCTGGATCACGTTGACATAAGTAGGGAAGAGGTTATTAAGGTGGACAATTATCCAGGACCAGATGGGATCTATCCCAGGTTACTGAGGGAGGTGAGAGAGGAAATAGCTGGGGCCCTGACAGATATTTTCGTGGCATCCTTAAATACAGGTGAGGTGCTGGAGGACTGGAAGGTTGCTCATGTTGTTCCCCTGTACAAGGAGGGTAGTAGGGATATTCTGGCTAACTACAGACCAGTGAGCCTGACGTCGGTGATGGGAAAGTTGCTGGAGAGTGTACTGAGGAATAGGATCTATTTATATTTAGAAAAGAATGGGCTTATCAGTGATAGCCAACACAGTTTTGTGTGGGGGAGATTGTGCCTTATCAACTTAATAGGGTTCTTTGAGGAAGTGACCAAGTTGATAGATGAAGGAAGGATGGTTGATGTGATATATATGGACTTTAGTAAGGCATTTGAAAAGGTTCCCCATGGTAGACTAATGGAGAAAGTGAAGTCACAGGGTGTTCTAGCTAGGTGAATAAAGAACTGGTTGAGCAACAGGAGACAGAGTAGTGGTTGAAGGGAGTTTCTCGAAATGGAGAATGGTGACCAGTGGTGTTCCACAGGGGTCAGTGTTGAGGCCACTGTTGTTTGTGATATACATAAATGATCTGGAAGAGGAGTCTGTTAGTATGATCAGCATGTTTGCAAATGACACGAAGTTTGGTGGAGGACATAATGGAATGTCAAAGATTATAGGAGGATATAGATAGACTGGAGAATTGGCAGAAAAGTGCCGGATGGATTTCAATCCAGACAAATATGAGGTGATGCATTTAGGCAAGACTAATTCTACAGCAAATTATACAATAAACGGAAGAGTTTTGGGAAAAGTTGATGGGCAGAGAGATCTGGAAGCACAGGTCCGTTGTACTCTGAAGTTTGCTGCACAGGTGGATAGAGTGGTCAAGAAGGCATATGATATGCTTGCCTTCATTGGACAGGGTATTGAGTATAAGAGTTGGCAAGTCATGTTAAAAATTGTACAAGACATTGGTTCGGCTGCATTTAGAATACTATGTACAGTTCTGGTCACCACATTCCCAAAAGAATGTGGACACTTTGGAGAGGGTGCAGAGAAGGTTTACGAGGATGTTGCCTGGTATGGAAGGTGCTAACTCTGAAGAGAGGCTGAGTAGGTTAAGGTTTGTTTTCATTAGAAAAAAGGAGATTGAGGGGGGACCTAATTAAGGTTTACAAAATCATGAAGGTATAGACAGGGTGGATAGAGATAAGCTTTTTCCCAGGGTGAAGGATTCAATAATGAGAGGTCACACTTTCAAGGTGAGAGGTGGAACGTTTAAGGGGGATACATGCGGCAAATACTTCACACAGAGCTTGGTGGGTCTCTGAAGCACGTTGCCAGCAGAGGTGGTAGAGGCAGGCATAGTAGATTCATTTAAGATGTGTCTGGACAGATGCATGAGTAGGTGGGGAGCAGAGGGATACAGATGCTTAGGAATTGGGCAACAGGTTTAGACAGTAGGTTTGGATCAGCTCAGGCTTGGGGGGCTGAAGGGCCTGTTTCTGGGCTGTAAATTTTCTGTGTTCTTTGCTCTTGTATCCTGTATGATCATGCAGTTCTGCCACATTGACTTCCTCCAGCAAGATCTCTTGGAAGTGGAATGTGTCAGATAGCTAGCCTGTCATGCTATTGTTCAACTTCTTAAAATATATATTTGTTCAAGAGATACGTGTGTCGCTGGCTAGGCCTGTATTTATTGCCGATCCTTATTGCCTTAGAGAGTTGGTGGGGAGCTGTGTCACTGCTGTAATCCATTCAGCCTATGTACATCCAAGGTACTGTTCGTGAGTGAGTGTGACCTAACAATCGCAAAGGAATAGTGACATATTTCCAAGTCAGGATGGTGCATGGTTGGGAGAAGAATTTGCAAGTCGTGGTGTTCTCATGTATCTGCTGACCTCTTCTTCTCGATGGCAATTCCTGTGCTTTTGGAAGGTGAGGTCTAATTTTTCTCAAGGTCACACCTGGAATAATACAAATATGTACACACCAGAGTCCAATACATACCTCATTGATTAAATAGCTTATTGACTTTAATTGGGTAGATTCACAAATGAAGAATGGCCACTTGGATATACTGATGTATGATATCTTGACTACATTAGATTAAAATTCCAACAGAAGCCTCAACTCTGGGAAAGGAGGCAAAATAAAGAAGGTAAAATTGCTATAAGCGAATCCCACCTGCAAAATGATAAGAGACAGCTATATAAAAGAAACCTTAAATTTAAACAGTTCAATTTATTATTTCTCTTCCTGTGAGTAAGTGCCTGGCCTCCACTTGGCAACAGTCCACAGTGACATGACTGAAAGTGTGGAGAATGGCAAACACAGACTTGCATGCCATCACTCTCAGCCCCAGAGAATGGCATATGAGCATGGTTTCAATTGTAGCTCTCAGCAAAGCATCAGTAACACAGTTATAAATAACACATAGTTCATAATATCAGTGGAACAAAGACCTATTGTGCTCTTATATTGGTGTAAAAACAAAGTTTAGAATGTATTAATGTGATCTTCTTCCCTCCTCCCTCCCCCTCTGCATCTTGAGTACTGTGAGACTGTATAATAAAGCTGGACTGCTGCTGGTGTTTGCTTAGCAAGCTGAATAGGCCCCTTAAATGGCAACAGATTGGCTTCAGACTGAATACCCACCGACTGTTAGATGAAATTTTATGACCTGCTACCACAAGGGACAATCCTTAAATAAGCAAAATTTGCTAAATTGCTTGGGAGAAAGCCGGAACATTTATCAAATACAATGCAACTTTTCAAGATTCATTTATTCACAGGTCAAAATTAGACATCTACAGATGGCCAGATGCTGTTTTCTTAAATAGAGTAATTCTGCTGCATTTACTTTCTCCATAACTGTTAGTGTTTTATAAATGTAAAACAAACAAGTGTTAACCATGTGTATTGGATAGTCATTTAGATATGGGAGTAAATCCTTGAACAAATTAGCTCTGGAGAAATGTTTTTAAAAGGGTGCATAATAACAGGGTGTAATTATGAAAAGCTGAGTTATATAAATAGATGTCACAAATTTAATTCATTGTTTGACTCTAAATCAACCAAGCAGATCATTCTTTTAAAGAAATTTGAGTATTCTATTACTGTACATGCCTGGATTCCTTAGTATAATATGTTATGTCCAAAAAAATATATTTTGATTAGTGAGAAAAAGTAGTTTAACTTATGAATAAATCTTGGTGTTACCTTAAATGAATCTGACACATTATTTTGACCTAAATCAAGTCTAAGTATCAGCAGTGAATACGAGGTCCTAGATTTATACTCTCAAGTTGGGAAATTTCATGGATTGCCACAGCTGTCTCTGGGAAAAATGCCCTAAAGAGTGAGTTTTTCATTCTGATGTGGAGGACTGGGAGCCGGTATTGGACTGGAGTGGAAAAAGTTCAAAATCACACTACACCAGGTTAAAGTCCAACAGATTTATTTGGAAGCACTAGCTTTCAGAGTGCTGCTCCTTCATCACAACTGAAGGTAGTTCACAACTGTAAGGAGGCCTTCCTCCTTAAAATTCTCATATAACCCAACTCATTCCCCTTAGTTCATATTTGCCACTTTATGCTAACCTATTCACCCTCAGCTACCCTCACTGGCCCTTATTGCCCCAACAACAATCCATGTCCCTATCCAATCCCTTCACAGCCTCCATGGCATGTCATACTCCTTTCCCACCTGCAAGGATCCCTCATACACTCCGTGCTAACCCACACCTACACCTACCATCAATGATCCCTTTACAGCCCCTTTGTCAACTTAGTACCAACCCTTGGTGCTCCCCACTTATCATCCTTTGCATTTCCACATTCCATGCCATTATTTAGATTAGATTAGATTCCCTACAGTGTGGAAACAGGCCCTTCGGCCCAACAAGTCCACATCGACCCTTCGAAGAGCAACCCACCCAGACCCATTCCCCTACGCCTAACACTTTGGGCAATTTAGCATGGCCAGTTCACCTAACCTGCGCATCTTTGGACTGTGGGAGGAAGCAAGAGCACCCGGAGGAAACCCACGCAGACATGGGGAGAATGTGCAAACTCCACACAGGCAGTTTTCCGAGGCGGGAATTGAACCCAGGTCTCTGGTGCTGTGAGGCAGCAGTGCTAACCACTGAGCCACTGTGCCACCTGTTAGAACCCACTGTGAATAGACTACAGGATCCATGCAAAGATAGAATAAAATTCTACTTATCCAAAGGATCTTTGTTGCCATATTGGAGGCTGATGCATTTAGGCCTGATATACTTAGCTGCTATCAGGGGTAATTGCACCAGAGTTAAAGCTGGAGTACTCATGATACATGAGTACAAAATGACCCCAGATTTTCAGGCTCAATATTTTAACCAACTCTACCAACTAATCCTCTAATAAAAGGATATGAATATGCTAATTTCTAGATCATCCATTATTTGCATTTTTGAAGATTATTAGCAGTTTTGACTACTTTATTGGCAGCTGTGCATAGTAATTCCTGGGTTACTAAGTCCTGGCTGGCTCCCATTGTGTTTGAAATGCTTTTCTAAGAATAAAAATATTTTATATGGTAAGGTAGAGAGTGATTTAGAGTGCACAGCTGTAATATGGAAACAGAATTATCACCAATGTGATTATATGACTTTACAAACTGATTCCAAAAAGCAAAGAAAAACTTCAACTCTACTAGGGAAAGTGCTTCACACTTGTTTCACAGGCTTGAGAAATTGATTTCTAATATATTTAGGAGACTATTTGAACAGTGTAGATTGTGATTGTCTCCTTGATTTGAAGATTGAAAGATTTACCAATCATCTTTTCAGGATTCCTTCAAAGATTATTTAAGTTGATGCAGTGAGTAATGCATGCAGGTCCTGGGCCTCCTCCACTGCCACTCCCTCCCCACCTGACACCTGGAGGAACACTTCAACCCAAGGGCATCAATGTGGACTTCACCAGTTTCCTCATTTCCCCTTCCCCCACCTTACTCCAGTTCCAACCTGCCAGCTCAACACCATCCACATGACCTGTCCTACCTGCCAATCTTCCTTACCACCTATCCGCTTCACCCTCCTTTCCGACCTATCACCTTCATCCTCACCTCCATCTACCTATTATACTCTTAACTATCTTCTCGCCAGCCCCACCCACCTCCCATTTATCTCTCCACCCTAGAGGCTCCGAGCCTCATTCCTCATGAAGGGCTTTTGCCTGAAACATCGAGTCTCCTGCTCCTCGGATGCTGCCTGACCTACTGTGCTTCTCCAGAACCACTCTGATCTAGGCAATGAGTAATGGAGTCATACGGAACAGAAATGCTTGAGATTTGAACTGTTACTTCAGTTATCTGATTGGATACGTGGTGGGCAAGAGATGCCATAATGGACCTTGAAGTGCCAGGTTACGATGAAAAAAAGCCAGAGAAAAACACTATCTGCAGAAACCAACTTCATTTCCTTTGATCGTTAGGGCTTTATTTGTTGCTCTGACATTGAACCTTCGTGATCAGCTTCAACCACCCACTGTTTTAGTTCTTTTAAAAAATCTTCTATGCATAGGATGAAAGGTTGCTGGATGAAAGCCAGTGGCCATAGACACTGGGTGGCAATCCTATCTTGGCAGCCATAAAAGTAACAGCTGCCCTTAGTTTCTTTTTGGAATGGGTTGTTTCTGGGAGTGACTAGGCTCCTGTGTGATATGCCTCAGGTGTAATTTATAAGTGGATCTCGGAGCTCACTGATGCTCTCTTTGCAAGTAAACTCTTGACAGGTGAAAGTTGGGTAGTGAGGATTTTGAGATTCTGAGGTGCTGGTTTCTCGCAGGTTCAAGACGAAAAAGATTCCACTCCCTTAATTTACAAATCATTTGTGACCACAACAGCAGGATAATATGGGCCTATGTTAGATATTCAGTGACTCTTCCGTCCTGGACTGCTGTCCTGTGCCAGCTTTTTTCAAAGGTTCTTGGCCCATACAAGGATGGTAACTCGATGGCGAGGGATAATCCTTCCACATCTGGTAAGGGCACCTCTAAGACATTCTTAGACTGATGCTAAAGAGAAATACAATGCTACAGACACTTCCACCAGGATCACTGTACAAAAAAACCTACTCAAAATGATGCGCCAATGCCTGAACCAGGCCTGGTTAAGTTCTGTGCATTCAACTCCATAATGACAGTAACATGCAATATGCCCGCTTCTCAAACTTTAACTTTTCAGGGTGACTATGAGAACCATCTGTGAGTAGTGCAATATTGTGCATGGGATTCCTGACCTATGTCTCCCTGTTACCACAGGAAGGTTTTCCCTGGCCAGCTGCAATGCCCTTTCCTCAAATGTGCTGAGAATCTTAATGTTTGACACCACCCAACTCCCTTTACCTTCTCTGTGTGGTTTTGGCCTGTTTTTCCTGAAATGAGATAAGAATAAGGACTAAATGCAATGGCAATAGGTGCAAGAGTACTTTGTGAGCATGCGTAAGCATATAAAGAGGTGAGTTCTCCCCAGGGAACGCAATGGCCTGGGAGGTTACCAGTTTCAGAGTATGTGGTGGGTGGAAGGTTTTGAAGGTTGATTGTGTATATGATTCTGATGCTTGACAGCTATGAAGCTTTCAGAGATACCTGTGCAGTGGCAGAGTTAAGACTGTGAGTGTGAGCTCGCAAAGAGAGGATGGTGACATTAGGAAGCATCACTTCATTGTTAAGGTGACCAGCAGACTGAGTGGATGTTTTTGGCTTGCAGCAAGTCAAGTGGGGGTCCAGCTGACCTTTAGATATGGTGCTAGAACCTACAACAGTGGGAGGCCCTGTCAGGAGTTCAATTTGCTGCTCTCTTGTCACATGTGATTCACCGAGTCACTTGTACAACGTTTTTGTTTGCATAGACAATAAGGTGAGAAGTATGCAATCTTGTGAAATAACTTATCCTGGGCCATTACAGATGTAATCACATCTAAGGTACTCACTGCCATATTTTAACCCCAAAATGGAAAATCTCAGTCTATCTCTTTACTGTTGATGGAGCGTTGACTGATGCAATGGCAACTAATTGGATTAGATCTTTCTTTTCCTTATGTACATTGTGTGCAATTTTCCACATTGGTAGATGCTGGTGTTGTAGTTGTAATGGCAAAAGTTGCCGAGGGGCACAGTTGGTTGGGGAGCACAAGCCTTCACTATTACTGCCAGGATATCATTAAGACTTATAGCTGTTGTTTCCAGTGCCTCCTGCTATTTCTTGTTATCCTGAGAAGAGAATCAAATGAGCTGACAACTGGTATCTGTGATGCTATGGACCTGTGATGCTAAGGAGAAAGCTGAGATTGATCATCCACTTCGCAGTATTGGCTGAAGATCATTGCAGATGCTTCAATCTTTCCTTTGCACAGATCTGCTGAGCTCCCCCATGATTGAGGATGAGGATATTTGTGGAGCCTCCTCCTCCAGCTGGTTGTTTAATTATCCACCAACATTTAAGACTGGCCATGGAAGAACTGTAAAGCTTTGATTTGATCCATTACATGTGGAATCACTTACATCCATTATATGCAGCTTCCATGGTTTGGTGTGCCTTTAGTCTTGTTTTGTAGCTCCACGATGTTGGTATTTCAATTTTAGGTAGACCTGGTGCTGCTCCTGTCATGCACTACTCAAACTCTCACTGCACTGGGATTAATCTCCCAGCCTGAGGGATACTAACAGGACCTTGAGGCTACAGTTTGTGCTTGAACATAGTTGTGCTGCAAATAGCCCACAGTGTGGCATGGATGCCGTGCGGTATAGATAAGTTGAAAAGCAAAGGTCTTTTTCATAGGGCAGGGGAATTCAAAACAAAGGGGCATATTTTTAAGGTGAGAGGAGAAACATTTAGAAGGGACCTAAGGAACAACGTTTTCAAACAGAGGGTGGTTTGTATGTAGAATGAACTGCCAGAGAAAGTGGTACATGCAGATATGGTTACAAGATTCAAAAGATATTTGACAGGTACATGAATAGGAAAGGTTTAAGAGGGAAAAGGACTAAATGCAGGCAAGCGGGACTAATCTAGTTTGGAAAACTTGATTGGCATGGACTGAAGGGTTTTCTTCATGCTGTATGACTCTTATGACTCTATCCAATTCAGTACAGAGATAGTGCCAAACAACACAATGGAGGGTATCCTCAGTGTGAAGATGAATCTTTCTTTTCACAAGGACATTCCTACGTTTACTCTCATGGATGATTGCATCTGCAACTGCTGATTGGTAAGGCAAGAACAAGTTAGGTTTTCCCACTCTGGATCTCCTTGCCACATGTTGCAGGCCCAGACTTGAGAATATGTCCTTCAGAAACTGTCAGTTTTGTCATTAATGGTGTTATTGAGCCACTCTTGGTGATTGGTATCGAAGTGCCTGTCCGAAGTATCTTCTGTGTCTTTGCTATCTTCACTGTTTCTTTCATAGTGGTGTTCACCATGGTAAAGTACTGACTCATCAGAGGGGAGTAAGCAGTAAATAGTAATCAGTAAAATGCTTTCCTCTGCTTGTTTCACCTAATGCCCGAGGGTCCATGGAGCCCAGGGTAAACATTGAGAAATCCCTGAGGAACACTGTCCTGACTGGATACCAATGTGGAAGCTCTGACCTCCCAGTGGGACAGGACAAACTCTATGATGTTGATGGAGAATGGGATTGTGTCTATAAGGTCTGGCTATATCAGGCTATTGCTGGATTTGACTGTGAGGCCATTCTCCCAGATTTGGCTCCAGCTTCCTGCTATTTGTAAGGAGAACTGTGCAGGGTTGATTGAGTTGGGTGTGCCATAGTCCTTTCTGCTCCTTAAGTTGATCTGTATGGTCCATTCACTTTTATTCCTTTCTGACTCTTCTGCAACTGTTTGGTACAATAGAGTGGCTTGATAGGCTATTTGAAAGTCAACCACACATCTCTAAGTCTGGAGTCACATATCACAGGCCAGAGAAGGACACTTCCTAATGTCCTTTAGGGAAGGGCATGAATGAACAAAAGGGTTTTTAAACAACAATCCAATAGTTTAATGGTCATGAGATTTTTTTTAACTATTTGAATTTTTAAATTCCACCAGCTGCCATGGTGGGATTTGAACATTTGCCCCCACTGTACTAATCTACTCTTCTGGATTGGTTCAATAATATTCACACTAAACGTTTGATCCATGGAGTCATCATATCCCAATCATCACAGTACTCATACTAATTGTTAAATCTTCTGGAAAGAAGCACAGGAACAGATTAATTAAGGTAATTAACTATTAAAGGGAAAGCTCTGGAAAATTCATCCCAGGTATCTCAGTAGCAAATTCATAGACTTGCAAAAATATGTGATGTACCAGAAATGTAGATTGCAGAATTGTCTCCATGAATTTGAAGGCAGCAAATATATTCACTATTCAAGAAAAGAGAGAGAAAATCAGTGAACTATAGCTCAGCTAGCCTGGATTCAATTATACAAAAATACTAGAATCTATTATCAGTGACATGAAAATGAAGAACTTACATAATCATGATCATAATTATGCAGAGTCAACACAAATATAGGAAAGGGAAATATTGGCCTGGATTTTGTGATGATCAGATATATTGTGCAGTGCATTTAGGAGCTATGCTTGTGGAATCTCCTTTACAGCAGACTCTGAGGGAATTGCTGAAAAACTGAAGATTCCAATGACCAAGTCACCTAAATATATCCCTCTAAAAGTATCCATTTAAATGGGAGAATTTGAAGGGTTCCATTGCAGTTATGTAAGTCTTTACTTAAACGGTGAGACTATTAAATGTCTGGTCTATCTCTTGAGTAACTATTAAAATGACCCCCAAAACTTATAACATATATACTCTGCGAACTACTCATTCTACAAACCCCTTACACTCCCATAAACCCTAGCCTAATACTTCCTCTCTACTCCTGTAACCCAAAATCTTCTCCAACTGCTGAGCCCAACATGACACCATTTCTCCTCCCAGTGGATCTAACCACTGCCTGCCCTACCAAGATGCAACACCAACCCAATCATTCACACACCCTTCCCCCATGACCTGACACTCATCCACGATCCCCAGAATGTAACAACTCCTGACCTCTTTGCACCCTCACCCCTACCTACCTGGTACACTACTTATTTGGCACTGTTCTTACTTAGTACCCTATTCTCCTGGCTTTGGGCATGGGGATGCACGTGATGAAAGGTATGCAATATGAAATATAATGTTTGGTTAAAATAAGTAGATTTTTAAAAAATATTGAGACATTGGGAAATGTTAGTATCCATTGGGACCTAGATATTTTTAATTGTATCACAGAAGTTAATCACGTAGCAAGTTATTAAGAAAACAAATAGCATGTTGGACTTTGTTACAAAAAAACTCCTGAATACAAGAAATGGAGCAGGAGCAAACTATACTTCTAACTGAGCCTTCTTTGTCTTTCAGTACAATTGTAGCTGATCTTTGGCTTCAATTCCACTTTCCTGTCTGCACGCCATATTCTTTGATTCCCTGAGAAGCCAAAAATATGCCCATCTCAGCTTTAAATATATTCAACAAAAGTCCATCCAGAAATCCACAACTTTCGAGGATGGAGAATTTCAAAGATCCACAACATATGGAGCCAAAAATTTGAATGAAGAAATATCTCCTTTCCTCAGTTGTAAACAATCGTCTGCTTATCCTGAGACTGTGATAATTTACAGTTGGCAGAAATAAACTTACGTTTACGGGATCATGAGCCATCAGAATCTCCAATTTTTCAATTAAATCACCTCACATTTTTCTAAACTCTGTAGAACATAGGCCGAGTTTAGGAATCTCCTCAACATAAGACAAAACTCACATCCGAATAGCCAATCTAGTGAACCTTCACTGTATCACCACCAACTCAGATTTCTCCTTCCTTCAATGGGAGACCAAAATTGCACACAGTATTCCTGTATGTTAGCCAAAACACTGCACAATTGTCTCAAAACTTTTATTCCTTTATCAGGAATAAAGGAAAAGGTGTCATTTCCCTTTTTAACTGTCTATTCTGTGTGTATATTAACTCTGCGTTCTATGTACAGCAGGTCTCTGATCATCAATATTTTCAAAATTCACACGTTTTAAAGTGGGTTCTAATTTTCCATTCTTATGATCAAAGTGAAAACATTGCCATATTATATACCAGCTGCCTTTGTGTTTCCCCCACAACTAATGCCTCTGTATCTCTTTGCAGTTCTTTCTGTCTCATAGAGTCATAGGGTCATAGAGATGTACTGCATGGAAACAGACTCTTCGGTCCAACTTGTCCCTGCCAACCAGTTACCCTAACCTAATCTTGTCCTATTTGCCAGCACTTGGCCCATGTCCCTCTAAACACTTCGTATTCATATACCCATCCAGATGCCTTTTAAATGCTGTAATTGCACCAGCCTTCACCACTTCCTCTGGCAGCTCATTCCATACACGTACTACCCTCTGTGTGAAAAATTTGCACCTTAGGTTTCTTTTATATCTTTCTCCTTCCACCCTAAACCTATGCCCTCAAGTTCTGGACACCCCCACTCCAAGGATAAGGCTTTGTCTATTTATCTTACCCATGCCCCTCATGATTTTATGAACTTCTATATGGTCGACCCCTCAGCTTCTGATGCTCCAGGGAAAACAGCCCCAGCCTATTCATCCTTTCCCTGTAGCTCAAATCCTCCAACCCTGGCAACATCCTTGTAAATCTTTTTTGAACCCTTTCAAGTTTCACAACATCCTTCCTAAAGCAGGGAGATCAGAATTGAACACAGTATTCCAAAAGTCACCTAACCAATGTCCTGTACAGCTGCAATATGACCATTTAACTTCTATACTCAATGGACTGACCAATAAAGGAAAACATACCAAATACCTTCTTCACCATCCTGTCGACCTGCGACTCTGCTTTCAGAGAACTATGAACCTACACTCCAAAGTCTATTTGTTCAGCAACACGCCATAGGACCTTACCATTACGTAAGTGTCATCCTTACAGCTGAAATTCCCATGAGTTTGGTATCATCAGCAAAGTCATGATACATTACTCCTTGAATCTTCATCTAAATCATCAATATAGAATAATAACATGTGGCTTCAGCACTACGCTTTGCAGCACACAGCTGGTCATATTCGGTCAATTGTAAATGCCCACTTATCCTTACAGTTTGATCCTATTTGTTGATCAATCCTCAATCCATACTCAAATATTACCAAGATTCTCTGAGCCCTTATGATTATTATTGTTTTGCATGATAACTTATTGAATGATCTTTGGAAATTCAAGTATATTACATCTACTGATTCTCCTTTAACTATTTTACCAATTACAACACAGAAATATTAATAACTTTATCAAATTGACTTTGAGCATATTGTGGACTTTCTAAGAATGATTCTATTATTTTTTAATAATAGTTTCTTATTTCTTGACAACTGATAAGACCATAAGATGACACAATATAGGGACATACAATATAGGACCATATGATATAGGACCATATGATATACAACCATACGATATAAGACCATGCGATATAGGACCATATGATATTGGAGAAGTACAAAGTAATTTGGCCCATTGAGCCTGCACCAGTATCCAATCATGGCTCATATGTTTCTCAACCCCATTTTCCTGCTTTCTCCCCGTAACTCTTCACCTCCTTACCAATCAAGAACCTATCTATCTCTGTAATAAATATACTTAATGACTTGGCCATCACAGTCCTCAATGGCAATGGGTTCCATGGATTCATCACTCTTTGAGCGAAAAAACGTCCTGTCATCTCAGTCCTAAATGGTCATCTCTTCATGCTGAGTCTGTACCCTCAAGTGTTAGTCTCTCCTACTAGTGGAAACATCTTCATCATGCCCACTTTATCCAGGCCTCTCAGTATATTGTGAGCTTCAATCAGATCCACCGCCGTCCTTCTAAACTCCGTGGAGTATAGACCCAGAGTCTTCAACTGCTCCTCATACTACAAACTCTTCATGCCTGGGATCATTCTTGTAAAGCTCCTTTGGACCCCCTCCAAGACCAGCAGTTCCTTCCTTAGACACAGAGCCCTAAACTGCCAGCAATATTCTAAATGCGATCTGACAAGAGCCTTATACAGCCTCAACAACACGTAGAGTCAAAGAGTCATAAAGATATACAGCATGGAAACAGACCCTTCAGTCCAACTTGTTCATGCTGACCAGATATCCCAACTCTATCTAGTCCCACTTTTCAGCACCCAGCCCATATCCCTACAAACCCTTCCTATTTATATCCCCATCCAGATGCCTTTTAAATGTTGCAATTGTACCAGCCTCCACCACTTCCTCTGGCAGCTCATTCCACACGCGCAACACCCTCTGCGTGAAAACAGTGCACTTTAGATCTCTTTTATATCTTTCCCCTCTCACCCTAAACCTATGCCCTTTAGTTCTGGATTCCCCCTAGACCTTGTCTATTTATCCTATTCATGTCCCTCATGATTTTATAAACCTCTATAAGGTCACCCCTCAGCCTCCGATGCTCCAGGGAAAACAACCCTAGCCTATTCAACCTCCCTCTATAGCTCAAATCTTCCAACCCTGGCAACATCCTTGTAAATCTTTACTGAACCCTTTTGATTTTCACAACATCCTTTCAATAGAAAGGAGACCATAAATGCATGCAATATTCCAAAAGTGGCCGAACCAATGTCCTGAACAGTCACAACATGACATTCCATCTCCTGTACTCAATACTCTGACCAACAAACAAAAGCATACCAAACGCCTTCTTCACTATCCTATCCGCCTGTGACTCTACTTTCAAGGAACTATGAACCTGCACTCCAAGGTCTCTTTGTTTAGCAACACTCCATAAGACCTTACCATTGAGTATATAAGTCCTGCTAATATATGCTTTCCCAAAATGCAGCACCTCACATTTATCTAAATTAAACTCCATCTGTTACTCCTCAGCCCATTGGCTCATGTGATCAAGGTCCCATTGTAATCAGAGGTAACCTTCTTCGCTGTCCACTACACCTCCAATTTTGGTATCATCTGCAAACTTACTTACTATACTTCTTATGCTCACATCCAAATCATGTATATAAATGCCAAAAAGTAGTGGACCCAGCACCGATCTTTGTGGCACTCCACTGGTCACAGGCCTCCAGTCTGAAAAGCGACGCTCCACCTCCGCCTTCTGTCTTCTACCTTTGAGCCAGTTCTGTATCCAAATGGCGAGTTCTCCCTGTATTCCATGAGATCTAACTTTGCTAACAAGTTTCCCATGGAGAACCTTGTCGAACGTGTTAGCACAAGATAAAACTGGTCTCAAATTAATATTTACTTCATTTTTCATTTCTCGGCGGCAGTTGGAGTAGGGGGAGCAACAGTGAGGACCAGTGGCCCGACGAGAAGGTACCTTTTAAATATAAAAATTTATCTTGGGAGTTTCAGCTATATATTTTGGCAGCAGCTGAATCCTGAGACGTGTAGTGTCTCCCACCCACCTCCTTCTCTAACCAAAAAAAAGGACTCTCGTGTGTTGCTAAGGCTTTTCAATTGATATTTCTTGTGTATTGTGTGATTGATTAAAAGTTTACCATTAGTTGGTTAATTGAATAAGACGACAGAGAAGTACTAGAAATTATTTAACTTGTAAATTTGTATAAATTAATTAAATAAATAAAGATGGTTGCACAGGTGATGTGCTGTAGCTGTATGATGTGGGAGCTGGCTGATCCCATTGTGAATGACAGTGATCACTTCTGCAGCAAGTGTTAGTTGCTGGAAGAACTCCGGATCAGAATTGATGATCTGGAATCTGAGCTTTAAACACTGCGGTACATTCGGGAGGGGGAAGAGTTACTGGATGCTTTGTTTTAGGAGGCAGTCATACCCGGTAGATTAAGTCATTCAAATTCAATTAGTGATCAGGAATAACAGGGTGTGACTGTAAATGAGGCAGGCAGGTAGGGGGATTCTGAGTTCAGGAGTGGAGGAGTCTCATCCCTTGTCCTTGTCCAACAGATATGAGATTTTTGCTCCCTGTATGGATGAGGAAAAGGGCTGTGGACAGGATGAGCCAGCCATTCAAGAGGGGGAGCGAAAAGACAAGTTGTTGTTATAGGGGATTCTATAATTAGGGGGACAGATAGTATCCTTTGTGAACCTGATCAGGAGTCCTGCATGATGTGTTACCTGCCCAGTGCCAGGGTGCAGGACATTTCTGACTGGCTTGAAAGGATATTGGAGTGGAAGGGAGAGGGTCTAGTTGTTTTAGTCCACATTGGCACAAACAACGTAGGCAAGGCCAGGAAGGAGGACCTGATTGGGGAGTATTAAGCACTAGGAAGGAAATTGAAGAACAGATCCTTGAGGGTCATAATCTCTGGATTACTGCCCAAGCCACGTGCTAATGGGCATATGGATAAGAAAATTAGGGAAGCAAACATGTGGCTAAGAGATTGGTGTGGGAAAGAGGGATTCCATTTCATGGGACATTGGCATCAGTTTTGGAATCAGGGCAATCTGTACCGATGGGACAGTCTCCACCTGAACCGATCTGGAGCCAGTGTTCTGGTGGAAAGGATAAATAGGGTGGTCACTAGGACTTTAAACTTGTGAGTCAGGGGGAAGGGAAAGGGAAAGCAACAGGGAGTATGGAGTCAAGTAGAAAGATAAGCAGCAGGTTAGCATGTGTGCAGGGTTTAAGTTCAAGGCAGACTAGGAATGAAGCAAAAAGGAAGGATAACTTAGGACATAATTCTAGAGGTGATGGAAATCATGAGGATAAGAAAATTGGTATGAAGGTGCTTTACCTGAATGCTTGTAGTATTCGTAACAAAGTAGATGAATTAACAGCACAAATCGTAGGCATCACAGAGATGTGGTTGCAGGGGGTTCAGGACTAGCAGTTAAACATCCAAGGATTTACAACTTATTGAAAAGACAGGAAGGTGGGCAGAGGGGGTGGGGTTGCCTTGATGGTTAAGAATTAAATTAAATCTATGGCAGTGAATGACATAGGATCAGATGATGTGGAGTCTGTGTGGGTGGAGTTGAGGAACCACAAAGGCAAAAAAAAACGATAATGGGAGTTATGTACAGACCTCCCAGCAGTGGTCAGGACCAGGGGCGCAAGATATACCAGGAAATAGATAGGGTATGTCAGAAAGGCAAGGTCATGGTGATCATGGGGGACTTCAATATGAAAATGGACTGGGTGAATAATGTTGCCAGTGGATCCAAAGAAAGGGAGTTCATGGAATGCTTACAGGATGGCTTTTTGGAATAGCTTGTGATGAAGCCCACAAGGGAGCTGGCTATTTTAGACTTAGTGCTAGGTAATGAGCCAGACTTTTTCAAAGTTCTTAAAGTAAGGGAACACTTAGGAGGCAGCGATCATAAATATGGTAGAGTTCAGTCTGTAGTTTGAAAGAGAGAAGGCAAAATCAGATGTAATGATGTTACAGTTAAATATAGGTAATTACAGGGGCATGAGAGAGGAACTGACAAAAATCAACTGGAAGCAGAGCCTATTGGTGAAGACAGTAGAGCAATTATGGCAGGAGTTTCTGGGTGTAACTGAGGAGACAGTACAGAGGTTCTTCCCAAAGAGAAGAAAGATTATCCGGGGGGGGTTGGGAGTGGCGGAATTAGACAGCCATGGCTGACAAAGGAAGTCAGGAAATGTATCAAAGAAAAAGAGAGAGCCTATAAAGTGGCAAAGAGTACTGGGAAAGCAGAAGATTGGGAACACTACAAAGCAGAGGATAACAAAGAGAGAAATAAGGAAGGAGAAGATCAAATATGAAGGTAAGCTAGCCAGTAATATTAGAAATGATAGTAAAAGTTTATTTCAATACATAAGAAACAAATGAGAGATAGAAGTAGAAATTCGGCTGCTCCAAATTGATGCTGGAAGGCTAGTGCTGGGAGATAAAGAAATAGCTGAAGAACTTAATAAATACTTTGTGTCAGTCTTCACAGTGGAAGACATGAGTAATATCCCAACAATTAAAGAGAGTCAATGAGCAGAGTTGAGTATGAGAGCTATTATAAAAGAGAAAAGGTAAAAGGTCTAAAAATTGATAAATGTCCTGGCCTGGATGGGCTACATCCTCGAGTTCTGAGGGAGGTGGCTGAAGAAATAGCTGAGGCGTTGATTGTAATCTTTAAAAAATCACTGGAGTCAGGGAAAATCCCAGATGATTGGAAAATTGCTGTTGTAACCCCCTTGTTCAAGAAAGGATCAAGACAAAAGATGGAAAATTATAGGCCGTTTAGCCTAACCTCGGTTGTAAGTAAAATTCTAGAATCCTTCATTAAGGATGAAATTTCTAAATTCTTGGAAATGCAGGGTCGGCATGGATTTAATAAGGAACAAGTCAGCATGGATTTAATAAGGAGAGGTCGTGTCTGACAAACCTGTTAGAATTATTTGAAGAGGTAACAAGTCGGTTAGACCAGGGAAACCTTGTGGATGTTATCTACTTAGACTTCCAAAAGGCGTTTGATAAGGTGCCTCACGGGAGAATGCTGAGTAAGGTAAGGGGCCCATGGTGTTAAGGTGAGCTACTGGCATGGATTGAGGATTGGCTGTGTGACAGAAGGTAGAGAGTTGGGATAAAAAGGTTCTTTTTCGGAATGGCAGCTGGTGACAAGTGGTGTCCCGCAAGGTTCAGTGTTGGGGCCACAGCTGTTCACTTTATATATTAATGATCTGGATGAAGGGACTGGGGGCATTCTGTCGAAGTTCACCGATGATATGAAGTTAGGTGGACAGGCAGGTAGTTCTGAGGAGGTGGCGAGGCTGCAGAAAGATTTAGACGGTTTAGGACAGTGGTCCAAGAAAAGGCTGATGAAATTCAACGTGAGCAAATGCGAGGTCTTGCACTTTGGAAAAAAGAATACATGCATCGGCTATTTTCTAAACGGTGAGAAAATAAAGCCAAAGTACAAAGGGATCTGGGAGCACTAAAGGTTGACTTGCAGGTTGAGTCTGTGGCTAAGAAAGCAAATGCAATGTTGTCATTTATCTCAACAGGGTTGGAATATAAGAGCAGCAATGTGCTTCTGAGACTTTATAAAGCTCTGGTTAGGCCCCATTTAGAATACTGTGTCTAATTTTGGGCCCCTCACCCCAGGAAGGACATACTGGCACTGGAGCATGTCCAGCGGAAATTCATACAAATGATACCTGGAATGGTAGGCCTATCATACGCTGAATGCCTGAGGATCCTGGGATTGTATTCATTAGAGTTTAGAAGGTTGAGGGGAGATCTAATAGAAACTTACAAGATAATGCATGGCTTAGAAAGGATGGACATTGGGAACTTGTTTCCATCAGGCAGGGATACTAGGACCCGTGGGCACAGCCTTAGAATTAGAGGGGGGCAATTTAAAACAGAAATGAGGAGACGTTTCTTCAGCAAGAGAATGGTGGGCCTGTGGAATTCATTGCCATGGAGTGCAGTAATGGCCAGGACATTAAATGTCTTCAAGGCAGAGATTGATAAATTGTTAATCTTGCAAGGATTTAAGGGATATGGGGAGAATGCTGGCTTTGAAATGCCCATCAACCATGATTGAATGGCGGAGTGGACTCGATGGGTGGAATGGCCTTCCTTCCACTCCTATGTCTTATTCTTATTGTCTTACTTTTATCACTTCTCTTTCTTCCATCTTTCAAAACTACACCAGAAGTAATCAAAGAAATACTACATTTAGCTGTAAAATTAATTCCAAAGTCATGTTAACCAAATGATGCAATAAAGACTTTTCCCCCACCATCCCAACTTATATACCAAAACACAGGATTATTCCTGAGTGTACTTCTTTAAAAAATGTTTTGACTTTCCTGCTTCAGAACTAATCTCAGTTAATTAAGCTGATGGAGAGGAAAACAGGGGAATGTAACAAGAAAATTGGTGTAATTAACAATTACCTTCCAAATCATCCACTGTCTTCTCCAGTTTTGCTACAAACCTTTCAGCAGACTCAGTTCTAGTTTCTGCCTCTTTTAGCTTATCTTCTCTGCTCTTGTATTCCAATATCTTAATTTCAATAGATGTCAGGCTAACCAGCCTATTTTCTCCTGACTTCTGCCTCCTTCCCTTCTTAAACAGGGGTGCTACATTAATAATTTTCCAGTTCTCTGGGACCCTCCCTGACTTCAGTGATTTCTGAAAGTCCACCACCAATGCCTCTACAATCTCCTCAGGTATCGCCTATTGGCTAATTGGCCTGTCATTGCTTGTTATCTGTCTGTCTGTCTCTTTCTCTCTCTCTCTCCCTCCTTCCTTTCTTAAATAATGGTGATATATTTGTCAATCTCTACTATGCTTGGATCATTCAATAACTGAGGCAATTTTGGAAAATTAAGCCTGTACATCCACTGTAGATGCAGTCCAAAGATGAGCAGGTTAAATGGATTGGCCATGCTAAATTGCCCACAGTGTCCAGTGTTGTGCAGGTTGGGTGGATTAGCCATGGGAAATGCAGAGTTACAGGGATAGGGTAGGGGGTTGCATCTGGGTAGGATGCTCTTCTGAAGGTCGGAATGGATTCAATGGCCTGTTTCCACACTGTAGGGATTCCATGATTTTATGATTATTTGCAGTTATCCCTTTTAGAACTGTCAGATGGGGGATTTGGGGGTTTGGAAATATTCCAAAAGTTCAGAATAGAAGAATAAGGAAATCTTGCTGGAATCAATTAGTACCTTTGTGAGATTACAGTGTATCATTTTGACTTCATCTTGTAATAGGTGATATAATATTTCTTTTTCGGCAGCAGTTGCAGTGGAAGGAATGACAGCGGAGACCAGGGGCCTGATGGGAAGATAAATTTAAAGTATAAAAACTTACTTTGTCTAAAGGAGGAGTGCACGCTAGTAGGAGCAGACACGGGACTGCTGAGTAAGTGAGGTTATATATTTGAGTGGTTGCTTGGATCAGAAATTGGCTAACTGAAAGAAGACAGGGGGTGATGGTTGATGCAAAATGTCCATCCTGGAGTTCAGTTACTAGTGGTGTACCGCAAGGATCTGTTTTAGGTCCACTGCTGTTTGTCATTTTTATAAATGACCTGGATGAGGGTGTAGAAGGATGGGTTAGTAGATTTGCAGATGACATTGTCAGTAGACTAGTGGATAGTGGTGAAAGATGTTGTAGGTTGCAAAGGGACATAGATAAGCTGCAGAGCTGGGCTGAGAAGTGGCAAATGGAGTTTAATGCAGAAAAGTGTGAGGTGAATCACTTTAGAAGGAGTAACAGGAATCAGAGTACTGGGCTAATGGTAAGATTCTTGGTAGTGTAGATGAGCAGAGAGATCTCGGTGTCCATGTACATAGATCCCTGAAAGTTGCCACCCAGGTTGATAGGGCTGTTAAGAAGGAATACGGTGTGTTAACTTTTATTGGTAGAGGGTTTGAGTTTCGGAGCCATGAGGTCATGCTGCAGCTGTACAAAACTCTGGTGTGGCCTCTCTTGGAGTATTGCGTGCAGTTCTGGTCACCCCATTACAGGAAGGATGTGGAAGCTTTGGAAAGGGTTCAGAGGAGATTTACTAGGATGTTGCCTGGTATTGAGGGAAGGTCTTATGAGGAAAGACTGAAGGACTTGAGGTTGTTTTCGTTAGAGAGAAGAAGGTTGGGAGGTGACTTAATTGAGGCATATAAGACAATCAGGGGGTTAGACAGGGTGGACAGGGAGAGCCTTTTTCCTTAGATGATGATGGCTAGCATGATAGGACAAAGCTTTAAACTGAGAGGCGATAGATATAGGACAGATGTCAGTGATAGTTTCTTTGCTCAGAGAGTAGTAGGGGCATGGAATGCACTGCCTGGAACAGTAGTAGTCTCACCAATTTTAAGGGCATTTAAATGGTCATTGGGTAGACATATGGATGAAAAGGGAATAGTGTAGGTTAGATAGACTTCAGGTTGGTTTCACAGGTCGCCGCAACACCAAGGACTGAAGGGCTGTATTGCGCTGAAATGTTCTATGTTCTAAAAGCCTTGAAAGGAACACAATAAAGGTTCATCAGAATAATTCTTGAAATATGGACGTGAGGAAAGATTGCATATACAAGGCCTGTTTTCGATGCGGTTTAGAAGAATGGGGATGGATCACATTGAAATTTAACAAATCATAAACAGTTTAACATGTTAGATGCTGTTTTTCCCCCCTGAGCTGGTGGTCTAGATCTCAGACTCTTAGTGACAGAATTAGGGTGAGCTATTTCAGATCAAGATCTTAATTTTATCAAAGTTGGCAGGCCTTTTAAAAATCAATCTCAAATGCTATTAAATAACAATGCATTTGGAAAACATTTTGTTAGAATCCGGTAAATGCTATGAGAGGACTCCATGTGCACTTCTTATGCCAAGGCATACAAGGCTACGAGCCAAGTGTTGGAAAATGGGATTAGAATAGTGAGGTAGTTGGTTTTCACTAGTGTAGAAAAGATGGAGCAAAGAGCCCTTTTCTGTGCTGCAGACCTCAATGACTTCATGAAGGACACTATAGCTGTAGAATGAGTAATGTTTTAATTTTAATATCCTTACACAATGTCTGAGATTGAAGTGGAATGTTTAGCTGTGACCATCTGCATTTTTTTCTTCTGTGAATTACATTGTTAAGGATTTAACAGAAACATCTGTATATCTCATTCAATGGGATCTAGAATAATTATTTCCATGTCTATGTCAAAATCCTCATGCTGGGTTTTATGAAAAGTGAAACCAGACAGAATTTTAGAAAGGATATGGAACTGTTAAGCATCCCAGCTCTGACTATTTATTTTACTGCCCATTATTGTTGATGTGCACTCACAGAAACTTTCTAACATTGAAGAACATATCTGCACAATTAGAGCACTGGTATTGAAAGAGTTAAGGATAAGACTAAAGTGACTGCAAAAATGTTCTTCAGAGTTTATTGTGAAAAACATCTATCCTAAGTGAGCACAGTCATGTTTTAACCTCTCTCTTTAATGACACTTCCTGAGAAGGTCCAATGATGGGAAGGAGCACTGCTGCCTACAACTTAATTGCTTGATCATTAGTGTATAGCTAATAAATGGGACCCATGCTGTGGTGTGGTTTCTTCAAAAACTATCAAATTTACAGATTAAACTGTGTAAACATTTTCCTAACTCTGGGAACCTGAACCCTTTTCTTGAACTAACAGAAATCCTATAAAAATAATCCTTTTGTGTACATGACCAATGATAACAAGTCTTTTGACAGGAGTGCCCTCATGGTGAGCAAAATGCTTTTATGCCGTTCCTGCTATTGAGTAGTATCCACTGTAAAGTAAATGGTTCATTTGATAATGCCAGTACTGTATTCTCCTTAAGTGCTGGGGAAGGGTTGTTAACTGAAACACACAGTACTCAAACATATGTTAATTTCAGCTCCTTTTCCAAGTTTCTGTTAGCAACATGAATTTGCCCAGAAAAAAAACAAAGTATTTTCTGATTAAGTTCTGTTGTAAGTATCTATTTAGGCTTCTAAAGATTCCCAACCCTCCGAGAGAAGAAATTATTACTCACCTTCTTCTTAAATGAGAGATACCTTACTTTCAGATTATGCATCATAGTTCTATTATCCCCTGTAAGAGAAAACAGCCTCCCATACCAACTCTAGCAAGGTCGTTCAAAACCTTTGTGCTTTAATAAGATCACCTCTCATTCTTCTAGTGCAATGAGTATATGCCCTACATTCTCAATCTTTCCACATAACATAACATTTTCCTTCAAGAGACTTTACAACTTTCTCCAAACTACCTTGAATGAAAGTAACCCACTGCTAAAATAAAGAGACCAATATTGTATACAGTAATCAAAGTGCAATCTCATCAATGCCCTGTAAATTTATAGCAAGTCTTCCCTATTTTTATATTTGATCCACCAAGCAATTAAGGCTAACATTCCATTTATCTTCCTAATTACTTGCTGTATTGTTGCAAACTTTTTTGATTCATGTATAAGAATCCCCAGACCTCGTTGCACAGCATTTTTCAGTCTCTCTTAATTTAAATAATATTTTTCTTGTCATAGTGAATTGTATTTTCTGTTTCTTGCTCAATCGTCCATCTGCCTATTGTTTTTTCATTTACTTAAGTCATCTCCATCCCTTGGCCGCTTTTATATTCTCCTCACAACTTGTTTTCCTCGCTACGTTTGTGTTCTCAGCTAATCTGGTTACAATAGCCTTATCTCATTATCCAAATCAGTAATATAGTTTGTAGCTAGTTGAATTTCCAGCATTGAGCCTTCTGCCATCACACTAGTTATAGTTTGCCAAATCAGAAGTGATCCTTTTCTATTTCCTGCCAGTTAGTCAATTTTCTGTCAATGTATTAAATGGATTTTGCAAATCCAAATATATTACGTACAGTGACTCCCAGTTGGCTACTCTACTTTTTGTATCCTCAAAGAACATAAACAAATTTGTCAAAGGTCCTAATCTAGCTAATTAGCATCCTGACTTGGAAATATATCACCATTCCTTCACAGTCATTGGGTGAAAATCCTGGTATTCCCTCTCTTAGGGCATTGTTGGTCAATTTACAGCATGTAATCTGTAGCAGTTTGGAAATACTAGGGGTGGGTAACATAAGCTGGTCCAGCCAATGATGCTTATGTCTCACAAGTAAATTGAAAAAAAACATGATTTCACTTTTGTGAAAGTCTGTTTTGATTTTCTAAATGCCCAGCAACAATATGTTCAGGTCGTAGCCACGGTGATTTGAGAGATGGGAGCAGGATGAGAAGGCAAGGAATGAGATTGAGCAGGCCACCTGACATACCAATGGTCCTGTTCTGTTACTATTCCTCTAGTGGATTCCAGTGTTACATTTATGGCTTTTTAATCTAGCAGAGCTTTTCCATATTCTACTGAATCTTGGAAGATTACACAAACGTATTCACTTTTTTTTTAATAATTGCATGGCAATACAGAATTTAAAATTGCTAAAAGAAGCTGAAATTTTTCATTTTGCAATCTCCAGGACTATGAAGCAAGAAACAGGCTTGAAAAACAGGGGAACCAATTTATACAGCAGAAGAAAAGAGCCCTGACTGGCTGAGCCATCATTGACATGGAGATGCAGCAAGAACAGTTACCTCTCAATCTTCATTCTCAGATCAGATAGATAGATTCTGATTGGTCAGAGTGTTGCCATGGGAATGCAGTGGAGGTTGGAAGTCAACACAACAGCTTTCTTTTCATGAAAGAAGAGTCAACCATTTACAAATTCCTTTTGCCAACATAAAACGGGATCCTGTGTATTAATAAGTGTAGCTTTCAGCACACACAAATACATCACACTGCAAGTCTAGTTAAATATCTTAAATTTATTTCCAGTGTAACTCTTAGCACAGTCCAGATTATTTAACAAATGAGTTCCAAGAGCAGAATCATACTAAAGTCTGCCTACCAATCAGCACTTTCTTCTCATGCCGTAAAAAATGATGCCTCTTGTTCTCAAGTCTGATTCTTGCAACATAGTCCTGATGAGTGCAAGATGAAAAGACTCTAACTCCTGTCACCTTTAGTAACGTTTAAGTTTTTAAAATTGTTTTATGAGATGTGGGCATCATTGGCTAAGCTAGCATTTATTACTTATTCCTAATTGACCTGGAACCATGTGGCTTACTAGGCTATTTCAGAGAGCAGTTAAGAGTCAACAATATTACTGTGGACCTATAATCAGACCCAGTAAGGACTTATTTCCCTAAAGGGCATTAGTGAACCAGATGGATTTTTACAACAATTGGTGATAATTTCTTGGTCACCATTACAGAATAAAACTTTTCACTTCCAGTTTCCTCAAATCCAAATTACTTGTGAGCCTTCAGTCAGGTTAATGTTTCTAGCGCTGTACATTACTCAAATGATACTGATTATTTTAACTTCTTCCCTATAATCTGTCCCTTGATTTCCAAATGCTTTAATTTATTTTCTACCAGGAAAATAGTTATAGTACTTGTTCAAAGCCTTTGCTATTTCTAGTTCTCATTATTAATTTTCCTGGCCACTCTATGGGATCAATGCTTACTTTAGTTACTCTTGACCTTTTTTATGTACGTGTAGAAACTTTTTTTTGCTGGGTTCTAAGACTTTCCCAATCTTTTATCTTACCATTAACCTTTGCAGAGTTGTATGTTTTTTTTCTTTCAATTTGATATAATCTTTTAACTTGCTTTGTTAGCCACAAATAGTGCTTTCTTCGAAGAAACTCTATTATTCAATTGAAAATATTTTCTTTCAACTTTATGAATTATCTCCTTAAATGTCTCTCATTGCTTCACTAACATGCTAACTTTGATTCTATTTCCTTGGCTACTGTAGCTAACTTGGCCTTCACAACTTTGCATTTCCTTTATTCAAGTTTAAGACTCTATTTTCAGAAACAAGTTTCTCACCCTTCAACATCATATATAAATATAACTATGCTATGATCCTTATGCCTAAGCGATCTTTTACTATGAGATTACTAATTAAGCTTGACTCTTTTTAATACAAGTCTTGCTTATATTGCTGAAAAATTAGCCACTTTTCAGGATTATGGAAAATGTTTCTTGATGCTACATTTAGAGCATCTGTTGTCTATCTATGCATACATAACCCAACATGGCTTTAGGAAATTTATTCCTATTCTGAAAGTTTTTGCCCCAACTGTCTATTAAATAATACAAAATCATTTATGTCAAACTAATTTTGTGAAGACGTGGAGATGCCAGTGTTGGACTTGAGTGGACAAAGTTCAAAATCACATGATGCCAGGTTATAGTCCAACAGGTTTATTTGAAATTACAAGCTTTTGGAGTGCTGCTCCTTCGTATGATAGCTAGTGGGACAGGATACATAGGACACAGAAATTGAAAGTAAAAGATCAAAATGTTATATAACTGATGTGATGTATTAGACAAACCTAGATGGCTATAAAGTCTTTAATCACTTAGAATGGGAATATAGGTTTCAATTGTTTATTATGTAATTGTTTATTGTGGGCGGCACGGTGGCACAGTGGTTAGCACTGCTGCCTCACAGCGCCAGAGACCCGGGTTCAATTCCCGGCTCAGGCGACTGACTGTGTGAGTTTGCACGTTCTCCCCGTGTCTGCGTGGGTTTCCTCCGGGTGCTCCGGTTTCCTCCCACAGTCCAAAGATGTGCAGGTTAGGTGAATTGGCCATGCTAAATTGCCCTTAGTGTTAGGTAATAAGGGGTAAATGTAGGGGTATGGGTGGGTTGCGCTTCGGCGGGTCGGTGTGGACTTGTTGGGCCGAAGGGCCTGTTTCCACACTGTAAGTAATCTAATCTAATCTAAAAAAAATCCCAGAAGTTCTTTCAAGTCACTGCCCGAAAACTTAAGGTTTTATCAGTATATTAAAAAACGTTGACATCGCAGCTCAGACAATGCATTAATGATGCGAGGTTAAAGTCTCTCTGTGTCCCAACATGGAGTTAAACTGGTTTTATTTCCAAAGTAGGAATTTATAAAATGTCACATTGACTGCTTACAAAATATGTGCTTTTTGAACAAAGTAGGATATATCTGCAAATGCAAATTCACTCATAGACTTGTGTGTGTGTGTGTGTGTGTGTGGGGTGGGTGGGGGGGGGGTGGGGGTGTGGGGGGGTTGGGGGAGGGAGAGGGTAAGAGTGTGTGTGTGTCTGTGTGTGTGTGTGAGAGAGAGAGTGTGTGTGCACTTGCTTAAGAGAGTGTGTGAGTATATGCCTGTGATAGGGTGTACATGCGTGTCTGAGAGAGAGAGAGAGAGAGAGTGTGTGCTTGCTTAAGAGAGTGTGTGAGTATATGTTATAGGGTGTGCATGTGTGTATGTGCAAGTATATGTGTGTGTGTGCGTGTGTGCATGCATGTACAAGTGTACAGTGTGGTGGGGTCAACTGATATGTGATATGAACCCAAGATTGCGGTTGAGGCCATCTTCATGTGTACTGAACTTGGCTATCAGCTTCTGTTCAGCGATTTTGTGTTGTTGCCTATTCCTAAGTCTGCCTTGGAGAACGCTCACCCAAAGTCCTGAAGCTGAATTTCCTTGATCGCTGAAGTGTTCCCCGAATGGGAGGGAACATCCCTGTCTGGTGATTAATGCACAGTGTCCATTCATCTGTTGTCATAGTGTCTACATGGTCTCCCCAAATACCATGCCTCGGGGCATCCTTGGCTGCAGCATACGAGCGAGGCAACGCTGGCTGAGTCACAGGAGTACCTGCCATGCACGTGGTGGATGGTGTCCCCACGTGTAATGGTAGTATCCTTGTCGACGCTCTGAAATGTCTTACAGTGGTTGCTATGACAGGGTCGTATGGTGTTGTATTCGATGCTGTCCTGAAAGGTGGGCAGTTTGCTGCGAACAATGGTCTGTTTGAGGTTTGGTGCTTGTTTAAGTGCAAGAAGTGGAGGTGTAGTGAAGATCTTGGTGAGGTGTCCATCCTCATCGATAATGTTTTGCAGGCTGCGAAGAACATGGCATAGTTTCTCCGCCTCGGGAAGTACTGGACAATGAAGGGTACCCTATTGGTTGCATCCCATGTCTGTTTCCTGAGGAGGTCATTATGGTTTTTTGCTGTGGCATGTTGGAATTGGCAATCGATGGGTTGAGCATCGTACCCTGTTCTCATGAGGGTGGCCTTCAGCACTTTCAGGTTTCCATTGTGTTCCTCCACATCTGAACAGATCCTGTATGTGTGTGGAGTTTGTCCATAGGGGATGGCTTTTTTAATACGTTAAGCGTGGGAGCTCCAGAAATGCAGCATCGTGAGCTTATCTGTGGGGTTGCAGCAGAGTGAGGTACTGAGATGTCCATCCTTGATGATGATGATGTGTGTTTCTAAGAATGAGACGATTCTAAAGAGTAGTGCATGGTAAGTTTGATGGTGGGATGAAACTTGTTGATATCGCTATGGAGTTGTTTCAGTGACTCCTCGCCGTGGATCCAGAGGAAGAAAATGTCGTCAATGTATCTGATATTTAGTGGTAGTCAAAGATCCTATGCAGCAAAGAGATCTTGTTTTAATTTGTGCATGAAAATGTTGACACATTGAGGTACAAATCTGTTCCCCATGGTTGTTCCGTGTGTCTGGATGAAGATCTGGTTGTCAAAGGTGAAGATATTGTGGTCGAGGATGAAGCGGATGATTTGTAGGATGGTGCCTGGAGATGAGCAGTTTTGGTATTGAGTACTGAGGCTGTTGCAGGATGCCATCGTCATGAGGGATGTTGGTGTAGAGTGCTGAAATGTCCATTGTGACGAGGAGTGTTCCTGGGACTCACCGTATGACTCAGACAATGCTTTAATGATGCGAGGTTAAAGTCTCTCTGTGTCCCAACATGGAGTTGGACTGGTTTTATTTCCAAAGTAGGAATTAATAAAATGTCACATTGACTGCTTACAAAATATGTGCTGGATGCTGAGTTTCTGTAAGAAATCTGTAGTGTCACAACAGAAGCCGGTGTCCCCTGTACAATGGGTTTCAAGATGTCCTCGATAAAGCTAGAGAGGTCTCACACATGGTCCCATTGCCTGTTATGATGAGATGTACAAGTGTGTTGGCTTTGTGAAAGAAGTTATTGAAAAATTCTGAAATTTGTCCAGTTTTAAAAAAAATTATCCAGATGTAGGTCCTGCTAAAAAGGCTGATTTTTATTTTCCATGACTAATTGCCCAGTGAAGATTTTGATGGGCCTTCTCACAGAATAGTTATAAGAATTTGATGCAACCAGATGGATTGTTAGACCATTTCCAAAGGAAGTCAAAACTCAGTCATCCTAAGGTGAGAGTGGGTCACTTCGCAAGCAGATTTGGTAAGAAAGGCAGGTTTAATTTCATGAAGATATTAATGAGTATTTTGGGCATGATGTGACAGTTATGGTAATTAATTGTTCGTTTGTTCAGTTTTTGGTTGTTTCTTTGTGTTAACTGTTATGCCTGTTGTGCGTTATTAGTACAGCCTGGATGTGATTACAGAAAAATAGAAATTAAAACTAAACTGTAAATTTGTGACTTTCAAAGCATTTGTAAATAAAATTCCTGTTAAAACATTGTAACTGCTGTGATCCTTCTGCACATCTCTGAGACATAAAATACAATTGATAATGAAATGGAGAATAATTTAAATTTAGCTTATATTTTTTCCCTTCTACATTGAGAGTTCCTCCATACTGTGGTATGAAGGGACTTCAGAGTTCAAAGCCTATTTGTTTATTATAGAGATGAATGTTTTGTATGGCTCAGTGACCTGACTGAAGAAATGCTTGGAAATTATTTTTGACTAAAAGACAGAAGGCAGTGCACAGAATATAAATTTACACTTGATGCAACAGTAAATGCTCTCAAAAAATATTTCAGACCAAAGAAAACTGCGATAACAAATGATACCTATCCCACTACATATGCAAGAGACCATGGTCAGATGTTCTCAAAAATATCCTCAAATTGTGGGGCAGCTATTGCTGCAAGAAAATTCCCTGCATTAATGGAATAATGTGTTAACTCTAGTCAGTTTCACTTCCATCAGTCTCTGCACATGCATTGAATATATTGTCTTTAAATTGTGTAGGTCTTCTCATGATATGCATTTATATTCAGTATTCATCTGGTATCTGCTCATCCCTATTTATTCTCCGGGAGTATCATTCTTTATTCTGTGTCAGCAATAAGATCACACCTTCCTGATCAGCTGCCTGTAGTGAGGAAACATATTCTCTAGTTGTACATAGATTCCTGAAGTTGTACAAACCAACTGGTCATTCATGTTCATTCATATAACTGAGATGGGAACTATTATTGCCACTTGGATTGACTTTTGTTGAGAACGTTGAGCATTTTCACACTGACTTACTTTCGAATGCTCAGCTCTCGCAATGACTTTGCAGTTTCACCTGAATGAAAATTGACTGTCTATTGTTTTACCTTTATTTTGTTACTCGCGCCTGTCACGAGATCTGAGTAGTTTTTCACTGTTGGAAGAATAGTTAGACATGGTGTAATATTATTTTTTGAACCAGACCACTTTTCATGTCTTTACTTGCTTTATTTCTCCACTCAATGATTGCTTTGTTCAAGTCTGTGTCGAATTTATTTGATATTTTCACAATTCCTTCAGTGATTATAGAATCCCTACAGTGAGGAAACAGGCCCTTTGGCCCAACAAGTCCATACCGACTCTCTGAAGAGTAACCCACCCAGACCCATTCCCCTACCCTATAACTCTACATTTTACCCATATCTATCGCATCTAACTTATGCATCTCTGAACACTATGGGCAATTTAGCATGGCCAATTCACCTAAACTGCACATCTTTGGACTGTGGGAGGAAACTGGAGTACCCGGAGGAAACCTTTGCGGACACCGGGTGAATGTGCAAACTCCACACAGTCGCCAGAGGCTGGAATTGAATCCGAGTCCCTGGCGCTGTGAGGCAGCAGTGCTAAACACTGAGCCACTGTGCCACCTCAGTCTTCTTTTGTGACTGCGGTTAGTGTGGACATGGCATATGATATTGAATTTTCCAATCATATTTGAAGTAACTGAATTCCACACATGATTTGAGAGTCACTGTCACTTAACACAAAGTCCAGAATACTGTACTGACTGAAGTGTGCTTTTCATCTCACTAGTAGTCATTGATGTCAGTTGGCCTAACTCTCAGTGGTCATAATAAAACTGATGGTGAATGGATGGCACAAGAGCGAAGAGATCTACTCCAAGTTACACCTGTGGTCCGTCTGGGATATCTTGCGCCATTAGTGGCTCATTAGCTTGCTCCATTTGGTATTCACCACTAACATTGCATTGGCTGATGTGAACTTTATTTTCATTGCTTGTGTATTAAAGGAGATGAAAATGAGGGTCACAGCAGTTACTTCTGGTGCAGATGGGGAGGTGTCCTCAGTGAATGTGCAGGGTCGGGATAGAGGGAAGGTGGGATTAGTGCTGTCGTGAATTGAGGTGGGTGATGTCAAATAAAGGAAGGTAGTGCAAGTAATTGTGAGAGTGGTAGAGCATGAACCTTTGTGGGTATAGTAGCAGGACTGAGTGAATGTGATGTATCAGAGAGAAGATGGTGGCACATGCTGGGGGAGCATATATAGTCATTGGGAGAAAGTGGGGACTGCAGATGCTGGAGAAGAGTGTGGTCCTGGAAAAGCACAGCTGGTCAGGCAACATCCGAGGAGTAGGAGAGTCGATGTTTCGAGCATAAACTCTTCATCAGGAATGAGGCTTGTGGCCCAAGGGGGCTGAGAAATAAATGGGAGGGGGGTGGGGCTGGGGGGGGTGGGGAAAAGTAGCTGGGAATGTGATAGGTAGATGAAGTTGGAGGTGAATGTGATAGGTCAGAGAGGAGGGTGGAGCGGATAGGCAGGAAGATTGATGGACAGGTAGGATAGGTCAAGAGGGCACTGCCGAGTTGGAAGGTTGGATCTGGCATAAGGTAGGGGGAGGGGAAATGAGGAAACTGGTGAAATCCACATTGATCCCGTGTGGCTGGAGGGTCCCAAGGCAGAAGATGAGGCATTCTTCCTCCAGGCATTGGGTGGTAAGAGTTTGGTGGTGGAGGAGACCCAGGACTTGCATGTCCTTGGCGGAGTGGGAGGGGGAGTTAAAGTGTTTGGTCATGGGGCAGTGGAGTTGTTTGGTGCGTGTGCCCCAGAGATGTTCTCTGAAATGTTCTGCAAGTTGGTGTTCTGTCTCCCCAGTGTAGAGGAGACCACATCAGGAGTCATTTACTCACTTCAGAAGGTGTGAGAGTGCTTTAGCCAGGGTAGCTACCTCACACCAGGCTGGCAGCATCGGTTGTCATGGTCTCCACTGGTGATCTTGTGGAATGAGGAATTCCCACCACTGTGTCCCCTATCCAATAGGACCTCTAAGGTCCCTGCCTGCGCACCAGGTCATAGAGTCATAGAATCATGCACCATGGTCAGTGATTTTCTCCTGTTTCCCGTGCTCAGGACAATTGTCAGGAGCCATGCAGGGCAGTTCCTGATTCACAGTGCTTGTCTTGCTGCACAGTCACAGATTCAGAAATCTTAATCGTGTCAATAGCGACCTTCATATTCTCTAGACATTTTGTTCTTTGGGAAAATGGAGATGCTGAAATGACTATATGTATATATTATTTGTTTAGGATGGTTTAATTTAAAATGTTTTCATTTTACAAAGGGGAAATGATGTGGTAGTCCATTGCTTGGTATTTGATTCTGTACTTCTTTTAACTGCTTTAAGTGCTGTGTACCAATAATCAAATTTGCCTGCAGTTACAAAGAAAATTAAAAGCAAACAATAAGTTTATGGCTGCACAGATATTTGAAAAGTTTTCATAAATAAAGCTCCTGATCAGATCTAGAAAGAGTAATGTCATCTCTGCATATTTGCAAACACGTAACACAACAGTCCTACTGTAATAAAAATAGGAAGTGTTGAAGAAACTCTGCAGGCCTGGAAGCAACTGTGGAGAGAGAAACACAGAGTTACAAAGTCTGCTTCTTTGGAAATGAGTTTAGAATAATCCTATGGCCGCAAGGGCATTTTAACTGACACTAGTTTTTCTTTTTGTTTCCAGATATTTTCCAATTTGCTGTGATAGGAGTTAAACTCAGGTTTACTGGATGATGAGTCTCGTCTTCTGGATTTATGATCTTGTAATTTCACGACTGTACTGTTACTGAGGAAGGCTAGGAAATTGCCTGTATAATTCCTAAAAATTGTATCACTGACCTCCTGGCACCCCTAGTGTTTGCTATTTCAGAGTCAATCATTGCTCAGTGGTAGCATTCCCATTTCAGAGATCGAAGTTTATACACTCAAGTTACACTTCAGGATTTGAGAACCCCACAATCAATTTTGCCTCCAGCGCAATATTGAAGGACTATTGTGTTGTAAGAGGTGCCACCTTTTGGATGAAACTTCAAACTGAGGCCCTGTTTATCCTATCAGGTGGCATTAAAGGATCCCTGGCACTACTTTGACAACAAGCAGGTGCCCTGGTTGTATTTAACTCTCAATCAACATATCAAAAATAGCTTTATCTGTCATAATTATTGTCATAATTTATGAGCACTTACTGTGTGAATTGGCCGTCAGTTTCCTATGCTATAACAGTGACTACAATTCAAACGTACTTCATTGGCAGTTACGCAGTTTGGAATATCCTGAGATTGTGAATTATATAATTGCAAGTCTTTCCTTTTTTAAAAAATCGCAATTTCTACCACTGACTATTTTAGTCTTCAAAAGTCACAGTCAAGCCCCCTGTGGCAGTAATGAGCTATGCCTTGGAAGTTGCTAGACAAGGGAATTGTGCACAGCTTTAGGAGGTTTCACGCCTGGTGATTTATTGTGGTAAAGTATGCTGGAATTTACACAGCAGTTGAGGCATCTCTCAGGTTTTGCTGTCTTGGTGTCTCCTTCTCATATCATTCTTATCCCCCACTGCACTGATGATATTCAGCCAGCAAAGATACTGCTTTTTGAAATACTCAATCATTCCTTTTCCCTTAAGGTACATAGCTATATTTAAAAATACAGTTATTAACATTATTAATATTTTTGGGAACTGGTGGTCTATGTAATTTGACTATAGTGTTATCTACAATTAGGGATAATATTCAAAACTACCTAATGGGATGTGAGACATATTTTTGAACAGTCGAAGGTCATGAAGATGCAATATCAATACTGGTTATCTTTTCTTTTCCAATACTACACTATACCTCTAAACTGGTCAAAGTCGAAATGTGCGTGATTAAAATACTTAGGCTTAACTGGTTCTAGATTTAATTTCTTCTCAGTGCCTAATAAGTCAATCTCAACCAGAGCAATAGTTGGGTGTTGCAATTGGTCATGGCATCTCAGAGGATATGGAGGAATTAGCCATAGCTGTTGCTCGTGGTTAATAATAAACGACTCCCTGGTGCAGTGGAAAGGGGAAAGTTGGGCCAAATTATGACTCTGTCACTACTGTTGGTAGTTTCTTGGATTGATGGTTCCTCAATAAAGGCATTGCTTGCGGAGGGGGATTCCCAGTAGGATCCATTGTCTTCAAGAGTGGTGCAAAGAAGACAAAAAAAAAGACGTTTGTATCACTGTTGTTAACTTCTTGTGGTTGTTTGGAAGCTTTGTATTTTAACCATGAATGTGTTAAAAATCTATTTGACATGACATCAGCTTCCAAACTCTGTTTGCACCAGAAGGAGACTAAATAGCTCATCTGATAACATCGACCCATCAAGGAATACAGTATCTAAAAGGCAGAAAATGAAAAACATTCTGCGTTTGTTTTTATTTATTTTAGGAAGTTTGGCTCTGCCCGCAGCCTTGGTCACACCTGTAGCTGGAGGGGAAACTGGACTGATTTCACTGAAGAGTGGCTGAGATGGTTCCTCTTGCTGGCAGTTGACAAGCAGTGGACTGATAGCCTGATTGCTAAACGATTTTCAAAATAGCCTGTAGGAAATAGCAGTCTATCATACAGCCCTGACACACTGACTTCTACCAACAATTTTCATTCTGTCTGACTCACTTCCTATCCTAACCCCACAACACACTGCACCCCCATCCCCCACAACCTCCTCCAGACAGGTATTTCCTGAGGGAGGGACTTGATGGCAGTTAAAGGGGGGGATCAAGTTTCCTCAACTCTGCTTTCCCAATGTTGCTTTTCTGAGATCAATCCAACATAATGAAATAAATGGCTATATTCATTCTGCTTTTTGGCTGCCATGTCCTACAAAGTGAGGCTGTGGTTACACAATGAGAGGTTCCTGCAGGTTGCAGGCTGACTGCAGAGATTCCAACAATAAGAGGCAGTCTCTGAAGAATGCTGCATGCCTGCAATACGGGTTAACAGCTGCTGGTTGGATGATGTTACAGGTTTCTGAAGGTATTAAGAATGACAGCTGCTCGTCTCATTACCCTGCTTTCTTCGTATGGAAAGAAGTAAACAAATGAAAGTCAGAAAAAAAGATACTGCTGTTGCATTGTGAAGGGACATCAGTTTTACGGTAGATGAGTCTGATCGTTGAACTGATAAATAGTTTTCACTTTATGGTATCTGGATTAATTTAATATTGTAACAACTCATCGTTTTCACTCTTGCAACGAATAACTGAATAGGACATTGGTTATAGTGTTGCAGTCAAAGTTTGAACTTTGCACAAGAACATATTTGTTTTCTATTCTTTGTGAATACAATTAGTAGCAACGTCATCAAACCAATTGCATTCAGATTTCAGCCACAACATCAGGCGAAACGAAGAGTTGTCAAGTGATTCTGATGACTAAGTTCGTAAACAAAAGGTCCAGAGTGAAACGCAAATGCCAATTTGACTTGCTCTCTCTGTTGTTGATCCCAGGATGTAATTTGTGCTCCTAATTTAGGGTGGCACGGTGGCTCAGTGGTTAGCACTGCTACCTCACAGCGCCAGAGATCTGGGTTCAATTACTGCCTCGGGTAACTGACTGTGTGGAGTTTGCACATTCTCCCCATGTCTGCGTGGGTTTCCTCCGGGTGCTCTGGTTTTCTCCCACAGTCCAAAGATGTGCAGGTCAGGTGAACTGGCCATGCTAAATTGCCCATAGTGTTAGGTGCATTAGTCAGGGGGAAATACAGGGTAGGGGAATGGATGTGGGTGGATTACTCTTCAGAGGATCCGGTATGGACTTGTTGGGCCAAAGGAGAAAGTGAGGACTGCAGATGCTGGAGATCAGAGTTGAAAAATGTGTTGCTGGAAAAGCGCAGCAGGTCAGGCAGCATCCAAGGAGCAGGAGAATCGACGTTTCGGGCATAAGCCCTTCTTCTTGTTGGGCCAAAGGGCCTGTTTCCATACTGTAGGGTGTCTAATGTAATCTAACCTGATCTAATTTGATAGTGGGTGGTGGGGGAAGTGGTAGCTGTTTACCACTGTATCACAACAAGAGAGGAGAATCAGAGTGGTCTCCCCCCAAGTGCCCATGCCTGGATAAGTTGTAATAGTGTGTATAGCTGGATAGCCTACTTGCACTCACCTCTTGTGTACATGGAGAAACTTTGGTGAGATACTGGAGGTGGGGAGGGGGTTGACTGGTGGAACAGGATTGATAGAGAAGTGGCAAATAGCTTGATAAATGACTGATGTACAACTCCAAGGAGAGAGTGAGGACTGTAGGTGCTGGAGATCGAGTTGAGAGTGTGGTCCTAGAAATGCACAGCAGGTCAGACAGTATCTGAGGAGCAGGAGAGTCAATGTTTCGGGCATAAGCACTTCATCAGAAATGAAGCTTGTGGATCAGGCCTGAGAGATAAATGGGAGGGGGATGGGGTTGCGGGGAGCTGGGGGGTGGTGAGGGGATGTAGCTGCGAAAGCGATAGGTGGATGAAGATGAAGGAGAAGGTGGTAGGTCAGAGGGGGCAGTGATGGGTGGGTCAGGAGGTGGTGCCGAGTTGGAGGTTTGAACTGGGATAATGTGGGGGGAAGGGAAATGAGGAAGCTGTTGAAATCCACATTTATTCCGTGTGGTTGCAGGGTCCTAAGGCGGAAAATGAGGTGCTCCTCCACCAAGCGTTAGGTGGTAATGGTTTGGTGGTGGAGGAGGACCAGGACATGCATGTCCTTGATGGAATGTGAGGGGGAGTTGAAGTGTTCAGCCACGGGACGGTGGGGTTGGTGAGTGCGGGTGACCCAGAGATGTTCTCTAAAATGATCTGCAAGAAGGCATCCTGTCTCCCCAATATAGAGGAGACCACATTTGGTGCAACGTATGCAGTAGATGACATTGGTAGAGGTACAGGTGAATTTCTGACAGATGTGGAAGGATCCTTTGGGGCCTTGGCTGGAGGTCAAGGGAGTGGTGTGCACGCAGGTTTTGCACCTCCTGCAGTGGCAGGGAAAGGTGCCAGATGTGAGGTGTGGGCCTGATGAGGGAGTCACTGATGGAATGTCTTTTTAGAACACTGATAGGGGTGGGGAGGGAAATATATCTTTGGTGGTGTGGTCCATTTGGACGTGGCGGAAGTGGCGGAGGATGATGCATTGTATGTAGAGGTTGGTGCGGTGGAAGGTGAGGGCCGGGGGCTTCTGTCCTTGTTGCATTGGGAGGGGTGGGGTGGTCAAGGGCGGTGGTGTGTGAAGTGGAGGAGATGTGCTGGAGGGCATTGTCAACCATGTGGGAAGGGAAGTTGCGATCGTGGAAGAAGGAGGCTATCTGGGGCTTTCTGAGGTGGAATTGGTCATCCTGGGAACAGATGTGGCGGAGGTGAGGGAATTGGGAATAGGGGATGGAGTTTTTACAGGAGGTAGGGTGGGAGGAGGTGTAGTGTAGGTAGCTGTGGGAGTCAATGGGCTTGTAATATATGTCTGTGGTTAGTCGGTCACCAGAGATGGAGATGGCGAGGTGCAGGAAGGAGTGGGAGGTGTCTGAAATGGTCCAGGTGAATTTGAGGTTGGGGTGGAAGGTGTTAGTAAATTTGATGAACTGTTCAACCTCCTCGTGGGAGCATGAGGCGGGATCGATGCGGTCATCGATGTAACAGAGGAACAGGTGGGGGTGGTGCCAGTGTAACTGCGGAAAATGGACTTTCCACATCTCCGACAAACAGACATTTCTGGGTCCCATGTGCATGTCCATCGCTACCACTTTGTTTTGGAGGAAGTGGAAGGATTGGAAGGAGAAGTTGTTGAGGATGCAATCATTACCAATACTCTTGCTGCAAAGCATCGGTGCAAGGGGTCCCGAGGCTGTGCTCTCTGGTGTCATCATTCTTTTGAGTCAATGCTGCCATTATTTAAGATTGTACTATTTGAATTCAGGTACCTGAGAGCTTGAGGCTATATTTTGTTATATAATGTAGACCAGGTGGATTTAGGTGGGAAACAACAATCATTTTACACCCGGTCTTGTTGAAAAATCTTTCATTATCGTGGTATCTTGGTTGTTGCTACCTCCCTCCAACCCCACCTCCTTCCCATTTATCTCTCAGCCCTGACCCACAAGCCTCATTCCCGATGAAGGGCTTATGCCCGGAACATCGATTCTCCTGCTCCTCGGATGCTGCCTGATCTGCTGTGCTTTTCCAGCATCCACTCTCGACTCTGATCTCCAGCATCTGCAGTCCTCACTTTCTCCTAGATTGTTGCTTTTGCACTGGTTAGTATTTTAAAGCTGTGGGACTTCAAATTTTTTGAGAGGTTTCCAGATTAAAAAGAATTACGGTAATGTTTTCCACTGCTCTGTTAATCTTGGTGAAATTTGAGGGCATAAGTTTAAAATCATCATGAAGGAACAGGTAAAGGAGGAATTATTTCAAGCAACGGACTGTTTGGGCTTGCAATGCCTTCAGAAACAAAGGTGGAAGTAGAATTACAGTTAAATATTTTTATAAAGAATTGAAAGTAAAAAAGGAACACAAGTGTTAAGGGACTGAGTGACAGGATTTGCTGAATGGTTGCTTGCTGTGATGCAAAATTATATTATTCAGACCTATTAATTCTAAAATATTCCCAGGCTGAAGTCAATTGCAATAAAACCAATTGTGAATTAATTTTTAATTGTTAAACAGCACTATTACAAAATTTATTTTCTATTAATCAACCATATGGGTGTGATTGGGTCTTAAATGTGTTGGTTGTTTGGATTTCATAGATCTAGTCCTACCCACATAATTAAAAGATATTTCCAAAGCTGAATAAATCACAATATAGTCCCGCAAAAAGATAACTAGAATGTTATTTACATTGAGAAAATACTTTAACGTTGTTTTTTAGAGGTGTAGAACTGGAACGTCACAGTTAAACCCATGTTTAATATAATCTTCAAAATGTTGAACAAGTTTACAGCTCATTATCAGAGCTGAACACTTCAATGAGAACAATATTTTGAAATGGCAACTTTGGAGTTATTCAACATGATGGCACTGCAGAGTGAGTCTCTTCAGGTTAGGCACAAAATGTTCCAATGTGGCACACATTTTTATATTTTATAATTAAAATAACATGGCAAAACTACTTTTCAAACATATATTGATGAGTGACACAACACTGTCAAGTGCAACTGAATGGTGCTGTCATTTTGAAGGGGTATTGTTGACAGTAAAATGTTCAGCCAACTACATTTGTCTGAGTGAGGAACAACAAAAGTATGTGACATTGCGAGGAATTGATATGATTTGTCTGTCAACATGATTTATGTCATTGTATCTTGAATTTGTAATGAAATGAATAAAGCTATGTCAACTTGTCCTATGGAGAACTATCTCATTTTAGCTAGGGTTGAATTGGAGACACTACAATTGAACCCAGTGTCTCAGGGCTAGACAGGAAAAACAGCTGGGATCTCTCCTGCTGTTTGCTGTGCAATGATTCCCGTTGATATGTACATGTGGATATTGGTTGACAGCAGGGTCGAATTCCACTGTGATGGTTTCCACAGCTGAATAATCTGATAACAATCATTGCTTTAGTTCTTAAGAAAATACTCACTTAAATGTTTGCACCCTTGGAAGTTAAGCCAGAAGTGGAAACAAGTGGAAAAGTAAAGTAAAAGATCAAAGTAACAATATTTCCAAAGTTTCACAAAGAAATTTTTAATGTGTATTGTAACCCACTAATAGATTTTGAGAGTGAAGAATAAATTTTTAGAAACCATTAATTGAATTCACTGCTTGCCAACCTTTTTTGGTAAAGCAGAGTGGATTGTGTTTACAGCATGGAATTTCTGGACTGCAAGCCAGGAGTTATTGAATACACAAACCACTCCAAAGAGTTAGTCTTTCCTGGCTCCACTGAATGTATGCAAAATTTAATAAATATATCATGATATTTATAACTTACTAGGTTCTGTAAAAGATTTGTGGCTTTTTCAATAACAAAATGGAACATAGACCACAGAACAATACAGCACATGAAAGGACCCTTTGGCCAATGATGTTATGCTGAATATGACGCCAAATTTAACTAATCCCTATTGCCTGCCCTTTGTCCAAATCCCTCCATTCCTTGCATATTCATGTACTTACCTAAAAATCTTCCTCCACCACCACACCTGGCATTGCATTCCAGACTCCTACCACACTCTGTGTAAAAAACGTACCCCTCACATCTCCCTTGAACTTATCCCTCTCATCTTAAATGCTTGCTCCCTAATTTTAGACATTTCAACTCTGGGAAAAAGATTCTGACTGTCAACCCTATCTACGCATCTCATAATTTTATAGACTTCTATCAAGTCTCCCCCCAGACTCCACCACTCCAGGGAAAACAATCTGAGTTTTTTTAGCCTCTCCTTATAGCTCATACCATCTAATCCAGGCAGCATCCTGATAAACCTCTTATGCACCCTCTCCAAAGCCTTCACATCCTTCCTGTAATGTGACGACCAGAATTAAATGCAAAACTCTTAAGTGTGGCCTAACCAAAGTCTTATAAAGCTGCAACATGACATCCTGACTCTTATCCTCAATTCCCTGACCAATAAATGCACGCATGCCATACACCTTTTTTTTTAACCACCCTATCTATTTACATGGCCACTTTCATGGAGTTATGGACTTGAACCCCAAGATCCCTGTGTACACCAATACTGTTCAGAGTCCTGCCATTAACTGCATATCTTTCCTTAATATTTGATCTCCCAAAGTGCAACATCTCACACTTACCTAGATTAAACTTCAGTTGCCATTTCTCTGCTCATATCCACAACTGATCAATATCCCACTGTATCTTTTGACAACCTTCTACACTACTCACAGCTTCACCGATCTTTGTATCATCTTGAAAGCTTACTAATTCACCCATCTACATTTTCATCTAAGTCATTTATATACATTAGAAGTTTTTGTTGCAAACGTTTCGTCCCCTGGCTAGGTGACATCATCAGTGCTTGGGAGCCTCCTGCGAAGCGCTTCTTTGATGTTTCCTCCGGTGTTTATAGTGGTCTGTCCCTGCCGCTTTCGGTTGTCAGTTTCAGCTGTCCGCTGTAGTGGTTGGTATATTGGGTCCAGGTCGATGTGTTTGTTGATGGAGTTTGTGGATGAATGCCATGCTTCTAGGAATTCCCTGGCTGTTCTCTGTCTGGCTTGCCCTATGATAGTAGTGTTGTCCCAGTCGAATTCATGTTGCTTGTTGTCTGCGTGTGTGGCTACTAAGGATAGCTGGTCGTGTCGTTTCGTGGCTAGTTGATGTTCATGTATGCGGATTGTTAGCTGTCTTCCTGTTTGTCCTATATAGTGTTTAGTGCAGTCCTTGCATGGTATTTTGTACACTACATTCGTCTTGCTCATGTTGGGTATCGGGTCCTTCGTTCTGGTGAGTTGTTGTCTGAGCGTGGCTGTTGGTTTGTGTGCCGTTATGAGTCCTAGGGGTCTCAGTAGTCTGGCAGTCAGTTCCGAGATGCTCCTGATGTATGGTAGTGTGGCTAGTCCTTTTGGTTGTGGTATGTCCTCGTTCCGTGGTCTTTCTCTTAGGCATCTGCTGATGAAGTTGCGTGGGTATCCGTTTTTGGCGAATACGTTGTATAGGTGTTCCTCTTCTTCTTTTTGCAGTCCTGGTGTACTGCAGTGTGTTGTGGCCCTTTTGAATAGTGTCCTGATGCAGCTTCGTTTGTGTGTGTTGGGGTGGTTACTTTCATAGTTTAGGACTTGGTCTGTGTGTGTGGCTTTCCTGTATACTCTTGTAGTGAATTCTCCGTCTGGTGTTCTCTGTACCATCACGTCTAGGAATGGGAGTTGGCTATCCTTTTCTTCTTCTCTTGTGAATCGGATTCCTGTGAGTGTGGCGTTGATGATCCGGTGTGTTTTTTCTATTTCCGTGTTTCCGGAATGAGGACATACCACAACCAAAAGGACTAGCCACACTACCATTTTATTTGGAAACACTAGCTTTTGGAGCACTGCTCCTTCATCAGATGGTTGTGGTATCTCCAAGAAGATTGTACATTTTGACACAGACGTTAAATTTCGACATTTGCTATAAATTCTGTGCCTTACGATCTTCTACTCCACAACCATCTGATGAAGGAGCAGTGCTCTGAAAGCTAGTGCTTCTTAATAAACCTGTTGGACTATAACCTGATGTTGTGTGATTTTTTTAACTTTCCATTGTGAAGAACAGTCACTGGACCCAAAATGTTAACTCTGATTTCTCTCCAAATATGCTGCCAGAAATGTTGTTTTGGTTTTTTACTTAGCTTTTTTTAGTGTCTGTAGAGATTAGAATGATCTTATTACATGGCTGTAGTTTCTGGATGTTGTCTCACAGCCTTTAAAATTATGTATGTGGTAATATTATTTCACAAGGTGAGTTGTTCCACTATTAGGTCGCTTGATGTTCCACTGATTACATGAGTAAATTATAATCTCTGTTCAAACACTTGTGCACTTTTCTATTAATGAAGGGCACCTCTTTACTGACATCCAAATGAAACATCTCTATCATTTACCTGTCAGGAAACTAGCCCACACCCATTTGATTAAACATAGATACCTTAGATTTGACAACAGTACTAGATTCATTCAAAAATAGTAGAACCATTATTTCTCTATATTTAGCTCTTTCATCACATTGGCTAATTTTTGACCTTCCTAATGCATGTTAAAAATGTCAGATGAACAGCTCTATTGAGGATAGACAAAGAGAACCATACAACAGTGCTTTGTGTATTTATGATGCATCTTAAAGTCAGATAATACATGAAGTCTGGGAACATCACTCAATTCAGCAGAGAGCTGGAGAAGAATGGAGTCACTATATGTGCATATTGATATAAATCTGCTTTAATAGACTGTCTGCCTTTCCAACCTGATAGAAAAACAAGGTAAAAAAGGCTTTTGGTTCTGAAGTAGTTTAATAAAAAAAAAATCATGGAAAACTTTGCAAAGCTACAACACTTCAAGAATGGTAAAAAAAGGTTTAGAAAAAAGTTGGAATGTCCTTGCAGTTAATTTGTTTTTATTTTTTATACATTATTTAAACATCTGATGAAAATATTTTATTGATCTGATTTATGTCAGTTATAATTATGGCTAAATTCTGTTCATTTCAGTAAAATGCAGGTTAATTCATAATTGCATCATTGGTAGTGATAGAAGGACACACAATAAACCGATTTCAGTTTAGTATGAGTGTAAGGAACTAACTATGCATAAGCTGTATAGAATTGTAAATACAAATTTGCTAATGATACAGTAGTATGGCTGATCAGATCAGAAAGTCACAAATAAAACAGAGATGGATTGATTATGGCAAATCCTGATCAATGTGGCTGGTGTGAAAACAAACAATAATAAAACAAAACTCTGAATGCAGTAAATCTGAAACAAACTTTGCTTTGATATGGAAACTGTCTTAGCCGGAGGTATAGACGGTCAACAGGAAACTACATTTGCAGCCATGAACAAAATCAGCCAGGTTTTATCAAATGACACACAAGCTCAAGGGGCTGAATGGTTTATTATGTTTCTAATTCATACTCATATGTTCAAATGTTAGTGTGTTAGCTGATCCAGACTTTTCCACCTGAATGAATCTTCCAAATATCCTTCAGCCTAAGAAACTATTATCTCAACTTCTCCACCTTGAAGACCCTCAGATGATTGTCATTTCGCACAAACAATATTAGATATCTGTTAGTTCTAAATTGTTACAAACTGGTGTTAATCTTACTAGGATGGTTTGTCACTTACATTTCTCATCAGTCTTGGGTACAACTGTTTGCAGAATTGTTCACATATCCAAATGTAGATTTAGGAAGATGCATGACATAGCATGATTGTGGGAGCAGAACATTGTAAATATATTTTAACAAGTTGGAATTCCTTTAGTGCTGTTTCTGCTCCATTGGTATGAACACACTGGAAATGCAGAATGAGTGTATCACAGGAGCAGGAACAGCATGAAAGGAAACTTCTACCATAAAGGTCTGAAAGGATCTGGTGCCAAAAATTTGAAAAGCCTCAAGAAGTTTCGAAATACATTAGATGCCACTGCCGCAACTGAAGGTGAGAAAAATTTTAAAAGTGTTTGATAGAAATGATTAGAAAAGAGACTCCATGGATGGACCAAATCAGCGAGCAAGTGACTGAGTCCTTGTTGAATGGCAACCAAAGTGGAAATGTCAGGCATGTGTTGGTTGCAAAGAAGTTTGTTTTCCATGCCAGTCCATAAACCCACATGTAAAACAACATTACAATATGCTTGGAGAAAAGTGAGGAAAGCCTTTATTCACAAGTGACTGGTATTGTGACTTGCTGCACCACCCTGATACTGTCAGAACAAATTATGTTATTTACGTAAATAAATTAAACTATTGCACAAAGGTTACACGGACCTAATGTTACAAGGGTAGGAACTGTTGAAGAATAATTTCTGAATTTACTATGCAACATAGTGTGTGCAGCAAAGCATGTCATTACACAATCCATTACTGTGGTATTGGGAGGCATTTGAATTTGAATTTACCAGGTCCTAGCTTTGTACCCAACTTTCTGAAAAGGGAACATTCTCTAATGGCACAGTAAAGGAAGAATTAGTGCAGAAACTGCTTTGGATAAAATTAGGTAAAGAGGCAATTTTAAAAATATTCTCAATCTTCAAAGTAGAAAAGCCGTAAGTCTGCATATTCTTGATTTTAGGATGCTGAGTTATAGAGTTGTACAGGACAGAATCAGACCCTTCGGTCTAACTCGTTCACACTGACCAGAAATCCTAAATTAATCTAGTTCCATTTTCCAGCATTTGGTCTATGTCCCTCTAAGCCCTTCCTATTCATTTACCTATCCATATGTCTTTTAAATGCTATAATTGTACCCGCTTCCACCACATCCTCTGGCAGCTTATTCCATACATGCACCATCCTCTGTGTGAAAGAGTTGCCCCTTAGGTCAGTCTTACATCTTTCCCCTCTTACCTTAAAAAGTACACCTTCTAGGTTTGGACTCCCCTACCCTGGGGAAACGTTCTTGACCAATCACCCTGTCCATGCCTCTCATGATTTTATAAACCGCTATAAGGTCACTCCTCAGCCTCTGACGCTCCAGGGAAAATAGCCCCAGCCTTTTCAGCCTCTCCCTATCACTCCAACCCTGGCAACATCCTTGTACATCTTTTCTGCATATTTTGAAGTTTAACAAGATCTTTCCTATAGCAGGGAGAGCAGAATTGAATGGATATAAAGTTAGAATTTGAAATGGTTGTGGTCACAGTCTTCTAAACAATTTCTTGCAGTGAGTTATATTCCATCAAAAGGTGATGGAAGCAGATTCAACATTGACCTTCAAGAGAGAATTGGATGTACACCTTAAAGGAAAAAAGTGGATATGGCTATGGGGAAGAAAAGTAGCTGGTTGTAGGACTGAATGCATAGTTCTTCCAACAAGATATAATAGGGATTATAGGCCAAATCATTCCCTTATGTGTTGTATCATTCCATGATTCTCTAATGCTATAATACCTTGAGGGCAAAAGATAGCAAGGACTGAACAATGGGGCTCGTGATGAAGGCTCCACATTGGGCATTTCTGCATCATGGGTGACAGAGAGACCTTATCATTGATAGGTTCATGGCTAATCAGACCAACCATGTATCTTCAACTGTCAATGTACGTGGTGATCACCTAAATGTCCAGTTCAAACCTACACTGCAAAAAATATTTATCTTTTGCTTTAATTCAACTATCTTAAAAAGGAAGCAATGAGTACCACTAATAATCCACTTCTCGCTGGTGGTGAGCATGAGCAGCACTTCCACTCAAGCATGTTGGCTCTTGGTATCCAAATACAGAAGAACCTGGATTATCTGGTAATCGATAATCTGAATATCGGATTATCTGGCAAGATTGCAAGGTCCCGATGCTTGGCTAAACTATGTTATCTGGCATTCAATTATCCGGAATTCGATTAGCCAAATGAAATACTCCCCGCCTGTGTCTTTCGGATAATTGAGGTTCCTCTGTAGTCAATTGGTGATTCAGAACCCAAGCATTGCTGAAAGAAGACGCATATTGTCAAAGCTTCATGTTTTGCACTCATCATGACAATTCACAAGAATACCAGTACGAGGCAAAAACAAACATTTATACTGCATGAAATAACAGTGTGACTGGTTAGCAAGTGGACTATGATTGATAGAAGCATTGTCATGAAGAATGTACTCTTCAGTGCTGATTGAGAGTTAACTGCCAGGCTTTGCTTTTGTTGACTTTGATTGGTAGGGCATTGCCCTGAGAAATGAACAGTGACTAGCTGTGACCTATTGTATTGAGTTGAAGCATGCACAGAGTATGTACATGTTCTTCCTATCTGCAAAGAATAGGGCTCTGAGTATTAATATGCGTCACTTCCAGTATTTGTAAGTCGACCACATAGTGAGCCTGGCTGATAATCCTAGACTGGTTCTCAGCGTAATTCCTCATACACTCAGAATTATCCAGTAAATGTTGTCCAATTGTGGAATCACATCTAACGTTAGACACTGAACTGTGAGTTTTGCAAGCTTGGGCTGGTTGGGTATGGTCGGCACCTTGCTCATTGTGAACAACTGAACTGTCAAGCTATTTGATACAATCTGTCAGTCATTGGTAAGTATGGCCTACGTACCAATCATCACAACAGAACTGAAGTTCATATCCCACATCATTCATTCATCTTACTGGCAGAATATCTTTTTGGCTTGATAGCAGCATCTTCTCAGTGGGAACCACTACTCCTGCTGTTACTCTATAGTAGCAGTGTGAAAGAGCTACTTTCACCTATTGCTCAAACATTTGACATCCCTTACAATTCCAGAGTAATCTGAGGTGGACTGAGCATTTTTCACAATCAAGAATGACTGTCTTAAGACCATTAAAATGTGTGCATGATATATGGCGAGATATGATCTGATCACGATAGCCATTATCCCACAGAATGGCTTTGATGTGCTCTACTTCACCGTGCAATCTTGATGCTGAAACTGTCACTTTAATGCAAACACAAACCTGGAGAAATGTAAAATAAACTGTCAACAAGCCTTCATCTATTTTACACAATTGCAAAACTGAAAATCTATTTTGAGCGGATAAAGATAAACTGGACATTATGATGTTTCAAAAATGTAGCACACATTAATGCGTTGTGAATATTTAAGGTGCAACTTGAAAAATGTGGCCCTGACAGTAACAGCTGAAATTACTGGACGTGAACCCCATGATTCATTGCAGTTTCAGGATCCAATGAGCAGTAATGGAAAAAGATTGCAATAGATAGTCTCTATAAACAGACAGAAGACAGCTTGTTGATATAAAACAAATACCATTCACAGGCAGGAATATTTTTAAACTGTGCTCCATTTATGGCAAGTTGTTAAAATGTAAAAGCAAAACCTATAAACCTTGGATTGTATTTAGGAGCCTGATATGTTATTTATTAATCAGTCTTTTCATAATTAGTCTTGTTACTTAAGAAGTTGGGGTAATATGGACAGAGAATTGATTATAGTAGAAAACAGAGTATAAATAGGTCATTTTGAGGTTTGATGTCTGTTATTAAACTAGTGCAACAGGGATCAGTACTCGAGCTCAGCCTTTAAAAACCATATATGACCAAAATCACGTGCATGGAGGTGCATAATTTCCCTTGCTTTGATACTATAACATCTGTTAGCTCAAAAGACCTCCACTTAGAGATATTTAATTTGTTACCATATGCCATCAGTGCTCTTTCTTCATCGCTACTGCTCACCTATGCTTCCTGCTCAACTTTACTCTGGGTTCCTCCACCAGATGGAAAACAGAGATCTGATAGAATTAAGTACCAATCAGCTATTTGTCTTTCCTGCCACTGGGCTTTCTACTTCCTGCAATGTGACTATACACTCAGAAACCATAATGTGGAGTAACGGCTGATCAGACGCTGGCACGAGAAGGCTATCCTTGAGCCTTCCACACTAAACACGAGCAGGCCAGGATCTCGACTTGCTTATTCTCAACTAATTACATGACTCCCCTGGCTCCACACTTGCCCTCCAGTGAGGCATTAAATTATCCTAATGATATTATCCTGCAGCATTTGTATCTGTATATGTCTAGCCTGCTTCAAAAGCAGATGAAGGTTGTGTAGTGCTCTTCCAATAGTACACTGAAAATTACTGGGTTATCCTGGATGACTGAAGAGAGATGTTTGGAGAATGTGTTTGTACATTGTATAATTGTGCCTCACACTCCTTAAGCCCTTATCTTGGTAACAAGACTAATTGTGAAAAGACTGATTAATGAATAATGTATCGGCTTATGTGTCATATGACCTCTGCTGTAACTTGCTTACACATTAAAACACATTACATGAAACAGGAGAGGCTGAAAAGTTTTCCAGTAGATTTTCGTATAACCACAGGAATGATAGTTTGGCAGAGTGGATTGTCTACTCATTTCATTGAAATCATTGGAATAAAAGTTCACTCCACTATACTAGCTTTGAATGGTAAGATTTTGCTGTATCTGATACTTGTGTAGATACTTTTATCCATCTGAGTGTCATATTTTGACAATTACTATTGATAATGGAACATATCTTATAAGTCATAGAATATATTTTATAGTATACAGCAATAGCTCTTAAACATCTAAAATTCTGATGTCTGCGAAGTTCTCCCTGAGAATATTTTGATCATACTTTCCATGAATACTGAAGTTTTCCACATTGAATGGTTCAACAGCTATACCACGCTGTGCTTTCCAATTATGTGCCAATTTGGTTTATAAACATAAGAACATGATTTGGTATGTTTGCTATCATGAAAAGTATGACGTATTTTTTAAAAGTTCATTTTTTTACTGTTTGGGTAGAAATTGGATTTTCTTGTCATTGTGTCTGCATAAATAAGAACAATGAAAACCAATAAGGGACAATGTTCAATCAGGACAAGGGGTATCAGCACTCAAAAGGTAAATTTGCCATAGTCTTACCAGATCATAGGGCTATTTTGTCATTAGAGAGATGATCGCTGGCAATTTAACTTCTGGGTCACCAGTTCTTGGGGAAGGGAGTGGTTGAGAAGGAAAGACTTTCATGGTAACCTCAGCTGGTGCTGGAATTGAACCCACACTGTTGGCATCAACCTGTATCACAATTCAGCTGTCCAACCAACTGATATCACTGAGTCCTTGTCCCTGACTCCGATGGATTCTCCTTCTCAATCTTTCTCCTCGCCTGAGAACCTCAGATTAAACCATCACTATTCGGTCTCTCTCTCTCTCTCTCTCTCTCTCTCTCCTACTCCCTCTGATGAGAGAGCTGCTTTATGATACAGTAGAACTCTGGTAATTTTATGATCATTATCACATTGACACAGATGACTGACCAGGCACTTATGACATCTACCTGTAATTGAAGTCTGGAACTCTACATATGTAGATTGAGATCCTGTTCCTGTTTCAAACCTCCCAAACAAGATAGGAAAGCAAAGGCTGGAAGAGGACGTGGGATCTACTCCTCACAGGATTTATCAGTGTTGCTGTGGCCTAAGCAATAATTCCTGTCATAACATTCCTGGTTCTACAGACCTTCTCTAGCTGGCAACGATAATTCCCTCCTTCCACTGCTTCGTAAGACTTGTGTAGGTGCAAGGTATCTGAATTGTACCAAAACAAAATTGTCGGAAAAGCTCAGCAGATCTGGCAGCATCTGTGGAGAGAAATCAGAGTTGATGTTTTGGGTTGAGTGACCCTTCCTCAGAACCAGGTTACTCGACCTGAAATGTTAACTCTGATTTCTCTCCACAGGTACTGCCAAATCTGCTGAGCTTTTCCAACAATTTCTGTTTTGGTTTTGATTTACAGGATCCACAGTTCTTTTGTTTTTATTTTGTCTAATTTTTAATCTTGTGTATTGGGCAAATACCTCTGGAGTCACAACGGGTTCTTATTGAAATTATTGAAATAAAGGTTGAACCTAATTTTGGACTTGCAATCAACTAATTACAAAAACAAGGCACAACCAATTTACAAAATCTTTCCCATTGCATCTTTATGTTTGCAGAGCAGATTTGTATCCATCTGTAACAGCTGCTACTTTCCTTTATGTTCATTTGAATTATGTGTTGCATCTTTACAGCAATATTCATGCTTTGTGCTCTCTTTTAATCCCCCCAAAAATGTAAGATCCTCCAAATCAGTGAAATGAAAATGACTATAACGAAATTGTTAATTAGAATCACTACAACATGGAAACAGGCCATTCAGCCCTAATAAATCCACACCAACCCTCCAAAGAGCATCCCATTCAGACCTACCCTATACCCTGTATTTCCCATGGCTAACACATCACACCTACACATTCCCGAACACTGTGGGTAATTTAACATGGCCAATTCACCTAAACTGCACATCTTTGGACTGTGGGAGGAAACAGGAGCATCTGGCAGACCCACACAGACATGAGGAGAATGTGCAAACTCCACACAGAAGGTGGAATCAAACCCAAGTCCCTGGCACTGTGAGGTAGCGATGCTAACCATAGAGCCACTGTGCTGTCCCATGTTCTGTAGTTTCCATGTTTGGAAGTACATTCCCCTCCCCACCCAGGCATCTGTCTGTTCCAACCCTCATCCCAATCTATTAGAAGGGCTCCCGATGGTATGAAAACAGGGCTTTGCATCCAAATGATTGCACCAATCTTTATATCTGATGCACCTGGATTAACACATATTTTGACATTTATTTTGCTGGTTAAGTGGTTTGTTGGCTGCTTGAACAGGATGACATCAACATGATTTTCATTTCAAGTCTCACACACTTCGAAACCACACATTCCAATGATTTGATCACTGGGTCAAAACTATCATAAACCAAACCAAGCATCACGTCTCCAAGAAACAAGTACATTTGCCAACTCTTGCATATTGTCCTTTGGGAGTCAAATTATGTTTCTAGTGAGCTCATGTTCAAGGATATGTTGTATATACAGTTCATTAATTATAGAGTTGTAGATGAACATCAACCTATCTGACAATGTGTTTTAGCTGTGTAATATTGAAGTCAGGACAATGTTAAGAGTACATAGTCAGAGTGTCACACTTTTAATATCCTACTCATTCTTTGGTCCAATGTGTATAATTATACACTTCTCTGCATTGAACTTAATTTGCTACACGTCCACCAATTCCAGCCTAGGTCACCTGAACTCTGCCCTGTCCTCCTAATATTTTATAATCCTTACAAGTTTTGTATCATCTGTAAATTTTAAAATTATTTTCTACACATCCAAGTCAAACTCATTAATACAAGAAAAGGAACTCCTAGGACACAACACTATATAGTTTCCATAAACTGCAAAATAAATGTTCATCACGACTCTCTTTCCTGTTATTCAGCCAACATCGTATTCATGTTGACACACATAGAGTCATAGTGATGTACAGCATGGAAACAGACCCATGATTACTCATATACCCATCCAGATGCCTTTTAAATGTTGTAATTGTACTAGCCTCCACCACTCCTCTGGCAGCTCATTCTATACATGCACCACCCTCTGCGTGATCGAGTTGCCCCGTAGGTCCCTTTTAAAATTTTCCCCACTCACCATAAGCCTACGGCCTCTAGTTCTGGACTCCCCCATCCCAGGGAAAAGAACTTGTCTACTTATCCAATCCATGCCTCTCATGGTTTTATAAACCTCTATTAGGTCACTCCTCAGCCTCTGACACTCCCACCCTATCCAGCCTATCCCTGTAGCTCAAATCCTCCAACCCCGGTGACATCTTGTAAATCTTTTCTGAACCCTTTCAAATTTCACAACATCGTCTCAATGGGAAGGAGACCAGAATTGCACACAATATTCTAAAAGCGGCCTAATCAATGTCCTGTACAGCTGCAACATGACCTCCCAACTCCTATACTCAATACTCCGACCAATAAAGGAAAGCATACCTTCTTCACTATTCTATCTACCTGCAACTCTACTGCTCACATTCCTGTTATGTGACCCTTTATCAATTGATTTTTGGAAATCCATGATCCAACAAATGTAACCTTTTTAATCCTCTCTGATCCATCATCAAAAAATTCAATTGAGTTAGTTAAACACAGTTTACGTTTTAAAAAGATGTCTGCTGGCTTTCCTTAATTAATCTACATTTGTTGAATTGACAGTTAATTTTGTCTTGCATGAAATGTCTATGAGTTTTCATATGACTGAGTTTAAATTGCTTGGCCTGTAGTTGCTTGACTTAGCCTCATTTTGGAATGAGGGTGCAACATTTCCAATTTTCCAATCTCTGTTACAACCCGTTTTTCTAAGTAGGATCTTAGGGCCAGAATCTAAGTGATTTCTACCCTTACATTTCTGAGTTTCTTTGGATGCACCTGATCTAGTCATGGTGACTTATCGATTTTAAACACTTCCATTATTATCCACTTAAAGGTCAATCTGCATCCACCATCATAAAACATGGGCACTGGCAGTCAGGCAAGAGTGGAAAGGCTACTTTTTAACAACTTGTTTTGGAAAGGCTGGAAGGGAAGGGAACAGGTTGTTTGTTGGTGCCCCCTTTGCATTATGGAGAAGGGAGTACATATTCCTAGAACATTAATCCCCTTTGCTCCTTCCTGCGTGGTCTGCAAAATATGTGCCTCTATCCCTCATGCTATCCTCCATAGGATAATTTCTCCACCTCCTGATGCTGCTTGGCTTGCCATGTTCTTCCAGCCTCTTGCTTGTCTGTCTTGGATTCCAGAATCTGCAGGGTTTTTTTGTATCTGTGAAGGTTTGGCAATGTCTCGTCTCATCACTGAGGTCTAACACTGATTGGACTATTGAGCTGCGGAACAATCAGAATAGTTGGCAGCACTCGAGTGTAGGACATCTTGTCCATTAAGAGGTAGCATTCCAATCATCAGCTTCTTTAAGCTGCCACATTGTGTTATTGTTTGAGAGTAATCTCTTTAATGTTGGTTGGTGTCCAATCACCTTCTTTTCTGGAGAAGTGTACAGTATATTTCTCCCTGCCACAACCTGATCTCACGTAAAATCTAGATTTATCAGTCATGAACTCATGGAAAAGATATGGAATGCACCCATATCTGTATAGATCTACCTTTGCTTAGTCCAAACCAAATAAACTGTCTTGGAGGAAAGTTTTGTAGGAAAGCCTCCTTTTTAAACACTGTAAAATTCTCCTTAAACAATGTAGCTGCCTTCCTCTTTTCTTTCCTTCTCTAGCCATGTTGCATCCAGGAAAATCTAAAAGCCAGTTCAACTCTTTTTTGAGTCAAGTATCTTTTATCACCATATATTGTGTTTCGATATTGCTGGCATGGAGCTTAACAATCACAGTTATCACATTCCATAAATTCCATACACTATAAACTTATCTTCGACCCTATTCTATTACCTTTTAGCCAAACCTCACTTATGCCTGCTATTTCTTACTCTCGTGCTGTCAGTCTAACACAAACTTTGTGCACTTTGTTTTTCCCCTCTAATGTTATCTGGTTCCCAATCCCTATCCGACTAAATTGATCAAAGTAACGCTTCAAAAAACCTGACAAAGACATACCCTTTGTTTAGGTGAAACCTATCTGACATACATTGGGTCAATTTCCAGTAAAAATAGTCCTGAACCCAGAAATCCAAACCCCTCCCTCTAGTTGCTTCTGCTCAGCTATGCAGTTATCTGTTCTCTCCTCCTATCACTATACTGGTGTGTGGCACTGAGAATAATCTGGGGATCATTCTAACCTTTGAGAACCTGCACACCAGTTTCTTTTCTAGATTCCTAGACTCTGACTTCATTTATTTTTCAACTTCTGTTGCTGGTACTGATGTAGACCTCAGCCGTGTTTATTCATTCTCCCATCTATCCCTGCACCCCTCCTTCTAACACCTACCCCCACTCCCTCTCCAACCCTTAGAGTGCTCTGCAGTCGTTCAGCAACATAATTGACCCTGGCAATGGTAGGACAACATACCAACCTAGATTCACATTTGAGGTAATACAGATGTGTATCTGTTCTCTACTACAGAATCGCATCCCACTAATGCTCTCCAACCTTCCTCCAGTTCTCCTGTGCAGCTGCATCAACCATGACACTGTGGATTTGGTTCTGTCTATACACCCCAGAGTAACCACCACTCGTACCAGTATTCTGGTATTTCTGGTATTTAGACTTATCTCAGTGTCAGAAGAATCATTGCACAGGAATGTTGGGCGGCGAAAGGAGCAAATGAGGAGAATTCTCTCAATGCTGTCTCACAATAACAATATTGATTTCATGAGATTAGAAGCTGCCGTTTAGCACTTTGATGTTGGATATTGGTGTAAAGCAGTCCATATTGAATCTGCCCCTTGTCTTATACTTTTTCCAGCTGCCAATGAATTCTGACATAATTTTCATAATTCTTTCATATTTTATGTTTTTTTAGGTATTTAGATCCAAACTAAAGCCAATTGTGCCAGTTACACTGCTGTTTCTTACTACCTTGCTAATGGCAATGTGGGTTTCCTGGTAAGAGCTCCCCAAAATGTGAGCTTTCTGGACATAGCAGATGCAGGAATGCCAGTCAGATCAGGCTGCAGTGCAAGTATTCTGCGGTCACCCACCATCATACCAGTATCTATAAACAAGACTGTTTGTCCTCACTTTGGCAGAGGATCAGCAAACATAGACCTTGCTACTCTCAAAGGAAACAGAGACATTAGATCAAAAAGTACAAAAATATGTATGAAAGTCTGATGAACCATAATGCTGAAAGGTTCCTTGGAGATATCCCAATCACAGTACATCTTGCTTCAGAAAGGAATCAGATAAAATGCGGGTAAATTAGGATGGCCAACAGCCAGCGACACTTATTAGATCATACCTGACAGAAGCCAAATGTGTACATTTTGCTGCATTTACTTAACAATGACGAAGGAGAAAACTCTTTACATGGTTTGGGCCAACATAAAACAACATGAAAGTCCATGTTATATCCTGCTGGACACTGCAGCCAGTGTACTTCATTAAGTCAATTTCCATTCACTTCATGTTATCAAGGTGGTAATGGCCTCAAAGTGAGCTGATGGCCTTACAGTTGACAGTGATCATATAACTGGCTCTACTTTGAAAGGGCCCGAAGTGCTCACTATTTTTGGATGGTATGCCCCTTATTCAAAAAGAACAGGGCTGCTTTTTCCCTTCCTTGGCAGTGTTTTTCAAATGAGATTTATAGCACATGGTCTGCCATGGCCCACGGCAACATTTTCCACTCAATCTTCTGCTCTTCATCTCATTACTTATTTAACAAACCTCTTCAGTGCCCATCTTATGGAATCATGTCATAAAGTAGTTTAAATGCTCACTGCTAGCAAGACTTTGCAATGTCATTACACTAGTGTTAAATTTAAAGCTGACCACCACTTGAGACACCGCAAGCCAGGAACAACTCCTTTGTACTGTAGCCCTGCACCATTACCCAAAGGAAATAACCCAGAAAAGCAGACTAACCTCTCAGTATAGCAACAGGAACCCAGAGATGCTTGTGGGGTTTGGGGGGAGGGTGGGAAACAGAGGGTAGTACTTTATCCCACTGACCAGAAAATGCATTAAAAAGCCAATGCAAAATACAAGGGCTGACAACCTAAAATTAAGCACAGAGTGATGAAACACTAAGAAATGACTAAGAACTATAAGATGACTTCTGAGTAGAAGTATGACGTAGCTGCGTGTCCCTTTGTGCAAAGTGACCTGGCCAAAACAAAGAGTCATATGAGGCCCTGAGGGGCCAACGTGGTGTGTGAGTTGGTGTGAAAAGAAGCATGATGGTGTGGTGAGGTTGTTGTCTTCTTGTCACCAATTTGTTTGGATGGAGAATGAAGAATGCTCTCTCTAAAGCATGTTGATGTGTTCTGGTGTAATTAAAGTTGGATGAAGGCGCAGAGAAGCAAGAGATGAGCTGCTACTGTCAGGTAACTGCCCTGACTTTCTTGACTGGTTTCACAGAAAAGGAGAGGAGAATTTGAAGCTGCATAGAAATAAGATGAATTCAGCTAATAATGAAATTTAAACCCATGGTAATAAGGTAATTGCTGCCTGTTAGAATGATTCTAAACTCACAATTAAACCTGAAGGGTACGATTGGAATTTTCTTTCTTGATATTGCGATTCTGATTTTTCCATTTTTGTTCTATTTACCAAAACTTGTTGATATTATCCTTGCTGCTCAATGACAGTGGAACCTTCTCCCAGCTTTTCAGTGACATAACTGATCCTGACATGTCTAAGACAACATACTATCCTAGATCCACATCTGTGGCTGTAGTAATGTGTTCTCCTAATTATAGAATATCCTATCATTAATGGTCTCCAATCTACCCACCAAATCCCCTGTACAGTTGAACCAACTATGGCACTATTGACTTGTCACTGTTTGTACCCCCGCAGTGATACCATTACTCTCACCAGTATTAGTATCTCAGTCTTAGTTGCCTTTTTACATCAGATTAATTATTGGAGGATGCATAGAATAATAGAATTCTTTTGTAGATTTTCATCTGGAAATCAAATGAATTTTGGAAGAGTATGATCATTCCTGATGGCAGTATCATTCAAAATCATCTTGTAATGCTTGTCAACTTTGTTATTTTAAATATTTAAGGTTTTTTGATTGGAGGATATGAGTGTCAGCATAGGGATGTTGGAGCAGATGCAGTAGAATTAGTAATCAAAAGAAATTGCTTTTACTCTGACTTATTTCACAACTGTGTTGCCCTCTGAGTCAAAAAAAATGTGAATATCAGCAAGTGAAAATCACTGTCTGACCACAATACAGACCAAACCTGACTTCTCATCATGCTAACCACTTGAGCTGTGTAATATTTTAGCCACAATGATTTGCTGTTTTGTTGCTACAATAAGTCTGAAAAAATGTACATATCTTGTCTTAGAAATTAAGCAATTCTTTATTTCCCAAGTACAAAAACAACCCATAATATTTCTCAGCTTATCAGTGGCATTGGGCTTTATGATGATTTTGAAGTGTGTTGAGTGAGCTGCTGAAATTTGCTCAAGGATGTGGTCGCTTTTCCTTTCTCTCTCCTACACCATGCTAACTGAGTGGAAGTTTATTGCCAGTTGTTCATAATCCATTCTTATTTGCTGCTTCTGGATCTGCATTGGTCCAACAGACATGGACATGAATGTAATTTTCACAGTTGCCAGTGTTAGATAAACTTAAATTCAAAGTTTGGGTGAAGATTTGTAGCTCGGGTGCTCATTGTTGTGGTTCTGTTCGCTGAGCTGGAAATTTTTGTTGCAAACGTTTTGTCCCCTGTCTAGGTGACATCCTCAGTGCTTGGGAGCCTCCTGTGAAGTGCTTCTGTGGTGTTTCCTCCGGCATTTATAGTGGCCTGTCCCTGCCTCTTCCGGTTGTCAGTTTCAGCTGTCCGCTGTAGCGTACGAACAAATCAACGGAACACCCATGGGCTCACCGATCTCTGGACTCATAGCAGAAGCAGTAATGCAAAGGTTAGAACAAACAGTCTTACCACAAATTCAACCCAAACTCTGGGTCAGATATGTGGATGACACCTTTGTAATCATTAAAAACACAGAAATAGAGAAAACACACCGGATCATCAACACCATACTCACAGGAATCCGATTCACGAGAGAAGAAGAAAAGGATAACCAACTCCCATTCCTAGACGTGATGGTACAGAAAACACCGAACGGAGAATTCACCACAAAGGTATGCAGGAAAGCCACACACACAGACCAAGTCCTAAACTATGAAAGCAACCACCCCAAAACACACAAACGAAGTTGCATCAAGACATTATTCAAAAGGGCCACAACACACTGCAGCACACCAGAACTGCAAAAAGAGGAAGAGGAACACCTGTACAAGGTATTCGCCAAAAACGGATACCCCCGCAATTTCATCAACAGATGCCTAAGAGAAAGACAATGGAACGAGGACATGCCGCAACCCAAAGGACTAGCCACACAACCATACATCAGGAGCATTTCAGAACTGACAGCCAGACTACTGCGACCACTAGGACTTATAACAGCACACAAACCAACAGCCACCCTCAGACAACAACTCACCAGAACGAAGGACCCGATACCCAGCATGAGCAAAACTAATGTAGTGTACAAAATCAAATGCAAGGGCTGCACAAAACACTACATAGGACAAACAGGAAGACAGCTAACGATCCGCATACATGAACATCAACTAGCCACGAAACGCCACGACCAGCTAGCCTTAGTAGCCACACACACAGACGACAAGCAACATGAAATCAACTGGGACAACACTACCATTATAGGACAAGCCAAACAAAGCACAGCCAGGGAATTCCTAGAAGCATGGCACTCATCCACAAACTCCATCAACAAACACATCAACCTGGACCCAATATACCGGCCACTACAGCGGACAGCTGAAACTGACAACCGGAAGCGGCAGGGACAGGCCACTATAAATGCCGTAGGAAACACCACAGAAGCGCTTCACAGGAGGCTCCCAAGCACTGAGGATGTCACCTAGACAGGGGACGAAACGTTTGCAACAAAAATTTCCAGCTCGGCGAACAGAACCACAACAAACTTAAATTGAAAGTTTATATCTTCTATTGAGAGCCCTGCAGTAGTTGAAGTAACTGTTGGCTTTGGCATCTACTGGTACTTGTTGAAAACCTGATGTCCAAAATGCTTTCCGCCTGGCAATTTGCAGGATACCTGTAAAAAAAAGTCATTTTAATTTCAGGATCATCCTTGCCAAATGATGTTCTCCATCGTGTAATGTCTTTCAGCAGATATGCAGTGTACTTTAAGGGACATGCTCATAATGTTATCACTGAGAACCTAATGACATCAAGTTTGCAGTCTGAATCTTATAGAGCTTTGTTCTCTTGCAGCATGTTAAACTGAGGCTGGGAGAAGTACATCTGAATTGTTTAGTTTGAGTCCAGACATGCAAGTGTCTATGATTATAATGCACAAATTTAGATACCGCGTGTTTTAATAAAAAAATCATTCCATTCTTCAGTTCTATGTGAATCATTTGTCACCCATCTATTACAGGAACTAACACAAGTATCTATTGAGCCATCTCTCAGAAATGTTCCTCTCAACAGCTACACTCACAAGCACTGGATCATTATTGACCAAGAGAACTTGCTAACTAGCCACTGGGTTAACTACTGTGACACAATTTTAGACACAAACACTTATTTTTGTGGAAATATCTTCAAGCCACACACAACATGAGTTAATGTGCTCCACATGAGTATATTATTAACTTATGCTCCACTCAGTAATCAAGAAAAGACCAATATCACAGCTCTTACACTGTATTATGCACCTTTTAGTTTTACTCGCAACGTATTCAATTATAATGCATTTTATTTTAATTTGCTAATCAGAAATGCCACATTTAGATTCCCAATCAGTTTGACTAGTCAGTTATGTGCTGAACAAGTCTCTGTACAAATGCAGCAAGACATTCCTGTTCCTGAACTTGAATCCTCTCACCATGAAGACTGACATGCTGTTTGCCTTATGCACCACTTACTGAACCTGCATGCTTACTTTTAGCAACTGATGTACAAGGAAAGCCAGGTCTCACTGCACCTCTCCCTTCCCCTCTATTGTTATTTAGATAATAGTACACCTTTCCGTTTTCACTACCAAATTGGATAATATAACATTTATCCACATTATACTTCATCTGCCATGCATTTGCCTACTCAATCAACTAGTCCGAATTACACTGAAGCATCCCTGCATCTTTCTCATTGCAAACCCTCCCACTCACCTCTGAGCCACTGTGCTGCCGTAAGGCTATCAAGGAGAAATCCATGGAATCTGGGGGGAAAGCGGTCAACTCAAGTCTGGGGTTCATTTTACTGTGTCACTGAGAGAGTGGTGACAATTGTATCTAATAGGGTGGGCCCTGATAGTGAATAAGAGTGGGATGGAATCTCCAAAAGGGAGGAGAGGAGTTTATTCTGGATTGATCATGGGAGGGTGTAGGGTCAAAAAGGCATAGGAATTCCCAAAGTTGTGGGCCCTTAATGTAAAATGGAGACATTAATGGATATATAATGGGACCAAAAAGAAATCATCACAAATTATAAGGGTCACAAAAAAGAGTATGGAGGATGGGGAAATTCATGCGTCACAGGTAGAGCTTAAGTCACTGTTGCTAAAAATGAATTTGGACTTTCAGTCTGGCATGACAATTTTCCAATGTACAATGATTATACACAATGGCTGATACCATATGCAAAGTGGATTGAATGAGTTATTGTTTTCTTCTTCGGTTGCAGAGTAAAATTCTTGGAATTGGATGTCCTGCTAGGGGCAATTGATGTAATTATGATTGCAAAGATTCAGTAATGCCACTAATCTGGCTTCGATTTGTACTTTATTGATCATTCAAAGCATTATCATTAACAGTTATGGCCTCAAGAAATCTTGACCCTTAAATTCTGAGCACTAATTACTTCCTTGTCATGTTAGCTAAGCAACTGTAATGAGATCTAGACACTTAGAAGCAGACTCTGAAGTTTCCAATTTACAAACACATTCCATAACAAACACTGTAAGGCAGCTGCTAAGTTTGCACACAGAACTGTAAGTATGCAAGGACATGGTTGTGACATGGAAGGGAGTCTTTTATTTGAGTTGGGCTTATCATGATGGCTTGTTGGCAGAATTCTACTCCCAAAGTGGCATAACGTCTTTGGCTGGATAAAGTGACATATCTCAGAGCTCATCGTGGAGGTATGACATTGACCTTCTTTGGAAAAAAATACCACGGCTGTTGGAAATCTGGAACACAGATTCAAAACTTTGGAGAAAGTTTGACTGTTCAAAGAAATATAGAAAGGCAAGGCCTGCACTTGCAAGATTTAATGTGCCTACTTAGTGTTTCATGCTCCAAAGTTACCAAATTCCCACTTCAATGGAAGCAGTTAATGATTTAACTAGCCAATGGCCTCTATGAATCATACATGCACAACTCAGTGTATTGATTGTACTGGCCTGGTTACGTTCTTATCCATCTAATTGTGGTGAAACTGTAAACCAAGACAACATATTTACTAAATTAGCAGGAAAATGATATTTCAAAAATGAAGTTACATTTCACTATAAAATCACAGGTACTTGCATAATTCCCTGTTCGGCTATGTAACTGTACAGTTCCAGAGTATTCTTTATTCATAAGGGTAGGTCAAAAGTCTTATCCAACAAGGCCCTTCACTGCAAATACGATTATCAGCAGCAAGGCACAGTTCTACACATGAGTTGGGACAAGCTGAGCTGCTCTTGTAGAACACAGGCATAGACATGGTGGACTGAATGGTTTCCTTCCACGCTCTAAACATTTGATGATTTTATGACATCCAACCACATGAAAATGGGAAGTGGGGTGTTTGAGAGTGGGGCTTGTGATTTCCAGCCTCATCTCCCATTCTCATCATATTGAAAATCCTGCCCGACAGTCATCCCCATTATTTAAACATACAAAGCATTTGTTAGCACAAGCATTCACCATTTTAATCAGATTGAAAACATACAGAGAAAATAAATGGAAAAACAGGTTGGGAAAGCTGGTAGCTGGCTAGGAATCCTCATCGAGCTTTGGGTTTTCTTGTCCCAGTCAGCTGTATTGATTTTTAGCTGTAGTAGAGTCCAACCACACACAGACAAGTCAAATGAATGACAATAACCTTTGCTGTCCCCAACTTTAGATGTGGAGGAGTTGGTGTTGGATTGGGGTGGACAAAGTTAAAAATCACACAACACTAGGAAGCTAATGCTGCCAAGTAAACCTGTTGGACTATAACCTGATTTTTAACTTTGTCCAAATTTAGAGAGGTGAACCTCAGCTGCTAGTTCTGTTTAAACCCTGTGTCAGACAGTACAGCATTTCTACTTCACATATACGAGATGTAAAACAATATTCTACAAAAATTTTAAAAATCTACAGAAAAACACAATTGATGAGAGACAGTGTTTTGTAGATAAACATTTTTTGAGAACAATCTAATTTCAAGTAACTTCCTAATTAATAATAATATATATATATATATATCCTTAGGATATAAAGAAGTTATTGCAGAGATGCTGAATGCATTTGTTGTGGTCTTCCAAAATTCACTTTTATTCTGGAAAGGTTTCAACGGATTGGAAGACCAGTTTAAGTCAGTCATCAATTACGAGGAAATGCTAGGTTCCATTATAACAGAAGTGGTATCAAAATACTAAGAACATTGCAATGTGTCAACACGGGTTTATTTGAAAATGAAGCCATATTCAACATATTTATGGGATTTCTTGAGATGCAACTAAAATTAGAGAGAAAGTGGAACTATTTGGGTGTATTATATTTAGATTTTAAAGATTTTGATAATGTGACACTTAAGAGACACTTACAGAAGGTAAATGTCTATATAGTTAGGGTTAACATTTGCATTGATTGCACATTTGTTAAGGACAAAGAGCAGAGACCAGGAATAACTGGATCAATTTGACATTTGCAGTCTGTAACTAATGTAGTCACAGGAATTGGTGCTGGACGCAGCTATTTACAAATTATATCAGCAACAGACAAAGTAACTGAGGGTAATGCATCAAAGTTTGCTGGCAATGTAAAGTTAGTGAATGTATGTTAGGGATGAAGTGTGAAGCTTTTTTCTTCCATTGGAAGACGAGAAAAATAGAAATATTTGAAACAGTGAGAAAATATTAAATGTTGGAGTTCTTTGATAAAGTGACCAGGAAGGTTGATGAGGGTAGGGTGGTAGACATAGTCTATATGGATTTCAGTAAGGCCTTTGAGAAGGTTCCACATGGTAGGCTGATCTGGAAGGTTAGATTGCATGGAATCCAGAGAGAGCTAGCAAATTGGATACGCAATTGACTTGATGGTAGAAAGGAGAGGGTAATAGTGGAAGGATACTTGTCAGACTGGAGGTCTGTGACTAGTGTGTACCTCGGGGATCAGTGCTGGGCCCATTGCTACTTAATATCTATGGAGAAAGTGAGGACTGCAGATGCTGGAGATCAGAGCTGTAAAATGTGTTGCTGGAAAAGCGCAGCAGGTCAGCCAGCATCCAAGGATAGATTCCTGAAGAAGGGCTTATGCCCGAAATGTCGATTCTCCTGCTCCTTGGAACATATTTTTTCAGCTACTTATTATCTATATCAATGATTTGGATGAGAATGTACAAGGCATGATTAGTAAGTTTGCAGATGACACTAAAATAAGCAGTATCGTGGATAATGAGGAAGATTATCAGAAATTGCAGCAGGAGCTTGATCATGGTGACTGGTAGAGCCTTAAGGAGTGCAGTGGAACAGAGACACCATGGGTTCAGGTGCACGGTTCTCTGAGAGTGGAATCACAAGTAGACAGGGCAGTGAAGAAGGCTTTTGAATAGCCTTCATCAGTCTGGGCAGCGAGTATAGAAGTTTGGAAGTCATGTTGCAGTTGAACAGGACGTTGGTGAGGCCTGAACTTGGAGTATTGTGTTCAGTTTTGGTCACCTTGCTATAGGAAGGATGTTATTAAACTGGAAAGAGTGTAGAAGAAACTTACAAGGATGTGGCCAGGACTCAATGGTCTGAGTTATAGGGAGAGGTTGGACAAGCTAGAACCTTTTTCTTTAGAGCATAGGACACTAAGGGGAGCATCTTACAGGAGTGTATAAGATCATGAGAGACATGGATAGGGTGAATGCACTCAGTCTTTTTCCCAGGGTTGGGGAATCGAGGACTAGAGGGCATCAGTCTAAGGTAAGAGAGGAGAGAATAAATGGGAACCTGAGGGGCAACTATTTTGCACAGAGGATGGTACGCATATGGAATGGGCTGCAAGCAGAAGTGGTTGAGGCAGGTACATTAATAACATTTAAAAGACTTTGCGACTAAATATATGGATAGGAAAGGTTTAGAAGAATATAAGCCAAGTGCAGGGAAATGGAGTTTGCGTTGATGGACATTTTGATCAGCATGGACCATTTTGGGCCAAAGGGCCTATCTCTGTGATGTAGGACTCTATGACTCTGTCTCAATGTTGGCGTTCTTGGACACCAAAGGCAAAAAGTTAAGTTGTAGGTAGAGCAATTAAATAAGGCATAGAGTCAAAGAGACGTACAGCATGGAAACAGACCCTTCAGTCCAACTCGTCCATGCCGACCAGATATCCCAACCCAATCTAATCCTACCTGCCAGCACCTGGTCCAAATCCCTCCAAACCCTTCCTCTTCATATACCCATCCAAATGCCTTTTAAATGTTGCAATTGTACTGGCCTCCATACACATACCACCCCCTGCATGAAAAAGTTGATACATGAATTCAACAGCAAAGGCAGCAACTGCTAACTCTGTCAGTTAGCAATGCGGGTTTCTTTCTCTCTCTGTCTCCTACACTGACCTCACCATGTCCTTTCTTTGTCTGTTCTTCTCTTTTTTAAAAATGCTATTGTTTTGACTTTTTTTTCTCTCCAAATTTCCAAAACAATGCAACAGCATATAAAACAGAATTTGCTGCTTCTGGAATTCGAGGAAATCACCTCCAACACCAAAAAAACCTCAAAAAAGGAGCAGCTGTTACAACCAGAAATGTTTCCTGTCCTCCATCTTGGATTACCCAGAATCCTCTGTAAATATTTGTTGACCCTTATTATGGTAGGAGTTGGAGTAGATGTGAACAAGAGTAAAGAAGTCTTGCAGCAATTGTACAATGTTTTGGTAAGACTATGCATAGGGTATTCTGTGCAGTTTTGATCCCTGTGTCTAAGGAAGAACATACGTGCCTGAAAAATTGTATAATAAACATTCACTAGTTTGATGGTTGGGATTAGAAGGCTGTCTTTTGAAGAGAGATTGAATAGAATGAAATAAAGATACTCTTGCTAAAATGTATTTGACGTGTTACAAAAACAGACAGTGCTGGAGAAACACAACAGGTCTACAGCATCTGTAGACAGAAAAACAAGTTAATGTTTCAAGTGTAATGATGCTTTGTCAGAACTGAATATCTGGGAAACGGTCATATTTATACTGATGACAGAGAAGGCTGTAGTGTTAATGAATAAAATACTGTACACAGAATTGGAGCCCAGAGGGAGATAAAAAAGGCACAGACAAGCAAAGCAATAGCTGACGATAAGATGAGAAAGAGGTAAATGCTAGTTAGGGTGCTAACAAGATGAGTGAAAAATTGAAAACTCATTGGATGTGCAGAGTGAAACCCATACAATGCAGGATCTAGCGGTGGTAACCAACATGGAGGATGATGTTCATGTTCTGAAATCGTTAAACACAATATTGAGTCCTGAGGTATATAAGGTACCTAGGTGGACGATGAGGTATTGTTCTTTCAGCTTGCCTTAACCTTCACTGGAGCACTGCAGCAGGCCCAAGACAGAAATGTTGGCCAGGGACCATGATGGTGTATTAAAGTGGCAGGCAACTGGAAGCCCAGGGTCTTTTTTACAGAGTGTAGGTATTTTTGAAACAGTCACTCAGTCTGCATTTTATCTCCTCAGTGCATAGGAGACCACATAGTGAACAGTGAAGATTAGATTGAGTGAAGTGCCGGTAAATCTCTGCTTCAACCTGGAAGGTGTGTCTGGAGCTTTGGATAGTGAAGAAGCAGGAAGCAAACAGACAAGCGTTACACCTTCAGGAATTGCATGGTAAGGTTCCATGGGTTATGGGGTGTGTTGGAAGTGGAGAAAGAGCAGACCAAGGTATCTCAGATGGAATGATCCCTGCAAAAGGCTGACAAAGGAAGAAAGTGGCATCTTGCTGGAAGTGATGGAAATGGCAGCTAATGATCTTTTGGATGCGGAAGCTGAAATTGAATAGTGAGGACCGGGAGACCCTGTCTTTGTTGTGGAATGGGAGGGAGAGGTGAGGATATTAATGCAGCAAACAGTTTGAACATGGTGGGGAAAGAAAAGCTAAACATTTTTGGAAGGAGATAGAGAAGGGGAAACTGGAAGAATCTCTTCTTGTTGTTTGTTTGTATACAAAACATTGGGAGGTGGTAAAATTTGCTTGAAACATATGGATGTAATTTTTAAGTTAGAAAATTCTTGGTGATGGTCTGTGCTACATTTGTGTGTCACAATGAGGACTGTGTACTGTATTGATCTTCTTATTTAAGGAAGGATGTAAATTTGGAGAAGATTTGTTGCATTTATGCTTGGAGTAGGAGAATTGTCATGTGAAGAAAGGCTGGACATACTTGGCTTGCATTTGTTGGAGTTCAGAAAAGTGACAGGCAACAAGATGGAAACAAATAAAATTGTGAGGGATTTTGACAGAGTGAATGTGGAAAAGATGGTTCTTCTTATGGGAGAATTTTTAGAACTAGAAGTCACTGCTTAAAAATAAGGGGTTGCCCAATTAAGACAGAAATGGGATTTTTTTCTCAAAGAGGATTGTGGCCTTTTTAATTCCTTTCCTCAAAAAGTGGTGGAAGCAATATTCTTGGAATGTTTTAAAGCAGAGATATAGATAGATTTTTGATAAGGAAGGGGGCGAAAGGTTTTCGGGGTAGGTGGGAATGTGGAATAATCAGATCAGCTAACAACTTGTTAAATGACAGAGCAAACTCAAGGGGGTCAAGCAGTCCAGTCCTGTTCTTAAATCTCATGTTCACATGTCAGGTAAATCCTGGCTTGGTTCTCCAGAGTTTCACAGTTTGCCACCATTCATCATCAAAACATACATTCAAGAAATGAACACTTTGGCAAAGCTATGAAAATTGGATAGTAATCTATAAAGTGTGACATCAACATTAGGGGAAAAAGGAATTAAATAAAATAATCTTTCTATTAGTTTTATTTAAAAAGGTGAATTAAATGAGAAATTGCCTCTTTAATGTCATGAGTTCTGACTTGCTTTACCTGAACAGCAAAATAACATTTGAGCTTTTATCTTCAAGAATTTAATCTATTCTTTCTTAGATACAGAGTGCTCTTTATCTTAATCCGATCTCATAGAATTTAAAAATGTACGCTCTTGTTGCCAATAATCCTTTAGGTTGTTGGCATTTCTATTCAATGATTTTCAACCCATTTCCTTTTTATTGTACAGCTTATATACTCATCCATACATAAGAATTCAGCTTTTCCAAAGGAACAGCAGCAGAAAGGACAGATAAATTGAAATGGATCTGAATCACTCTGACTGAACAATATTTGAGAAGGAAATTCAATCCAGTAATGCTAGACTCCCCCTCCTACTCTATCGCAAAATTGAGTAGGGTGGGGGTGAAACATAAGTGAGATTGGTTTTTTTCTGATCACCTGCAGAGTTATCAAAATAACCATTAATTACAGCTTGTTTTTACCAATTAATAACCCTCAGGAAAGAGTTTTAAATGTCAATGTGAAAGAACATAGTAACAGATACAAAGAATGGCTGCTTCAAAAAAATCTTACTGCAAACCTCATTGTTGATTTAAATCATATCAATGTTACACTTTTTAATTTCATAAATTACACCTGATTCATACCTTGTTAGTCTGATTATCTGCCACATTTAGTTATCACTTAAGGGTACACTGTGAGTCATAAAGTCTACTGGATAAGGGGGCACAAAAGACACTAGGTGGCAACACACAGTTGGAGTGGGAATTATGCTCCCAGTCTGCTACTCAGGCATTAGGAACATCTTCTGAGTGGGTCCTGCATTCAGGTTCCCTAGCCCCCTTCCGTACTTTGAGTCCAGCAAAGTAGAATCCATGTTTTTAGAGATCAAAGTCACAAAACCATCTTACAAATATCTTTCCATAGTTGACAAATAGAACCCTTGAATGTTGCCAGAGGACATTTTGAAAATGAAAAATAACAAAAAAATGCCAACAAAGTTTTTTTTCTAAAATGCAAATTTCAAATGGCCACAATTTACACCACAAGAGAAAAGAGTGCTGTTTGGTTGGGTAAGTGAACTCTGATTGGCCAATGCATTGCCATTAAAAAAAGCAGCAGGGAACTGTTGGAAGGTCAAGCTCCCAGTTAATTTACAGTTGCCTGAAGCAGCTCACATTCATGCACAGGTCCCTATTCTCTGCAAACAAAATAATATATTTCCATATGTACATATTTTGAATTGTCCAAGTTGAAGAGTTTTTTTGTGTCTGTAGTATCAATCGTTGTGATGGTTTGAAATTGGGCATTTTTGCCTTTATGCTGATAAATGCAAGATGAAAAACTTCCACATCATGTCTCTCTTGTCTGCAATATTCAAGTTCTATATGACCAAATAGAATTCTGTCTGGGGTGTGCATACACTTGTTGCTCTAATGTCCAGTTTCGCATTCCATATATAAAAGGGGGAATCCTAGAACGCTGGAAAACTATTAAACTGATTTACTGACTTCAGTGTTTGCTAAGTTGATTCTTCAGACTTCAAAGCAGATATATTGAATTGAATTAGCTTTATACTCACATGAGTACGGTGAAAAGTTTCGAAGTTGCCACTTATGGCACCATCTTAGGTACTTTTTTGCATAGGTACAAATAATACACAGGTACAGATTCTTGAGTACAAATTCTTTGGAAAAAAAATAGAAAAATTGAATGTGTTTCAGTTAAAAGTGAATACAAAATAGTTTTTCTGCAGTCAAGAAAGAATGGAAGCTGTTATGACATTTTTATAAAAGTTTTCAGAAAGGGAAATGCACATGTTTTGCTTTCATTCACAATTTTTAGGTTTCCAACAGAGCACCACACATTGTTATTTCAGATACATTAGAAGAAATGGAAACACCTAAATGAAATGTGGATGGTAAATCTAATTGACCTTTCCTTTTCTTAAACAAAGGAAAAGTGAGGCATATTTTAATACCTTAATGGCTGAGATCAGCCTAGTTAGCACAAGCCAGATGCTGAACTTATCATATTTCTATTTGCATGACTCAGTTCCACATTAGAAAGTACATTTGCCAATAGGTTCCTGTTTGCTGGATTATCCGATAAACACTGTTAATGGAAATAACCAGTGTATGGAACAAGAATAACTGTGACTGGATGACTGGCCAAATATAGAATTTATCACTTCAAATACCGGCAGATAGAAACTTTTGTTTGAATTTCTCTTCAGTTACTGAATATACTCAGTTTTCAACTTCAATGAATTTATGTTTTCACATAAAAGTAAAAATGACAAATAATTGATAGAGTATTGTGAAAGGAACAGTTTTGTATAAACAACAGAAATGTTTTTCTCAGTCAATTAGTCAAGCAGTGTCAGTTATTGTAAGCGATTGTTCTTGTTAAACCTTTTCATACACATATTAGAAATAAAACCTTGCAGACCTTCAACAGGACCTTCAACAGCACATGGTAATGGTGAAACAGGTCACCAGGAAGTGAGCTTGAGAAGTTGAGTAAGCCCTCACTGAGGAAAAGAGTGCCTTTGACAGTGAGAGGCATGAAAGCAATAACCTACCATCAAGCAGCATAATACTTCAAACTCAAATTCCTTCCTACTGAGGCATGGCAGCAGAAGTGACACAAAGGAAGCAAATTCTGCACTGCCTCATGGGCCATTCTGCCCTGTGTGCAGGTCTACAGATTGAGAATCAGGATGGTAAATCACAAGAAGGCACAAAACCAGCAACTTGTGACCCTGACTAGATATCATCCTCAAATCAAGGGGCAGCCAATAAATTTTCACAATGACTTGGCAGAACGACTCAGTTCAAATGCAGAGACAGATGGACATGAAAATCTAGCCTGGCCACTGGACAAGAAAAGATTTTCTCAACTAGATATGAACTACAAATTTAATTCCATGTACGTACCGTTTTTCCTCATTTAGCCTTCATGACCATTCATATTTGTAAAGACCTTACACCATTGGAATAACAAATCTCTGCTTCATGACCAATAGTCCCTCAAAGCAACATGTCTGCCTGTGTGTGTAACCCTCCAAGGTTCTGTGCGCACCGATGAGCATCCGCTCGCCAGTTGTGGCATTGACGTCTGGCTCTGGAAAATACTGCTGCGCACTGGACTTGATGATCTGCAGCTGGAAGAAAATTAGAGGAAAATCAGTATGACCTTTGGGTCTTCTGTGTTTAAATCCCACAAGGCATCCTGACAACACTGTCAACATTTTTTCCTCAACCAATGACACCTCCCAAAAATGTAGCTAATTGATTATTTATCTTATTTTCTGTTATTGGGTCTGCAGGATATGGAAATTTGTTGCTGTGTTTCATGTCTTAACAACTCAAAGTACATTTCATAATGCAAAGTAAAGTGGGACACTCTACCTCTGTACTTGAGCCCATGGTTTGGAACACTGTAATATGAAAAGTCTCAACACTTTTCACATTTTGTCATTACTAACTTTTCTCTGGTGGGTTTGATCGTGAAATAGAGAAGACGCAAGAGGAAACAACATTACAAACTAAATGCACCGGATGTTCTGCCTAAACTGTACAGCTCCATGCATCTGGAAAAGATACAGAACAAAACCTCGTGGGAGTGACAAATATTGTAAATGTTCTGAGAATTATATAGAATAGCAAGTTTGCTCATTTTCAGACGCAAATCAGCACAGCAGATTTCAAAATGAACGAAAACAGAAGAAAACAGAACTGCACTCAAACAGTATTGTTCAGGCACACTTCATAAAGAGACATGACCCATATTAACAAGCATTGAAGCCTTTTCCATTTCAGATTTTTGTTGAATTCAGCTTTCACCACTCCTTATGATAGATTTGAAACCTTATACCAAGAATGTTAACCTGGGATTCTGGATTACTAGATCATTAACATTGCCAATACATCACTACCTTCCTGTAAATCAATAAAGTAATCAACTGATCAGCAACGTAAACTTTCAGGGCAGGTATTGGGACAGTGACATCTGGGATCAATGGAGCTGCCAATTCCTATCATAACAAAAAACATGGTGAAAGTAAGGTCTGCTGATGCTGGAGATCAGAGTCAAAAAGTGTGGTGCTGGAAACGCACAGCTGGTCAGACAGTATCTAAGGAACAGGAGAGTCAACGTTTCAAGCATAAGCATTTCATCAGGAAGATGAAACGCTTATGCTCAAAACATCGACTCTCCTGCTCCTTGCATGCTGCCAGCCCAGCTGTGCTTTTCTAGCACCATACATTTTGACACAGCAAAACATATGGTTGTCAAAGCCATTAAATCAAGGAGGAGGCATTTTGTCAGTCCACTGGTGACAGGAAAGCATCCTGCAATTAATAATTTACTCATGGCAAGATGATGGTTAGGCACAGACATGAGCCACTCAACATCAATCCCTAAGCCTAATGGAGTTTAGCAATGGCTGAAAGGTTAGCGCAGCTCAATAGCTATTTGAGTGGCACGATTCTCCTGTGCCATATGAAGGCCACCCAGGGACGCACTGCTGAAAGCAACACTTCCCCCCACCTTTCCCCCACCCCCCAACTCCTTTCCCTTTCCTGCAATCCCCACCAACCTGTTCACTCACTTGTATCCAGTCATGATCCCTGGTAAAGTCCCTGGAACATGACAAATTGCAGCCACCAGTGGCAATGGTTGGTTGACAGCTGTTGGAGTGGGCAAAATTTCAATCCTGGGGTTCTAAGTCTTGAGGCAGACCCAATTAAATACCTGGCATTTGGCGACTAAGATGCCAATCACACACATTAACTCTCAGACCTTGATAACCAAATAACAACTTTTGTGCTATTGGCTTTCTAATGTACAGAAGATGAGCTTGTCATCCAATTATGGATCGCTGGGGATGTTCTTGATGGTGAAGGACCACTTGGAAAGCCTCTAGTGATGACTCATCAGGATTCTATGGTGAGGTGGGAACTGTGGCTCATAGAGACAGAGAGCAATAGGGAGACGTTGTACCTCAAGCAGGAAGTGCCCTCTGAAAACTGGTAATAAAATTTAAATTAGAAAGAACAAAGACCAAAGCATATTACAGCGCAGGAACAGGGCCTTTGGCCGTCCAAGCCTGAGCTGATCCATATCCTCTATCTAAATCTGCCATCTATTTTCTAAGGATCTGTATCCCTCTGCTCCCTGCCCATTCATGTATCTGTCTAGATTCATCTTAAATGATGTTCCTGCCCCTACCACCTCTGCTGGCAATGCATTCCAGGCATCCATCACTCTGCGTAAAGAACTTTCCACGTATAACTCACCTAAACTTTTCCCCTCTCACTTGGAATTCATGACCCCTAGTATTTGAGTCTTCCACTCTGGGAAAAAGTTTTTTGCTATCCATCCTGTCTACACCTCTCATGATTTGTAGGCCTCAATCAGGTCCCCCCCCAAACCGCCTTCTTTCCAATGAAAATAATCCTAATCTACTCAACCTCTCCTCATAGCTAGCACCCTCCATACCAGGCAACATCTTGGTGAACCTCCTCTGCACCCTCTCCAAAGCATCCACATCCTTTTGTTAATGTGGCGACCAGAACTATACACAGTATTCCAAATGTGGCTGAACCAAAGTCTTATACAATTGTAACATGACCTGCCAACTCTTGTACTCCATAGCCTGTTCAATAAAGGAAAGCATGCTGAATGTACATCTCTATGACTCTATGACTCTATGAATGCCTTCTTGACCACTCTACTGACCTGCCGCCTTCAGGGAACAATGGACCTGAAAACTCAGATTTCTATGTACATCAATCTTCTCCAGGACTTTTCCATTTACTGTATAGTTCAGCCTGGAATTGCATCTTCCTAAATGCATCACCTCGCATTTGTCTGTATTGAACTCCATCTGCCATGTCTCTACCCAACTCTCCAATCTATCTATATTCTGCCGTATTCTCTGACAGTCCTTACTCCACCAATCTTAGGGTCATCTGCAAACTTGCTTATGAGGCAACCTACACCTTCCTCCAAATCATTTATGTGTATCACAAACAACACTGGTCTTAGCATGGATCCCTGTGGGACACCACTAGTCACAGGTGTCCATTTTGAAAAGCTCCCTTCCACTACTACTCTCTGTCTCCTGTTGCCCAACCAGTTCTCTAACCATCAATCTAGAACACCCTGGATCCATTCAACTTCACTTTCTTCATCAGCCTACCATGGGGAACCTTATCAAACACCTTACTAAAGTCCATGTATATGACATCTACATCCCTTCCCTCATCAATCAACTTTGTCACCTCTTCAAAGAATTCCATTAGGTTTGTAAGACTTGACCTTCCTTGCACAAAATCATGCCACCTATCACTGATAAGCCCATTTTCTTCCAAATGGGTATATATGCTATCCCTTATTATCTTCTCCAGTAGCCTCCCTACCACTGACGTCAGGCTCACAGGTCTGAAATTATCTGGATTATCCATGCTACCGTTCTTAAACAAGGGGACAATATTAGCAATTCTCCAGTCCTCTGGGACCAAAGAAAAACCACTGCTGCTCAGCCATGGTCATAAGATTTTAACTACATAACTGGATGGCCAGTGCTGCAGGTGTAGCCCAAATTGACAGCCATGGCAGGTGTGGCCCCAGTGGGGAGAAGCACAGCTAGCTCCTGTTGAGAATCTGCCTCATTTAACTGGTTGGACTTTGACTTTGCAGCATGGAGCCTGCCTAGCCACAGGAAAATTGCAGTTGGCCTTGGAGAGAAGCCGTAGGCCACTTAATTACCTCAATTGGCTACTCCTCTTCGCAAAAATGGCTCAGGGCGGATGCTGCCGCAAATCGTCATGAGGTCAATTAATTACATCTGAACCTGTTACATTCCAGGCCATTCTGAATTAGTTTCATATCAGGCACTCACCAAAACATCAAGAGGGAGAGTAGGCAAATTTTTTGATCATTTATCTTTAACTATGTTTTATTAGACTGCTAGCTAATGTAGAAAACTGCCTAATTGACACTGAAGACAGATTTAATCTTAATTAACTGGTATTAATTAACTTTGAGACATCAGTCCAAGTTTAAACTTGGTTTATTTATAATATAGAAAGGTAGCAATTAAATTTCTTGGTCAGCTTTATTCTCCTGAATGCAATTAAACAAGGCAAAGGTAGACTGTTAAAGTGTGGGGTTAAATCTACATGAACAAAATGCATTTCGCAAAGCCAATATCAGGTCCTCATGATTCTGCCAAACTGAGAGAGATCCAATCCAGTGCAGAAAGGAAGATACTGAACTTACAAGGCAGTTTTCTGAAGAAGCGCACACTCCGGTTTTCAGCCTGAGTATTCTTGGTGTACATTTCTAATAAGCAGAGTAGATTTCTGATTCCCAATGTGTAAAGGAAGTACGAAATTACATAAATTCTCACAGGAGAATCATGAGTCAGACAGTTTAAAGTTGCATTTCAGAGCAGGGTTCATGTTACAACAATTGCCAAGAGCATATTTGTTTAAAAAACTGGAACGTAAATTTGCCTTAGACAGGGAAAATCCAGATTATCTTGGCATTCAGAAAAGTGATTTTAACTCTTGGAACTGTTGTATTACATTTTAATTACATTTGCTAGAATTAAAAACAGTGGGAAATTACCTCTTCTCCAAAAATAAAGTTTAATTGCAGATAAGATCGCCAAAGGGAATAAAATTTTAACGTTCCTCAAAACCTTTGGCGTTGAAATGTTATCATAGGTACAAGCTACAGCCTTGCCAGCTGCAGGAAAAAGCAAGCCCAATTTGCTTTCATGTTACCTCTGCATGAACTGGGCTAAAATGGCTACTTTTTGTTTTTTGCCATGGAGTGTGATTTAAAATTACTTCCTGATGGATTACTTGCTGGTGACCTTCGGGCAAACTGCGATTAATTTTACCAAAGACATCTGGGGGCCCCGTCAGCGGCCGAAAATTATGACCTTGGCATTGTTGCCTGAAACCAGACACCGTGGAGCTAAGCTGCAAAATACCAGCATGGAAGCTTTTGTTTAGGATTCTAAGCAAGTTTTAAATTAGGCAAGACTGGAAAAAATGACTCATTTGAAGCTTTTTTTCCCCCTCCTTCTTCTTGAAAGATTAATCCAGCATGCGTTTAAGGAACAACATCTTGTCTTAATAACAACAGGGAAAAAAAAATCAATTAATTCAGTAATGAATTGCAAATGTGGTAGATGAGGTCTCGAATTTCATCTGAAATAAAATTTATTTTGTTGTGAAGGCAGTGTGATCCTGGAAATAATATTTTTAATTAGCTCCTACCTTACTGTGCTATACTGTAACACCACAATATTCTGTCAAAATCAAATTGTCTATCTTTCATCAGCAAACAACCAGGTTAAACCTACTAAACTCCTGCTGATACCACAGGTGTCAGTCTGTCCAGCCAGTCTGAAGCATTACATTTCGCTTCCAATCTGGATCACATCACACAACAAAATTTCAATCTAGAATAAAATATCTTATTCCTTCTTCTTTTGTCTGTCAGCAACCAGTGGCAAGAGTTGAATTTTAAAATTTGAATATGGACAACTCAAGCCAATTGGAATTATCCAGTTCTAATTTGGATATGCTGCTTCATTCTGCTTGTAAACTGGTTATTGTGTTTAGCACTCATTACCAGCAGCACATTACTCTCAGCTTTGCTTCATTTTCTTTTGGCATTGAAACTCGAGTCAGAATTCCAATGGTTTTATTACCAGAGCTCGTAATTCCATGCATGATCAGAAAAAAACCTGGCTCAGTCAAGGCTGGAGGACACAGACTTTCCTACAAGTCATTAGACTTGATTTCATATTACATGAGCCAGCACTTCGTTTTAAACCATATGGTTTGTTGATTCATATAAAATAATCGGTAGAAGTATTTTTGAATTCACAAAATGCTAATCACAATGAAATGCATAAATGAGTTTTGGGTACTTTCCTGTTGTATTAGTAGGACAGCCCGAGTGCACTGTGCTTTGTCAATCAATCAATAATCGTTCCTATTAAATTTGAACATCCACCTCTGTTGATTCTAACACTGAATACCACCATTTTACTTCTCAGTGGAACAGACCTAGAGATGCATATTTATAGCCAAGTACAAAGTTGGTAGTTTCATTCCTGGTAAAACAATTTTTCCAAAGCTGGATGATCCGACTAATATATTTCACAAAACAATAAACTGTTGCTATTTTACTTCCCTTTAAATAGTTACCTTCAGAGAGCACTAAGGAGCGTCTATTAAATGTTATAGATACTACATGGGTATTCCACAGTCAGAAAACCCAGCAGTGAAAGGGAGGTGGGAACCATTATAAAGTTAAGTGCCTTTTCCAGGAACTGGAATACTTTCCTGGGACCCTCAAGAAAACCTCAGCCTCCTCTAATGTGAATTGCAGTTTCTTCCTCACCAATCTCCCATTCCCTGTGAAACAGTGCCTTTTCCACACTATGGGACCAATAATGGCTGTTTCCATCCATCTTCTGAACAATTGTAGGGGATTCTCTGGCACTGACTTCCTGTCCCTGATTTTCCTACACAGCACCTTTGGCTGGCTGCCAGGTGAGAGATGGAAAAGATAAAATTTAATGATGTCTTGATGTTTTGTCATCAAATTCAAGTTTGGTGGACTGTTCCCTGCCTCCCCTTCCTCCCACGTTAGCCAGCTTGTTTTCTGTACAAGCTGTGAAATATTTTAAACTACACTTATCATGCCACAAAAATCTGTTGTTCAATCAACAGTAAGCAATATTTTCTTATTAATGTCTTTAGTGTAATTATTCATATAGAATTCCAGTAGCCTTCTTTGAAAATGACAGATAATTGAAATTGGCAAGCTACATGATTGAGACCAAAGTAAAGATGACAAAAAGACAAAATGCTACAGACGGAGAGACTTTTCTGTTTTATCTGAAGGTTATTTTGGGGAATTAGCATCACACTCAATTTCTGAAGTCAAACAGGAATCAAGCTGTCAAAACGTTGAGTGCAGAAATGCAGCATTTCAGCCATATTTTGCAAAGACTGCGCAGTTGCTGATAACAAATATGTACATGACAGTATGAGGAATGAATAATCTCTAGCCGAACAATACCATTGGACTATACAACAAAAATTTCCATTTATATTCCATTAATGTAGTAAAATGCTCCTCAGTGCTTAGGGGATGAAGAAAGGCTGCAAACATTCAAGTTTTTTTTGTAGCAAAGGCTGAGAGGGAACCTGATTAAGGTATATAAAATTATGAGAGACATGGATAGGACGGATAGGAGGTAGTTATTTCCCTCAGTTGAAGAGTCGGTAATGAAGGAGCATAATTTTAAGGTCAAGCGCAGGAGGTTTGGAAGGAATTTGAAAAAAAAACGTTTTCAACCAGAGAGTGGTGGGAATCTGGAATGCACGTCCTGGGAAGGCAGTAGACACGGGAAACCTTACAGCCTATAAAAGATATGCGGATGAGCACTTGAAGCGTCAAAACATCCAAGGTTGTGGGTCAAGTGCTAGAATGTGGGATTATTGCAGACAGGTCAATGTAGAATCAATGGGCCAAAAGGCCTCTTCCGAGCTGTATGACTCTATGAATCCCAATGCCTCAAAGGGTTGTAATCAGACAACAACTGCTATTAAGCCAAATAATGAGATATAACAATCAATAATTAAATGATTGGTCTAAGAGGTAGATTTTAATGAGTGTCTTAAAAGAGGATAGTTGGAGAAACTGAAAGGTTCAACCAGATAATTCCAGAGTCTAGCTTAGATATTCAAAAGCACAGACAGTGAAGATGGGGTGAAGGAAATGGGGATTTACACAAAGTGAAAGTTGGAAAATTAAAGAGTCCTTTCAGGGTTGTCTGCTTATTGGAGCTTTAGGGTAGGGACAAGTCCATGGGAAGATTTGAACACTAGAGTGGGCATTTTATAGTTTATACATTGATAAACTGGGAAACAATACCAGTTAGCACGCTGAGATTTTTGTCAATCGAACCTGTCATGGTTGAGGGCTTGGGCAGTCAAATTTCTGTGAGCTCAAGCTTGTCGAGGCTGGAATATCAAAGACTAGCCTGGAGATCATTGGAATGTTCTGATTATAAAATCAAATGGCTCAATGGTACCAGTTAAGGGCAGTCCTGCTAGATGTGTAACAGAAGAGAGACTTTAAAGAAAGCTAGTGTGGTCATTTGTGTCCAAGGTCAAGAAATGAGGAGTGGGAGATAGTCTATCACTGCTCCAGTTGCATAAAATTTCATTTGTTATTTTGAGAAGTGTTATTTCAGTGCTACAGCAGGGTGAAAAACTGAATTATGATGTTCAAACATAGAGTGATATTGACTGGACAGATGGTAGATTAGCAGAAATTGGGGTGGAGATATTACATTGGAAAGTGGAACCATCTCTATTGCGTATCAGTTACATTTTGTCACAGGCAGTTATCATTTTACTTCCAAGTGTATATTAATTGTGTGATAAGGATTTGTATGATGCATTCTCAGGACCAATATTTAAAAGATCAATTCAGTGATGGAATTTGGAAGAATTGGTTTTGGAACCAAGATAAGACAAAGCATGACAATGGATTCAAAGCTCTCAAAAGCTGTGCACTGTTTCAGTGATGCACCACTTGATGGGGAAGTGTAAAAAGCTGGAGGGAGATACTTGCTCACAGCAATGTGAAGAAGAAACCTGATAACATCATAAAGAAGATCTGACTGGAAGAGATCCAGATATCAACAGCTGAAGCATCCGCCATACTCCAAACTTCAGTGCAGGAAGCAGTTTAGTGACCAAACAAGGTCAAGAAGGAAAGTACTGTTGCATATTCACCTACATCCTGCTCAGTGTATTACCCTATCTCCTCACTCTACTTGCTAAGCCTAAACCATTGCATCACTTCTCACATCCATCCTTCTCTATGTATTTTTTCAAATCCCAAACTATCCATCCACAACTACCACTCACATTCACTCTTATGAATTTCATGCCTTTCCCTGATAGTCACCCTTACTAAATGTACTGCATTTGTAAGCTGAACGCATGTCATTACAATAACATAAATGTTTATTGTTTTCTTATTGCAGGAGAAAAGATACAGAGCTCTTAATATACAGAGACCCAATTTACTGATTGCCCCATATTAATAGGCAATTCAATCCTCCTAAAAGTTTTACATTTAGCCTGGTGTACTCAAGATTAATGTAGGTGCTGATGGCCAACTTCCTAGTGCACTTGCAGTACATACACTCAGACCAAAAACTCCTTTAGATTAAAGTTCCCTCTGAAATACACATAAAATGAGTGTCGATTTGAGAAGCAGCTCAACAAATTTCTTTCCAATCTGTAGCTGCAAATGTTCTATATAATTTGTGCATCTTTGCTGTTCTGAGGGATTGCATCATAATATTAGAATTTTTGAAACTTATCATTCAAAGTTACGTATCTAACGGTATCCAAGACAAATTATTTGTTATGGAGGAAAACATGCTTTCTCCTGGTTTTGGGTCAAAAAGAATGTCAGCCCTCAAAACAGCTTACCACTGGGGCCTGGCTTGAGGAAAAGTTTTTTTTTAAATTTCTACCAGCTGTGAACTTTTACAGTTAAACAGAATTTAGCCCTTTTGTTTTGGGCTTAAAACAATGGCTTAATAGGGAGGAAATAGTTTTTAAAATAAAAGACAACCAGATGAAATTGCTTCTTTTTAAAAACCATTTATTAATATCCATGGTGTAAGCTGAAGGTTTCAACCGTAATCAGTCTGGAGGAGTATAGGGGCAGTAGGAGTACACTGAAGAAGGAAATTAGGAGGGTAAAAAGGGGACATGAGACAGCTTTGGGAAATGAGGCTCAGAACAAACCAAAGTGATTCTACAAATACATTAAAACAAAAGAGTAACTAGGGAGAGAATAGGGACCCTAAAAGATCAAGAAGGCCATCTATGTGTAGAACCACAGGAAATGGGTGAGATACTAAATGAGTATTTCACATTAGTATTTATTGTGGTCAAGGACATGGTGGTTAGAGAACTAGAGGAATTAAATATTTTGAAAAGTGATATTTTGAAAAGTGCTCGCATTACAGCAGAGGAGGTGTCAGATGTCTTAAACTCAAAATGATAGATAAATTCCTGGGACATGATCAGTTGTATCCCAGAGCTTTGTGGCAAGCTAGGGAAGAGATTGTTGGGTCTCTAACAGAAATATTTGTATCATTGCTAGCCACAGGTGAGGTGCTAGAAGACTGGAGGTTGGCTAACGTGATGCCACGATTTAAGAAAGGTGGTAAGAAAAAGTCAGAGAACTATAGTATGATGAGCTTGACATCAGTGGTGGGTAAGTTGTTGGAGGGATTCTGAGGGACATGATTTACTTGCATTTGGAAAGGCAAGGACTAATTAGGAATAGTCAACATGGCTTTTGTATGGGATATCACGTCTCACTAACTTGATTGAGTTTTTTAAAGAAATGACAATGAAGATTGATGAAGGTGGAGAAGCCATGCAAGGTATTTGACAGTTTAGCAAGATTAGATTACATGGAATCCAGGGGGAGCTAGCCAACTGGATAAAAAATTGTCTTGAAGACAGATTAGATTACTTACAGTGTGGAAACAGGCCCTTCGGCCCAACAAGTCCACACTGACCCGCCGAAGCGCAACCCACCCATTCCCCTACATTTACCCCTTTTCCTATCACTACGGGCAATTTAACATGGCCAATTCACCTGGCCTGCACATCTTTGGACTGTGGGAGGAAACCGGAGCACCCAGAGGAAACTCATGCAGACATGGGGAGAATGTGCAAACTCCACACAGTCAGTCGCCTGAGTCAGGAATTGAACCCGGGTCTCTGGCACTGTGAGGCAGCAGTGCTAACCACTGTGCCGCCCACCACAGGAGACAGAGGTTGGTGTTGGGAAAGTTGTTTTTGGACTAGAGGCCTATGACCAGTGGTATGCCACAAGGATAGGTGCTGGGTCCACTGTTTTACATAATTTATATAAATAATTTGCGTGTGAATATAGGAGGTATGATTAGCAAGTTTGCAGATGACACCAAAATTGGTGATGGAATGGACAGTGAAGTAAGATATCTCAGAGTGCAATGGAACCTTGATCAGATGGGCCAATGGAGCGAAGAATGGCGAATTGGATTTAATTTAAATAAATGTGAGGCTTTGTATTTGGTAAGACAAAACAAGGTAGAACTTCAAAGCTAATGGTAGGGCAAAGAGACCTAGGGGTGTAGGAGCATAGTTCCTTGGAAGTGGAATCACAGGTAGACAGGGTGGTGAAGGAGGCATTAGGCATGCTTACCTTCATTTGTCACTGCATTCAGTATAAGAGTGGGATGTCACCTTGCTGCTGTACAGGATGTTGGTGATGTCACTTTGAGAATACGGACTCAGTTCTGGTCTCCCTGCGATAGAAAAGATGTTGTAAAACTTGAAAGGGTTCAGTAAAGATTTATAAGCATGTTGTTGGGATTGGAGGGTATGAGTTATAGGGAGAGGCTGAATTGGCTGGGGCTGATTTCCCTGGAGCATCGGAGACTGAGGAGTCACTTTATACAGATGACTAAAATCATGAGGGGCATGGATAGGGTGAATAGTCAAAGTCATATTTGCCAGGGTAGAGGAGTCCAAAACTAGAGGGCATAGGTTTAAAGTTAGAGGAGAAAGATTTAAAAGGGACTTGAGGGGCAAAGTTTTCACACAGACAGTGGAACATGCATGGAGTGAACTGTCAGAAGAAGTGGTGGAGGTGGGTATAATTATGACATTTAAAAGGCACCTTGATGGGTATATGAATAGAAAGGGTTTAGACGGATATGGGCCAAATGTTGTCAAATGGGACTAGCTCAGTTCAGGATATCTGTTTGGCATGGATGAGTTAGACCGAAGGGTCTGTTTCCATGCTATATAACTCTATGACTCTATGACTAGTTGCCTTGGACCCTGCCTACCTGCTGTAAATGAGCAGGCAGTCAGTTAAAATTTTTTGACCTACCCACTATTAGCAAAACTTACAGGGCCATCTTGAAAGGTACTGAATAGGCTCAGATACTGTTACTGACGTCCATCTGTTATTGTAATCAATAGCTTGAGAGTAATCATATTGCTTTCCTTTGAGGCAAAGTTAGTAGGCAGAAGAATTGAGACCAGAGACTTCAATTTGTTACTCTCCTTGGAAAATGTTCCAGCAGAGAAAAAAAGCCAGATGCGATTAGAAAAGTTTCAGCCTTCCTGTCCCAGGCTTCCACCCTCCCATCTTGTAAGAATTCCATTGTACACTTTCCCCAAGTGATGCAGACATTCATTCAGTCTTTGTTGGCTAATCACCCGTCTCTCAACACACGGCGCGCACATCCAGCCAATTGTTTCTTCCAACCAGTCTTCAGATAGACAGCTGCCAAAAGAAATTCAGATGAGGTTTATGATCTTAAATGCTAAGGTTCTGCCCCAAAATTAAATTGGAGTTAAGGTTTACAAAAACTAAGACAAGCACTGAATTGAAATGGACTAGCTATCAGTTATCTCCCACACTCTAATCCCTACAGCTACAGATGTTGAACAACTGGGCAGAAATTTTCTGCTGTAAAATGCAAAGGCCACAAAATTTCAAAGGATCTGATAACAAGCACAGAAATCACAAAATGGGATTCAGATGCACACTGCATACACACTTGATTCTGCCGGCTAATTTCATTGATTGTAGTGTGCAGCCAGTGATTAGCATAAAGTTGAGCATACGGGGGAATAAAGACACACATCTGGAAGCCATCCTTTCAGCGAAGACTTATAGGAAGATGTATAGAGGCATAGAGTCATTGAGATGTACAGCATGGAAACAGACCCTTTGGTCCAACTCGTCCATGCTGACCAGATATCCCAAACTAATCTAGTCTCATTTGCCAGCACTTGGCCCATATCCCTCTAAACCCTTCCTATTCATATACCCATCCAGATGCATTTGAAATGCTGTAATTGTACCAACCTTCACTACTTCCTCTGGTAGCTCATTCCATACACGCACTACCCTCGGTATGAAAAAGTTGCCCTTTAGGTCTTTTTTATATTTTTCCCCTCTCACCCTAAACCTATGCCCTCTAGTTCTGGACTCCCCCACCCCAAGGAAAAGACCTTATCTATTTATCCTATCCATGCCCTCATGATTTTGTAAACCTCTATAAGGTCACCCCTCAGCCTCAGACACTCCAAGGAAAACAGCCCAAGCCTGTTCAGCCTCTCCCTATAGGTCAAATCCTCCAACCCTGGAAACATCCTTGTAAATCTTTTCTGTATGCTTTCAAGTTTCACAATCTCCTTCCGATAGGTGGGAGACCAGCAATATTCCAAAAGTGGCCTAACCAATGTCCTGTACAGCCGCAACATGACCTCCCAACTCCTGCACTCAATACTCTGGCCGATAAAGTAAAGCATATCAAACCCCTTCTTCACTATCCTATCTACCTGTGACTCCACTTTCAAGGAGCTATGAACCTGCACTCCAAGGTCTCTTTGTTCAGCAACACTCCCTGGGACCTTACCATTAAGTGTATAAGTCCTGCTAAGATTTACTTTCCCAAAATGCAGCACGTCACATTTATCTAAATTAAACTCCATCTGCCATTCCTCAGCCCATTGGCCTATCCAATCAAGATCCAGTTGTAATCTGAGGTAACCCTCTTCGCTGTCCACTACACCTCCAATTTTGATGTTATCTACTAACTATACCTTCTATGTTCATATGCAAATCATTTATATAAATGATGGAAAGTAGTGAATCCAGCACCGAGCCTTGTGGCACTCAAATGGTCACAGGCCTTCTGTCTGAAAAACACCCCTCCACCACCACTCTTTGTCTTTTACCTTCGAAACAATTCTATATTAAAATGGTTAGTTCTCCCTGTATTCCATGAGATCTAACCTTGTTAACCAGCCTGCCATGGGGAACCTTGTCGAACGCCTTACAGAGGTCCGTATAGATCACGTCTGTCGCTCTGCCTCATCAATCTTCTTTGTTACTTATTAAAAAAATCAAGCAAGTTCGTGAGACATGATTTCCCACGCACAAAGCCATGTTGACTATCCCTAATCAGTCCTTGCCTTTTCAATACATGTATATCCTGTCCCTCAGGATTCTCTCCAACACCACCAACGTCAGGCTCACTGGTCTATAGTTCCTGGCATGTCGTTATCACCGTTCTTAAACAGTGGCATCACATTAGCCAACCTCCAGTCTCCTGGCACCTCACCTGTGACTATTGATGATACAAGTATCTCAGCAAGGGGCCCAGCAATCACTTCCCTAACTCGGCTATGCCTGTTCAGGACACCTGGGGATTTATTCACCTTTATGCGTTTCAAGACATGCAGCACTTCCTCCTCTGTAATATGGACATTTTTCGAGATGTCACCATCTATTTTCCCACATTCCATATCTTCCATGTCCTTCTCCAAAGTAAACACTGTTGCAAAATACTCGTTTAGTATCTCCCCCATCTCTTGCAGCTCCACATTATGGTTCAACACTGTGCAGCAACCCAAGAAGTTCCAGGAGAAGATTTGCCCTGACCTGCGAGACCCATCTTCATAGAAGAGAGCCAGCTTGATATTAAAGAGGAAGGAGATTCCAATGGCCCAGCCACATGGACCATTGTGGGTAATATCATTTTCCAGATGGATAGAGCTAAATAAAGAGCAAATGTTGTAGGAATTTTGGAAATATTTCATGGTATTTTTAGTAAGGAATATTTCATTCATAAAATTGAGTTAAACAGGAAACTGAGTTTTATGTCTCTTTATTTTGAAGTCGTTCATTTAAAGTCCACTACCCTGTGTATTTCATAATAGCACAGATCAGACAAAAGCAGATGAAAATGAACACCATGGGTTTACATGAGTTTGACTTTTGTATGCAATATGACATTATATACTTTATACTTTATAAATTTGGCTTGTAATGTGTATTGGTTTTGTTTTTAAATTTATGATCAATACAGTGCTAAAATAAACCTGACGAATGGGAATGTTGGAGTTTGGGAAATTGTGGTTGAGCTTTTGACATGAATTTGTTCTTAATGTACAGCTTGGGCAGAAAGGAATCCCTTTCTTTCCTGTTTTCTCCATCACCTTTTCCTCCTCCCCCTCACATACCTATCACATAGTTGGTAGGAAGGATTGGCCCCTTGTGATAGTGAAATTGTGTAATGCATAGCATAAATCTTGAGAATCAGTCCACCAGTAATGCAGTGTTCCTCCTCCAAAGCTCTGCTTCAGCAACTGAATTTATTCTGACGATATATTATTGCATTCATGCTGCACATGTATGTGGATTGCAAACTAAAGTCATGAGCCATGAAACCACCTTTTGATTTGTCATGGTGGTTTTGTGATCCTGCTGCTCAGCTTCTGATTTAATAAATATTGGTAGGGTATGTTCCCTCACAATAACCAAGAGCAAATGGGGACTGCAGATGCTGGTGATCAGAGTCGTAAGTGTGGTTAATGAAAAGCATAGCAAGTCAGGCAGCATCCGAGGAGCAGGAGAATTGACATTTCAGGCATAACTTTTCATCAAGAATGAGACTTGAGGGCTGGGGGGGGCTGAGAGAGAAATGGGAGGGGGTGGGGTTGGGGGAGAAAGTAGTTGAGAAAGCGATAGATGAAAGTGAGGGAGAAGGTGATAGGTCGGAGAGGAGGGTGGAGTGGATAGATGAGAAAGGTGATGGACAGGTCAGGAGGGCAGTACTGAGTTGGAGGCTTGGACTGGGTTAATGTGGGGGGAGGGGAACTGAGGAAACGGTTGAAATCCACATTGATCTCGTGTGGTTGAACGGAATATGAGGCACTCTTCCTCCGGGCGTTGGGTGGTAAGGGTTTGGCGATGGATGAGGCCCAAGACCTGCATGTCCTTAACGGAGTGGAGTGTAGTTGAAGTGTTCAGCTGAAGTGATCTCTACATCGGGGAGACAGGACAACTACTTGCAGATCGTTTCAGAGAACATCTCTGGACACCTGTACCAAACAACCCCACTGCCTCTTGGCTGAACACTTCAACTCCCCTTCCCACTCTGTCAAGGTCATGCAAGACATATATTCCCTTTAAATAGCATTGTTGGAGGTGTATTCTTCCTGCTGAATTGAAGTGCGGCTGGGTAAGGCTTATAGGTGCATAAGCTGGGGCACTGAGGTCAGCAATGGCAATGCAATTGGTATGACATGCTGACTGACCTCTGTATTGTGCTTACAAAAAATTGGAAATCAAAACTTGTCAAATCTGTATTGTGTCTAGCAGTTAAGCAATCATTAAATGCATGCAGTTTAAAATTGCTCCATATTTGTCAGAGGGCAGCTCACCTTTGTTACACATCCTATTCTACTTTGCTGAAATACTTTCATTGTCCAATTACTCAATTTGGTCCAGTTGATCACACATCTGAAATAATTTTCCACCATTATTGAATATGACAGTATTTTTTTCGGAGCAATAGGGCTGAACATGACATGTCACCACTGGGTATGTTTGTGAAAATGGGACATGCCTACCATTGTGTTGCCTACCCCCGACCTAGCCATCCCTGAACTTAACCTCTTATTATGAAGGTTGATGTCAACAATCAACTAAAGTATATTACTGCTGTAATATTGTTGGCATGGGCAGTCAGGCTACCGTGGGTAACCCATATTTTAAAGTTTATTAAATGACAACAAGGAAGAAACTAGACTTGCAAGGTGCTCTTTGCTTCTTGGAGGCAACCCCCATCATTAGATTATACCCACCTTTCTTCCTGTTCACACAGATTTTAAAAATTATTCCTCCACATCCCTTGCCAAGTCTTTCCCTCCCACAAGTGTGGCAAAGCTCTCCCTGAAGAAGGGCTTATGCCCGAACGTCGATTCTCCTGTTCCCTGGATGCTGCCTGACCTGCTGCGCTGTTCCAGCAACACATTTTCAGCTCTCCCTGCCCAATGCCTCAACTTACCTGGGTCCAATGTTCCATCTGTCTTACTTTATGGGCTTGCCTGCAGTCCTGTTAGCACCCATTACGGGTACTGGCACTGTCAGGACAGTTAAAACTCCCCAGGGTGAGATGTCCTCCCCAGTGAGGGTAGAATTCTGACACTGCACTCATTTAGACCCCCTGAGCATGCCACGGCTGTGGATTAGGCTTACTCTCTGCATCTGTTATCTCATGCCTGACTTCTCTTCTGAACCATCTTGTAAATTTCTGCCAGGATACCTTCTCCCAGAATGCCCTGCAACATCTTCCACTTCATTCAATGCAGCAACTGTATTGACATCTTAAATTAAGTTTCACAATTTAAAAAAAAATAAGATTGTGAAAACTAGAATTGTGAAAGCAGAGTACAATTTTCGCTTCTGTACCATTTGATATCTTACGCAAGATGTTATCCCTCATGAGTGATCAAGCAGCCCACTCACGGAAATGTTTTTTCCAATTACTGTCCTCCCCCATCCAGTATTCTGTACAATACTAAATTTTTTTCCCAATAGTGTTCTATATAACCCTTTCACCACCACTGCAATTTTATGAAAAGTGTGTGTATAGCAAATTCTAAATCAATGGAAGATTTGATCAATTTCAGCAGCATTTTCAGAATTTTCAGTCATTTTTACAATGACAGAAAATAAAACTGCTCTCATGTACACAAAACACAGGATATCTTAGCAGTCTGTTTCAAACCTTTTCTTGACAAACATACTGAAATAGCCTTATCATAGTTGCCTGACCTCTTTGGAACAATGTTACAAGTATAAATTACTGAAGAGGCATCTTGCTTAAGTCAGATAATCATGGACCAGAAGTGTGCAGCCAATAGTTCTTGATACATGAATGAATGAATGATTTTATTGCCACATATAACATGGAAGATAGCATGAAAAGTGTTTTGTCACTACAGTCTGCTGCCATTTTGTGTTGCAAAAGAATAAAAAGAAATTACTTAAATCAAGTTCATTTTCTGTTCAAATTGGGTCTCAAGCATAGTTCTAGAGCTTCTGCAAGGTCTCAGATGTGGCTGCCTGGAGAGAGTCTGGAATGTCACACCTGACAAGTTGTCAAAGAAGTTTCAAAGAGAGACACTGAACTTGAGAGTATCTTAGGCCAAGATGAACATGATGCTTAAAAGAAAGCAGCCTGGGTGAGAGACATATTTGCATTTTCTACCTTTTTCAAGAATGCACAGAGACAGAGGTTAAAATGAGCATGATTGGTGTATGTTAGTGGTCTGACAGCGGTGTAACATTCTGTGATGGTCACAAAATGTGTCAGTACCTGAAGTGTTGCAAATAGTGCTGAACATTATGCATACATCAGCCGGAATCTAACAGGGGTCTGATTAATGTAGGTTATGGTGAGACATGTGGCAGAATCAGGTAACATGTGCAGCAAGGCCCATCTTGACATCAAGATAAGTTCACTGCACCTTTTCTGCTTTTCTCAAGAGGCATGGTATGATTCCCACTAGGCAGTGACAAGATGTCAGCTGACATGTATCAACACTTGTTATAATGGAACAACTTGCCTCACTAACATTCAGGCTCCCAATTTATCAAATTCACAAATAAGATTAGCACCAGAAAAGCTTGATAAGGAAAATGAATGAGCACAAGTGGAGTTAATTCCCTGCTTGCCCGAAATGAACTCCAGGTTGGAAACTAGGCAATGACATCTCAGGGCACACTTTATGGGCAATGGCCACACCTCACATAAACAGGCAATGGCATCCAACATGTGTCAGCCTCTAAAAACCCTGATGGCACATCTCTGATCAATATAGAGACATTTCTGCACTTCAACACAGCACTGACAAATATTATTGTATTACTATAGCAAGGACACTGTGTGCTCAGTGGCAACATCCAGCCCATGGACTGATCTAGGCTGCATCTCTTGGCTCTTTACCAGCTGTCAAAGTACTCGCTCACTCTGAACCTATCTGGAATCTTATTGCATCCTTGCTTTAAATTGCTTTGCCTTTTTGTGCATTTCCCCCTCAGCCAGAGATATTACTGTTGTGCTGTTGTGCCATTTAGCACAGACAGAGCCAAGAAGTTTGTCAAAGTTGTCAACAGGTCTCAATCTGGTTAAGAGGGATTTTCATTTGCTCAGGGTTTCCCACCACAGTCAGTTAAGGGCAGCCTCTGATGCCAGTCCAGAACTAACTTGGGATATTCAGATTCAGAATCTTTTGCTCATATGGGGTGAGGAACTGAATGATAGGTAACACCCTACCCAAACTGAACCTTTCTGCCCTAATTTTGGGCTCTTTTCTTCCTGGAATGGGAGAGAGGCAGATATTACAGGAGATGAAAGTGAATGGTGTAGCTATTACTATTGGTCCAGGTGGGAAGGTGTCCTGAGCAATTGAGTAGATAGCACAGAGGACATGCAAGGTCAGTAGTGTCAGTGGCTGTGGTGGGTGACAGAGAGTGGGGGAAGATGTTGCAGGCAACAGTGAGGGTGGTAGAGTAAGGTGACAAGTCCAGTAGCAAAGGGGAGGCAATGGCCTAGTGGTATTATCAGTAGACTATTAATCCAGAAACTCAGAATAAAGAATCTGGAATTAAGGGTTTAATGATGACCATGAAGCCATTGTCAATTGTTGGAGAAAGGTATCTGGTTCACTAATGTATTTTAGGGAAGGAAATCTGTCATCCTGACCTGGTCTGGCCTCTATATGAGTGGTTGACTCTTTACTGACCTTTGGACGATTAGGGATGGGGAATAAGTGTAGGCTGAACCAGAGATATCCATGTCCCTTGAGTGAACAAAATGAAAGACAGAGGGTGTATGAGGTATCAGAGAAAAATGGTGTCACTACACTTTCAGAGTGGAGAAGGACATTGATCAGCCTCCTTCCAGTTGACTAAAATTGCTCTAATCTGAGGAATGAAGAAGGGCTTATGCCCGAAACGTCGATTCTCCTGCTCCTTGGATGCTGCCTGACCTGTTGCGCTTTTCCAGCAACACATTTTTGAGCTCTCATGTCATGACCCCTATCGCTGGTGGAAGAAGTCTCACCTGTGCACCACCTCATCCAGCAGGACCTCCAGGACTCTGCCTACAAGATGGGCACTGATTTCCCCTATTTGCCAAGTCCAGGGTAAACATCAGAGCTGAAAATGTGTTGCTGGAAAAGCGCAGCAGGTCAGGCAGCATCCAGGGAACAGGAGAATCGATGTTTCGGGCATAAGCCCTTCATCAGGAATTTTGCAGGGCAGCTCCAGGCTAACAGCGATTATCTATGTACACATAAGGTGCAGGTGCAAGGAGGGCCAGTGAGTTCTGGGATATCTGCTGAGTGGTGAGATGTTCCGCCATAGGCACCTAGGAAAGTGGGGCAGGAATTGGAGGTGGAACTGGGCAGATAATTAATGAGGCAAGTTTGGTCAGATATGGCAAGACAATTTGTGAGGCCTTGAGGCAACAAACCCTCCAAAAAACTTGGTGTAACTTGGACTTAGCCAAAAATAATGTCAGTTCCAAGAGAATAAGAATCATAGAATTCCTACAGTGCAGAAAGTGGACATTCGGCCCATCGTGTCTCCACTGACCTTCCAAAGAGCAATCCATCAAGACGCAGACCCGACTGTATTCCCATAACCCTGCATTTCCTATGGCTAATCCACCTAACCTGCACATCCCAGACACAAAAACAATTTCAGCATGGTTAATTCACCTAACCTGAATATCTTTGGACTGTAGGAGGAAACTGGAGTACCCTGCAGAAACCCACGCAGACATGGGAAGAACACGCAAACTCCACACTGACTGACACCCAAGGCTGGAATCAAACCCAAGCTCCTGGCGCTGTGAAGCCCATGAAGAAAAGTTGTAGAAAGCGCAAGCAAGTTAAAGTTACTTGCATTTTAATATTGCGCTGAAGATGTACTTAATCTATGTATCAGGTTATTCTTGACACAAAATTGCTTTCTTAATTCAAACTATTTAGTATAGGTTTCATTGCATCATTGTGAATAAGCTAATACTTTAACTTTCAAAATATCTGATTCAGGGTGAAAATTGAGATTGTGGATGTGCTGTAGTCTAAGGGTTACACCGAAGCAAGATTGGAATATATCTACATTCAAATATATGCTAGTTTTAGAAAATTTGCAGTTAAATCAAGTGAAAAAAAATAAATCAAAAGTGCTAATTAATTGCATAATTGGAAACTACCCAAAGTGAACAATACAATAGTCACTAAAATACCCATTTTGTATATATTTATTAATGTCTGTTCTTGTTTGTAAATACTTGTATGGAATTCATTTGCTGTCTCATTTTGCTTACTTTGTTGAATTGCTGTTGCACTCAGGAAATACAATAATCTTTTGGAATCTACATATTTCTTGTGGTCTAGACTGGTTGCATGTACAGTGCTTTTTATGGAGATTTGCAAAAACATATTAACCTAGGCTTAAGTTTTCTCTGATTCTGAGTTTTAAGTGCAAGTTAATACTCAGAACTTTCAGCTATAAGTTTTGAGAAGTGTTCATATGCATTTTAATTGAACCTTTAATGATTGTATTTGACACATCAGAGAACTAATATCTGACATTTTCCAGCAAATGAATTGAAAACTGTTTTGGAAAAATAATGTATTGTTATCAATGGATCATAAAGTTCTATCTGCTTCAGTCTTCTTAAAAAAAACTCTAAAACAGCTTTTTGTCTCAATATAAAGTTGGCCAAGTTACCTATAGATTGTCCAGATACAAAACAGCATTGCCTGTCAGACTCAAGTTAAAGATCAGGAATGCAAACAGATCTGCACATTCAGCTCATTCAAGAGGAAACTCCACTGAGACTTCACCGGAGCTTGTGCTGGAGACTGAGTTCAAAATGATACTGAGTTTGTAAAAGCTGACACTTCTGATATATTGAATCAGACGTTTTGCCCATTAGTAACCTGTCACAGCACTTAGCTACACAGAATGCATCCTTTATTTTTCTGAACATGTCCTATTAACAAAGTGCTTTTAGTATTTTCTTCTGAGAAATGCATGCTATCATCTGGATAGAATTTTGTGAAGTCAGGGCTACGCAGCACTATTTCCTCTGCATGTGCTGTGCTCAAGCTGTGGGAGGATATGTTCATTATTTTTCAGGAGTCAGGAATGAGATGCAATTATGGGGCCTAACTATTTGGCTGATAATATCTCCCTGCTGCAGCCAATATACTGGGCAGCTTATACTAACCAGCAGTTGCTGAGAGTGTACCCAAGTTTCTAGTGAGCTTCAAAAGCCCTTCTTTATTTTGTTTATTTGAAAAGAAACCATTGTTTTGTTGGGTGACTCAAATGTTTTCTTCTGGAGCCAAAGTTATTTAAATTGTGCTGAAATCGTTTATATTCATTCAAAACACCCTTATTGTGTTTGTGAACACAAGTATGTGTAAAACATCAAAGATCTGCCAAGGTTTTGTCTCCAATCTATTTTTACATCACTTTGCAATTTAAAACCACAAAATGTCTGAGAATTTTCTTTGCAGTAATTATTCTATATCTTTATAATGTAAACATTTTAGTCTAGTCTATCAATTAACTGTGTACTATATTAAATTTGGCAAAAGTCCAGTCAACAAAGACATCAATCTTACTATTCTAACTGTGGTCCCTAACAAAACATTATCATATTTTGTAACTGTGCTTTCCAAATGTTAAATATTTATTAGCAAGTTTTGAGAAGATCTGGAGCTCAGGTTGAGGTTCTAGATATAAGTTTGCTCGCTGAGCTGGAAAATTCATTTTAATGACATCACCATACTAGGTAACATGATCAGTGAGCCTCTGGTGAAGCTCTAGTGCTACGGTCCGCTTTTTATTTGTGTGTTTAGATTTCCTTGGGTTGGTGATGTCATTTCCAGAGGTAATGTTAATTCCAGTTATTTATCCAAGAGAGTGGTAAATGAAATCCAAGTCAATGTGTTTGTTGATAGAGTTCCAGTTGGAATGCCATGCTTCTAGGAATTCTCACACGTGTCTATGTTTGCCTTGTCCTGGAATGGATGTGTTGTCCCAGTCAAAGTGGTGTCCTTCCTCATCTGTATGTAAAGATACTAGTGAGAATGGGTATCAAAAGACACGACCCAAACATGCAAATAAAAAGCTGGCCATACCAGCAGTGCTTCACTGGATGCTCACTGATGACATTACCTAGTATGGTGATGTCATGAAAATAAACCTTCCAGCTCAGCGAGCAAGCTTACATCCAGTTAAATGCTTATATTGTGACAGTTGCTTGTGTTACACCTTCAGGTTTTCATATAAATAATTGTGGGGCCACAGTTCTGACCAGCAGGCAGCATGGACCCTGACTGTAGCATTTTGCCAAACCACTAGTATGGCTCTTTACATGGTACTTCAATAGGTGCTGGTCTTTGGGTAATTACAATCATGTTGGCTGCATTCATAGGAGCTGTGGTTCAGTAATAGGATTTCTTTTTACAAAGGATTAAACATAGAAATAAGATAAGCAGTGGGAATTGGGGCTCAAAATCTGAATCATGGAAATGGGGCCTTGCGCTCTGACAAAAATAGGAGTGTTTCTGAAACTTTATCAATATTCAGAGGGGAGGGGCAAAATAGTGACTACATCCAGCTGTAAGCCCTTGAGAACAAATTCATTTCTGATATTTTCAAAATGCAGTGATTTATCATACTTAAGTCTTGCAAAAGGTTTTACTTCCAGTTTTTGACTCTCCATCCATATACAAGAGAATGTGCAGTTCCATGTCAGGTTTAGTATATTTTTGAATCATTGATTCTAGTCTAGAATAATTCCTTTATGGAAATGGATGTCAATGCTGATTCATGTGTTATTGATACAGCTGATGTCATTCCTGATTTAAATTGTGATGGTTAATCTAAAATACAAATTGGATTTAGATGTTCTCTTCAAGATAATTCATTTGTTTCAAGTTTTGATTTCAGTGCACAAGAGCAGAGGTGAACCAAATATTACTGAAGTTGGAGGTTACAGAAATGGTTCCACCTCGGGATCTAACTCATCTTACCTGTCAGTACAATTAATTGAAACAGGAATTGCTGGAGAAACTCAGCAGCTCTGCGGCATCTATGGAGAGAAAGCTGAAATAACTCCACAGAGGCCGGTATCCCATCACCAAGTCACCCTTTATTTCCGAGTTTGCAGCTTTCAAATGGTCCACGTGCCTGTTCAGGACCGTTGCACCCACCCAAGTTTTACTCATCCCTGGACCAGGCCTCACATTGACTATACTTCTTACCTGGAGGAGAAAGTGAGGTCTGCAGATGCTGGAGATCAGAGCTGGAAATGTGTTGCTGGAAAAGCGCAGCAGGTCAGGCAGCATCCAGGGAACAGGAGAATCGACGTTTCGGGCATAAGCCCTTCTTCAGGAATTATAGGTATACTTCTTACCTATAATTGGCCATTCCTGTGGTTCCTAAACCACATTTCATCGCCTGAAGTAAACTGTCTGTCTTGCTTAGTAGACACTTGTGAGCAGCATTGGCATTTCAACCCCCTCCTCCCAACCCCACCAGGGTCCAGGAAGATGGATTTAACCTGATGTAGGGTCTTCTCCCCATTAGCAACTCTGCTGGAGCTATCACTGTAGTTGCATGAGGGATGGTCCTATAACCAAACAAACCAGGACAGTTTGGTATTTAGTGAAGTTGTGATTGTTTCTTTAAGCCTGCCTCCAAAGTTGGGGATGCTTTTTCTGCTATTGGATGATGGATGGTATGGAGCTGTCATTATATGTCAAATAACATGCGACTTTGGGAAATACTCAAACTCCCTGCTGATAAATGATGGCATGTTGTCTGCGACCAACACTTCCAGGAATCCGTGTACTGCAAAAGATGCACAGTCTTTCTATCATTGTCCCCATGCACTTAATGCTGTGTACGATTGTGTTGTTTGTGCTGTCCATGTAGCACCCTTGGTCCTGGAGGAACGCTGTCTCATTTTTACTGTATCAGTTGAATATGGTAGAAATGATAAATAAAAGCCCCTCTACTCTACTCTATGAACTCTCTGTACGTCCATCCACCCTGAGTGCCCCCCCCCCCCCCCAACACAGCTATGTGTGCATCTAATCCTGTCTAACAGACATAAGTTCTCACCAATATCTTCATTTTGGAAACCATGGATGACCCGGGTGGCATTCAGTCAGTATTTGGCTGCAACCATTCCTCAAGACAATCACTCTTGCTCCCTGTAATAAGATGCCATCCTCTACTGTGATCTAGTCTCTCCAGGTCCAGAAAGGTTTCAATTTTAATTGCGTTGGCCATTTGGTTTCCCCCATCACCACCAGATTTTTAAGTTTTGCCAGGACCAGATCCTTAATTGTCAGTTGTAACTGCAAGTATGTTTAAAAAATTTAAAACCATTACTGACTCTTACAGTGGCAGTGCCACTGGTGGTGTATCTGCCAGCAGAAGGTGGTTCAATACATCTATATTTGCTACTGGGCCTCCTGGACAGTGTTCCAACTTGTAGTTAGATATGCTTCATGTTAGACCCCCCGCTGAGTTCAGCCTGAAGCTATGGGTAGCACTGCCTGTCCTCTATATGTAGACCTAGTAGAGGTTTGTGGTCCATTATTATTACAAATTTATGACTGTACCAGTATTGGTGGAACTTTTTGATTCCAAATATGATCACCAAACCTTCTTCCTCTATCTGGGTGTATTTATGCTTTGCATTAGCCAAACTCCTGAATGTCTATACTATTAGGCATTCATCTCCATTGCACCATTTATAAGCTAATACTACACTGATGCTGTACAGGGAGGCATTGCATGTCAATACCAGATCTTGCTTGGGATCATAGTGTGTAAACACCTTAAAGGATGAGAGCTGTTTCTTGACTTCGCTAAAATCTATGGCTTGGTTACATGATCATTTCCAAGGCTGACTCTTTCTTAAAAATTGATGGAAAGATGGAGGCCAGGTTATGCATGAAATTTCTATCATAATTCATCAGCCCAAGGAAAGATCAAAGCTCCGGTACAGACGTGGTAATCGGGTCACCATTGATCGTCTTCACTTTATTTTCCAGCGAGTGTAATGGGGTCTTATCGACTCTGTAGCCCAAGTAGGCCATTTGGGGAGCCTGAAACCACAATTTTTTCCCTTCTAAGCTATACCCCGGCCTGGAAGAAATGTCTAAGTTCACTAAGTGCTCCTTATTGGTCTTCCCCGTTATTAGCAGATCATCCAGATAAATAATGACCTGGGGTCGACCTTGTAAAATGTTCTCCACCATCCACTGAAAACTTACACAGGCTGACCATACCCCAAGTTGCAGTCGTATGCTGATACAAACCCTTATGGATATTAATTGTCGCTTACTTCTGGGAATCCTCATTGAACCACAATTGCAAATACGTATGCTCATGCCCAGTTTCATGAAGGACATTCCCCCCACCCGCCCCCCCCCCCCCCCCCCCCCACCCCACCCCCGTACCCCCACCACCCAGCACCTGCCAGCTTTGCATATAAATCCTCTATGTGCTGGATTGGGTATTTATCTAGCCATGAGAAGTGGTTTACCGTTTACATAAGTTCTCCACAAAGGCTTACCAACCCATCGGGCTTCACAATCAGTGCAACTGGGGTTGCCCATTCTGCAAACTGTACTAGAGTCATAGAGTCATACAGATGTACAGCATGGAAACAGACCCTTCGGTCCAGCCCGTCCATGCCAACCAGATATCCCAACCCAATCTAGTCCCACCTGCCAGCATCCGGCCCATATCCCTCCAAACTCTTCCTATTCATATACCCATCCAAAAGCCTCTTAAATGTTGCAATTGTACCAGCATCCATCACTACCTTTGGCAGCTCATTCCATGCATGTACCACCCTCTGTGTGAAAAAGTTGCCCTGCAGGTCTCTTTTCTCTTTCCCCTCTCGCCCTAAACCTTTGCCCTCTAGTTCTGGACTCCCCGACCTCAGGGAAAAGACTTTGCCTATTTACCCTATCCATGCCCCTCATAATTTTGTAAACCTCTATAAGGTCACCCCTCAGCCTCCGACACTCCAGGGAAAATAGCCCCAGCTTTTCAGCCTCTCTACAGCTCAAATCCTCCAACCCTGGCAACATCCTTGTAAATCTTTTCTGAACTAGTTTGATGATTCCTTCACTTTTCAGCCTTCTAATTTCTTACCCTACTTTTACCTGTAAGGCAAATACCACTGGGCGGACTTTACAAAATCAGGGAATTGTTTCCTGGTCAACATGCAAGGTGGCTTTGGCTCCTTTGATATTCCCTAGACCTTCCTGAAAAACATCTGTGTATTTAATTAGGACTTCACTCAGGCAGCCATTTTCTAATTAAAAAATACTGAGCAAATATAGATAAGCCTTTCTCAACCAATTTTTACCCATCAAGCTTGAGCCTGAGCCATTTACTACAATCAGTGGTAACTGAAGGATCTGCTTCTCGTAAGAGACTAGAACTGAAGTTATGGCCTTAATCTGTAAAGCTTCCCCAGTATGGATTCTCAATCTAGCTGAGGTCTTGTGTAAACTTAAGGATTGGAGTCCAGTGTGAATTTTGTTAATGACTGGCTCTGCGTTAGTATCGACCTCCAGTAGAACAGAAGTTCATTTTGTATGATTTTGATTTGGACGTTGCTAAGTAATTCATCTGTTCCAAATCAGATGTGGATGGACTTTCCAGGATGTGCACCTTCCTGGAAACTGGCCTTTGAGTTCTCTTACTCACTACTCCAAGTGGGACTCTTATGCTGTGCCAAGTCTGCAAACCGGCATCTACTACAATGGCTTGCTGGCCTAGATTCTGAAGGAACTTTTAACCGTTTGGCCAAGGCTTGGCTTTGTTTTGGGGTTTTGCTGTGGGCTGACCGAGAATTCCTCTTTTTAGACCTTTTCATGTTGGAAGGTCACATTATGGTAGTTGTAATCTAATAAGGCTGCATCCAAGAAACTTCGAGGAGAAAGTGAGGGCTGCAGATGCTGGAGATCAGAGCTGAAAATGTGTTGCTGGAAAAGCGCAGCAAGTCAGGCAGCATCCAAGGAACAGGAGAATCGACGTTTCGGGCATAAGCCCTTCTTCAGGAATGAGGAAAGTGTGTCCAGCCGGCATTTCCAACGCCCCTCCCCCAAGTCTCTCCTCCCTACCTTTTATCTTAGCTGGCTGGACACACTTTCCTCATTCCTGAAGAAGGGCTTATGCCCGAAACGTCGATTCTCCTGTTCCTTGGATGCTGCCTGACCTGCTGTGCTTTTCCAGCAACACATTTTCAGCTCTGCATCCAAGAAACTTCAATTATATATTCTTCAAAATTCACATTATTTTGTAAAAATCGAATGACTATGTACTAACTTAAAAAAGGAAAAAGAATGTTAATTCTAAAGTTAACTGACCTTTTAATGACTTTGTTGTGACTGCTTTTTGCAGGAAAGCATTTGAATATTTCGTTGCAGCATGGGGGTCTGCAGTTTTAGCTGATCCTCCAGATGGGTATCCGTCATTTGTGACCTTAAGGGCGTCTTGATTTTGGTTAAGTAGGAGAATGTAGATTTGCAGCAATAAGTGGGGATTATTTTGTTGAATTTTCTTTTACTCTCTGGTATTTTAAACACATTCATTTTAAGATTAAAATAAAAATAATAAAGGACGAAAAAACATATTCATAAAAAATAAAAGATTTGTTCTGCAAAATTTGGATTCATTCAAAAGGCCATACACAATGACCTAGAAGGCCACAGGTTCCCCACCCCTGGTTTAGAATATATCCTGAGTGACACTGTGCAATTGCCTTCACTGAAGTGGTGTTCCCCAAGCTCAGTCAGCCTGGTGAGGTTGCCCACTTTCATCGGAATACCCTGGACTCACATGCTCCACCCACCGCATTTTCCAGTGATAAAGCCAGTTGTAGTATCTGTTTGAAGTCCAGTTGGGCTTCACTTAGTAAGCAGTTTTGCATGATTACATCATTAATCCCAAGTACCAAATGGTCTCTCAGCATCTCATTAAGGGTTAAACCAAAATCACATGCCTTTGCCAGTCATCTTAATCTAGTCAAAAATCATGATACAGATTCCCCTGGTTCTGGAATTGCTGAGTAAAACTGATAATGTCTCGGAATTAAAGGAAGCTTGGGATTGTAATATTCATTAACTAAATGCATCAACCTTTGAAAGTTTGACTATCTGGTGCTCAGGTAAAGTTAGGAACCAAGTAACTGAAAAAAACTGTGGGTCCATAAGCTGTCAGGAGAATTACTCATTTTTGTTCATCTATCCCAATGTCATTTGCTTGGACCCTGTCTTCAATGACAGAATGAAATGAGTCAAGCTTCCCAAATAATGGTACAACACCAGAAATGCGTACCCCAAATCAAAGGTGCCTGTTCCCAACAAATGTCTTCAGGAGTATGTTTTTCTCTCATTGCCACTGAAATAACTTCACAGGGGCCAGTATCACTTCACCAAATCAGCCTCTATTTCCATGTGGAGAGTCCTTGACACTGATCCAGTTTCCTCAGAGCAGATCTCAGAGTGAATAGGATATCTGATACTCCTGCTCTTATCTGTCAGCCTGGGGTCCCTGATAGGATCAGATTAACATCCCCGCTCAGAGAACGCTTATTCCATGAGGTCACCAGCTGACCTCATTGCAATCACTTAAAAGCAAAGTTAACATTTTGAGTCCATTGAATCTTCTTCAGACTTGATAGTAGCTAGGAAAAGGTAGTATGGATACTGAAGAAAGGGAGTTCGGGGAGGGGGACCTTGTAGGAGTGATTGGATAGGTACACATGAAGCTCAGAGAAAGAGAGAGAATGAACAAAAACCAAAAATAAAACTGCAGATGCCGTAAATCATAAACAAAAAAGATGCTGGAAAAGCTCCGCAGGTCTGGCAGCATCTGTGAAAAGAAATCAAAGTTAACGTGTCAGGTCCAGTTCTGAGGAAGGGTCACTGGATTTGATTTCTCTTCACAGATGCTGCCAGATATGCTGAAAGAACAAATAGTCAGGTAAACAGTAGGATGGATGACAATATGCCGAGGAGAACGAAACGCTGATAATGAGGACCATAAGTAGGTGAAAATGGGTTGGCTGTGCTGAAAGCGGCCCATGTCATTACAGGGCCTGGGGCGTGGGAGTGGGGTAAAGGACAGAGAAGAAAGATTTCAGGTTCTAAAATTATCGAACTTGACATTGAGGTTTGAGGCTGCAGGGTCCCCAATCAAAAATGAAGTTTTGTTCTTTGAGCTTGTGCTGAAGCACTGCAGCAATCCCAAGATAGAACCATAGGATCCCTACAGTGTGGAAGCAGACATTTGGCCCATCAAATCTACACTGACCCTATGAAGTGCATACCACCAAGACCCACCCTATCCTTGTAATCCTGCATTTCCCATGGCTAATCCTCCTAACCTAGACATCTCTGGACACTATGGGCAATTTAGCATGACCAATCCACCTAATGTGTACATCTTTGGACTGTGGGAGGAAACCTACGCAGACAAAGGGAAAATGTGCAAAGTCCACACAGACAGTTACCTGGGGCTGAAATCAAACCCAGGTCCCTGGCATTGTGAGACAGTAGTGTTAACCACTGAGTCACCATGTCACCCTGGAGACATTGGCCAGGGATCAAGGTGGTGTGTTGAACTGGTGGACAACTGGAATCCCAGGGTCATTTTTACAGACAAAACATAGATCTTCTGCAAAGCCACCACCTAGTCTGTGTTTCATCATCTCACTACATAGGAGACCACATTGTGAGCAGTGAATATGGTAGACTAGATTGAGTGATTTGCAGGTAAATCGTTACTTCACCCGGAAGGTATGTCTGGAGCCTTGGATAGTGAGGAGGGAGGAAGTAAACAGGCAGGTGTTGCACCTTCTGTGAATGCATGGGAAGGTACTGTAGGGATGTGTTAGGAGTAGAGGAGATGTGGACTACCAGCGCTGAAGGACCTGTTTCTGTGCTGTGTGACTATGACAAACACGGCCAGACAGGGAGAGGGGTGGTCGATAGGGAAGGCTTAGGCATTCTTTCCAGGAAGAAGTGAGACTTTCAAAGACAATCCTGATGGGGAATGGACATGCAAGGGGATTGCACATCAATAGGAGGTGCCTGGTATCTGTAAATTTGAAATTATGAAACTGATATAAAGCATCAGAAGAATTGTCGATGCAAGTGGAAATGGACTGGAGAAGGGGAGAAAAAAATTGAATCAAGGTGCAATTAACAATTTTGCTTGCTGTCAGTTTGCTTGTTTAACCATAATACAGAGTATGCAAAACGGAAGTCAGCAGAGAAATGGAAGTGAGAAGAAAATATAAAGATGGCCATTACTCATTTTCAGCAGAAAATAGCATGTGATGGGACCCTAATGCTCTCTCTCACATCTGTTTCAGTTCAAAGCCTCAAGTTTTCATGTAATTTCAGTTCTAATCAGATGCACATTTTTCAAAAGCTTCTGAAGTTTGTTCTCCAAAAGGATGATCATTTGATATGGGAAGTCTGAAGGTTCTATAGCCTGACATGTACATGAGCAGACATTTGACAGCAATAGCAAGATAGGTCATGTGAATTGTCACTGGGTGACAAGACAAATACATAGGTTAAAACCACACAACCTGAGTCCTAGGCCTCAGAGCATCCTAGGCTCTACAGATGGTAGCTGCAAACAGACCCACACAGTTATGTTTTTTTAATTAATGCATGTTGTGATACTGAGGATAAGAAAAGGGTACAAAGTGTTTGTACATTTTATTGCACAAGATAATGGTTCTGAAAGGGTTAACATTAGAAATGGAATTCAAACTCCACCTAATTTGAGGATTACATAAAGGCTTGGGAAGGAATCACAGAACAATTTAAGATATTGGAGGATGACGACTTATTTCCACAGATCTTCCAATAAACTGTCTTTGTAATGATGTTTAACTTAAGAATGAAACTTGTACCTAATAACTATTATATAATATAAATGTTGTTTAAAACCTCAGTAGTACTGAAACTATTGGAAGCAATTCAATGGGACAGAATTAATCGGCACTTGGAGATCAAAAAAGGACAGTCAGCATGGTTTTCTTAATGGGAGGTCATTTCTGATCAATTTGATTGAAATTTTTGAAGACCCCCTTGTTGAGATACTTGCATCATCAATAATCACAGGTGAGGTGCCAGAAGACTGGTGGTTGGCTAATTAGATTAGATTAGATTAGATTAGATTACATTACAGTGTGGAAACAGGCCCTTCGGCCCAACAAGTCCACACCGACCCGCCGAAGCGAAACCCACCCATACCCCTACATTTACCCCTTACCTAACACTACGGGCAATTTAGCATGGCCAATTCACCTGACCCTGCACATCTTTTGGACTGTGGGAGGAAACCGGAGCACCCGGAGGAAACCCACGCAGACATGGGGAGAACGTGCAAACTCCACACAGTCAGTCGCCTGAGGCGGGAATTGAACCCGCGTCTCAGGCGCTGTGAGGCAGCAGTGCTAACCACTGTGCCACCGTGCCACCCACAATGTGGTGCCACTGTTTAAAAAGGGTGGCAAGAAAAAGCCAGGGAACTATAGACTGGTGAGTTTGACATCAGTGGTGGGCAAGTTTTTAGAGGGAATCCTGAGGGACAGGATTTACACGTATTTGTAAAGGCAAGGACTGATTAGGGAGAGTCAACATGGCTTTGTGCATGGGAAATCATGTCTCACGACTTGATTGAGTTTTTTGAAGAAGTAATAAAGAGGCTTGATGAGGGCGGAGCAGTGGACATGGTCTATATGGACCTCAGTAAGGCATTTGACAAGGTTCCCCATGGGAGACTGATTAGCAAGGTTAGATCTCATGGAATACAGGGAGAACTAAACATTTATATACAGAACTGGATCAAAGGTAGAAGACAGAGGGTGGTGCTGGAGGGTTGTTTATCAGACTGGAGGCGTGTGACTAGTGGAGTGCCACAAGGATCGGTGCTGGGTCCACTACTTTTTGTCATTTATATAAATGATTTAGATGTGAACATAGGAGCTTATAGTTAGTAAGTATATAGATAACACCAACATTGGAGGTCTAGTGGACAGCTAAGAAGGTTACCTCAGATTACAATGGGATCTTGATCAGATGGGCCAATGGGCTGAGGTGTGGCAGATGGAGTTTAATTTGGAAAAATGGGAGGTGCTGCATTTTTGGAAAGCAAATCTGAACAGGAGCTTAACACTCAATGGTAAGGTCCTAGGGAGTGTTGCTGAAAAACAAGACCTTGGAGTGCAGGTTCATAACTTCTTGAAAGTGGAATCACAGGTAGATAAGGTAGTGAAGAAAGCATTTGGTATGCTTTCCTTTATTGGTCAGAATATTGAGTATAGAAGTTGGGAAGTCATGTTGTGGCTCTACAGGACATTGGTTTTGGAATATTGTATGCAATTCTGGTCTCTGTCCAATTGGAAGGATGTTGTGAACTTGAAATAGTTCAGAAAAGATTTACAAGCATGTTGCCAGGGTTGGAGGATTTGAACTATAGGAAGAGGCTGAATAGGCTGGGGCTGTTTTCTCTGCAGCGTCAGAGGTTGAGGGCTGAGGGGAACCTTATAAACTTCTGTAAGGTCTACAAAATCATGAAGGGCATAGATAGGGTAAATAGACAAGTTATTTTCCCTGGAGTAGTGGAGTCCAGAACTACAGTGCATAGATTTAGGGTGAGAGGGGAAAGATATAAAAGAGACTTAAAATGCAACTTTTTCTTGCAGAGTGCAGTGCGTGTATGGAATGAGCTACCAGATGAAGTGTTGGAGGCTGGTACAATTGCAACATTTAAAAGGCATCTGGATGGGTATATGAATAGGAAGGTTTGGAGGGATATGGGCTGGGTATTGGCAAGTGGAACTAGATTAGGTTGGGCAATCTGGTCGGCATGGACGAGTTGGAATGAAGGGTCTGTTTCTGTGCTGTACATCTCTATGACTCTATGACTCTAACTGACCAGGTACATAGATGAGGGTAATGCATTCGATGTAGTCTGCTTAGACTTCAGCAAGGCTTTTGATAAGGCCCTGCATGAGAGACTGATAATGAAAGTGAGAATCCAGTGGAAAGGTAGTGGAACAAGTGGATAAAATTGGGGGGTGAAAAGTGTTTAAGACCATGGAGGTTATTCTGGGAATGAGTAAACATTTGGTTAGGCCATGGCTAGAGTATTGTGTACAGTGCCACAATCCACACTATAGGAGGGATGTGATGGCACTGGAGAGGGTACAGAGAAGATTTACCAGAATATTGCATCGATGGAACAATTTTATTGGATAGATTGGTGCTATTTTCCTTAAAGCAGAGGAGACAGCGGGAGAAACATCGTTAAGATGCACAAACTAATGAGGGACATAGACAGGGTAGACAGGCAGAAATAAGAAGGAACATTTCCCCTTGACGGAGGGATTAATGACCGGAGCACATACTTAAGGCAAAGGGCAGGAGGTTTAAAGGGGATGTGAGGAATATGTTTTTCACTTAGGGGGTAGTGGGAATCTAGAACCCATTGACCGTAAGGGTGGTAGAAACAGAAACCGTCGCATAATTTAAAAAGTATTTACGATGCCAAAAGATTGACCAAGTGCCAGAAAATTGGATTTAAATAGTTAGGTAGCTGCTATTGACCAGTACAGACCCAACAGGCCGAAGGGCCTTTTTCTATGTGCAGACTTCTATGACCCTAAAACAAGAGCCTCTTCTCATTAAGATTCATTAATGATTTTCCTTTACCACTGCAAACCAGCAAGGTTCATAGAACCAATCAAGGAAATCAGATGAAAACAAACAAATGCTGGAGATCTTCATCAGAGCCATCTAGACACGAAATGTCAGCTTGCTCTCTCTCCATGGATGCTGCCTGACCTGCTGCAATCTCTAGTACTTTTCATTTTTTGTGCAGATTCCAGCATCTGCAGTAATGTGCTCCCACAGGAAATGGAATGATGGCCACAAAGTACCGCATCCACAAGTTGGTATTGAGTCAAAAGGTGTGGTGCCGGAAAAACACAGTAGATCAGACTGCATCCGAGGAGCAGCAGAGTCAAAGTTTTGGGCATAAGCCCTTCATCAGGAATGTGATGAGGGGCTGCCCAAGGGGGCTGAGAGATAAATGAGAGGGATGTGGGGCTGGGAGGAAGGTAGCTTGGAAGGGATAAGTAGATGAAGGTGAGAGGTGATGGTGATAGATCAGAGCGGTGGGTAGAGCAGATAAGTGGGAAAGAAGATGGACAGGAAGGACAGTTCAAGATGGCAGTGCCAAGTTGGAGGATTGGATCTGGGATAAGGTACACAAACACACGCACAACCCCACCGCCCTGTGGCTGACCACTTTCACACCCCTCCCACTCCACCGAGGACATGCAAGTTCTAGGCCTCCCCCATCGCCAAGTCCAAGCCACTTGACACCTGGAGGAGGAACGTCTCATCTTTGCCTTGGGACCCTCAAACTACGCGGCATCAAAGTTGCTTTCACCAGTTTCCTCATCCCTCAGTGCTGGTTCATAGTTTCTTAAAAGTAGAGTCGCAGGTAGATTGTGTTTGCTTTCCTTTATTGGACAGAGCATTGAGTATTGGAGTTGGGAGGTCATGTTGCGGCTGTATAGGACATTGGTTAGATCACTTTTGGAATATTGTGTGCAATTCTGGTCTCCGTCCTATCTGAAGGATGCTGTGAAACTTGAAAGGGTTCAGAAAAGATTTACAAGGATGTTGCCAGGGTTGGAGGATTTGAGCTACAGGGAGATGTTGAATAGGCTGGGGCTGTTTTCCCTGAAAGGTTAGAGGCTGAGGAGTGACCTTATAGAATTTTATAAAATCATGAGGGACATAGAAGGAGTAAATTGACAAGGCCTTTTCTCAATGGCAGGGGAGTCCAGAACTAGAGGCCATAAGTTTAAGGAGGGATGGGAAAAATTTAAAAGGGACCTAAGGGCAACTTTTTCACTCAGAGGCTGGCGCATGTGAGGAATGAGCTGCCAGAGGAAGTGGTGGGGGCTGGTACAATTAAAACTTTAAAAAGACATCTGGATGTGTATATGAATAGGAAGTGTTTAGAGAGATATGGGCCAAGTGCTGGCAAATGGCACTAGATTAAGTTAGGATATCTGGTCGGCTTGGACGAGTTGGACCGAAGAGTCTGTTTCAGTGCCGTACATCTCTATGACTCTAAGGTGAGGCCATTTTGCAATACATGTCAATTATGCACCCTCTTCATCCTCTCTTGCTTGTCAAGAAGTGCATTCTGCATCTCAGAAAATTGGATAGGTGGTGGCATGCCTATTACATCACTCTTACCTTCTGAACATAATCACCTCAGATAATGGTAACCCCATATCCAGAGGTGTGTAGGTATAGTACAGTAACATGATTAACCTGCTTTGTTTTACTATCCTTCAGTGGTGAAAACCATTCAGTCAGTGGAAACCATTTGATCTGGGCAATGTGATAGGACTTCACACAGTTCCCACCCCATTTGGCACACATACACCTGAAAGGTCTGTCAACTTTGGTCCATTGTCAGAAATTATTTCTCTATGTGGCCCAAATAGAATAAATACAGCACTCAATGTATTTGCCACAGATGTTCTTGAAGTGTTCTTCTCTTGTCTGACAATTGGAAATTTGAAGAAATAGTCCTTGATTAAAATTAAGTCATCAGTATTTACAGTAGGTAGATCAGTGAATTGAAGGACTAACACAACCTTCTGTGGGTATAAAGGTTCTTTATATTCCTGTGGCTCGCAGCTCTAGCATGCTGCATGCATCCTGACTAATTTTTAAATCTTACCATTAATCCTTGGCCAGTAGACCATATTGCATGATAATTGTCTCATCCTCTATATGTCCATACGTCATTTCTATAATTCACACAATATGTCCTGGTGGGGACAATACTTGCTTTCCTTTGAAGATGAAATCTGGAGATACAAATCTCAACTGTAAGGCTGAAACATCTGAGAGCTTTTGCTAGCCACTATCAATTCTTAAGAAGGATCACTGGACTCCAAATGTTAAACTGTGTTCCACAGATGCTGCCAGACCTGTTGAGTTTCCCAGCAAATTCCATTTTTGTCACATCTGAAAGTGTCTGGCACCTGGATTATTATTTCAGGTAATTCTTCAATGATAACTTTCTCCTGTGCCTTCAACTGTGGATCATTAGCCATTTCCACTTGAGGCTGGTTATAGTTATGGAGACTAAAATGCAACTGATTGAACGTCAGTATAGTTTACACTTCATTATCCATGCTGTAGACTTGTCAGTCCAATTGAGCATCTGCATCCTTGTTTGGGTTTGGCAATCTTCTCTGAGTTTCTGTGATGACCGTTTTGGTACCATGTTTGTAGCAGTTGTCAAAATCATGTTCCTGTACTTTTCCTGGAAGTTGAAAGTTAAGTGGAGTGGTTATCAGCGCTGGAGCAAATAATTCCTAGTGGCTTGTGAACAAAAAAACTCAAGAACTGCAGATGCTGGGGATGAGAAACACATTCCGTTTTGAAGAAGGGTCAGTGGACCCAAAATATTAACTCTGTTTTCTCTCCATAGATGCTGCTGGACCTGCTGAGTTTTCCCAGCAATTTCTGTTTCTATTTCCAAAGATTTCTGATTGGTTTTGACAGTGAATGGTAATTTTCCAGTGCTCCACACTCTATGTTGGAATAATTGGATTGCAATAGGCTTTCGGATTGAAATGCTATTGGTTGGCCATCTTGCAAGATGCAGACTCCTTGCACTTCCTGCAAGGCATTGACTTTCAGGATATCCTGCAGCTGAGATGACTGTCCTTGAACAACAGCAGTCACCTTCGATGTGCCAGGTATAGCTCCAATCAGCAGAGAGATTTCCTTCGATTCTTACTGACACTAGGTTTGTTCATATTTGGTGTCCGACTTGGAGAAGAATGTACCTTCTGTAATTTTGGAATTCAGTTCCTTTAGTGTATCATGAGTATGTTAGGGAGATATTTACATTTCTCAGATCTAAACATAACCTTACTTTGCCATCCTTCTATAGCTAATACATATTTGAATTATACCTATCTGTGTGATGATCCATATGGTGGATGATATCATTATCTTCGATGTCATCCAGTTCACAGTTAAGCTTTTCTTGTGTGTGAACACTGCATGTTCTAGGAGGGTCAATCCATGGAATTGCATCTCCTCTAAAGTACAATGCTACATCACATTTGAAATTTTCTAAGGCATTGAATTTGTCCAGGTGCAATTACACCCATGTCTCCCATTTAAGATATGTCGTTCTGCTGTAACGAGCATTATGTTAATGCGAATTCACTGTAATGCGATTGTTGAATTGGAGATACTGTTTCTAAAGCGTGAACTTTTAAAACATGTATTGGTTATAATGTGATGGCAGCCCTATTAGTTTAAATGGTGTTACTATTACGCAATTGCATGAGAACGAACTACAGTGTTATAGCAGAACAGACTGTAGTCAGCAAAACCTACCTCTTTGATTAGGTTTTTGATCTCCAGTCCTAATTAGTCTCTTCATATCACTCTATGCAAAATTTAATTTGGTAAGATCCCTTAGAAGTGCATAAAGAAGTTTTACTACATTAAAAATATTATATAATTGCAAGTTGTTGTTAATGTTCTGGTGTAACACTGGGATTCCCACTTTGCAGTCCTAATGGCAGTGGAACAGCTTTGAGGAATTTGGGCTATGTATACACTCAGGGAATTAAGGATGGGCTTCTGCAAAACTGACTGGACGTGGCCAAGTGGAGAGATAGTGTATTCTAATTTTATGTGCATATACTTTGTAATTTGTTTAGTAGTTTCTGAAATACAGTGACGGGATTGCGCACATATGCTGGTTGACCAGAAATACACAAGCTGATTCCACTACTCCATGCAGAGCCTTATTTGTATGTTGTATGAGTCCGTGAAGCCCTCTGTAATTATGTTATAACATCTGGTAATCCACTATCTAGAAAATAAACATTGTTGTTCCTACTGTACAATTCATGGGTAATTACTGGTAACACAGCATTTACAATTCAATAAATAAGCTATTTAAACATATTACCAATAGAAATGTCACTCAAAGCATTTTCTTCCCTTAGAGTTAGACCAGTTCAATATAGTCAACAAGAAAAATATATTTTGATAATATAATGAAGGCATTGTATCGAATAAAATAATGCTATCAATTAATCTTCTGGTAGAAAAATTAGCACAATTTTATAAAACATCCTCTATAATGTGAAGCTTTTACAATTGAACACTTTGCCTTTTTCAGAGGTTGATTTTTTTTTCTAACCTTGGTAGGCCTTGAGCATGTTTCTTGAAGTATTTATTGCTTTAAAAATATGCAAGTAGTTGTAGCAGCTCCAGTTGATATTTGAAAATAGCTTTAATTGTAATAGGTTAAATAAAGATTGGTCACCGTGTAGCCATGACAATTATTGTTACTGCTCTGAATTAAGGAAGGAAGGAGCAGCCAGCATTTCCATGCTGGTCACTCTGACATAAAAGTGAGGACATGGGTGGAATACCACATGCAATTCTGGTGTCCCTGATATAGAAAGGATGTAATGACATTTGAAAGGGTTCAGAAAACATTTACAAGGATATTGCCAGGCTTGGAGGGTTTGAGCTGTAAGGAGAGGCTAAATAGGCTGGGCTATTTTCCCTGGAGGATTGGAGGCTGAGGGGTGACCTTATAGAGGTTTATAAAATCATGAGGGGCATGGATAGGATAAATAGACAAGGTTTTTTCCCCAGTGTGGGTGAGTCCAAACTGAAAGCGCATAGGTTTAAAGTGAGAGGGGAAAGATTTAAAAGGGACCTCGGGACAATGTTTTTACGCAGTGGCAGTGCGTGTTTGGACGATGGGGATATGAATAAGAAGGGTTAAGAGGGATATGGGACTAGACTTATTTAGGGTATTTGGTCAGCATGAATGAATTGGACCAAAGGTTCTGTTTCCATGCTGTACATTTCTATGACTAGGTCAGCTATAGTGGTCCCTATGATCAATACTCACTGTCCGACTCTGGAGAACAGCGAGTACAATGGGGTACATTCAGTCTGTGCCACTGTATGCTGATCTCAAAGCAACTGTGGGGTGGGGGATTGAGACTGTTGCCCATCTCCTGCTGGGGGAATGTCCCTTTACAAAGGAATTCTGGAGAAAGATGCAGCAGTTTTTGTTGAGATTCATCCCAAGCAACCCCACAATGCAGGACTCTGTGCTCTACAGTTTATTCCCTGGGAAGCATGCTGAGACAATAATCAACTGCGCTTGGAGGACCATCAATTTGGTGAAAGACTCTCTTTAATCTGTCTGACACTTGTTGGTCTTCCAGAACAATGAGTTGACCCTGATGGAGTGTTGCAGACTGGCACATTCCACGGTCCAGGACTATGTGCTGAAGGACACATTAAAGCTTGGGGCAACTGTCACCAAGGTACAGTGGGGGAAAGATCACAGTTTGAGGTCTTCCTGCTGAATGTAAATAGGGGTCTGTTCAGTTTTTGGATGCTCCCAGTATCTCAAATATATGTAAATATTAGTATTGTATGTACAAGAGATACCTTTGGTTTTTTGGATAGAGTAAAAGTCCAATGTTTTGTTTGTTTACTTGCATGCAACTATACAGAACTGAACTGCATTTGTGACAATGTATATATACAAAGAGATTTTTTATGAATAATGTATTTTTTTGAAATTAAAAAAAGGCGTTCATACAGTTGTCGAACCCTTCCAGTGCCTCAAATACATATAAATAGTATCTTGCAGAAGAAGAATTGCCTGAACAGGATCAAACTGCTTTAGTGACTACATACATAAAGATTTTTTACGAATAAAGTATAGTTTTGGAATTAAAAGTCCACGCTAATGTACAGCAATGCTTGCCTGAGACTGATTAACGTGTAGTCACTGGTGATAAAAAGTGAGCATCTGGCCATCTTTCAGCAGCTCCCACTGCTGCTGGCAATGTCCAGGCTGTTTTTCCAGCCAGAGACTTCAACTGCATCATCGATATGGATGGATGATCCAGAGGGGCTGACAGGAAACCAGGTGCCACATCTAGAGGCTTGATGGACACAGTTAAAGTTGCCAAGCTGCACAATGTCTTCAGCACCTCTGCAGACAGAGTGCAGCATAGATACACCTAGTCACGGCGAAACTGTTAATCACTCAGGGATAGATTTCCTGTCTGTGTCTCCGGTGCTCTTGGTCAGATCCTTCAATGCCAAGGTGGTGTTCTTCTCTGACCTTCGCCTCCTACTGACCAGCTGTCACAGGACAACCTATGGGCCAGCAAGGAAATGTGGAAGCTGAGATTGAAACTTTTGACCCCAGAATACATCGAGGAGCTCAGAACGGATTACAAGGTTGGAGAACCTGGAAAGCCCTCAAATGGTCAAGGAAAGCATCATGAGGTTCTTCATCATCAAAGGTGTTGAGAAGGTGAGAGAGAGAGAGAGATGGGGAGAACTGTCCAAACTGGAGAAAAGCATTCAGAATCTTCTCTTGTTGCAAACAGTAGGGACTGATGTCAAAGAGGATCTCTGGGAAGTGAAAAGCCAGCGAGTCTTTTTGCCTCAGAGGACTCCAAGAAAGTCTTCCAATCCAGGGTCTGCAATGTGGTACAGGACAGGATGGGCTCACGTTTCTTCTTCCAGAAGGTGCACAGGGAGAGCTCTGTGATCAACAGCCTGAAGGAAGAAGTTGACTCAGTGATGTCATCTCAGTTTGACATTCTGAGGATCAGCAAATCCTTTTATGGAAAACTGTCCGACAAGAAACCCACAGCAGCGCAGCCTCCTTGTCGTTCCTTCTTCTATCACAGAAGTCTTCGATGACATGCATGCAGGAGATGCTGGGCCAGCAGTTATCTTTGGATGAGCTGACCAATGCCCCCCCTTAGAAAATAATAAAACTCCTGGAAGTAATGGCTTATGGGCTGAGTTGTATTCAGCTCTCTGGGACTCAATTGACAAGGACCTGCTGATGTATGCTTCTGGCAGGTAGCATTCCCAGAACCTGCACCATTGCAGTCACCTGAGCCATCTTCCACTTGGTCTGGAGGTCTAAGATAGACCATGTCCGCTGGGACTCCATGTACAAAGCTTTGGATAAGAGGCAGAAGGAGGTACCCAACATCACCCTCATCCTGAGGGTGTGTGGCTGCATCAGGCATAGACCTTGGGTTTGCAAACACTGCGTACTGAGGTTCTACATGTCCCTGGTGTTGGGAAGGATGGGACTAGCTTTGGCACTGCAGCACACTCCAAGCAGTTGGACCATTCAGTAACACTTGTTGTTCATGGAGAAATTTGCAAAGAGAAACACTTTTGACCACAAGTCCATCAGACAGTGGTCAGCATGTAACATCCTTAAGACCCTGCGGGAAAAGGAGAGAGTGGATCTTGTCGGGTTATTCCCTGAACAGACTGTCAAAGTCATTTGGCAATATGCCTTATCACCAGAACTTTACAACAAACACCAAGACATCGTTTAGCTGGTGGTAAGAAGGGTGATACCTGTGAAATCCTTCTTGTATACCTGATTTGTCTGTAACACTGCATGCTGCCCTGAAAGCAGCTGCAGGTGGGTAGAGACCATCAGACATCTCTTCCTGGAATGTGACTTTGCAAAGGCTGTCTGGGCAGAGATTAATGGTTTTTGTTGAGGTTCGTCCCAGGCAAATTCATGACACAGGAGTCTGTGCTCTACGGTCTGTTCCACGGGGCGCGTTCTGAGACAAGCATCAATCGCGCCTGGAGGACAATCAACTCGGTGGAAGACGCTCTTTGAGCTGCCCGAAACCAATTGGTCTTCCAGAGCAAGGAGTTGACCCTGACTGAGTGTTGCAGCCTGGTACATCCTGTGGCCCAGGACGACCTGGTGAGGGGTGCATTAAAGCTTGGATCTGCTGCTGCCAAGGCGCTGTGGGGAAAGACCACCATCTAAGGTCTTTCGGTCAAAGTACACTAGGGGTCTGTTCAGTTATTGGACCCTTCCTGTTCTTCAAATGTATGTAAATAGTATCTTGCATAAGTTAGAAAGGCCATGGGGTTGTTTGTTGGAGTTATTGGGGAAGTCAAACTCCAGCATTTGTACAGAGCCGAACTACTGTAGTGACTATGTATGCATATTAATATTTTCTGAAACAAATAAAAAATCTGTACTGTCTCTTCCTAGAGAGATGCACTAACCCATATGTTAATAAGGTAGTGATGAGGCCACTGGTTCGATTTCCCCTAGAATCAAGGTGGACGTGGGAGGGGGCAGAGATCACACCCAGTGAGGGATATGAGCCAATCAGAGGTTGGAGCACTTGAGTTCAGCAGCACCACAGAGCAGGCTGTGGCTGCTGCAAGAAGAACACCTGCCAGAGGCCCAGGCCAAAGGTAAGAATATTATGCAGTTAGGGATAGTGGGGGAATGGGGGAATGGGGGATCAGAGGCAAAGGCAGGGGTTGACTCCCTGTGAGCACCCTGAAGCCTGATTTCTATTACCTCAATTGGGCATTGATCACCTTTGAGCCACCATTGCACCCTCCCAGCCCACTCAGCCCAAAGTGGCATGTTTCCTCCAGGGCACTGGCTTTTGGGAGTGTCATGTGGGAAAGGCCCACCTGCAGTTGGGTTAATCCCAGTTCAACCTGGTTGAGGCCCATAAGAGTGCACTGATTAATCTCATAGGGCATTAACTGATGGGGCAGTATGTTCAACGATGCCTTTCCCAACCAGAACATAATTCTGGTGGAGGCAGGAAGGTGGCAGGGTTCAGTTGCATCACCATCCTGCCTAATTAAGTGCCCTTCCCACCAGAGGGTGCAGAACATTTCACCTAAGGAGCTGTGCCAGACGGCACACCATAGAACACTGGAATGTAGTTAACAAGTTGCTGTCTTCAGAAAGTGATAGAAATATGAAAGATGAAAAAGATTAATTTCACTTCTACAGATGAAGGAAAAAGGCAAGAGAGGGTAAATATGAAAGCTGTTTCTAGAAAGTGGAATGCAACAGCTGTTGCTGCAGAGATCAAGCCTGATAAGGTTGAAAGTCAGATGACTTGCCAGGATGACATAAGACCAGCCAAGCTGCAAACATCTGGCCCATACTAAATTATGAATCCTTAGCCTTTCGTCTTGACTCAAATCAGGGGAACTTTAAGCCGCAGATATGTGTAGGTTGAGGGTCAGAAGGAAGTAAAAGATTTAGAATTCTGAAAACTAACACAAACCTGCTTCAACTTGGTTTGCTTCTGGGGCTGGGCCTCAGGCACCCCACCAGGCATGGTTTTGACAGGGAACATGTAAAGTGCAGTGGGGGCCCAGCCGACACTTCTGAGCTGCTGAGTTTCCATCTTTCGGTGGGGAGGGTGGTAAATCTACAGTGACCGATTCAGAATTGGAAATCAAGAGGGTAAAATCTTCCACAAGAGGTTGTGAGCTTTCACTTTAATTGTACATTTGTTTTTATCCAAAGTGGTCAGTCTCCTGAAGGTCAGAAATCCTGACAGTTAAAATATCTGGATCGATGAAATTAATGCATTTATAGCACTCCTTGAGAGCCAAGAAAAGCTGGAGTGTTTCCCTAGACCCAAAATGCATTTACAAACCCAATAACTGGAACCTGCAATATTAGATTGCCTTAATTTCATGATCACCAATTACTGAGCCTCTGCAGTGTCTAACTTCCACCATCTCCCACATTGGCCAAGATCATTGACTTACCCATTTCCCCACACCTCCTCTTTCCCTATCTTCTCTGAATCCACTCTGCTCCAATCCACTAACCTTAACCCAAACTCCATGATTCCACTATCTCTAACACTCACTACATGCACCCCTATAGTCAACAGATTCCCCCATCATCGCTTTCTCCACGTATCATGATCTCTGACTCCTTCATCCACAAGATTTCACCCCTTATCCATCGCCTGTGATCTCCAGTTGCCTCTGCCACTCTCTCCAACACCTCATGCATTCCCTGCAACATTTGGCTCGTTATCACCATCCATGATCTCCACTTTTCCTATCTCTCTCTCTCTCTCTAACACCTTTTACAATCTCCTACAATCTGCTCCTTGGCTGATACTCTGCCCAACAGACAGACTGCCTGATAATCTGGTTGGATAGCAGGCATGAAATCTGTTGTAAAAGAATTGAAAGAAATTCCTGCAGTTAATTTCAGTTGGCTATCCAAGAAACATTAACTGAAGGGTTTCCCATCTGGAAATCCTGTTCCTAACATTTTCACAGCCCTAAGTTAATCTTGAGACAGTAGCACTAATTTGCAGACAGGTTAATCCCAAACTCCCAATATAACTTCAGCATGTGATCAGGACAAACCCCACACCATGACCATGATTAACACTGACAAATGCAGGGACAAAAATTGGGACAGTAGATTTAAGATTTAGGCATTATAATCAGTTGGCAAATTCCAGTTATTTTAACATTTTATATCGAGGGCATATATGAATAACAGTGAATAATATAAATATGTCTGTAAGTAGCAACAGCTGAATGTGAGTATTCTTTGTTCTGCGGAACTCTTGCAGCTGATGTTATCTCTGAGAGTGTGCCCAGATGATGTTGTCACTGGGAATTCTGCACCAAATGTACAACAGCAAAAATGCAGAATCAATCAATAATTGTTGAATCAAACTGGAACCTATGAAGAATTTCATCTCGGGTCCTTTAATGAAGATTTTAGATTGTGTATGGTCTGTGAAAAGAATATTAATTAAAAATTGGATAGATTATGATCATTCCATGGGTTCATATATTATTGCAAGTTAATTGCTTATTTATATTTGCTCCTAACGTGGATAGTACTGGCGAGATTGGCTTTTATTGCCGTAATTTGACCCAGCTGTTCTAAGACCCAGCGATAGTTCTTTTTAAAGTACCATAATCAAATGGAGAAGGTGGTTCCCACAATGCTATTAGCATGGAATTCCAGGATTACGATGATGAATGACTTGCAAAAAATGCCAAAATGGTATCTGATTTGTAGAGGAACTTAGTTTTCACATGATATGCTGCTCTTATTGGTAGAGATTGGAGTCTGCTGCAAAAACAAAGTGACTCCATTTAAGGAAATAAGTGAGAGCTCCATTGATGGTCTGATGAAAAAATATAGACCTTTGTGAGCATCAGAGATGGGGTGGGTGTTGTGTTGGGGTATGGGTGTTGGAGTGGGAGTCATGGTGGGATTGAGGAATGTGGGAGTCAGAGTGGGACAATGAAGTGTGGGAATCAGGTGAGAGGGAAACCCAAAGTCAATAGCCCTGATTAAAAGGTTATCTCCAACTTCTATTTTCTTATTGCCACAATTGTTTTTTATTATTCATATTCGTCTGGTCATTATGATCTCTCTTCTTCAATTTTTACTCGTTTCTAACCTCTTTCCATGGCATCTGAAAACTACTGGTAGTTTTCATGGACAAAACCTTTTGCCTTCTCCAGCTTCAGAGAACAACTTGGCAAGCAAGGTGGGATAAATTAAGGTGAGATCTGTGCTGCAATGCTTGTCGTCCACATAGCTTCTAGAATTTTGCTGGATTATCTACCCATGGACCAATGACATTCTACTGGTCAATTAATGACCATTTATGGGCCTCATCCTGATGTTAATAATATTTTTTCAGTGGTTAAAGGTTCTCAACCCACCTGGTGATGGGAGCAGGGATCCTCCTAATCAGCATCCTGCTTTCATAAGAGATTCCCTGCCCCCATGGTAGAATAGCTGGCATTTGATAGCTTCATCATGTGACCTCCATCCCTAACTTTGCCAAAGCCCATGTGACTGGCCCTGGCAAAGTTACACTCTCCTTGGAATCTGGGCTTCAATTGTCCCCCTGATCGCTCTCAGTGGTGTACCTGAGACTGAAAATGGCTGGCTGGCAGCTTTATGATGTGTGACATCCAGTCTCATGAGTTGGAATTCATCATCTCAAGCAAGCTAAGGTTTGGAAACCATAAAATCCCTTTTCTGAAAATAAGTCTCGCTTTTAGTCTACAATCCTATGTGATTTGGTCCTCAACTTCATAAAATCTGTCCTTTTCTAATCTTCTGTTCTAGTTTCCAGACTGATTTTTATCCAGTTGTACTTTTAGTCTGATCATACTGAGGTCATTGCTCCCAAGTTGTTCACTCACATTTTGATAACCTATCAAACGTTATTTATAACAGACCTGGCAACCTTTTGTAGGCTTGTCAGCTACTTGAGGGAGTGGGCGGCACGGTGGCACAGTGGTTAGCACTGCTGCCTCACAGCGCCAGAGACCCGGGTTCAATTCCCGACTCAGGCGACTGACTGTGTGGAGTTTGCACGTTCTCCCCGTGTCTGCGTGGGTTTCCTCCGGGTGCTCCGGTTTCCTCCCACAGTCCAAAGATGTGCACGTCAGGTGAATTGGCCATGCTAAATTGCCCGTAGTGTTAGGTAAAGGGGTAAATGTACGGGAATGGGTGGGTTACGCTTCGGCGGGTCGGTGTGGACTTGTTGGGCCGAAGGGCCTGTTTCCACATTGTAAGTAATCTAATCTAATATTTTATAAATTTTATTGTCCTTTCTTCACTTAATGTCCTCATTGTGTTAATCAATAAACAGTCAACTGAAATCTCCCAGAACAATATTTCAGTAATTCATATTTACCTCTCTAATCTGAGTGCCATCTATTTCCTTCCCCCAATTTGTAGGTCCATATCACACCCATGCTAATATAATAAATCATTTTTTCTCTTTCAACTCTAACCACATTGATTGTGGCTGTACCCTTTCTTTGTCTACATTAACCCTTATGACAGTCTTTATTCAGAATATCTTACAGCATTGTGGATAATGTCCCAGCCATAAGTTAGGTGCTCTGGGTTTGAGTGAGACTCCAGAACTTGAACACAAAGGACGTGGTTAAACAGGATTAGCAAACTGTAAATCCTTCCAATATGCCAAGTGCAGATGGTAAGAGCAGAGAGGTTTCTGGCCAGCCATCTGCCGAGGGAAATTTGGAGCCTCTGCCATTCCCATCCATTACTCCTGACTATAACATGCATGCAAAATGTTACTGCAGCAGATTAGTGACACAACACCACACAGTTTGCATTTCTACTTCTACCAATATTGTCACTATGCCTCCTATTTTGTTTTTTTCCTAAATTAATAGTTTGTCTAAAAACTTTATTTTATATTCTTTTCAACTAGATTTCTGTTCATGATTTTAAATCTAGATTATACTGGAAGATAATTTCTCCAGTCCAATTTATGTTATTTTCCTCACTTAATGTTGTAATTCTTGCATTTTATTTGTTTTTTTTCCTGTATTTCTCCTGCACTACAACAATAACTGTTCTTAAAAACAATTCACTGGTTGCGACACAGTTGGGGGACATCTTCTAAATTATTAGTACAGTTTTTGCCATTCAAAGGCGGGATCAGATTGTGTTAATTGTCTCAAATTCTTCCTCAAGATTACAGGATGTTGGCATAGAACATTACATCAGATGTTTGATGAGGCCGTTCATGTTCACTAATGTGGTCATATCAAGCAACCAATTGGCCATACTATTACCAATCTTTGTCAATGCAAGTCTTGCTCAGTTTAGGCATCTTCATATGTCTGACTGAGGTCACCATCTTGGAGGAACCAAGTTCTCCAAGATTATTAACATTTCCCAGCAAGTTTGTTTTTCTGTAGCCTTCCATTGTGGAATTTGGGAATAGAAGATTTTCAGAGGTAATGCTCCTTTTGAATTTTAATTTCTTAGTGGAATATGCCTTTGCAGTAGTTGAGGAACATCGGAAAGGGAGTGGGTAGGGGAATTAAATTGGCAGCCAAGAGGGTGGAGTGGAAAGGGAGAGGGGAGGGGAATTAAAATTGTCTGAAATCACCTATCTGTTCGTCTTTGCACTCTGCAGAATGTGGAGGGGCCGGTGTTGGACTGGGGTGGACAAAGTGTTGGTTATAGTCCAACAGGTTTATTTGGAAGGACAAGCTTTTGGAGCACTGCTCCTTCATCAGGTAGCCAGTGGAGTAGGATCATAGGACACAGAATTTATAGAAAAAGATTACAGTGTCATACACTGATGCAATATATTGAACAAACCTAGATTGCTGTTAAGTCTGTCATCTTTTAGAATGGGCTGCGGGTTTTCATACATTAATATGTAAATCCCAGAACTTCTTTCAAGTTACATTCCAAAAGTAACTGAAGGTTTTATAAAAAAAGCTGACATCTCAGCTCAGACAATGCATTAAAGGTGTGAGGTAAGAGTCTGTATGTATTTCAGTCTTGAATCAGACTGGTTCTATTTCCAAAGTAGAAAGTTATAAAATGTCACGTGGAATATAAAAAAAGTATTGACTGCCTCCGATAGCTAGTACTTCCAAATAAACCTGGTGGCGTTGTGTGATTTTTCACTTTACAGAAGGCTTTCTGCCTCAGTGATTGTACTGCAAACCTTGTGATGCAGTACAGCATAGTCTCAGTCACCTTCAATATCTTATAGAATTGAATTTAGTGTCAGTTTTGTGTAGAATAATTGAGCATCAATTAATTTGATTACTACAGGTTAGAATACTTGTTTAGAATGTTTTGGGATCAAATCTTTTTATTTTGACCAGTGTCTGAGTTCACTTTCTTGCTGTGCTGTCTGAATCCCTCTGTTCGGTTTACTTTGACTGCAAAATACACCAGATATTCATTGCACTGAATGATTGCACCGTTATCTAGATGTCCTGCTTGGCTTGATAATACCTCATATGAAAGCATTTTGCAGGGGTTGATGTTCAGAGATCATGTTCACGGAGTCAGTTGGGATGCACTAAATATCCCCAGCACTTAGTGATTAAGTGGTGATGCAGAGAACATTTCCATATATTGATGTTTATAATTTGGAGGCTTCTGCTTGATTATATGACTAAACATTAAGCAACAATATATTTTTAAATAGTGCCTACAGATCTTAGTGCACTGCTTTGTGTTTATGGTTACTGCAGTAACACTCCCCAAAACGCATGCACCTGCTATAAAAAGGACTTTGCAAGCAAGGAGTAAGTTCCCTGAGTGCTTTTTCCTGAATCAGTGTCTGAATGTTGAGAATTTAATGCTACTGCTCATGAAGAATGACATTAACATTCCATAGCGAGCAACACATTCCAGAACATGTTTAAGAGTGAATCCATGGAATAAACAGAACATCGTCCTATTAATGGGGTGTTACAGACATTCTTTCATTTGTTTAAAAGAACACAGTGTTTGTGATTGATGACTGTTTCACATTTGCCAAAAAACTACTAGGCAAAGGTCTAGGAAAACAACTGACACCAGTACAAGGAGAGCTTGGAAAAATAAAGAGAAATCACAAGAAGATGAAAAGCAAAAAATATACGGTACAGAAGCTTGGGGTTGTGGAAGTGCCATAAAAGAATCTGAAATAATTAAGTTAGCAGTTAAATTGTGCTATGGATATTCACTTGTGCTTTGTATATAATGACATTTTATTTTAAACAGAGTGTTGGATGGTTTTAGATCAGACATATTTGTGTCTCCAGTTTTATAAAATAGCCATTAGATGTGACACAACGTCACTAAAAGTCAGAGAGTCATACAGCATGGGAACAGACCCTTCAGTCCAACCAGCCCATGCCAACCATAATCCCAAATTAAACTAGTCCCACCACCCTGCACTTGGCCCATATCCCTCCAAACAAGTCTTATTCATGTACTTGCCTAAATGTCTTTTAAACATTGTAATTATTCCTGCATCCACCACTTCAACTCCCCCTTACCATTGTCTCCCTGAGTCACACTTTCCTGTGGCCGCTGAGACCCGAATGTTGGGACCAGGTGAGATCCCTGAGTCTGCAGATATCAGGACCCAGACCAAGGACCTTAGATGGGGTCTCATAATTGAGTGGGCAGTTCTAGAGAAAGGAAAGGACTCGGACCTAGAGACAGTGATCAACACCTAAAAGAGCAGGAGAGAGAAGGAGATTGACAAAAACAGTCCAACAGGAGAGAAAAGAAATCTAAGAGACTAATGTTTTGTCATATGATCTGTGTACATTAAGAAAACAGAGATCACATCCAGAGTGAGACAGAGCCGGAGTGAATATATAGTTCTGGAAATATGGAGGCAGTGTGGAAATTCAGTGCAGAGGAGAAGTGCTTTTTTGGCTCAAAATTTGTAAAGTGTTAACAGGATAAATTGAAGCCAAGGATTGGGCCCAACACAAAAGACAGAGTGACATCACAGGAAAACAATATTTTCTTTAGTTGGTAACAGCTACTAATTTGATGATTATAGGTAAATTTCAGATTGAAGATAAATAAGGGAAGTAGTTACAGGCTACAAAATAAAAAAAAATGATATTTTTATAAATCAGGTTAAGAACTAAGTAGTTGAAATGGAGATGCTGGGCCAGGCGACGTGTTGTAATTGCATCATGTGGGAGCTGGTGGACCCATTGTGGATCGTTGTGACCACATCAGTAGCAAGTGATGGTTGCTTGAGGAACTGCTGCTAAGAGTTGATGAGCTGTAGTCTGAGCTTTGACATTGCGACACATCAAGGAGGGAGAGAGTTACCTGGACACTATGTTTCAGGAGGCAATCACACTCCTTAGATTAACAATTTCAAATTCAGTCAGTGGTCAGGAAGAGAAGGTTGTGACTACCAGGAAGGCAGGTAGAGGGATCCAGGAGGTAGTGCTGAAGGAGGTTCAGCTCTTAAGCTTGTCTAACAGGTTTGAGATTCTTGCTCCTTTTGTGGATGAGAGCGGGAACTGTAAGGAGGATGAGCAAACTGATCATAGCACCATGGTACAGGAAGCTATTCAAGAGGAGGGAGAAAAGAGAAATGTACTTGTAATTGGGGATTGTACAATCATGGCAATCTATGTTCTATGTGACCAATATTGAGAGTCCCAAAGACTGTGTTGTCTATCTGGAGCCTGGATTCAGGATATTTCATTTGGCTGCAGAGGAATTTGGAATGGGGAGGGAAAGATCAGGTTGTCATGGTCCACATAAGTACCAACAATGTAGGTAGAAAGAGGAAAGAGATTCCGCTGAAAGAATATGATCAGCTCGAGGCTAAGTTAAAAATGGAACCCAAAAGGTGTAACCTTCGGATTACCACCCAAGGCACAAGGAAATTGGCAGAGGGTCAAAAAGATTAAAATCAAGCGTTGCTGATGAAGGGTTGATGAAGGGATTTTCCTGCTCCTTGGATGCTGCCTGACCTACTGTGCTTTTCCAGCACCACTCTAATCTTGATTCTAATCTCCAGCATCTGCAGTACCCACTTCCGTCTACAGGACTGAGGGTATTGTATTTAAATGTATGTAGTATATAAAACAAGCCAAGTGAGTTTTCGTGCAGATTGAAATTGATTGAATTATGGGTATCGCAGAGATATAGTGAAAGGGGATCAAGGCCGGGAACTAAATATCCACGGGTACTTATACTATCAAAAGGACAGGCAGATGGGCGAAAGGGTGTTGAGAAATGAAACGGTAGTAAGAAATGAAATTAGATTGATAGCAAGAAGTGACATAGAGTTGAACAGTATAGAATGTGTGTAGGTAGAGTTCAGGAACCACAATGGGGAAAGGATCCTGATGGGAGTTATGTGTAGGCCCCCTACAGTACGCAGGATATGGGGAGGAAAATAAATCAGGAGATAGAAAAGGCGTGTAAGAAAGCCACTATTACAATAATCATGGAGGACTTCAATATACAGGATGACTGGAAAAATCAGATTGGTCATGAATCCCTAGAAAAGGAATTTGTGGAATGTTTATGAGTTGATTTTTTTTGGAACAGCTTGAGATAATGCCCACAAGGGAATAGGCATTTCTGAATTATGAGGCAGACTTGATTAGGGAGCTTAAGGTGGAGAAATCCTTAGGGGACAGGAACCATAACATGATAGAATTCTCCCTGCAGTTTGAGAGGGAGAAGCTGAAATAGATTACAATTGAGTAAAGGTATGTATAACAACATGAGGGAGGAGCTCACCAGAGTTGATTGGAAGGGGAGTCTTGCAGAGAAGACGGTGAACCAGTATTGGCACAAGTTTCTGCGATAATTCAGGAGGGTCAGCAGAAATTCATCCCCAGGAAGAAAAAACATACACAGGGGAGGAGGGAGCAACCATGACTGAAAAGGGAAGTCTGGGACAGCAGATAAGCAAAAGCAAAAGCATGCAATGTGTTGAAGATCAGTACAAAGTCAAGGGATTGGGAAGCCTGTAAAAACTAGCAGAGGATAATCAACAAAACAATTAGGAGGAGAAGATGAAATGTGATGGCAAGCTAGCTAGCAATATGAAAGAAAATTGCAAGAGTTTTTTTTAGAAATATAGACAGTAAGAGTGACGCCAAGAGTGGATATTGGACTGCTGGAAAAATGAGGCTGGAGAATTAGTGATAGGGAACAAAGAAATGCTGTAAGAACTGAATAAGTACTTTGCATCAGTCCTCACGGTAGAAGACACCAGCAGCGTACCAGAAAAGAGTTAGGGAGCAGAGGTGAGTGTAGTGGCTATAACAAAGGAAAAGGCGCTGGGAAAGCTAGAAGATCCGAAGGTTCACCTGGGCCAAAAGAACTACACCCCAGAGTCTGAAGGGTATAGTTGAGGAGATTGTGGAGGTATTGGTGGTAATATTTCAGCAATCAGTGGAGTCAGGGAGGGTGCCAGAGGACTGGAAAATTGCTAATCTAACACTCCTATTTAAGAAGGGAAGCAGGCAGAAGACAGGAAACTAGGCTAGTTAGCCTGACCTCGGTCATTAGTGGAATTTTCGAGTCCATTATGAAGGATAGGATTGCAGAGTACTTGGAAGTGTGTCATTAAATAAGGCAGAATCAGCATGGCTTCATCAAAGTGAGGTCATGCCTGACAAATTTGCTAGAATTCTTTGAGTTGGTTACAAACATGTTAATATAAAGGAAAGGCAGTGGACATGATCAATTTCATGGATTTCCAGAAGCCTTTGACAAAATACTAATCAATAAAATAGGAGCCCACAGTGTTCGGGATATGGTACTGGGCATGGATGGAGGATTGGCTGAATGGCAAAAGGCAGAGTGGCAATAGGATGGCAGCTTGTGACTAGTGGAGTTTTACAAGGGTCAGTGTTGGCACCACAACTATTCACGTCATATGTTCACAACCTAGACAAAGGAATTGAGGGCATTGTTGCTAGGTTTGCAGATGATACAAAGATAAGTGGAGGGACGGTAACATTGAGAAAGTGGGGAAGCTGCAGAAGGACTTGGACAGGCTCAGATAGTGGAAAAAAAGTGCCAGATGGGATACAACGTGGGAAAGTGTGAGGTTATGCACTATGGTGGGAAGAATAGAGAGTTAGACTATTTTCTAAACGGGGAACAATTGTAGAAGTCTGAAGCTCAAAGGGACTTAGGATTCTTTACTTCAGGATTTTAAGATTAATATGCAGGTAAAGTTGGCAATTAGGTAATAAATACAGAACCAAGCTCAATACAGAAACTGGAATCTAATCAAGGAATTTGGGGTTGTATAGAACAGAACATGAAACATAGAAAAGTACAGCACAGTACAGGCCCTTCGGCCCACGATGTTGTGCCAAGCATTTATCTTAATATAAGATCAACCTAACTGACAGGCCCCTCAATTTACTGCCATCTATCAGTTTGTCCAGCAGTTGCTTAAATGTGGCTAATGTCTCTGACTCTACTACCACCGCTGGCAGTGCATTCCACACACCCACCACTCTCTGCGTAAAGTACATACCTCTGACATCTCCCCTATATCTTCCTCCAATCACCTTAAAATTATGATCCCTCATGACAGCCATTTCTGACCTGGGGAAAAGTCTCTGGCTATCGACTCTATCCATGCCCATTATTACTTTGTACACCTCTATCAAGTCACCTCTCTTCCTTCTTCTCTCCAGTGTGAAAAACCCCAGCTCACTCAACCTCTCTTCATGAGAAAAGCCCTCCAATCCAGGCAGCATCCTGGTAAATCTCCTCTGCACCTTCTCTATAGCATTTACATCCTTCCTATAATGAGGTGACCAGAACTGAACACAATATTCCAAATGTGGTCAGGATAACAGACACCTCGGAGGGAGTTACAGACTGGAATCTAATTCAGAGGGGTTCGGGGTGGTTTATACATGGAATAACACATGTTGGGAAGTGAGTAACAGACTGGAATCTAATTGAGGGTTTCAGGGTGGTTTATATATAGAATAACAGATACCCGGGAGTGAGTTACAGACTGGAATCTATTCGAAGAGGGTGGGATGGTTTATATACAGAATAATTGATACCTAGGAGGAAGTTACAGACTACAAAATAATGGAGGGACTCGGAGCGATTTATTTAGATGTGCATGGTGGCTCAGTGATTAGCACTGCTGCCTCACAGCACCAGGGACCCGAGTTCAATTCCAGCCTTGGGCGACTGTTTGTGTAGAGTTTGCACATTCTTCCCGTGTGAGCATGGGTTTCCTCTGGGTGCTCTTGTTTCCTCTCACATTCCAAAGATGTGCAGGTTAGATCAATTGGCCATGCTCAATTGCCCATAGTGTTCAGGGATGCGTAGATTAGGTGCATTAGTCATGGGAAATGCAGATAATAGGTAGGGGAATGGGTCTGGGTGGTTTACTCTTTGGAGGGTTGGTGTGGACTTGTTGGCCAAATGGCCTTATTCCACAGTGTATGGATTCTATGAACTGTAAAGGAAATATGAGAAGCAAAAAGGGATTATGGAAAAAGACTGACAACTAACATATAGGGAAATTCTAGTGTCTTCTATAAGTGTACCAATGGTAATAGTGGCAAAAGGAATGGGCTGATTGGGGTCCAAAAAGTGATTTACACATGGAGATAAGAGGTATGACAGTGGTGTTAAATGAATACTTTGCATCAGTCTTTACTTAAGAAGCAAATGCTTCCCAGGCCATGATGGTATAGGAGTAATAGTCAGTCACTAGTAGAGTTTAAAATTTACAAAGAAGTATTAGATACACCAGGGCTGAATGAAATGCACCAAGGATATTGAAGGAAGTGAAAGTGGCACAGGCAGAGACACTGGCAATTATCTCTCTATCCTCCCTAGATCCAGGGGATCAAATATTCATCAAACATTATATTCTTGTTCACAAAATGTTTGTGAAGATAAGACCAGCAATTACAAACCAGCCAGTTTAACTTCAATCGTGGGAAATCTTCGAGAGATGATTATTTGGGATAGAATTAACAATGAACGTTGTTGCTTAGTTCAGAAGAGGTTCAGCATGGATTTGTTAATCAAAATTGTGTCCAACTGCCTGGAGTTTTTCGAAGAGGCAATGCAAAGGGTTTATTAGGGGAAGGCTGTTGATGTGATTACACATAAAGTTCCAAAAGGCACTTGATACAGTGTACACAACAGGCATGCATGAAATGTTTGAACTCATGGAACAAGACAGATAGAGCAACGTGGATACAAATTTGGCTGAAGAATAGGAAATTAGAGAAAAGGTTAATTGGTGTTTGTCAGGCCAGAAGAAAATTTGTTGTGCAATTCCTCAGGAATTGGTATTGGAGCCTTTGCTTTTCTTGAAATATATTAATGATCTTGATTTTGGTGGACAGGGGACAGTTTCAAAGTTTGCAGTCAACACAAAACGAGGATGAATTATATGCTGTGAGGAGGAGGAAGTGTGGAACTTCAAAAAGACATTGATATATTGGTGGATTGGGCAGATGAGTAGCAGTTGAAGTTCAATGTGGAGAATTTTGAGGTGATACACTTGCGAGCATGGAGAGACAGTGTACTATTTGAAGTGGTATATATTAGCAGAGCAATTTCAGTATATATTTATGTTATCCCTTAAGGCATCAGGACAGGTAGAGAGAGCTGTTGATAAAACATTAAGTATTCTAGACTTCATTATTAGGAATGTAGAGAACAAGAGCAATGAATTTATGCTGAAGTTTGAGATTAGACTTCAGCTGGGGTATTACGTACAGTTCTGGGTGCTATACAATGCATGCATTGGAGACGGTGCAGAAGAGGTTTGCAAGAATGATTCCAGGAATGAAAAACTTCAGTTATGAGGATAGATTAATGAAATTAAGACTGTTTTCCTTAGAAAGGAGAAAGCTGAGGGGAGACTTGATAAACGTCTTCAAAGGCAGGAGGGGTCTGGATGGAATTGATAGGGCGAAACGTCTCCCGCTCATAAAATATTTCAAAACCAGAGGGCACAGTTTGAAAGTATTCTGAAAAAGATGAAAATCACACAACACCAGGTTATAGTCCAACAGGTTTAACTGGAAGTACTAGCTTTCAGAGCGATGCTCCTTCATCAGGTGGTTGTGGAGACACAGAATTTATAGCAAACGTTTACACTGTAAAAAAGTGGGAGAAAGTGAAGGTGTCACAAAATGGAGGCATCCTCAGAGTAATCAAAATAATTAAACTTTTAGAGTGGCTATGATAGAATGGTGAGAAATATCATGCCCCAGCTGGTCCAACTCTCCATATGCAAAGATTCAAAAATGGCTACAAGGCAAGCAAAGGCTTGACTGGTCTACTTGATATATTTAAATAGAGAATGGAACACTGTAGCAATCATTTATTGACTAAATTCAATTAATAATTACCAAAAAGAACAATGCTAATCAATGTATTTAATAAAATAACTAATGGTAGAACAACTAATAAAATATTAAAGCCGATGTGCCTGTGATGGGATGGGAGAACTAGTGTTTATAATTTTGTCCAATCTTGTTTGTAATTCACAAATGGTTTTGTCCTCAATAAGTCTGAATGAACGTATTAGCAATCCTCTGAAAAACTGATGGAGTTCTGGAGTCTTGCTTTACACTGATCCTCCTGTTTCTTCATGTGATGTTATGAGGGAAACGTGTTCTAGATGAGCATTGTTGTATGGTGTAATAAACAGGAGCTAATTTTCTTTATGTTTGTGATTTCTTTTTGATGGACTTTACCGGAACGTTTCAGGTGCTTCTCCTTATTTGTCTGGCAACTCTGCATCTCAGGGTGGAGGCAAGACACAATGCCCAATTTTTAATTTACCACGTCCATGGCAATCTCTTTAAAACTACATGCTTGAACACCATCGTAAAACTCTTCAAAGGATAAAACATTTGCAAGGGCTAATTTTGACATTGTTCTCTGAAAGCTGTTTCAGAGAAGTCATATCCATCACTCAAAGACTCTTTGTAGAAAGCTAAAAAGTTTCTCTCACATTTTCCTGCCACATCTGGTGTTAATTGTCTGTATTCAACCCAAAAGAAATTTTAAAAATCGTCCCAAATCCTTCTCTCCAGGTTCCCGTTCATGTCAATCATCAGCTCTTACACTAAGAGGACTGAATGACTTGATCCATAAAGCTTCAATACAGTACGTAAATGTTACAGAGCAAAGCTAAGAAAAAGAATGAAAGCTCAGTCACTTTATTAGCTAATTGCCCCAGTCCCTGATATATCGCCCTAATATTTTGGAGCTCTCCTCCACCTACGCACTGAAAGTAGTTTGACACAGATTTGCAGCAGTTCAGCAATCTGTAATAGTTGGCAGAAGGAAAGCCACGTGGCTAAAATGAGTTTCAATAGATTGCATTCCTCCACTTCAACAATGTGACAGTCGCCCCTCAGTTGCTGTGATCTGCTTGTAAAAATGCGAAGGTTAGCATCTAACTTGAGAATGATACTTTCTGTGACAAAACGACATGGCTAATAGTGTGCTTTATTCTGTTGTGCAAAGTTTGAGCTACATAGCTGCTGGAACCATTGTCTTTTTGAGTACCTTTCTGATTTTGGTAAAGTTTTATGCTTTTTATAATTATTACATTTGTTATCAGCTAATTAAACAGAAAATTACCCTATGCTGGGATCAAAGTTTGGATAATAATTCTGTTATGATTGCTGTCTAGATTATCTGGCGAAACCTAACAGTAAATCTTATACCTGTTTCTCAAAATTGGAATATTTAAAAATGAAAGGGAAACACTTTGTGACAGCCCTATTTGAAGCATCATGTACTAGAGAGAAAAGAAAATTCATTGAATCAAAGTGCTTCTGCAGAAGAATGTGGTGCTAGAAAGATCTTGCTCAGTGTTTTTAACCTTCTTTTGCCATGTCAGATTTCTTGCAATGGAAGAGTCGCTGTTGATTCTTCTATTAACTTTTTTACAAGGTAGTTGATACTCCTATAAAACTAGTAGACTTTATGTTGTTCAGCAGCAGTCACTTGATAATTTTGTGCAATGTAAGAGAGCACCTGAATTTACACAATGCCAATGAGACTACATTACAAACAGCAAATACAGAATACAAAATGGATCGATGTATAAGAAAATCGCTGTTGCACCTGGAAAGAATGGCTTTAGGGCAGTAGAAAAGCACAAAGCAAAATGGCAAATGCTGCATTTCCCACAATTGATGTTTCAGTGGTGGGGTTATGATCGGAGGAGGTGTCGGAAAACTGCTATTAGATCCTGCCAGTAGGAGCTCAGTATGCTGGATAACAGCAAGACGACCCTTGCCAGCAAGTGTGATGATCTTGACGGTGGGTGTAAGAGAATGAAATGCAGCAAGTTAACAAATTGGGGTGAGTTAGGGCCGCAGACTTTTTTTAAAAAAAAAGACTGGGAATGCACACAACTGAGGTCCAGGATTGAAAGGACCCAGGTCCCAGCTGGGTTAGGGGGGAAGGGAGAGCTGTAGGAGAGGGGTGGGGAGTGAGGGTGGAAGTGTGAATTCTAAAGATAGCAGGAGATTAGCTCTCAGGTTCAGCCCCCTCTCCCACCCCTCCCAAATGTGGGGAAAGAGACGGGTGGAGGGGAGGATTTAGGAGAGACGGAGAGAGAGATGAAGATGGTGAGTGGGGTGTAGGAGGGTGGAGGGAACCAGAGTTTGGGGGAAAAGGGAGAAAAAAGGGGCAGCATGGTGGCTCAGTGGTTAGCACTGCTGCCTCACAGCAAAAGGGGCCAAGGTTCAATTCCAACCTCGGGCAACTGTCTGTGTGGAGTTTGCACATCCTCCGTGTGTCTCCTTGGGTTTCCTCCAGGTGCTCTGGTTACTTCCCATAATCCAAACACATGTAGGTTATGTGGACTAGCCATGCTAAATTGCCATCGTGTTCAGGGATGTGTCGGTCAAGGGTAAATGTAGAATAATAGGGTAGGGGAATGGGTCTGGGTGGGTGTTTTAAAAAATTCTCAAGGTCAGGTTCGTAGGAGAGTAGTCTGACACAGAACAAATGACCAAGAGGCGAGTCTGCTAGAATATGAGCATTTTATTCCCCGCAGCGTCGCCACAACCAGGTCTCATACTTACAACGGGTCTGGCTTATACTCACTCTACATGTTACCGGAACTGGGAGCCGTCAGTTCTCGTAGAGCGGTTGCCAACAACCCACGCTCGGCGGTTAAACGTAACCCCGGAGCAGACTCCCGGGTCTGGCTTATACTCACTCTACATGTTACCGGAACTGGGAGCCGTCAGTTCTCGTAGAGCGGTTGCCAACAACCCACGCTCGGCGGTTAAACGTAACCCCGGAGCAGACTCCCGGGTCTGGCTTATACTCACTCTACATGTTACCGGAATTGGGAGCCGTCAGTTCTCGTAGAGCGGTTGCCAACAACCCATGCTCGGCGGTTAAACGTAACCCCGGAGCAGACTCGCCGAACTGGAGACTTTTCCAGCTGATATACTCTTTTCCAGATATAAACATTCATGTGAACAGCAGAGCAAGGCTAAAAAACACATTCCATTCTGGTTACATACAGATAAGAAGATTCACACGGGGAGGTGTGTAATAAGATTCACACGGGACTAAGCAACACCTCCATTCCGGTTAGATTCACACATGTATTGGGACATAATTTTTAACCGTTTCACCACAGTGGGTTAC